>NC_065443.1:190518890-191186890 GCF_917563875.1 Diabrotica virgifera virgifera
CACCGGATAAGTTTTTAGAAGGAAATGAAGAACTAATTTCTGAAACACTACGTACATTTATGGAAAAAGTTGTACTTCATAAAAAACTTGAGGAGTATGATAACTGGAAGAATAAAAAAGCAACGCGCTTGCTCATAGTCTTGTAGCGGCGGTAAGGCCTAGATCATTTGTCTCACCAGTCCTCCTTGTAGGTTTGGCCGTTTTACTCTACAAAAAGTACGGATCAAGAAAATTGGTTGATGTAGTTTCCTCTTTGGGGTTTTGTTCATACTATAAAGAAGCTATTTGTCTGAAAAAATCAGCAATCGCAGGCGAGCCGCAGAAAATTGACCAGCCGTGCTTTACACATCAGGTGTACGATAACGCTGATTTTAAAGTACATATAATCGACGGATACAACACTTTTCACGTCATGGGTGGCATTTCTTGTATTGCACCAAAATATGCAGTAGCACCTAACCAATCCATTCCTCGGTTAAAAACGAAACTCACGCCTGAGATTTATGCAAGTCAGGGAGCTGTTCAACTAATTCATTTTGAAAGGACAAAACCTCAAGGTTTATCAGAAATCAAGATAATAGATCCGAAGGGAATGTTCACACCAACTGAAACTGTGACTCTATCTGTGCCTGATCTTCTGTGGCTCTATGGGAAAAGTAGATATATTCCCGGCCTCTTAGGATGGAATGGATTCATGGAAGCTGTCACAAGAAACATGTCATATGAACTAACGTTTATTGTTTACCAGCTATTTATCAACGCTCCTACAACTGATTATGATACAATATTTACAGAATTGTTAAACGGAGTAGAGAAAACTAAATCCTTGAAGCAAGTTACATGTCTGGTGACATTTGACCAACCCCTCTACCTCAAGGCAAGAGACATCCTTGCTAGTCGTCCCGATGATCCTGATCTGTCAAATGTTGTTATAAGGCTCGGTGTATTTCACTATTGATATCCTTCGTGGGGGCAATTGATTACATTAGGCAAGGTGATGGATTGGATGAACTTTTCAATACCATATATGCGGCAAAATCAATCGAAAAAATTATGTCTGGTCACGCTTACACAAGGGCAGTACGAGCTCATATGTTGGCTCACAGAACTCTGGCCAAAATAGTGATTAAGTCAATGGCCCTATCATCAACAATGGTGGATCAATTAGAGGAGATCTTGTTCAACTTAGACAGAACAGTGATTCTTTCTAATGATGTAAAAAATATTGTAAAATATGTGCCAGAAGAATTTAAATCCAAGCTTCAACTGTTGGCAGAACGTGGCCCCCCGTCTGGCCCGTTGTGATACTGAATTTTTACAATTTCGACTTTTTTTTCTTTTTAATTACTTGTGCAGAAAACTAGCAGAAATGTATCAAATGACAGCATTCTAATAAAAAATAAAGTTTTGGAATGTAAAAAGTGGGTTTTACAGAGACCGTTGCAAATTAGCAATTTTCAACTTGCACTTTAGACCGAACAGTTCATCTGAAAAAAAAAGTAAATACTGATATTTGTAGAGAATTTTATGTACTTTAATTTTTGTTAACACATCATTTCCTAAAAGTTAATAGTTTTCGAGATTTAAGCAAAAAAGCGGGAAAAAGCAGGAATTTTTCGCTTTTTTCGTGTGTTTTTCAATGTTCCGTCACGAAATTTTGTCCGCAAACCTCAGATTCGGATTCAGCAGCCCAAAATCCATATATAATAAAAGAAATTAGAACTACTCCAAAACTTTCTCACTAGGGGGCTCGTAGAGTACAAATTCACTGAATCAAACGTAAAGCTTTTTGGTGTAGTTTATATTTCTAGAAGCCGGTAAAAATTGAATAAATAGATTAGCAACAAGTAAATTGTTAATTTACAATTTACGGTCGCAATAATAATCATCTAATATTTATGATACATCACAATAACTATGATTTTCGTATAAAGGTACTATACCTATCTACCGTAGGTACTTTACATGATTTAAATTGGCTATTTAAGCGGCCTCAGGATTGTTTTAAAATTATAATCAATGTTTTGGCTTATAAACAAATAGAAAATCTCGCTACCTATTAGATTAAATTAAAAACGGTATTGGAAAGGACGCTTCTTTTAAAAGAAAAAAGTTTAATTGCGATGAGTGGTTTCTGAGTAGTGTTGCCCAAATGCAAGACCAAGATGAGACTTAGACAGTCTTGGTCTTGGTCTTGCGCCAATACACCTGGTCTTGGTCTTGGTCTTGGTATTGCACTCCCAGTCTTGGTCTTGGTCTTGGTCTTGCAGCAAGAGTCTTGCAAGTCTCGCGGTTACACATTAATTAGTCTATTGCTATTCTTTAAGCGTTACTTTAGATCTTAGAACAACGTAGGTACAGTGCACAGATTCTAAAGGTGCCGGTGGGGGACGACGGACGCCGTCTATTCGCAGTATTATAGTCGGTCTATGAGAGAGAAAGTATTCAAAATCATGAAATAACAAATTTTATATTATTTGTTATTTCATTATTTCGAATACGTTCTCTCTTTACACCGACTATAATACTGCGCATAGACGCCATCCCCCACCGGCACCTTTAGAATATGTTAACTGTAACAGAGCAGGTACATTTTAATATTGAATTATCATAGCCATGGTAATGACCAACAAAATTAATAAATCGTCGGTCGAGTGTTATAATCAGGCGCGGATCCAAGGGGGGCAATGGGGTCAATTGCCCCCTCCTTGAGACTTCGCCTGGTGTCGCCTTTTTTTTTAAGAAAGAGAATTACGATTGAAAATAAATAGTGAGTTTTGTGTCCTGTTGACAACTGAATAACGGAATAAAACATAATTCCTTCTCCAAAGTACGTGTTCTCGGTCTTACTGTATGGTTTCGAGTCTTGGACTGAGAATAAAATCGATCTACTTACCTAAATCGTCTTGAGGCTTTCGACATGTGGTAGATGAAGATGAAGGCAGAAGAATTTTAAAAGTATCTTGGGTGAAGAAGATTCAAAACTCCACAATACTAGAACGTCTCAGCAAGACTACTGAGATTGTAGAAGGCATCAAGAAGAGAAAAGTGGAGTACTTTGGACATGTAATGAGAAGTTTCAAATATAGGTTGCTACAAAATATTATGCAATTCAAAATAGAAGGCAAACGCAGTCCAGGACGAAAAAGCACTTCGTGGTTGATTTAGGGTGGCAGTGAATAAAATTAAGATAGCTATGATAGTAACCAACGTTCTGAAAGGACATGGTACATGAAGAAAAATAAAGTAACAGCCCATACTGAAAAAGAATCCTGCGTACGCGAGTGACAAGAAAAGTTTTATTTCATTGCCCCCTCCTTGCAAGGTTGCTGGATCCGCCGTTGGTTATAATGTTGTATTAGCATATTTTACAGTTTGGCAGGAAAAGCAATTTAAAAAAATGTTCACTGTATTTTCATTTTGAGGCGCTTTGGTTATAGAAATTTTTAATTTTTATATGTATAATGAAATAATAAAGAGTTATTTATAACATTTTATTTATTTAATATTTATTTAACAAACAAAAAGTGTTTTGAAAAAATTATAAAATGTTGATAGAACATTATGATTTTATGGAAACATCAACTTTTACAAAAATGTAACGAAATTGTTCTAACAACATCGTGTCGTGTACTTAATATTCTAATAAACTTATAAGTAAAAAATTCAAAGTAATCAAAAGACACAAGTTTCTTAATCATTTTTTACGAGAATTTGGCTAAATTTACTATTGTTTTGAAATGTCGGAAGAGTTGCATTTTGATGTTGAGGGCATTTCATTGTCTAAATTGTCATTAGTTAAACGACCTTTCTTTTGTTTGGATACTTGAGCTGCAAAAACTTTTGCATCATTGATATTGCTTAAAAAAGGTTATCGAACTAGGAGTCCACAGGTGGCAAAAATTAAAAAAAAATTTAATGCAGTAGTTTATCTAAAAGTAGTAAGCATTTCCCTGGGTTCAAAACAAGTTTTTATCGATGTTAAAGATATTGAAGTGGTGGTTAGACAAGATCTGTTTGTTTTTCTTACTGGAGGCTTGAATAGAATTGAAATTTCAGTGAAGGGTCCATGTCCATCATGCTGGTATTTCAGCTCGATATAATGTATTCTGAGAGAACAATATCTCAACTGCTTTACTAGATTTCTTTCACTACACAATTCTGGATACAAATCATAGGACTTTTGCACATTCAACGAAATTTAAAAATATTCCTGATTCGAATCCCAAAATTATAATGTTTTAACAGCAGAAATACCGGATTGCTATTGGTCGCATCTGATAGAACATTATTGTCATTTAGAACAGTTTAATATTGTCTAAATCTAAATATACGATAAAATATTTATGCAGGAGTCGATTTTAATAGAACAATATGACATCCCTTAAGCAAATTCTGTACATATCCCGATTTTCACCAAAAGTGCTGATAGAACATTATAACACTTGACTGACGAAATGTCTAAACTGACATTGGGTAAGGTATGAACTACCATCTAAGCCTAAGCGATCCGTGCCTATACCCTAACTATGTAACAACTATATACCATGGCCCACGGGAGACAGTCTGTTTCTTAATAAACGTTTGCATTTAATAAGCTTACATTATGCTAAAACATGGTTAAAATACAAAAAACCAAATTAATCACAATGACATAAAGTTGACTGTATTTCAAAGAACAATAGGTATTTGTCTATAAAAGGATTGATCGACGCTCATCTTATATGAAATGGAATAAAAGAGTTATACAATTTGCCATTTATTTAACTAAAAAGTAAAATACAATACAAATTAAATTACAGAACAGTACGCAATTTCTTTGACTTTATCTTTATATTAATTTTTTGACCAAGAACCAAGAATTAATACAAAGATTCTTTTATACACTATCAATACCCTAAGAAGGATATTGTTGTGTGTGTCGAATTATGGGTTTAAATTTCTTTATCAAAGATATACATTTTGAAAAGGTAAAATAATCTGTTTCCTGATTAACAACGCGACAATGTGTCGGTGTCATAAACAATGTCAAAGAAACTTATTGTTCATTATGTTCAATGTAATAGAAATAGACTGTTATTTGATAGTTAGCCGCGCTTTTTCAGTAAATTTTGGTTTGTGTAACCGATATCGCACACTCAGCACAAACGATGTTTAGTTTTTATAATTTGGGCCGACAAGATTTATTATACAGGGTGTTTCAAAAAAGTATGTCATAAATTAAATCACGCATTCCGGAGACAAAAATAAATTGATTGAATCCAACTTACCTCAGTACAAAAGTGTACACAAAAAAGTTACAGCCCTTTGAAGTTACAAAATGACAATCGATTTTTTTTCATATATCGAAATCTCTTAGAGATTTTTCATTGAAAATGGACATGTGGCATTCTTATGGCAGCAACATCTTAAAAAAAATTAAAGTGAAATTTGTGCACCCCATAAAAATTTTATGGGGGTTTTGCTCCCTTAAAACCCCCAAACTTTTGTGTACGTTCCAATTAAATTCTTATTGTGGCACCATTAATTAAACACAATGTTTTTAAAACTTTTTTTCCTCTTAGTACTTTTTCGATAAGCCACTGTTTATCGAGATATTTTTAATATTTGTAGAATCCACCACATATTTGTATATGGTTAAGTACCTACGATATACCTACCTGTTAATAATCTGAAAATTTATTTATAATTTACATTTTTAGGTATATTTTGAAGAATAAGCCACATCTCGATAAAAGGTGACTTATCAAAGAAAGACTAAGAGGCAAAAAAGTTTTAAAAACACTGTGTTTACCTAATGGTACCACAATAATAGTTTAATTGGAACGTACACGGACATTTGGGGGTTTAAAGGAACAGAACCCCCATAGAATTTTTATGTAAACATATTAAAAAAGAAGCCGCATCTCGATAAAAATTGGCTTATCGAGGCAAAAAAGTTTTAAAAACGTTGTGTTTAACTAATGGTACCACAATAATAAATTAATTGGAACTTACACAAAAGTTTGGGGGGGTTTGAGGGAACAAATCCCCCATAAAATTTTTATGGGGTGGACAAATTTCACTATAATTTTGTTTTAAGATGTTCCTTCCACAAGAATCATACATGTCCATTTTCAATAAAAAATCTCCAATAGTTTTCGATAGATTGAAAAAAAATCTATTTTCATTTTGTAACTTCAAAGGGCTGCAACTTTTTTTGTGTAGGCTTTTGTGCTAAGGTAAGTTGGATTCAATAAATTTATTTTTGTCCCCTGAATGCGTGATTTAATTTATGACATACCTTTTTGAAACACCCTGTATTATTATATTTTTTGTTAAATATTTTTTTGCGTCTCATAGAGCCTCTATGCATCTAAGCATATACCCGAACTACTATACTCCATAAATGACATTCGGTCCTAACTGCAAGACGCAAGAGTCTCGCAGGGTCAGTCTTGTTCTTGCTCAAATCTTGCACGGTCAGTCTTGGTCTTGGTCTTGCTAAAATTAGGCGGTCTTGGTCTTGGTCTTGGTCTTGCGAAAATGCAAGAACAAGACCAAGACTGCAAGACCAAGACCGATTTTGGGCAACACTATTCCTGAGACACAACCGGTCAAAGTTGACCGGTATGTGCGACGAAGTTATAAACAACAGGATGGTATTTTCGAAGCATTACTTTTTCAGGGTATTCATTCGGCTTTCGACAAGTAAACATCACATCGTATCGATAGCAAACGAATTAAGACATAATTAAAGTAATTAAGGTGATTATTTTATTCATAGAGATTCTGACCAATAGAAAGCTACAGAAATAAAAATTACATTTCCGTCGTCCAGTATTACGATAGATGCCCTTCGTTGCTACGCAAAAATACATTCAGTGACGATAATGATAATTCATGTTTTACAACTTGTCACAGAAAACACCAATAAACAGGTTTAGCAAATATTCAGCTGAAGATATCAATAAAATATTAGTTAAAATGATTTAAAAAGACAGTTTTATTCAAGAAATAATCTTACCGAATTACTCTCGAGGTCTTAGAAATTATCTATTTGTTTTGCCCTCCTGACACTTTGACATAATTTCATTCCCCTTCGGTTCGTGAAATTAAAACCGTCAAAGTGTCACTCGGGATACAAATCGATCATTTTAGAGCTCTGGTGTAATTACTGCTGATAATTAAAAATCGATTGTTATTAAAGTTTGAAAGTTTTTACTTGCAAAATTAAAATTCGACTGTGACAAGGTACAAAAGTTTTATCTACACAAATAATTAGTTAAACTGTTAAATATTCCATGGAATATATGGAATATGGAATAGTCCAAGCACTCTCGAACCATAGTGTGAGACGGATGTACTGAAATATAGAAAAAGACAATATGTTTTGCCAACCGACAACATCAAGTGAAACATTACTTGTACAACAAAATCAAGTGCTCTTTATTGAGAATCAAGCAAGAAGTCAGAATGAACAGGTGTTATATAACGCCTGGTTACACGAAAAACAAGAAAGAGAAAATCTACACGTGATCATACAACAAATGAAATTCCCAATAGATACCCTACAAAAGAAAATAGGGGAAGAAAAACAGCACAATGAAAATATAGAATATCGCACTGACGACGAATAACTAAGTAAAGAAACGGAATGAATTCGAGTCCGAAATGCAAAGAAAAAGGAAGGCAAGCAACCCTTCAAAGGAAGTACAGCCCAACCCCACCAGCAGAGAAATAAACCAGAAGAGACTCAAAGGGCACGTAAACAACCACCAGCCATTATAAACAAATTGGAAATAGGCGACACCTTAGTCAGCAACTTATCAGGTAAGCAAATATCTTATCAAACTAGCATGCATGAAAATATTAAAATTAATGTAAAAGACGAAAATAGCTAGAGAATACTCTAAATGGCACAGCTCTCGAATGGTATTCGTTTGAAGATAAACAAAATAAACCTCTAAAAGTGGTTGCAAGAAAACTGCATCAAACATGCCAACTTAAGGACATAAAGGAAAACCTAAAAAATAAGGGATATAAAATAGAAAACGTAACCCAATTCCTAAAAAGAAAGGACAAATCACCACTGTCACTTTTTGCACTTACTTTTAGTAAAGAGGAAAATACAAAAAAAGTGTATGAAATTACCGAAATTTTACATATGAAAGTGACCATAGAAGCTTTCAGAAAACCGAATTTGATTCCAGAATGTAAACGGTGTTAAGAGTACGAACATATACAAAATTATTACAGAAGAGAACCGAGATGCGTAAAATGCATCGAAAAACATTTAACAAAAGATTGTGAAAAGTCACAAAATAAAGAACCTAAATGTGTACACTGTGGTGATGCCCACCCAGCTAGTTATAGAGGTTGCACCACTGCTATAGCTCTTCAAAAATTACGGAACAAACAGAGACCTACAATCAAACTACAAAACAAGGCAGCAGACATGGAGAATCCTATGCAAAACCATCCAAGAGAGGTTAATCAAAACCAAACATATGCCCAAATAGCCTCTAACGAGCCAAAGCAACTAGTAGAGAATGATCTCAATTCGATATCAAACATACTACATATACTAATAGAACGCATGAACAATCAAAAATAATTCAATAAAAAAATCTTAGCAAGATTAAATAGCATAGAAACAAGTAGAAGATAAAATGGCGGAAGAGTTAAGAATATTACATTGGAACGCCAATGGCCTCTTGCTACATCAGCAGGAGATGCTGTTTACCTTAAGCAACCAAAAAATCGATATATGTTTAATACCAGGGACACACTTCACAAAACAAACATTTAATAAACTGAGAGGATACCAGATATATCAAGCTCTTCACCCTAGAAACACAGCTAGTGGAGGAGCAGCAATAATAGTAAATAATAATCTAATTCACTTCGAAAGAGAAAATATAGAGACTGAAGCCATCCAGGTAGCTTGTATAAGTGTCAAAACAAAAAAATATGTCATAACAATAGCAGCTGCATATTTCTCACCAAAACATAATCTAAAAAAAGAAAATTATGTCCATTTGCTTAACACGCTTGGAGAAAAATTTATTATTGGTGCAGACTTTAATCCTAAAAATACTGTATGGGGTTCAGGTTAACCCATAGAAAGGGTAGATAATTACATGTAGCAATAGAAAAGATAAACGGCAAATGACACTCAACTAGAAATCTAACATATTTGCCCTCTGATCAAAGTAAAACACCATTAATTGACTTTTTCATTTCAAGAAAAGTTTCAACAAATTTTATGAAAATAGAATAAGTTGATGGTCCCAGTTCTGATCACTCTCTACTACTCACAATCAGTGAGCATAATATAATACTAAGAGAAAATAACCCTACATTAACCAATAACAGAACGGATTGGGCTAGTTAGACAGGAATTAAGTGACAGAATTGAGCTTAATGTACCAATCAAAACTAATGAACAACTTGATGAAGAAACAGAGAAACTAACCATAAATATACAACAAGTAGCATGGAATAACACCAAACAAATTATAAGAAAAACCAATGGTCAAAACTGTCCCAAAGAAATTTGAGAACTGGTGCAAAGAAAAAGAAAAGCCAGGAAACATGGCAAAAAAGCAGAACTGCTTGAAATGTATTAAAAAAACGGCTAAAATGAATTAAACAACCTCCCCAGCAGTTCAACTTCAACATCCCATATCTGGGAAACGAAGCATTTGCGGACATATGATTATATAGCAAACTGTCATTATTTTTCATGTAGTCATACTAAGTATGTCTTACTAAAATGTCAGTAATACCCCTTAAAGTATGTCATACTAAGATAAAAAAGATCAAGGTAGGTTTTGTTTATATTTGATTCAGAGTTGGACCACCATCTCCATATAGCTATTTCAGCATCCTTATGCCTCATCGGTGAAGCTCAGAAGTCTCAACTCTGAAGGAAATACAAACAATTCTGCCAATTTAAGGCAAACTATCGCAATGCAATGAACCCACCTCTGAGACGCAATTCAGCGACATCTCTCGTATTACGAGGAAAACAACGAAAAGCCCCAGATGCAAAGTTTACTACCTTTTAAACAATTAGAATAATTGAAATAAAAATATAATAAACAATATTTTAAATCCAAGACTTTTCGTTAATAAACTGCTTTCTGGCTGCATCCCATATCTCCGGATTTTACAATATATAACCACAAGAGACGACGAAAGTAGGAGAAAGCAAATAGAGGACGCTTAGGCCATGCATTTACCTTCCCTTCGTCAAGGAAAAGGACCGAAAGACAGTTTCTAAATACTCAAACTGAGTAAAAATGAAAAAGATAAAAAAGATCAAGGTAGGTTTTGTTTATATTTGATTCAGAGTTGGACCACCATCTCCATATAGCTATTTCAGCATCCTTATGCCTCATCGGTGAAGCTCAGAAGTCTCAACTCTGAAGGAAATACAAACAATTCTGCCAATTTAAGGCAAACCATCGCAATGCAATGAACCCACCTCTGAGACGCAATTCAGCGACATCTCTCGTATTACGAGGAAAACAACGAAAAGCCCCAGATGCAAAGTTTACTACCTTTTAAACAATTAGAATAATTGAAATAAAAATATAATAAACAATATTTTAAATCCAAGACTTTTCGTTAATAAACTGCTTTCTGGCTGCATCCCATATCTCCGGATTTTACAATATATAATCACAAGAGACGACGAAAGTAGGAGAAAGCAAATAGAGGACGCTTAGGCCACGCATTTACCTTCCCTTCGTCAAGAAAAACGACACCTGATTTGGGCGTCGAAACGTTAATAAAATTATTTTTTTAAATAAAAAAAAATACGTATCGCACTTTATTTTTTGGAAAAACCAAATAAATCTACCCCTATAGGGTTGAAATGACCCCAAATGACCAAAATAAAACTTTTTTCAAATTTAAATAAGTTTTTTTCCGAAAATTGCCTAATTTTCTGGTTATTTCACGTTGAAATATTCGAATTGGACTTTGACGAATAAGAACGTACTTTTTATGAGCCTACAACTTTGCTTTTACTGGGTTTATAGACTTCATTAATACACCACTTTTTCGTCTTTTTATATGCTACATTTTTGCTAAGAACATTTTTTTCGATAAAGGATTTACTTTTTGAGTTATTTGCGAAAAACCGCTTGAAAGCGTGTTTTTTTTTATCGAATATTAAACACATTCAATCGCAAATAACTCGAAAAGTATTGACCTACTTAAAAAACTCTATAGAACGAAAGTTGCTTAGAATCAGTCAATTTATCCATCACTTCCGGACTTAATTTAAACGCGTTTGTTAACCCTCGAGAAGGGGTGAATATCACCTCCCAAGTAAAATCAACCAACGGCACAAGTTCCACTTTCATGTGGAGGGTAAGTAAAACCTAAATCCAAATTTTCATGCAATTCGGAGCTGACCCTGAAAATTACACTCCAAAACGGTCATTTACTAGATAGGTGGCTCTACTCGAGTTAATTGGAAATAAATAAAATGTAAAAATTGCTCCATGGGAAGCCAACAAAATACATTTTCAACGTATACCGATTTTGAACTTTTATCCCAGTAAATGACTGTTTTGGAGTATAATTTTCAGGGTCAACTCCGAATTGCATGAAAATGTGGATTTAGGTTCTACTTACCCTTTACTTCAAAGTTGAACTTGTGCCATTGGTTTCTTTTAGTTGGGGGGTAAAAGTCACTCCTGCTTGGAGGTGAAAAAACATACGTTTAAAATAAGGGAGAAATGGATAAATTAACTAATTCTAAGTAAGTTTAGTTCTATAGAGTTTTTTCCGTAGGTCAAAACTTTTCTAGTTATTTGCGATTGAAAATGTTTATTTTTCGACAAAAAACAAACACGTTTTTAGGCGGTTTTTCGCAAATAACTCAAAAACTATTTTATCGAAAAAAAAATTCATAGCAAAAATAAATATATACAAATATAAGATATTATATTTGTTTATAAGCCAAAGCATTGTTTATAACTTTAAAACATTCCTGAGGCCGCTTAAATAGTCCAATTTCAATTCTGTAAAGTACGGTACATGGGTATCTATATGGTGCCGTTTTATACGAAAATCATCATTATTCTTAGTAATATAAGTTGTTTAATTATTGATACATAATTACTTACCTAAAATTTTAGTTGAATATAAAATATTTTGTTGGGAAACCCCGGATAATCTGAAGAAAATTTTCGTCGAAGTAAATCGGAAAATAAATATCTCTATGCAAAATTAAATTATGATGAATTTTTATTTGGGTGTTTTTGGTGTAAAGTTAAAGTCTTCGGAGTTACATAGCAATAATTGAAAAAAAAACCATGATTTCGGAGCGCTAAGTTGTTTATAAAAAAATAGCACATCTGCGGACTTTGAATACCTATATTATTAATATATATATACAATCATTCGATTGTATAAAATATTCGATTCCAGCAAGAAAGTTGCTGGTAAATAACTTTTCCCAAAAATGGCCTATTTTTTGGTAATCTGTCCCGGTAATTAATTACCCGTAATAATGGTTATAATATAAGCGACCATTCTATTGAAAATTATGTCGGTATTTATATGAAAAATTGTTTAAAAAAATATGAAGCATTTAAATTTTATTTAAAAATAATAAAATAGGTTTGTTAAATTTAAAACCCCCTTTTTTGACGTACAATAATTTAATATAGTCGGTCCGATAAGTTTCTGCATAAGTATATGCCATCATGTAATTTATACGAATTAAATCAAAACATTGAAAGTCGATTACACACCTTTGATGTGGATTACGAAGAATTGGGAAACGTCAAATTCATTTGAGATTAGAATGTAATGCGAAAACACGGGCGATAATTTATGGCGCCGTAAGAGCAGTAAACCTGACGAGGCATTTGACTAACCAATTATTGTAGATGAAATAGAGAGTTAGTCAGCCAATGCCTCGTGCTTACTGCTCTTACGGCGCCGTAAATTATCGCCCGTGTGGCCTTTCGCTAAGGGTAGGCGCAAAATTTCGCGCCAACGTGTTTTAAATCCATTAATTTTTTTTAATCCTGGGAAAACTAATCAGTATTTTTGAAAAATTTAAACGCAGAATGAAAGATTGCATTATTGCCGAGGGCCGAAAGTTCCCTAGAATAAACAAAAAGTTTCTTTTGAATGAGATATTTGAAATTAAAAATCACACTAAACTTTCTCTTTGTCTTTCACCCCTGTAACTTAAACTTCTAAAATAAACATTATAGATGTTTTCAGGTACTTTCAGCCCTCGGCAATAATCCAATCTTTCATTCTGCGTTTAAATTTTTCAAAAATACTATTAGTTTTCTCAGGATTCGAAAAAAATTAATACATACATTTAAAACACATTGGTGCGAAATTTTGTGTGTGTTTTTTTTACATTATTTACGTAATGTACATTTATTTTTCATCTGTGATTTTACTATAGTGATAAATAAAACCCACAATTTGGATAAATAAAAAAATTTGAAAACAAGTTAAACTTTAATTTGTTTTCATAATATTTAGGCCCGTTGGTTGCGGGATCGGAAGATAAATTCCGATTTGAATAATAATTTTTTTTTCTGTTTTTCTTGTAATTGCCAATCGCAATTGTCAATTATCAACTTGACTTTTTTCGCACCACCCTAATATATAATAATTATTAGTCTGGACAGATTATCGGAGAATAGGCCATTTTTGGGAAAAGTTATTTACCAGCAATGTTATTGCTGGAATCGAATCTTATGAGTCTATATATTAATAATAATACAAAGTCCGCAAATAGTGTGCTACTTTTTTTGTAAACGAAATGGCGCCCGAAAATCGAGTTTTTTTCAATTTTTGCTCTATAACTCAAAAGATTTTAAATTTACACCAAAAACACTCAAATAAAAATTCATCGTAATTAAATTCTGCACAAAGACATGTTTTTCCCGATTTACTTCGACAAAAATTTTACTCGGAAAATGCGGGGTTTTCCAACAAAATCTTTTTCTCAAATTTTTGACTAAAATTTTAGGTAAGTAATTATTTATGAATAATTAAATAACTTGGTGATATAAAAGCTCTTTTGCTATAAATTATATTTCTAGAAGTCGACGAAAATTAAATGAACAGTTTAGCAACAATCAAATTGTTAATTAAAAATTTACGGTCGCTATAACAAGAGCAGTAATAATTATGATGCATAAGAATAGCTATGATTTTTGTATAAAAAGGCACTATACCTATCTAATATACTTTACAGAATTGAAATTGGACTATTTAAGCGGCCTCAGGAATATTTTAAAATTATAAACAATTTTTTGGCCTATAAACAAATAGAATATCCCGTGAAATATTAAATTAAATTAAATTATGAAAACAGTATTGTAAATAACGCATTCTTCCTTTAAAAGAAAAATACCCAAAAATTTCAATCAAAAATCAGGTTGGAGAAAATGGAATCGTAAAAGTTCAAAATCAGTACACGTTAAAAAAATGCATTTTCTCGGCTTCCCATGGAGCAATTTTCTTCATTTTTTTTTGGTCCCAAGTAACTCGAGTATAGCCATCTAACCAATGCATTATTAAATGTCAAAGTTTCTTTTGTTTTGTTATAATAATAAATTAAATTATTTAAAGAAAATAAAACAACATATTTTTTCCAGTTGTAGACTTTTTTTTAGATAAACACCACAAGTATACCTGTTAACGTTTAAAATACAAATATTCTCATTTGAAAGCTGTATAATTATTTAAGCAATATTTGTTTAAACAAGTTACAAATTATTGTTATAATAAATAAATTAATTTATTAAAACAAAACAAAAGAAACTTTGACATTTCATTTAGTAATACGTTAGTCTCTACTCCTCTACTATATTCTACTTATATCTCTACTCGAGATACTTAAGAACAAAAAAATATAAAAAAAATTGCTCCATGGGAAGCTGAGAAAATGCATATCGCACTCCTAGATGTAAACTGCGTTAACTCAAAATTTGACCATTTCGACTTAACAAAATTTTCAAATTCTTGACCTGAAGATCTATACGTAAATAAAACCCACGTAACAATACCTTGAATAGTTTCCGAGAGATGACGCTAAACGTCACTTTAGTTGAAAGATTTTAAACCGGGCGGTTCGAGTATTACTACGCCATTTTCAGTTATCCTCCAGTCACCGTAAGTGGATGTCGATAGTAAACTCGCTGAATTTGAGTTACAGCACTTTACGTGAAAAATATGTGGTAAGTAACATTTTCTATTTCAAGTTAATGTAGTTTACATGAACATTTCTTTGGCGATTTAAATAGTGATTTGATATTATTTTAAGTTGTACTGATTTTGGTGGAAATATATGATAAATTTTTTTGAGATATTTCAAATTACTTTACTTATCGTGAAAAAATTATTGCTTTCAGAGTTACAGTAGTTTAGATGAATAAAATTTTTCCTTCATTTATTCAGTTAGTCTTTTGAAGTTTGTCAATTTTCGCAATCCAAAGAAATTAATTGTGACATTTTGAACTATAGCTTTGACCCTAGTAAGATGCATAAATAACTTTGTAGCAAAATAATGTTTTTTGAGTTGCACTACTTTACATGAATATTTTGGTAATATCAATCAACTTTTCTGTTTTTTTAGGAAAATGACAGGCCGTGGAAGCAAAATATTAGAAATTTTGAAAAAAGAAGCAGAACAACAGCGTGCAGCTGTTCTGCATATACCAGTAAGCAGCCAAGTCAACAATGAAGAGAATATAAATCCAATGTTAACTGATGCTGACCCTCCGGTCATAACTGAATCTGTATTTTCTGTTCCTGGTATGTATAGAATTGATTTACCTACTCAATGTATTTCAACTGACGTACAGGATGTGACAAACTCTTCAAAAAAAGCTAACGATGTGTCTCCGATTATTAGCGAGTCTTCCCCTGTTCCTGTTTTGGATACAATGGTACTGCCTATTCACAATCCAACTAGCAATATTCATGTGGCAAACGCTGTAAAAAAAATTCCAAAGCATTACTATGCCTCACCGATCCATAGTAACGAAAGTGATGTAGACGACTCAGACGCTGATCCGAACTACAATTATCGTGAAGCTGATTTACCTCAATTACAAACAACGCGATCTCGTAGCTGTTCCTCTTCATCGAGTTTGACTACTTCTTCCAGCTTTAGTAGTAGCTCTTCTTCTGATAGTGATGATAATACTACTAGTCACATACTACAAGATGCAACCAATATCTGCGATGGTCCGACGTTAAGAGCAATTCAAGATTTGGCACATGACCAGGAAGAGAAGAAAGGAAAGAAGAGGTTAAGAAAACCAGAAGGGTGGAAAATTAATTACACAAAGAGCCTTAGAAATTCGGGAAAAGCTTACCAATCTAGATCTAAATCTAAGAAACAAGTTCCTGCACGACAAATTCGCCCGCCTTGTGGAGAAAAATGCAGATGGAATTGCAGTACCAAACTCGAAATCACGGATCGCCAAAAATTGTTTGATGCATTTTGGAGACTTGGGGACCTTCAGCGGCAGAGAGAGTTTATAGTGAGACATTCACAAGAAATAAAGCCCAAGTATAGGTACGTAAGTACGATTAAGTAACGGGCTCTAAACTCAGCCTTTTATTTTGTAGTGAACAACTCGCGAATTCGTGTCTGTAAAACCTTTTTTAAGGCCACACTTGACTTAAGTGATCAAGCAATTAAAACAGCACTTACCAAAAAGACAGAATGTGGGTTTATAGAAGGAGAACAAAGAGGAAAGCACGGAAATCAACCCACCATAGACCCTGTAATTACTGAAACTGTTGTTCAATTTATCAACACTATTCCAAGGATTGAATCGCATTATCTCCGTGCTCAAACTTCACGGGAATACATTCAGTGCGACAGATCTTTATCAGATATTTACCTCGATTATAAAGAACTTCGCCAAGCAAGTAACATGCCATTCGCTACAAGCTCGACATTTCAGCGCATATTTAATTTTCAATTCAACATTGGCTTCTATCGACCGAAAAAAGATTTGTGCGACTTATGCGAAAACTACAAAAATGCAGATGAAGAAAGTAAACTCAAAATTTCGGAAGCCTATGAAAATCATTTAACAGAAAAGGAACTGGCTCGAATTGAAAAAGAGAATGACAAAAAGCGGACTGATGCTATTGTGGTGGTTTATGATCTCCAAGCAGTAATGCAAATTCCTAAAGGGCAAGTATCCCTATTCTTTTACAAGTCTAGAATTAATTGCTTCAATTTCACTATAAGTGATTTACAGGCAAATAATGTGGACTGTTATTTTTGGGATGAAACGGAAGGGAAACGTGGAGCGGTTGAAATCGGTAGTTGTCTATTGGCTTTTATTCAATCACAGTTAGATCAGCATTCCGATGAAGATATAGATCTGATATTTTACTCAGATAACTGCTGTGGGCAGCAAAAGAACAAGTATTTATTGTCTGCTTATGCCTACGCTGTGTCCAATATGAGAGTAAAATCTATAACGCACAAATTTTTAATACGGGGTCATTCGCAAAATGAAGGGGACAACGTTCACAGTGTGATCGAAAAGCAAGTAAAAAGGCATCTTAAGTCAGGTCCTATTTACATCCCATAGCAGTATACGACTTTGATTAGGGCTGCCAAAAAAACTGGCCCTGCATACAAAGTGCATGAATTGACACATGACCAGTTTTATGATTTGAAATCGCTGCAGGAAAGTTGGGGAAATAATTTCAATTTGGATGAAGAAAACAATCAAGTTAGGTGGCATGACATTAAAGTTCTTAAAATGGAACAGGAAAGTCCTAACACTTTCTATTATAAAACATCATTTGCGGAAACAAACTTTAAAAAATGTTTTGTACACAAAAAAAAATCCACTAGACAAATGGCGGAAACTAATGTTGACTTTTCCAGTGGACTGATAAAGGCAAATACTGTAAAAAATACTTTGTCAGATGCAAAAAAGAAGGATATCAAAGAACTTGTGGAAAAAAATCTTATACCCAGATCTTACTACGAGTGTTATTATAAAAATATCTTGTAAAACAAAAAAAAATCCATTATAAAAGTAAAATAAATAATAACTATAAAATAATTTTACAGTATGTAGTAGTTAAGATTATTAATAGGCTAATGTATTTGTGTTAACTTTTGTAATAAGACAAAATTATAACTTTTGATTTAAACTAACCACCTATGTTTTCATTCCATCACTAAGGCATAAATAAGTATCAGTGTACTTCAGATTATTCGGTAAGTATAATTACAAGAAAGACCAACTCAAAATACTCAAAATACTAAGAAATTTGAAGATTTTGTTAGAGTACAAAGTAATGTTACTCTTTTTTGTTCAAGTAAAGTAAACTAACTTGAGATACTGTGCAAAAATAGTGCGTACGTCTAGTATAAAACTGGAGTAACTAAAAATCTTCATATTATTTAAATTTGAACACATTAATTAAAAAATGAGTACCTTAAGTACGGACTAAAAACCATTATCTTTATAATACTAAGTCTTTTAAAGATTTGAAAATTTGTGTGGAGAAAGAGGACTGAAATAAAAAGGTGATGGTTCAAAACTTACCATCCCATTGTTTATATCAACTTTGACCAGTTGTATCTCAGGAACCACTCGTCGTAATTAAACGTTTTTTCTTTTAAAAGACGCGTCCTGCTGCGTTATTTCCAATACCGTTTTCATAATTTAATTTAATATTTCCCGAGATAAACGATTTCTTTATAAGCCAAAAAATTGTTTAAAATTTTAAAATATTGCTGAGGCCGCTTTAAGTCCAATTTCAATTCTGTAGAGTTCGTTAGATAGGTATAGTACATTTGTATATAAAAATCATAGTTATTCTTATGCATCCTAATTTTTACAGTTATCATAGCGACGGTAAATTTTTAATTACCAATTTAATTGTCGCTAAACTGTTCCTTTAAATTTCATCGGCCAGTGAAAATATAATATAGCCCAAAAGAGCTTTTATATAACCAAGTTATTTAATTATTGATAAATAATTACTTACCTAAAATGTTAGTTGAAAATTAAAGATTTTGTTGGAAAACCCCGCATTTTCCGAGGAAAATTTTTATCGAAATAAATCGGGAAAACACGTTTTGATGCAAAATTTAATTACGGTGAAATTTTATTTAAGTATTTTTGGTGTAAAGTTAAAATATTTTGAGTTATAGAGCAAAAATTAAAAAAAAAACACGATTTTCGGGCGCCATTTTGTCTATAAAAAAAGTAGCACACTATCTGCGGACTTTGCATACCTTTATTATTAATATATAGAATCATAAGATTCGATTCCAGTAATAAAATTGCCGGTAAATAACTTTTCCTTGTATTTTGCAAATTGGCCCAGAATACTATCGAAGTCATCCATCTGGGCGGATCGATAGCTTATTTGAAAGGTTATTCAATTCTCTATTCAGTGATATAAACATTAACGTAATTATTTATACAAGGTGTCCAAAAATTTTTAGACACGAACATTTCATGTTTTTTTTTTAATTAAATTAATTGATACAAAAAGAAAAAGTGTCTAATTTAGTTAATTCACGATACATTTTTTACTTTATCAGAAAAGAGAAAAAATGTCTATTTGTCAAATAAACCTTTTCTTGTTCCGATTCTAATTTACTCTCTGTGAACGTATATAAAACAGTGGCATTATCCTATAAAGGAGCTCTTCAACCCTTACCAATAACAGCCAGATTAGTACCGTTGATTCCGTAAAATTTCGTGGTATTTATTAAGATAGCAACCTTAAATGGTCCCTTCATATCAATGTGTTAAAAAGTAAGAAACTATCCTCAGCTTGCTATGCAATAAGATCTGTTTCGAAGGAAATAAATTTAGCCTCTTCCAAAATAATATATTTTGTCTTCCTTTTTTGGTTCTGGTACAGCTGCCCAATCCGATGTTACTTTTAAATTACAAAAAAGAGCAATAAGATATCTGTTTGGCCTCAAAAGAACAACACATTGAAGAAGCTACTTCAAAGATCACGGGATTTTAACACTTCCTTCTTTATTAATATATTTTAGAAACTATTTGCTTAATTCGTAAACATCTAGATGACTTTCCAGCAAGACCAACTCATAACTATTCCACCAGAAATTCTACCTTTGACGTCAATTTACCTATCTTGTCCAATGAGTTAGTAAAGAAATCTATATTATATTCTGTACAAAAACTATACAACTATCTTCCTCTGTAACTTAACTCTGCAACATCTTTCTCTAAGTTCCATAAAATGACAAAAGCCTATCTATCTGAAAGACCATAATATATTATTCATCAGAACAATTTCTTATAATCAAAAATTCAGATATTACAGTTAGACCGGACAGTATCGTCGCCCCCGCTAGCGAAATTATTCCGATTCGATTTTTTTACACAAACTTACTCAAAACGAGGTCCTTATAACATATCCACAGGGTGCCGGGCGGTGCCGTGGTCGAAAAATTGTTATTTTTTTTTAAACAAATTCACAAAAATGTTCGAGAAAATTTTTTTTAGATAAATTAACTTATTCTGAGCAAAAAAGGTCTCTTGTCATTTTTTTCTAAAATTGATTGTTGTCGAGTTATATGGGATTAAAAATTTGAAAAATGCGAAAATGGCAATTTTCAAGGCTTAATAACTCAATTAAACATTATTATTATGAAATTCAAAAAGTCACCAAATTAAGTTTCAAATCCCTTCTTCCAGGTTCTGAAGAGATTTTTGTTATTATTCTATTAGAAAGCTGTTATTTTTAATTATTAACAATTAGCGCTATACTCCAGGATTTATCGTCGCTCCCTTTAATGAAATTATTCCGATTCCATTTTTTGCAGAAACTTACTCAAAACGAGGTCCTTATAACATATCCATAGGGTGCCGGGCGGTGACGTGGTCGAAAAATTGTTTAAACAATTTTTTTTAAACAAATTCACAAAAATAATTTTTTCACTTCGAACAATTTTTTTTTAGATTGGGACATTATGAGCAAAAAATGTCTCTTGTGATTTTTTTCTAAAATTGATTGTTGTCGAATTATACGCGATTTATAACTTGAGAAATGCGAAAATGGCCATATAACTCGACAACAATCAATTTAAGAGAAAAATCACAAGAGACCTTTTTTGCTCAGAATAACCCAAATTACCTAAAAAAAATCGTTCGCAATAAAAAAAATATTTTTGTGAATTTGTTTAAAAAAAATTGTTAAAACAATTTTTCGACCACGGCACCGCCCGGCACCCTGTGGATATGTTATAAGGACCTCTCTTTGAGTAAGTTTGTGCAAAAAAATCGAATCGGAATAATTTCACTAACGGGGGCGACGATGCATCCTGGACTATAGCGCTAATTGTTAATAATTAAAAATAACAGCTTTCTAATAAAATAATGATAAAAATCTCTTCAGGACCTTGAAGAAGGGATTTAAAACTTGATTTGGTGACTTTTTGAACTTCATAATAATAATGTTTAATCGAGTTATTAAGCCTTGAAAATGGCTATTTTCGCATTTTTCAAATTTTTAATCGCATATAACTCGACAACAATCAATTTTAGAAAAAAAATGTCAAGAGACCTTTTTTGCTCAGAATAAGCCAATTTATCTAAAAAAATTTTGTTTGAAATGAAAAAATTATTTTTGTGAATTTGTTTAAAACAAATTGTTTAAACAATTTTTCGACCAAGGCACCGCCCGGCACCCTGTGGATATGTTATAAGGACCTCTTTTTGAGTAAGTTTGTGCAAAAAAATCGAATCGGAATAATTTCTCTAGCGGGCGCGACGATACTGCCCGGTCTAAGTACCCTTACGTGTACAAGTAGTAGGGGAGAGTTGGACAAAACGGGATACCATTCTTGTTTACTTTTACTACGGAAAATATGTTAAAGAAATTATCATAATATTATTTTTTATAGGTATAACATTTATTGCAGCACACAAAACACATATCTTTAGCTATTTTTAATAACTGGAACATAGTAAAAAAAAAATATTTAGTAAAGTCCTACACATCCCGTTTTATCCAACCACGGTTGGATAAAACGGGATAGGTTTATAATATTTAATTTTTTGTATAAAATTATCTAAAACTTAATTTATGTCTAAATTAAGTAGACATTAAGCTGTATAGTAAAATTTACTCTTGAAAGAATAATATCTTCAGTAGTCAGAAACTTAAAAATAGGCATTTTTTTGTTTTGTGTCAAAATGGGAAATAAGACCTCTTTTATTTAGGACTAGGTACGTATATCAGAACAAAAGTCACATAAAAATATGTTGTTCTTCTCTGCGGTATGAGAAAACGCTTCATATCTCTATTTAAAAAATTAATAGGCCAACAAATAAATAGGTAGATAAAACGGGACATAAGAAACTGTATCCCATTTTATCCAACTTATAAGTGTCCCGTTTTGTCAAACTCAGACATTTTTCAAAACAAAAATGGCTGCTGCCTAAATGTGAAAGTAAAATTAGATAGACTACACATGAGAATATTCGTTAATGACTGCTTAATTAAATGTAATAGTCACCGGAATTATATTTTTATATATGTAGGCAGTATAATGAAAAAAACAACGCACTTAAAAGTACAAAGTATCAAAAAAATGGAGTCAAACAATTCTAAACACAGCAACTTTTCATCAAATAGTGGCATCGAGGTAAAACGAACTAAGAATGTTAAAATGACGACTGATAACAAGTTTCCGTCGTTGTCCGATTGATAGCACCACTAGTTGGGTCTCTAGGCTAGGTATCCCGTTTTATCCGACTATCCCGTTTTATCCAACTCTCCCCTACATATTTTTTATCTATATCTGGGTATCACATATTATGTACCTAGCAGCTTAATATTAACTTAATATAATATAATAATATTAATATTAACTTAAACTTAGCTAAACTTTATTAGTTCCTGTATTATTATAAATTCCTATCTATTATATAAATTTTACAATAGGTAGTGTTTTTGTTTTAGGTATTTCTTTTTTATTTACATTGACGATTTTTGTAATTTTAGCAAATTGTATTTGTTGTTTTGTTTTTCTGGCTGTTTCTAAGCTTTGTCTATAAAATTGTACAATTTTCAACGACAAAAAAGCATTTCTAATCTATTCTATCTACTCTATATTATTATATTTGCATATTAAAAATTTGCTGTAGCATTAGTTTCTACCTCCACCTTAACCTATATTATTTATTAAAGCACAGTTCTAATATTCCTTCTCAACAAACACCCGACAACACTATTTCGTCCTGACCGGATGCCTATTCTGTGGTCGGAGAAAATACAGACATAAAAGGAAATACCTTCCTAGCACTCACTCATATATACTCATATACAACACACACGGGAGCATGTGCATATTTTTGTAATGGCTGTCTGCTATACCTATTAATTGCGATCAGTGGCACACATGGACGGAGAGAATAAATTGTCCAACCGGGGAAAACTTCATATTTTAATACTGATATCAATCAATACAAGACCGACGCAATTTTAGGAGAGAACTATTGGCGTTGGTGGCAATCCTCTCTTAAGTAAAGTTTCTCCTTTAGTTTTTGAATTTCAATTTTCTTAAATTTTAACTATTCAAATATTATAATTTCCTGTATATGACATGTGTCAATTATTACTTATTGTGAGAAGACAGCATTCAGTAGAGGACTTCCTGTGTCAGTCAACTATAAACTATTAGGTCTGGATCCCGCGTATGAAAAAAAAGTTGATTAATAGCAAGCTGAAAATTTGTTAATAGCTTAAGGGTGTCTAGTCAGATAAACTTTGATATATGGGAACACTGGAACAGGGGCAGTTTTAATTGTGGAACAGGTTAAAAATTTGGAACGGTCAGACCACGAAAACGGCACATTTATTTTGTCCGACAGAATAGACTTAAACTCTCCGAACAGAGATTAAACTCTCATGCAAAAATCAGACTGCTATTTATCACCTGTCATAATTCCTGTCATTTGACATATTCTACATGTTCCACACATTAAAACGCCCATTTGGTGATTAGTAGCAGTCTGATTTTTTCATGAGAGTTTAATCTCTGTTCGGAGAGTTTAAGTCTGTTCTGTCGGACAAAATACATGTGCCGTTTTCGTGGTCTGACCGTTCCAAATTTTTAACCTATTCCACAATTAAAACTTCCCCTGTTCCAGTGTTCCCATATATCAAACTTTGTTCAACTAGACACCCTTAAGCTATTAACAAATTTTCAGCTTGCTATTAATCAACTTTTTTTTCATACGCGGGATCCAGACCTATATTACTATCAGTTGATTTCATTTTTCATTTTGCCTCCACTCTGTCGGTTCAAATGGTAGGTTTGTAAAAACTTTACCATGCTCAAAATTATTTTAACGTGTTTTGTGTTAGTCCTATGTGATGTCCTGGATGTCCTTTATTATTTTTTTTAAGAACTGCTTACATTTTAACTAACAATTTAATGACAAATTTAAAATTAAAATTCTTCAACCAACAACTAAGTTTTTTATTATATAAAAAACAAGAATTTTTTTACAATTCAAGAATCCCACTCTCTTTTAGTGGTACTTACAAATGCCAGACAAATGAAGGAGCAGTATATTAGTACCTACTAACAACAAAGATGTTCAAAAATATCTGGACTACAATAATAAAAATTGTGTATAAAATTATTTATTTTTACCATGAAAATGTAAGAAAGAGTAAAAACTGAAATATCAAAAAATCAGTTTGGCTTTATGCAAGTCAGATCAACAAAAGATACAATTTTCATTATAAGGCAGCTGATAAAAAGCAGGAATAAAAAAACAAACGCTTATATTATGGCATTCATTTATCTGGAGGGAGCATATAATAATAAGAAAAGAAAAGAGATATGCATGAGGAAGTATCCAGGCAACCAAGTGACGTCAAGAACGTCGCAGACACGTCAGTTTTTGGTTGAATATATACACGTGTTTGAAGATTACGTCTATAAACGTCTTTTGTAGGTGATTTTAAATACGTAAGATTAATGACGTTAAAATACGTCTAAAACACGTTTTCATTTCAGACAGCTTAAGTCTGACGTCACAAAATTGGGAGGAGCTTAAAGACTTAATGCTTATGACTCCTGACTCCAAACAATTTCCATAAGAAGTTTTTTATTGATTGTTTACGTACTTTGTGTGGTAAAACAAGACTTTTCATTTAGATATTTAGTTGAAGAAACGTGTTAATTAAGAGATTTTCATTCATTTTTCTCAAGTGAGTTAGTTTAATGCAATAATTCTTCTTGAAAACTGTTTCAGGTTAAGTTTTAATTTGTTTTGGTGTTATTTTCTGTTAATGAACTAGATACTTATGTGTTATCGAGTTTAATCAAATTAATATGTTAATAAATTTATTAGTTTATATGTTGTTTCAATTTTGACACAGTAAGTATATGTATATAAAAAGTAAAAATTCTATATAGGTAGGTTGCATTGAGGCTTTTGTAATTCTATACATTTTAGAGAGTCTTCCATTTGGTTTTACTTGTAGTCTATGGGATAAATTTAAAACGGTTAAATGAAAGATTCTAATACCAACAGGGGCGTAACAGAGGCCCCCGCAGCGTGAAGCTTGCGCGGGGGGGGGGAGGCTCAATCGCTTAGGGGCCCCATCTTTTCATATGATATTATGTAAACATCTGTTATTGTTATATTATTTTACGTTGTGTGTTTAAAATTAAAAAAGGAAATTTGTAAATAGACTTATTTGTCAAGTGAATCATCTCATTATATCTAGAAACTTAATCCCTTCCGGTCTCCCGAAATTTTATGGTAACGACAATAAACTATAATGATTTGTACGTGGCTATTGAAATATTTGAGAATTTCAATTTGCCGAATTTTAGAACAATATTTTTAAATCTAGAAATGGGTTTTCTCTTTAATCTTTACCTACGTTTAGTATTTCGATACACTTATCCAGAGGCGTAACAAAGGCCCCGCAGCATGAAGCTTACGGGGGCCCCAATATATCAAGGGGGCTCCAATATATCTTGTCTAATATATGTAAAAATGTGTTGTTATATTATTTGCATACATACGTTTTTTAAGCAGTGCAGTATTGAAAATGAAGTTGTCCATCCGAATTAATAAAATTGTAGATATATTCGCTGATAGTAGATAGTGCACGAAGAAAGTTGTTCATCTCATAGAATAATACTAATTTAATCATTTAGTAATTTTTGTTCTATTTTATTCTATACCAATAAAGATGAAAAATGTAAGTAGTCATAAACAATGCATGAATACACCAATACACCAGGACGGACGTATTTGCTTGACAATTTGGATTTATGTTCTAGTTACACTCCACTTCAAAGTTGGATTTATGCCGTTGGTTGCTTTTACTTCGGAGGTGATACCACTCCCTGGGATAAAAAACATACGTTCAAAATAAGTCCGAAAATGTATAAATTGACTAATTATATGCAACTTTTGTTCTTCTATAGCGTAGTATAGAGTTTCTTTATCTATGCTAATACTTTTCAAGTCATTTGCGAGTGAAAATGTTTATTAAAAAAAAAACAACGTTTTTAGACAGGTTTTTCGCAAATAACTCAAAATAAGTATTTATCGAGTTAAATATTAGATATCGAAAAACTATTTGTAGCAAAAATGTAGCTTATAAGATACAGAAAATGGTGTAGATATTCATGAAGTCTATCGACACAGTAAAAGCATAGTTGAAGCTCATGAAAATTATTCTTATTTATCCAATTCCAAATCGTATAGTTCAACCTGAAATAACCAAAAAATGAAGCAATTTTCGGGAAAAACTCTTAACTTTTTTAAATGTTTAAAAAAGCTTTATTTTTATTTTTTATAAAAGTTTCTAGCACCAAAACTATACGAGTTACCCTCAAAATAAAGTTGGCCCCTTTTTTGGTAAAAAAAGATCGTGAAAATCTTCCCCTATTTCGCACCCCAAATAAAATTTATCATTAGCGCTTTACCATTTACTTTAAATATTTATTGTTTATATGATCTGTAAGTTTGACCGGTTCGAAGTTCCTATTTTTGAAAAAATTTAAAAGTTTTTTTATTTTGGAAAAATGCCCTTTTTCATAATAACTTAAAAAGTATTAGTGATACAAAAAATCTCAAAGAGTAAAGAAATGTAGTGCTGTAGAAATGTCTTGCTTTTATAAATATTTTGGCTTTATTTTGTTTTCCTGTAAGACAAAAATTGGTTAAGGAATGGCTGTTAAAAATTTGCATATTATACTCGTGATTAGTGACTCGTTCAAGCCCTTCAACTAGAACCCTTTTAAAAATAAGCACTCTGAACCGGTGAAACTTACAGGTCGTATATAAAAGTTAGGTAATGTGTAAGGCGATAATGATTAGTTTCATTTGGGGTGCTAAATAGGGGGAGATTTCTTTTACTGAGTCGATAGACTTCATTTTTGTTTATCTGTTTATTAGCTAGATACATTTTTGCTAACAATATTCTTTTCGATCGAATACTTACTCTTTGAACTGTTTGCGAAAAATCGCCTAAAAACGTGTTTTTTTTTTGTTGAACAATAAACAATTTTACTCATCTCAT
The DNA here is from genome assembly GCF_917563875.1 of Diabrotica virgifera virgifera. Lineage (NCBI taxonomy): Eukaryota > Metazoa > Arthropoda > Insecta > Coleoptera > Chrysomelidae > Diabrotica > Diabrotica virgifera. Next base: position 190,546,464 of record NC_065443.1, read on the forward strand.
AAATAACTTGAAAAGTCTTGAGTTCACCACTTCGGTGGTGACACTGAAAATTACACGGTATCGCCATATTTTACGTTGATTTACTTGGCTGTAACACATATAGGTATTTGTTTCACATGTCGCATTTAGTAATTTTTTTTAAAGGGGACCCCATTTCCAATTCTGGGGGGGGGGGGAGCCGACGGAGTTTGTAACGCCACTGAATATCAACAATGCCCATACCAATAATTATTGTGTATCTTTAAAACCATAAAATGAAAAATAATCTAAAAAACCACTTAAAAAGTACGTTTTTCATATCACGTATTCAAAACCTGATAAAAATGACGTCAATTATGGTGGGACAAATTCACGTGAGTTTCGACGTCGAAAAAACGTGATAAATTGACGTGGTTTGGTGATAATTATGACATCTTTTCAACGTATTGTAAACGTTATTTGGTTGCCTGGGTAGGAACTTATGTTGGAACAGCTATGGGAGAGACACATACATTTCATTTTAAAATAGAATTGCAGTACTTAGTCCTTATTTTATTCTCTAGTTTATTCCCATATAACAAAACTTTCAAATACTGCTGCTATATTAAAGTTTTGTATATCAAGTGGACATATCGTTAAGAGCGGCTTAAGTAGCTAGGTAATAATTTGGGACTTTATTTAAGCAAAGAGTTATAGTCATTAGGTACACCATTTAAAAAAAATTATTACCTCCCTCATAAGACTTTTTTTATTTAGATATTAATGTCGAATCGGACAACGTTTCTATATCGAACCATTTTCGGGAGGGGGCGTTTATGCGTGCGGCGCACTATGGAGTCATAAATGATGATTTTTTTCGGGATTGTTTGATAAAAATGCTTACAATTTACTAGTAATATTGTCTTACAAATTTTTAAGGGTACTCCAGTTGTCGGGCGTACCAAAGTTTAGAAACCTCTATATTTACGAAACGCCCCCCTTACGAAAATCTTCCGGAATAGAAAAGTTTTCCGATTCGACATGAACAACTGAATAAAGAAAGTCTCATGATTGAGGTAATATTTCTTTTATGTATGGCTAAGCACCATTACGTTTGAAAACAAATATTTAAATCGGATAATAAGTTTATTACCACAATAGAGAATCGTATCTTAAAAAGATCTGTAAAAAATTAAGCAATATTTAACTTCATGTTTGTGTGTGTGTTTGTGCGTGGTTGGGATATTGACTGCAAAACCTATGGCTTCATTCGCCTATCATATTTTCCTTTGCTTCTTAGGACAAAAAATAATATTATTAATGTTTTAAAACAATATCCAATGGTGAAAAATTTGAACTGTATGTTTGTCCTTTTTACAAAATAAAAATTTGAAAAATATTGTTTTGTATAAAACCCATAAAAATAATGTTTCTAATTGAACCAAACCTTCAGCTTTTTTTCCATTTAGTTAAAAAGTAGACTTCAATAATTGAAGTTTTATTTTATACTTAAAATAGAAGCAAAACAAATGTTCCATGGAAAATGTAACTTTAATAAAAGTCAAGGTATGGTAGTTTGCAGAGGCTTTTTTCAGTGCGTCATAGTTTTTCGATTTCTATATAATGAATTGATAGAGGTTGATAAGAACATAAAGCAAATAATAAAGAAGGCCAAAGAATCATGGATTAAAGAACAATGTGTAGAAATGGAAGACTATGAAAGAAAGTATGACACATTCAATATACATAAAAAAGTAAAAGAACTTACAGGAAACCAAAGAAGACATCAAATAAGTTTGCTTAAGGACAAAGACGGAAATATTATTGTAGACTTAACAGAAAAAATTAATAGATGGAGTGAATACATAAGAGAATTGTTTGAGGACAACAGAAATAACATTGACAAGGTAAATGGTGAAACGGGACCTGAAATCCTAAAATGTGAAGTAAAAATGGAAATTCCAAAACTGGAAAGGCAAATGGACCCAATGAGGTTCCTACTGAATTACTAAAGCTCTTGAATGATGAATCAATAGGTATAATATTGCACTTATTTAACACAGTATACAATACTGGTATTATACCTCAAGAGTGGCTGCTGTCTACATTCGTTACACTGTCAAAGAAATCCAATGCAAAAGAATGTTCAGAACATCGAACAATATCTTTAATGAGCCATCTACTAAAGATATTTCTAAAAATCATCCACAACCGAGTTTCTCAAAAGTTGGAGTCAGCTATTAGTAATACACAGATGGGGTTCAGAAAAGGACTAGGTACTCGAGAAGCTCTCTTCGGTTTGAATGTTCTTACACAAAGATGCCTAGACGTTAATCAAGAAGTACATGCATGTTTTATCGATTTTGAAAAAGCGTTTGACAGAGTACGCCACGATAGGCTAAGAGACATTCTTGAAAGAAAAGACATAGATAATAAAGATCTGCGAATAATTATCAACTTATATTGGAATCAGAAAGCTAACATCAAAATAGAAAACGAGATATCAAAAGCAATAGAAATACGTAGAGGAGTAAGACAGGGATGCATTTTGTCACCACTGCTATTCAATGTATATAGTGAAAGCATCTGTCAGGAAGCCCTTTTGCAAGCAAATGAAGGAATCGTAATCAATGGAGAGGTTGTAAATAATATTCGATACGCAGACGACACTGTACTAGTTGCAAGAACAGTAGAATAATTACAACGATTACTTACAAACATAAATATTGCTTGCAACAATTATGGCATATACATTAATATCAAAAAAACCAAGTATATGGTCTTCAGTAAAATCATGACACAACCAGCACATATTAGTATAAACGGCATTCAAATTGAAAAAGTATCAAGTTATAAATACTTGGGAACTTTAATAAACGAAACTGGAGACCAAAACAATGAAATAAAAAGACGTATCGAAATTGCCAGGGCCACCTTCATAAAGATGAGAAAATTCTTCTGCAACAGAGATATAAGCATCCCTCTACGATTAAGAATGCTAAGTGGCTACGTATTTAACACGCTATTATACGGTGTAGAGGCCTGGACTCTCAAACAGAACAACATAAAAAATATTGAAAGTTTCGAGATCTGGTGCTACCGTCGAATGCTGAAGATAAGTTGGGTTGAAAGAATCACAAATCTTGAAGTAATACGAAGGATAGGAAGAGACCCAGAAATTTTATTAACGATAAAACGAAGAAAACTCGAGTATTTGGGTCACCTGATGAGAGGTCATAAATACGCATTACTTCAAAATATAATGCAAGGAAAAATAGAAGGAAAACGGAATCCAGGCCGTAGAAGAATGTCGTGGATGCGGAATTTGAGAGAGTGGTTTGGCTGCACCACTAATGAACTTTTTAGGTCAGCTGTAAACAAAGTCAGGGTAGCCGTGATGATTTCCAATCTCCGATAGGAGTGGCACAAGAAGAAGAAGAAGATATAATGAATTAAGTTAGATGTGACGGAAAAAGCGGTAGTTCCGTGATTAAACACAATAATAATGCAGCCTTACAATGATTACATACATGAGAGGTCTATTCCTAACCTAGGTTTAATTTATTGATATTTAGAATGCGCACTTTCTCTAGTCAATTACATACGCGTATTACGAACATTCGACGTAAAACTTCGTCCATGCTGGCCATCCTTTGAAGTGTCAAATAGTCAAGTGACGGTTGATATTCAGGTCAATATTTTGTGTATGTGTTTTATCTGTTATTTCGAGTTCGACTTCCGCCATTGTATCTCACAGCGTTGTTGTGCCTTATTTTGTGTTTTGGTTTAGAATTTAGTTCGTTAGAAGTTAGTTTAGTTAGTCAAGTTTAGTTTATTTAGAAGATTTTAGGGCCAAAATGCCAAGATATACGGAAAAGGAACAAATACTAATATTAAAATTGCTTCAATATTTTCAATTAGAAAAGGAAGCTGGACAAACTTTGTTACCAAGGTCTCCTGTTCATGAAGTAAGTTTAAAAAAACCCTAAAAATAAAATTGTTTTACCTGCCGTTTATTTCAGCGTGTTGCTGAGGCATTAGGAATATACTAGTTTAATGCCAAAAGCTTTTCACCTGTGGCTAATCATGGCATTTGTCAGATTCGTCACTAATTACATGAAATAAGTCTCGACACATCCCATACAGTATATGACGTCGTAATTAATGACGCACTAAAAAAAGCCTCTGAGAATTACCATAATAATATTGATAAGACTTTATGTAATGATAATATATATTTAGTTTCATTATTAAAACTAGAATGCTTTATGAATGTTATAAACACAAAAACTTCATTTCTATATAAATATTGTTTGTATACTGAATTCGCTCTACCGAGATTCACTTTGATACATTCGGAATAGGAAACATACAACACAAAAATTCCTATCTCACACTTCTTCTTCTTCATGTACCATCTCCTCTAAGAAGGTTGGCAACCATCACGGCAATTCGCACTTTCGATACCGCTGCTCTAAAGAGATCAGCAGAAGTGCAATTAAACCAAGCTCTCAAATTGTTTAACCAGGAGATGCGTCTTCTTCCGCGACTCCTTCTACCCTGTATTATTCCTTGCATTATTAATAGTAACAAGTTATAACGCTCGCCCCTCATAACATGTCCCAGATATTGTAGTTTTCTGACTTTAACTGTATTTAAAACCTCTTTATCTTTTCCCATTCTTCTCAACACCTCGATGTTCGTGACTCTATCCACCCAACTTATTCTTAATATTCTTCTGTAGGCCCATAACTCGAAAGCTTCTAATCTGTCCGAAACATCCTTCTTTAATGTCCAAGCCTCCAACCCATAGAATAATACGGAGAACACGTAGCATCTCAGAAGTCTTATCTTTAAAGAAATTGTAATGTCCCTGCTACAGAGTACTTTTTTCAGTTTGTTGAAAGCATTTCTTGCCTGTCCTGTTCTTGCTTTAATCTCTTCTGTGTACTCATTAGTTTCATTAATTATTGTACCCAAATATTTATATTTTTCAACCTTTTTAATTTGTTCTCCATGTATTGTTATGCTTTCTTGGCGCTGCTGAGCTTTTGTGATTACCATAAATTGTGTCTTTTTTGTGTTTAGGGACAATCCGTTTTCTTGGCTGACTTCTACCACTCTGTCAACCATTTGTTGTAAATCTTCAAGACATTCGGCTAATAAAATAGTGTCGTCGGCAAACCGTATATTATTGATTGGTCGGCCATTTACTTTTATTCCCGTGGTTAGGTCTTCTAGTGCTTCCTGGATTATTTCCTCTGAATACAAATTGAACAAAGTAGGAGACAGGACACAGCCCTATCTGACGTCCCTCTCAATCTGTATTTCATTTGAAAAGGCGTTGTTCTCTTTTAACACAGCGATCTGATTATAATAGATAGCACTAATGATCCTGATGTCCCTCATATCTAAGTTTTTCTTTTCAAGTAATTCGATAAGGCGGTTATGTCTGACCTTATCGAAGGCTTTGTTGTAATCCAAGAAACACATATATACTGGCTGATTAACATCCATGCACCTTTGCACAAGTACATTTACAGCGAACAGGGCTTCCCTCGTTCCCATTGCATTTCTAAATCCAAATTGCTTGTCGCTTATGTCCTGCTCAAGTTTGTTATGTATTCTCTGGTGTATAATTTTTAAAAATATTTTGAGTGTATGACTCATTAAACTTATTACCCGGTGGTCTTGGCATTCTTTTGAGTTTGGTTTTTTTGGCAGTGTTATGAACGTTGACAGCAGCCAATCTCTGGGAATGATTCCTGTACTGTATATTGTATTAAATAAGTCGACCAATATTCCAATTTGCTGTTCTTCTATTAACCGTATTATGTCTACAGGTATTTGGTCAGGACCTGTTGCCTTGTTGTTCTTTGTTCGCTTTATCGCCTCTAATACCTCCTCTTCTGTTATATCTGGGCCGTTGTCGAACTTTTCCTGCTCTAGTACTATCTCAGTCCGTTCGTCTTTAAATAGCTCTTGAATATATTCCTGCTATCTTTTAAGCCTTTCACCGACGTCTATAATTATTTTGCCGTTTTTATCCAGCAGTATGTTTGATTTTTTCTTAATATTTGTGCCTGTTATTTCCCTAATTTTCTTATGAAGGTTTAAGTTATCATGTTTCTCCACCAACTGTTCAATCTCTGCGCATCTGTCACTATACCATCTTTCCTTTGCCTCTCTGATCTTTCTCCTTATTTCTGTGTGTATAATATTATACATGTTTTTGTCTTTGGTTTTATAACTCACACTATTAACTGCTAAAATCAACTTAATCTTTCATTAAAAAAGAAGAATTATTAGAAATAGTGGGAGTGTTTACTAATCTCATAAAATTTTGTGGAGTTTATTTCTACAAAATATTTTTATTTTGTACAATAAATAATTTTCTCATTTGTTATCAATACATTATAATGGTGTAAATAAATAATTATTGATTGGCGTAAGGTTTATGTTATTTTTATGTCTGTTTACTATTAATAATATTGGCTATGAGCAGGTGCGTTGGTTGTGTAGTAATTTCCAGTCACTTCTGACAACTGAACTTCCCAAAAAAGAAATTACTAACGTCAGTGTCAAAGTGAATCTCGATAGAGCGAATTCAGTATAAATATGTTTTTCAATTTGAATATCGTTACCTCAGTATAGTTGAAGGATACGTCTATGACAGCACATGCGAATGCTTTTATTTTGAGAGTTTTGAGAGAGTGGATGGTAACATGAAGTATAGACAGATGCAATGCGGAGCAGATCGCAGAGGTGAGGTTAGCACATGTGCACGTGTCGGCGCGTCTTCCGCCTACTATTTTACTAATAGTGGCATCAAATTTTCGGGGCTACCTGCCCTCTTGTAGACCGTAAAATCCTAAAGCACTCTCCGTCTTAACAAGGTTTTATTATCAAATTACTGCAATAAATAGATCAAGTAATTACACCTCTAGAACTTAGAACTATTTACCAGCTGTTGATAAATGTTTTGGACTCCTAATAAACACTATTAGAGTTGTTACATTTATAAATGCTAAATATGTTATTACAAATTATAAAAAATGGATTAATGATATACTTATTCCTAACACTCCAGGCCACAGTGTATTGGTTATAGACCATACACAATAATACCACAATGTTTAAGTTAAAAAATGTCCCACTACGGGGTATGGAAATATAAAAGACAAGGAATAAAGAGGCATAGTTAAAACCGAGAAACATTCCCTTTCCAGAAGAAAAGATCCCGACAGAATTATACAGTGTTAGTCAAAAGTCCGGTCCCCCTCGTATCTTTTGTACGGTTATAAGTACAGTGTAACCCAGATAAGTCGGCCTCCGATAACCCGGAAATCCGGCTAACCCGGACCGATTTTCATCAGACAAAACAAACATTTTGTCACTTTGACTAAGTTTTTTACCAAGAAATAAACAATACTGTATATAACTGTACGTAATTTAGATGTACTGTGCATATGTATTTCATGTTAAGTATTTTCTATGGGAAATAAGCCACAATTTTACTAAAAATTGAATGTATTAACGTTTCGAAGCCCAAATCGGGTTTCGTTGTCAAAATACAAAATACTGTTAAAATAAACAAAAATGTTGTTGCTAAGTAAAAAAATTCTTCTAATAATTTATTTAATCTGACTCATTTATATTGGCAATTCAGACATATATTATACATTTTAAAGTAGAAGACTTTAAAATGATATCGCCAATATTTATGAGTTGCGTTCCTGGGACGACTTTACTAAAAGAGAGTTCATTCGATTACATGAAATCAATCCCAACTCAAGAATATCCGTCGCAAAACATGTATTTCATGTTTTTGCAATTATAATGCAATTTATCTGTAACTATACCGTATTGTATTAATTTTTACCATAATCTCCGGCTAACCCGGATTTTCGATAACTCGGATCGGCCACGGTCCCGATTAATCCGACTTATCGAGGTTCCACTGTACTTATAATAGTGAAATTTGGAGGGAGGAAATAAACGGACGTATGCTTCTCAACTAGTCAATACAGGTGATGTAATAATGACAGATGACGTTACAGCGGCACAGTGACCGATAATTTTAAATGGGACCTTATGGCAAGTGATACCTCGTTTGAAAGGTATTGAAAATACCTATTCAATCATACTAATTTTATTTGAGTTTAAGCTCAGTTTGATTGAATACATTAAATAAATAAATAAATTGTAGTTTCATTAATATGTAGTTACAAATAATTGTAATTTGCACTTAATTAATTAATTAATATTCAAATGTTCGCCTCTGTTTAGTTGTCGATAAGTTGACGTTGACGTAAAAAAATTAGAGAATTGACAAACGTCAACTTTTTTGACAAATAACCAGAGGCGGACGCTAGAATTTTTATTAATTAAACGACAAACTAGAATTTTAGTATTTATTTAATTTCTTTATCAAAATCAACTTACAAAATTAGTATGATTGAATAGGTATATTAAAATTGTAGTTTTGCATTTAATTAATAAATATTCAAACATCCCCTTTTGTTTACAGTCCCTGCTCAATTTACTAGACTCACCCTAGAAATATAAGTTTTTTAATTAAACTATGTTCAAATTCATACGGAACTGCTGAATGGGTTAAATAGCAGTTACTTAATAATCATGCTACATTATTCAGTTAAAAATGGTAAAACTTTTTGACTGAATTGTAAAAACTTGACAGATGGCAATAAAATGGGCTAAAAGGGTGCAATGACTCAACTTTTTCCAGTTTTATTTTTTTAGGTAAATTAGTGATTGGTGTTCAATTTTCGTAAAATTTGCAGTGGTGAGTGTTAATATTGTTTTATATTAATGGTAGTTTTTAATTTGTTCAATTTAATTTAAACATATTGATAGAAATATGATAATTTCTAAAAGACGAATATCTTCGATTAGAATTTTTTCATATGGGTCATTGTAAAACTCTTTCTGTTGAGCAAATCTCTTCTGTTACTGCTCTATTAGAAAATATCACATGTTGTTGTCAAAGAGAAATAGTAAAAAAATGTGGTGTATCTTAATTGTTGGTTCGAAGGTTGAGTCAAAAACCTAAAGAGAAATATCCTGTTACATCAATTTGGAGGGGTCGGTATGACAGAAAGATTTCAGTCACCCCCAGAAGGCAACGAATTTTAAAGAATTTGGCTGTAAAACACAGAAGAGTCACCCAGAGCAAGATAAGGAATAAATTGGAAGAATCAGAGTGTTCAGTATCGGAGTCCACTATATGCCGAAATTTGTAGAGTAAGGGATTCAAATGTCATAAGACAGTTAAGGAACCAACCAAACAATAAACTATCACCACAAATGCTCAAAAAACGCTTAGTTTGGGCCAATTTGCATAAAGACTCTACAGTCATATAATATTTATGCAAATTGGCCGAAACTAAGCGTTTCTTGAGCATTTGTGGTGGTGGTTTTGGTTCCATAACTGGCCTATGACATTTAAATCCCATACTGTACAAATTTCGGCGTACAGTGGAGTCCGATACTGAACACTCTGCTTCTTTCAAATTATTCCTTATGTCGCTATGAGTGACTCTTCTGTGTTTTACAGCCAAATTCTTTAAAATTCATTGTCCTCTGGGGGTGACTGAAATCTTTCGGCCATGCCGACCCCTCCAAATCGATGTAACAGGATGTTTCTCTTTAGGTTTTTGACTCAACCTGCAAACTGACGATTAGGGTACACCACAATTTTTTGCTATTTCTCTTTGACAACATGTGATATTTCCTAATAGAGCAGTAACAGAAGATATTTGCTTAACAGAAAGATCCTTACAATCACCCATATGAAAAAATTCTAATCCAAGATATTCGTCTTTTAGAAATTATCATATTTCTCTTTATATGTTAAAATAAAATGAACAAATTAAAAACTACCATTAATATATTTTGGACGCAATGTCTTAATGTATGAACGACAGCATAATCAGAGTAAAATTTGGGTGTATATTGGTATTATAATTAACAAAGTATTCAGCAGCTAGAGAGGTTTACCGTCCGTCTTGTTCTGTTGCATTATCTCTTCGATAGTTAGGTATGTTACTTCTTAGTTCCAACCTTAATACTACTTTTATGTACAATTGATACAGTTTCGATTGACATAGTACAGTGCAAAACAGGCAACTCTTGCCTAGGCATGGTGCTGAGTCAGTCGATACTAATAATAATATAGGATCTAAATGTAAAATGTTGTACACACATATTTTTGAATAAATTTGAAATTTGAATATACAACAATATTTTTTTTTCTCTGATTCTGGCTTTGGTTTAGAACTAGAACCTTTAGCCACGTAATTGTATAACTTATCACTAAGTCAGGGGAGTAATGTGTAGTGTGTGTGTTGAGTAAGTGTCTTGTTACTTTGCAAAGTCGACGTCATTGTCTTTGCAAAGAGACGCTAATTGTTTCCGAACGTCTGCGGGCCCTCCGGTGAGTACCGATCCTACAAGGACAGAAACTATTTTTCATTTATTAATTTATTACAACAATATTAACACTCACTACTACAAATTTTACGAAAATTGAGCACCAATCACCAATTTAACAAAAAAAACTAAAGTTGAAAAAAGTTGAGTCACTGCACCCTTTTAACCCATTTTATTGCCACTTGTCAAGTTTTCTAAATTCAATCAAAAAAGTTCACCATTTTTATCTTAATTATGTAGCACGATTATTAAGTAATTGCTATTTAACACATTCAGCAGTTTCGTATGACTTTGAACATACTTTTAAGGTGTTTCAAATTAAAAAAACTCATATTTCTAGCGTGAGTCTAACAAATGGAGCAGAGACTGTATTTAAAAAAAAAGTTAGCGTTGACGTAAAAACAATTACAGAATTGAAAAACGTCAACTTTTGATAACTAACCAGAGGCGGAAGTTTGAATATTTATTAATTAAATGCGAAGTTACAATTTTAGTATTTATTTAAATTATTTATCAAAATGAGCTTAAACTCAAATAAAACTAGTATGATTGAATAGGTATTTTCAAAACCTTTCAAACAAGGTATCACTTGCCATAAGGTTCCGTTAAAATTATTGGTCACAGTGGCGCTGTAACTTCATCTGTCACTATTACGTCACCCAGGGCCGGATGATAATACTTTTTTTAAAACGAAAATAAATTCAAAAAATTAAATAGTAAAGATTCAGATAATTCTATAAACTCTAATATTCCACACAATCTAAACAAAAATGTCAGAAAATGTTATTTATTATATGAACTGTCCTTTTGCAGCTGTAGTCATAAAGTAGTTCCGGGAATGCTTTTTAATTCAAAGTGGCTGGCGGCCTTCGAACTTTAAGATATTTTTATCTACGTGGTCCATATGCGATTTTACGCATAATTAACAATTAAAAACAACGGCCTACATTGAAGTTAGACCCGATCTCTCTTCAGAATATTGAAAATGAATGTTTAAACTTCAATGTAACTACTTTGGCAACCTCAAAAATGCTAATTTAGATATGCGTTTTTACTGATACGTTACTATAATTCGAAAACTAAATTTTTACACTTTTTCATCCATCATTTACGTTTTACTCGCCTTTTTGCAGCTAATTTCATAATAGGGATGTTCACAAAAAATTAAAAAGTCATTTCAAACATGTAAAACGATTAAGAAACACCCTAGGAATAATTGTCCAAAATTTCAACAAAATTGAAAAAGCCTTTCTATAAAAAATCTTTATTAGAAATCTAGCATTATTTTAAATTTCAAGAACGCTTCTCTATTGGCCTGACGTCACTAGTTGCATACCCCAAGCGCGCGCCATTCTCATAGTGTTACTGTTTACCTGTTTGACGTTTCAGGTCATTTTATTTTGTTCTCTTCTTGTTTTATCAGGGTTAAAGTGGAGTTTTATAGTGAATTTGTTTAGTTTAAAGTGGATAGACTGTTTGCAAGGACATATTTTGGGTTTTACAAAAATAAACAAATAAAATGGAAGAAGGTTTTCAGAAAGCCGATTCGTATAAACTACCGACTTTAGTGTAGATGTAACAATGGTGTATGATTTATTGGCATCTTGTAAAAAAATAAATCTACCACAGCTTTACTGAGTGTATATTCCATATAATTTTCCATGTCTTCTTTAAACTAAAAAAATAAATGTTTAATACTCCACAAATAAAATAGGAAAAGTTGTATGCATGCATTGTACGCATGCATATTGTATACATACATTGGCTGGTTATTACTTTACCTTGGTAAGGTGTATTAAAAATATTTTTATTCTTCTTCATGTGCCTTGTCCGTTGTGGACGTTGGCTATCATCATGGCAATTTTAATTTCATTTGAAGCGTTTCTGAATAACTCGATCGATTTTTGTCCATATCATTGGCGTAAGTTTTTAAGTCATGAGTGTCTTTTCTTCCGCGTCCGCGTTTGCTCTCTATTTTACCTTGCGTTATCAGTTGGAGTATACGATATTTATCATGCCTCATGATATGACCGAAATATTTAAGATTTCGTTTCTTAATTGTAAAAGAGATTTCTTTTTGTTTTCCCATTCGACGCAATACCTGTACGTTGGTGTGGGTCGCCCAGAATATTTTGAGGATAGGTGGGTACACCCACATCTCGAATGTCTCTAGCTTTTTCATTAATGTTTCCACTATTTTCCAGGCCTCTGCGCCATATAGCAAGACCGGAAATAATAACATTTTAGCAGCCGCATTTTTAGTGGGAGAGATATTATGTCGCAATGGGTGAAAATATTTCTCATGCATGTTGTTAAATGTTGCTATGTCCTTTTCAACTCTAGATCTTATTTCGTTTGTTTCGTATTTCGAGTTGACAACTGTTCCAAGGTAAAAAATATTTTTGAATTTGGATATTATACATTTTCATTTCAACCAATTTTTCACTAAATTATTAATGATTTTAATATAATATAAAGTCATACCTACATCCACATGTAGTTATTTCAAGGTTTACTTTTATTGTATGTATTATTAGAATCCCGTTTTTAGGAATATCCCAGTTTAAGGAATACAAATTTGAGGTCCCGAAACTTTTTCATTTACTCTTTAAGGGGGTAGGTGCAAAATCTTGGTCCAATGCTATTTAAATTCATTCATTTTTTTCGAATCCTGAGAAAACTAATAAGTATTTTTGAAAAATGTAAATGCAGAAAGAACAATTACATTATTACCAAGGGCCGAAAGTCTCTGGAAAACTTCTATAATGTTTATTTTATTAAGTTAGTTATTTTAAGTTCTAGCTGCAACAAACCATTTCTTTTTCTGTTTTAAATTGGCTGGAACGGTAATAAAAATCTTGTTAGAACTGTTTTTTGATGTATTTACACACCCAGGAACAAAACACCACTTATTTGGCTTTATTTTTAATAATTAAATACGTAAAAAACTGCGCACATTCAAATACACTGAGTAAATAAGTATACAAAACTAGTCGTCGATCAAAGACGTTACGACTGCTGACGTCACAGACCGTAGCCTCGCTGCAGGGTACCGTTTTTCTAGCCTCCAAGAAAATCAACATTATGAACTCATTTATCTTAAAAAATATACATTTTTAAACAGTTTTATGATTGTTACGTTTTTATATACCTTGTAATCTATTGAATTTAACTATATTTAAAAATTAGTGAACATCCCTATTATTTATAATTTTATTATATTTGACTTCGTAAAACAAAGACCACAAATATACTGAAAAAAAGTAATGACAGTAATAATGCTTGTGTAAGTTTGAAGAGTAATGATAATATGGAATGATGTCAATTTCGAAAGTAATGTCATTACTAGTAATATCATTATTAATGATCGTGTACTGGCCGTACAAGACTACCTATAGTAGGAAAAATGAAAGATTACCCATGAACGAACATATAAAACACGCTGTATTTTCCTGTCACCGTGTCACAAAAAAAACTGACCAGTGCAAGTACATGTAAGAATTATATAAATTGTTCGTATAATACTGGTACTGGTTCATTACTTTCTGGAATATAGAAAAGTTGTGTTTAATATGGTCGCTCATGGGTAGTCTTCCATTTTTCCTACTATACCTACCATCCGGGCTTAAATCCAAATGAATTAGTGTGGGCTGCTCTAAAACCATAATATGTGGCAAATAAAAATGTAGACCTTAAATTTCAAAAAATTTCGATAATTGTTGTGATGACTTTTTTTTTAATTTTCCCAAGAGGATTGAAAAAAATTATCAAACACGCTATTTCGTCCGAGCAATATTTTATTTTATAAAAAAGTATTTAAAATCGATAAAGTTAATGCCAATATAAAATAAACAAATAAACAAATAAACGTTAGATAACAAACACCAGCAAACGAAACGCACATTTTACATGTTGTAAAGAAGGCCCTACAAATTTGATTCTGGTCTACACGTACTTCACAACTAGAATTACCCCTCTTCCGGTTGTTCACAATATCCTATCTTGTTAATGTAGTATTGACCCAAGTTATTATAAATATACCCTACTCCAAGAAATTAACTCACCACCTTAAAATGGGCCATGTTTGATGTCTCGAATTTCCTAAACCTGTCGTCCGATTTAAGTGATTATTTTAATATGTTATAGCCTTATTCATTAACAACATCGCTGTAATAATATTGTTGCTAGACAGGTAAATTGTCATCGTATACCGGGTGTACCAATCAGACTGTGTTTTTTTCTCAAAGTTCACCACACTCTGTGGAGTATTCTAGCGTTTACAAAATACAAATTATTAAAATCCAACTATAGCCTCAGATTTTCTTAACATTTTGGCTTAACAGTGCCAGAATTTGATTAGCCAAATATGTACAGGGTTATTCACTATATTTTGACTCCCCTGTAAACTGCTTAATTTACAGAATTAGAAAAAAATGTTAAATACAAAAGTTATTCGATTTTTAAATTATAATTTTTGACATATATATCATACTAGTGACGTCATCCATCTGAGCGTGATGACGTAATCGACTATTTTTTTAAATGAGAATAGGGGTCGTGTGCTAGCTCATTTGAAAGGTTATTCACTTCTCTATTCATTAATATAAACATTAAGATAATTATTTATACAAGGTGTCCAAAAAAATTTTTTTTAATTAAATTAATTAATACCAAAAGAAGAGTGCATGTAATTTATTTCATTCAAAATACATTCTACTGCTGTCAGAAAACATAAATACATGTTAATTGAACAAATAAACATTACTTTTCACTTAAATTCAATGTTCAAGCTGCCACCCATCTGCCTCTTGGCAGTTTAAACATTGACTTTAAGCAAAAAGCAATGTTTATTTGTGCAATAAACTTTTATTTCTGTTTTCTAACAGCAGTAGAAGATATTTTGAAATAAATAAATAAAACACATTCTTCTTTCTGTGTCAATTAATTTAATTAAAAAAAAATTTTTTGACACCCTGTATAAATAATTATCTTAATGTTTATATTACTGAATAGAGAATTATTACCCTTTCAAATGAGCTATCACACGACCCTTATTCTCATTTAAAAAAATAGTCGATTACGTCATCACGCCCAGATGGATGACGTCACTAGTATGATATATGTATATGTCAAAAAATGATAATTTAAAAATCGAATAACTTTTGCATTTAATATTTTTTTCTAATTCTGTAAATAAAGCAGTTTACAGGGGGGGGTCAAAATATAGTGAATAACCCTGTACATGTCACGGTATTAAAGTGGTATTTTATTGCAATTTAATTTAAAAAACAAAACTTGTGTTTTGCTCATTTTATGTATAAACTATTGTAAATTTCCTAACGTTCACGAAACATAAAAATGCCGGTTTGTTGTGTGCTAATGATTTCTCTTGAACTTGCTTCATTATAAATATAGCGTCGTTGCATGATCTTCCCGACATAAAACCTTGTTGTTTTTCTGATGTTATAATTTTATTCAGTTTTTTTGTTAACTAATTTTAATGTTGTGTTTAATAATTAATTTCTCTGTAATTATCCAGGTCCGATTTGGCTCTATTGTTTATGGTAGGGGAGCCCAAGGATTTTACACGTTATACTCGATCGCGTCAGAAAATTACATGAGAAGAATCCTTGTACCCTGTAAATGTACCCCTACCATATATGGACTCTTAATACAGGGGCGTTCGTTGGTGGCAGTCCGTAAAAAAATATATCCTTAAAAAAACTCGAAAACATCAGACAACGACAAGGCATGTTAAGTACATGAAGAACAGTGTATAGTGTATATGTCAAATATCTGACGATTTGAGCGGGGCGTAAGGAAATAGACGAGTCACAAAGTTTCAAAAAAAGCGAATATTTCACGAAATGAACATCAGATAAAAAAACTGAAAAATATGTGTTCATTATTTTTCAAAAATCTATCGAATTATACCAAATACGACCCCCACGGAGGTGGGGCAGGGGTTACTTTAAAATCTTAAATAGGAACCCCCATTTTTGATTGCAGATTTAGGTTCCATAATACCGGGTGTCCACTTATATTTTCCCCCATTTTAACTGCCTATAACTTCTAAACGGCTCAAGATAGAAATATGCGGTTTTCACTGAAATATTTTATTTTAGTAAAAGTTTTGTCTGAATTGACTGAATTTTTTATATCGCTTTCAAATACGAAAAGAAAAATGGCGGATTTTTGAAAAAAACTTTGTTGACTTTTTTTTAATGGAACACCCAGTATATTTTTCTGTAAATTGAAAGAAAGGTCATTCACCTATCCAGCGATATAAATTTTTCCAAAATCGGTTGTCAAATCACTGAGTAATTAATTTTTAAAATGAGAGGTGCAACGTGGATATCACATACCTAAATAACATAATGTTTTGTGATTTCCACATTGCATCTCTCATTTTAAAAATTAATTGCTCAGTCATTTGACCACCGATTTAAAAAAAAAATTATATCGTTGGATAGGGAAATGACCGTTTTTTCAAGTTTTTAGGCAAATGACCATTTTTTATGTCGCTTTTAAATAAATAATGGCGGATTTTTTGACAAAAAAACGTTGTTGACTTTTTTTATTGAAACACCCAGTATATTTTTTTGTAGCTTGAAAAAACCATCATTACCTATCCAGCGATATTAAATTTTTTAAAATCGGTTGTCAAATAACTGAGCAAATAATTTTTAAAATGAAAGATGCAATGTGGAAATCACGTAACATAATATCATTTTGCTTAGTTATGTTATTTAGGTATGTGATATCCACGTTGCACCGCTCATTTTAAAAATTAATTACTCAGTGATTTGACAACCTATTTTGAAAAACTTTATATTGATGGATAGGTGAATGACGTTTCTTTCAATTTACAAAAAAAAATACTGGGTGTTCCATTAAAAAAAAGTCAACAACGTTTTTTTCAAAAATCCGCCATTTTTCTTTTCGTATTTGAAAGCGATATAAAAAATTCAATCCATTCAGACAAAACTTTTACTAAAATAAAACATTTCATCGAAAACCGCATATTTCTATCTTAAGCCGATTAGAAGTTATAGGCAGTTAAAATGGGGGAAAATATAAGTGGACACCCAGTATGTAAAAATAAGTTACTTTTAATCGAGACATTTTTCGAATTATGGATAGATGGCGCTATAATCGAAAAAACAATTTTTGGAAATGGAAAAATGGAAAATCCCCACTAAAATGTAAAACTTAACTTTTTTTGGTTTCAGGACCTAATCTTCACAATCCAATAGGTCCCCACGACGCTTTAGTAACTACAAATTTAGCATCCAAGCCTCCCTTACTCTTAATAGAGTATGCAACTTAGGGGTATTAGAGGTATGTATTAGGATGCTTGATCTCCATTATTGTGATAATCTGTTTTGTTCTATTATTTTGACTCATATGTAAATCTATTATTTCTTACATCTTGGTTTACGTTTTTAGTTGATTTTTCAACTTGCTTTAAAATATAGTGTTTTTTTGGTAAAATTTTATACCAATTAAGCATTTCTTTTTTAAAAATGTTTATATGTATCTATTAATGCCATCTCTAATTAAGGTGTACCACCGGTAGTCTTTCTAAATTATCTACATTAAATTTTAAACAAAAAAGGTCCTATGCATAATCCTTCTAAAACAAAGGATTCCAATGTTACGGAGGTATATAAAGTTCATACCAAACCCTTCTTTCAGTACACCATAGTTTGTCGAATTCTCTCTATTGTGATTATTATACACAGAACTCAGAAAATTATGTATTCCTTGACGGATAGTTGCATAATATCTTCACAATGTCAAGGGGTAAAATTACAATTGTCATTCTAGGTTAGTATATTTCGACATTTTATCGTTGATGCACTGAAAGAAGGGTTTGGTATGACCTTTAGTATAATTGGTCCACAAAAAGGCCTAACTCCGCCATCCCAAATTAAAGTTTTCCTCCAACATCAAATTGTTTTATTGTCCACATATTGTTCAGTAAAAAGTTACACCATTTTGAGCGTCGGGTTTGGGGGGAAGGGGGAGGGGAGAATTCGGTAAATTAGTAGTTTCTTAACATTTTCGTCAATGTTTCTAAACCTAAGCGGTTTAGAGAACAATGTTCTATACAAAAATGTTCTAGATTAAATTCGAAACGAAAAAGGTACTATGCATAATTGTTCTCAAATTAACGGTTCCGGAGTTACAGAGGGTGCAAAGTGGAGGTTTTCCATATATTTTATATTTTTTGGTCAAATTATAACAATATTGCTGAGGAAACTAGTTTTTTAACAGGATTGTGTTTTCTAAATATAATTTGCTATTTTAATGGCCGCTGGTATATTACTGATAAGCCGTTGAATGAACGTCAACCTACAAGAGGATTCTATAGGCCTGTTCCATATAAATCTCTGGTACGAAGAAACCCACTCTGAACTTTCTATCGACAATGTCGCAGGAATATCTTTCCAACAGTAAAATTTTCGTTTCAAATTTAATGTAAAACATTTTTGTATAGAATATTACTCACGCTAAATCGCTTAGGTTTAGAAATATTGACGAAAAACGTAAAAAAACTACTAATTTACCGCCTTTTCTCCTCCCCCTCCACCAAACCCGACGCTCAAAATGGTGAAACTTTTTACTGAACAATATGTGGACTTGGACTATATAGAACAATTTGGTGTTGGAGGAAAACTGTTATTTTGGATTATAGGGTTAGTCCTTTTTTGGACCAATTATACTATACTACATCCATAACTTTGGAACCGTCCGTTTTAGAAGGATTATGCATATGACCTTTTTTTGTTTCAAATTCAATTTAGAACATTTTTGTATAGGACATTGTTCACGCTAAACCGCATATTTTTAGAAATATTCACGAAAAACGTAAAAAAAACCACTAATTTACAGATTTCTCCCCCACCTCCCGCCCAATCCTGTCGCTCAAAATGGTGTAACTTTTTATTGAACAATATGTGGACCATATAGAGTAATTTAGTGTTGAAGGAAACTTTCACTTTGGATGTCTGGGTTTGGGTCTAGTTATACCATACTAATAACAATTATAGAAAAAAAGCAAATTTGTGTTTATCAAATATCTGATAAATAAGGTTTGTATAGTGTTTTAACTTACATGAAAAATTATTATTACAATAAAGGTACGTCTTCGAGAAGTATCGGTAGAACATGTTGCAAAAATTTAAGTACATTTAATACATTGAACCTTCTGATGATTACCAATAATCCCAGCTGATAAATTTATACCAAATTTTATTTTTTTTTTTTGAAAATTTGTCCTACTTATGGCACACGGGTTTTCGTTATTCCATTTGTGGCAATTGTGAAAATTAAACAAACCATTTCTTGTAAATCAAGCTTCATTTGCACACAACAATTTGCACATAAATTCGGGTTCTCTGAAGATTTGGTTTTGAAACTATCAATAAAACCTTAATCTTCGAGGTACATCGCCTTGATGTAAATCTTATACTCCTTGTACATCGTACGTTATTAACATATCGTGATACTCGCGAATCGAAAACATGACAATACGATGTATTCTCGGGTTACATATAATTATAGTCCAGGGTACCTACTAAGGATTTTTCCATGACACTTGAACAGCCAGGGTACTGAAGCTTTTTTCGACAGGTAATACCTATAAGAGCAAATTGTAACTATTTCCTGTGTAGGATCTGGCGGCCATTTTTATTTATAAACAATTAAGTGTCAAAAAATGGCATTTTTCACTTTTTTTTTCAAAATCAATGGAAAACAGGGAAACTTATGGTTTTTTAGTACAAATATCTTTGAGATTATGAAAAAAGCTTTAAAATGACGTATTACAAAGTTTGATATACTCATTTATTGTTAATATAATTGCCAAAAAGGTCGGAATTGCAAAAAAAATTATTTTTGCAAGAACTGTTGTAAAAATTAGTGTACAGCTTTGAAATTTTTGTCAAATAAGGGTTCTTTGGTGCTTAATATGTGATAAAAATTTCAAAGCGATTCATTCAATTGTTTAAATTTTTGTTCAAATTGTTTATCCCACAGAGCATTTTTTTTTTGAAATAACATAAGTCAGGAGAAAATGACGTTAGAACCATTCCACAGATGTCAAATGAAAGATCATGAGCTATATTTTCAACTTGGTTTAAAAAAAGTGAATAAAAATGAATTTATTAGAAATAAATAAGTATGCAAAAGTATCGTAAATCTTTCCTTATAAACTTTTTATTTTGTTATATAAGAAATTATACATATTTATTACAATTTTTTACCAATTATGATATAGATAACATTATTTGGTAGTTGTGCACTTAAAACAGGGTAAAAAAGTTAATTTTTTTGGAAAAAGTTATTCAAAAAGTTTATAAAGAAAAATTGACGATACTTTTGCATAATTATTTATTACTAATAAATGCATTTTTTATTCACTTTTTTAAACCATGTTGAAAATGTAGCTCATGCTTTTCATTTGACACCTATGGATTGGTTCTAAGGTAATTTTTTTCTGACATGTTATTGCAAAAAAATGCTCTCTGAGATAAACAATTTGAATAAAATTTAAACAATTGAATGAATCGCTTTGAAATTTTTATCACATACTAAGCACCAAAGAACCCTCATTTGATAAAAATTTCAAAGCTGTACACTAATTTTTACAACGGTTATTAAGAAAATATTTTTTTGCAATTCTGACCATTTTTCGCAATTATATTAACAATAAATGACTATATCAAACCTTGTATTACGTCATTTTAAAGCTTTTTCCATAATCTCGAAGATATTTGTACTAAAAAATCTTAAGTTTCACTGTTTTCCTTTGATTAAAAAAAAAGGGGGAAATGCCATTTTTTGACAGTTAATTGTTTATAAATAAAAATGGCTGCCAGATCCTACGCAGGAAATAGTTATTATTTGTTCCTATAGGTATTACCTGTCGAAAAAACGCTTCAGTACCCTGGCTGCTGAAGTGTCACGAACAGGGTATATTTTTGTCTTATTACCCTGGCCTATTACGATTGTTTGTGTTTACAATTGTATCTTCTCTGTGTCAAAATAAATAAAACTGCGGGGTGGCTAAATGTAAGTTATATTAAAAGACATTATTTTTATTTTTTGAGGCTACAGATGATTTAAAAAAATTATAAAAAAGTTTTCCTTTAAATTGTGCATTCTACCAATACCTTTAAGGAACGCACCATTTTCCTGCACCATGTACAGGACACCCTGTACATTTGGTATTCCATGATATAAATAGACGAAGAGTCAATAGGATTATTATGATTATAATAAAACATCCATTTGCGATTTGCAAAGTTCTCCCCTGGAATCTTGAGTTGTTTTTGCGTTTCGAAAAATCGATTTCTAAACTAATTCTAATACAGGAGAATAAACTCATAAAATGTAAATAGGTCAGTTATGAGTGACGGACAGTTATTATCGCCATAATAATAGTAAAGTGCAAATGCAATTTTGCATTTGCACAAATAACACGAATATGCTGTAACGTCGTGCTGGTATAGGCGGCGGAAATCCTCGTATACACAGGCGGACTGCTGATGAGAGCGCGGGGCCATCGTCACATCTTATGACCCGCAGACGCCAGTAGCGGGTGGACCAACCCTCGATGACTCATACTTCTTCAGTTGAAGGAGCGACCACTAAGAAGACGACGGCCAGGCTATGAGTGGAGGTGTCTCTTTCGACCATTTTTTGTTTTTCACATATTTGTGAAGATTGAGATCTTTAATTAGATTTTTTTAAGGCCTATACAAGAACGGAATGGACATATTGATCTATTATTTACGCAAAGCCATTTGACGTTCAGTGAAGTGAAAGAAAATATAGAGATTGGTGCACTATTAAATATTACAATTCCTTGAAGAAGTAGATACACTAACATTGTACAAAAGATACATTTTTATCAGTGACGTTGTTTAAAATACAGTCTGGTTTAATCGTTTGAAGATGTTTAAGATATTTTAAGATGAATATCTACCATTAATAGCAAATTATTTTCTGTCCTACAAAAACCAAACGAAGTCACACATCAGAATGGTCTATAGGGGACAAGAAATGAAAGTATTTTTATAATAATTGTTAAATTACTCAAAAAATAAGTCATATTGTGGTGGTGATGTGGGCCACCCAGGGGATGATTGGAGCTACATTTCGCGTGGTTGAAATTTTTACACTTAAAATAATTACGGAAATTAATAGAGAATAACATTTTAAACAAAAAATGTCATACAATTTTCAAACTTTTTCCGTTAATTTTTTACGAATAACTCAATAACAACTCTTTTTATTAAAAAATTTATAATGAATATCTTAAAAAAAAACAAAGATATTGGTTTTTATTGAGTTTTCTATGTACAATAGTTTTCTATGTACGATTTATAATTGTTTGAAGCCTAATTTTTATTTTTGGGGTATTATATTCGATGTAATTAGCATCAAATATCGGAAAATGAAAATATTTTTCGATAAAAAGTCATAGAATACTTTTTTTTGAAATTTTGGAAAAATCTTTAAATGTTAAAAGTCATTTCCATTAAAACAAATCAAAATACGATTAAAAGAAATTGGATTACTCTTACGTTTGGAAAAAACGAGCAGTGTAAGTAGCGCCATTTTTATCAGAGTTCAAATTAAACGTGTATCTTCTACAATTCATTTTATTTTAGTCTTAATTATACGCTCCAAAAGTTTAGCTGGTTTAGCATGCGTATTTTTTGAAAAAAAAGATCATGTAAATTAAATGTTTTTAATTATCTAATAATTTGTATTTTTTTATAATAAATCTAAAACGAAAAGATACGTGAAAAATGGTTATATAGTTAATAGTTATTTTCCTAACAAGTGCAGAAAGTCATTCTTTTCCGCACGCGACTGCAGTTTGCCGAACGACGCGAAGCGGGAGTTCGGCAAGCAGTCGAGTGCGGAAAAGAGACTTTCTGCAAGAGTTAGGAACAATATTTTTTCTAAGAGTCTTTAAAAAATTACCAAATCTTAATCAATTAATTTAATTAATATGAAAATACATACACAAATTAATTCTTTGACAAGGTTGTCAAAACCAAACTTTCAATATAATTAGTCAGCATGACGACGATCTTGGTTTCCATGACGATGATTTAAAACGACTGTTATTGTCTACCGATTTGACTTTCGAATATTATGTCAAAATAATTTTATTTCATCGAATTGTCGCGTTAATTTCATTAAAACAGGAACACAATAGGATATATTTGAAATAAATTAGTAAATAATATCTAACTATAAGTTTACTGCATGTATTATAATTACTTTAAGGCCATATTAACATATCTAAATTAACACGCGTGCGGAAAAGTAAAAACCGCGTGCGGAAAAGTGACACGCGTGCGGAAAAGTAACACGCGTGTGGAAAAGTGAAACTTTCTAAACTAAAATGCGTGCGCGAAAGTAGACATTTTTGCACGCTCGTAGAAAAAAGTATTTAACCTGCTGGTGCTACTCTACGGTAGTGAAACTTAGAGATAGAGCGTGAACGACAAAATTCGAAGTAAAATTACGTGAAATATAAGTAACGAAAAATACGTGAAAGGTGCTGTATCGGAATGACCTTAGTTAGAAAGACTTGAAATGAAACAGTGATCGTGGTTTAAGACTTAATCTCCCCATATGGCGAGAATGAGTGAATGTAGAATGTACAGACATTATGGAAAGCTGCATCAGATGAAAACGACGGAGAGGCAGAAGCAGCAGACAATTGCGCCCATTTTAACTGAGGTACAAGCTGATGGGACGATTGCGCCGAACTAACTCAGAGGGTCCCTAATCCCAGGATTGGATATGATTACGAAGCCTCCCATAGTGTTGTAATATTGAATGGTATAGATGCAAAATTCGCATTCTCCACGTTTCTCAACTTTCGGAAAAATGAGAAAAACTGTTTAATATTCAAGGCCATGGTATAATTCTTCAATTTTTTTTGTGTAACAACTTTGCTGTAATAGAAACTGTTTGCCTAAACTTTATGGGTATATTTAATGAAGATTATTTTGTAAATTTAATTTAAAATTCAGACAATGTGAGTTTTGTACCAAAATGTGGTATACTGTGAGTTTTGCACCAAAATCTCATGGATAAGTTAGTTATGATGCAAAATATTTGAACTTTGCTTTAGACTGCAGACTACTAAAACTAATCTTGCTAATTCAGATTTGTTTCTTTTCCACTTCTCGGGACTTATTTTCTTTTTCCTTGTTTGACCAGTCGAGGGCTTTAGTAGTTCATCCATTATGCACCAATAATTTAGTTTATTAACTAGTAATAAAAGTAGTATTATTTAAATTACAATCATAAACGCGTTAATCAACCTTAACAAGCACATTATGTAAATGCAACAAGTGAGGTGAGGTTCAAAAAACCGTTGACCAAATATCACCAGAGTGACGGCAATCACGTGATGCGCCCTATGTACTCTGATTGGTCGAATTGGAGAATGTTAATCTTGCTGCAAATTATGTGTTGGATAATGTGAGTTATGTTTCAGAACTTCATTTTCAGTATGGTTTTTCGATATTAAAATGTGAGTTTTGGTTCAAAATATTATCACGGTTCGATTCGCCTTGAAAAGACGAATCCATTGATATACATAACTTGTACAAATATATACCAAATATATACCAAATACAAGTCAATCGTCAATCCATGATTATTAAGTCGCAAATGGATTGACTTGTATTTGAGACAATGTGTTCAATCTTCGCGACAAAACAATCGCGCGACTACAAATCGCAAGTAAAGTCCGGCGTTAAAGGACTAATAGACGACATTGATTAGGTATTATAATTAAAAATTGAACGAACAACTAATTTATTTCAAGAATACCTATACACTTACACTTAAGCCGGCCACTCACGATACTGCGGTGTCGTTCGATAACATCGTCGATGATATCAATTCTGCAGTACTGCAGCATAGAAACCAGTTTCTCTGTGGTAAAATTGTAACAATTTTGTTGGAGTACTCACGAGTACTCACAACACTGTCGACATATGCCGCTAAGAAATAACCATAGTTACAGCTACAAATTTTATGAATAACGAAATAATACAATAGCTTTAGTAATTTTGGTAAAATAAATTGGACTCACCTGAATGTAGCTAATAGAATTATGAGCCATAATGTCAATTCTCTGAAACAAAAATGGTAATTAAGCGACGTAACACATTACAGTGGAATATTCTAACTCTCTCAAGTCTATAAAAAGTATATACAGTGTGAAAGGCAGTTATGGAATAAAGTTATTTCTATCCTTGTTTTAAAAAATTATAAAAAACGCTGACACCCGTCGATATTTATACAGTGCGCTAGAATAAGTGTTGCTCCCCTTATTAACTTATTTATTTTTTTGGTACATAAGCAAAACGCTCGGACAGGTCGATTTTTAAAATAATCATAGTATCTATATTATAGCATCAATGTTTCGAACTTTACGCGATATCTCTTCAGGTGACTGGCACAACTTTGATTTTTTTAAATGGGAAAGTACATCATGTGACACCTCATTTAAAAGATTTTTAAATACTGATTACAAAAACATATAACACTTTAATCCTCTTTAAGAGCGTAGGCGCAAAATTTCGTTCGAATTATTTTTAAACGCATTTATTTTTTTCGAATCCTGAGAAAACTAATAAGTATTTTTGAAAAGTTTAAACGCAGAATGAAAGATTACATTACTACCGAGGGATGAAAGTCCTTGATAATGAACAAAAAGTTTCTTTTGAATGGTTTATTTGAAATTAAAAATCAGACTAAATTTTCTCTTTTTTTCACCCCTGTGTCTTATTAAAATAATCATTATACATAGTAGTTTTCAGGGACTTTCGACCCTTTGATGATACTGTAATATTTCATTCTGCGTTAAAATTGTTCAAAAATACGTATTAGTTTTCTCAGGATTCGAAAAAAATGCATACGTTGAAAAATAATTCGACCAAAATTTCCCGCCTACGCTTTCGAAAAGGGTTAAAGTATTATACATGTTTGTAATCAGTATTTCAAAAGCTTTTAAGTGAGGTGTCACATGATGTACTTTCCCATTTAAAAAAATAAAAGTTGTGCCTGTCACCTGAAGAGGGATCGCGTAAAGTTCAAAACATTGATGCTATAATATATTGATTATTTTAAACATCGACCTGTCCGAGCGTTTTGCTTATGTGCTAAAAATAAATAAGTTAATAAGGGGGAGTAACACTTATTCCAGCGCAGTGTATATAAATGAACGTTTTTAAACATTAAGATATATGTACAGGTTGATTCAAGCAAGTCTAGCATAGTCCATAGACTTTATTTTCAATGGGACACCCTGTATATTTTCACGTTATTAAAAGCTGCTTAACCAACCTGATTTCAACGAACTGTATTATATAGGGTGTATTGTGAATAATACATGTTGAAATTTTGAAATTATAAAGTATGAGTATGGAATCCACTTAAGGGATAAAGTTGGTTGTGTCTTTACATACAAGGTGAAATTTTGAAATTAATTATAAATGGACCACGCAACACTCCTTATGGAAAAGTGGTCCCGGTCAAATTTGACGATAGTTTGGTCAATGATACTTCTTGATTTGTAGATTAAAAAAGTCCATGGCACCTGGGTCTGAATAACTACTATTCTCGAGTTACAGCCTTCTGAAGTTATTGGATTCGAGTGCACGGTTTACGTTAAGTGCACTAATTTACGGTCAAGTGAACGAAAATATTTATTATTAGAAGAAGAGAAAGTCATGTTCTTCATACATACTTGCGTGTTGTATATGAATCCGTGGTCAAAAATAGTTGGATCGTATTTTAGTCTTCAGAAAACCTCCGAAAAGTCTTCAGAAAACTAAAGAAGTGCGGTATAAAATGTGCTGCTAGATCGATATAAGCATTATCATGTTTTCATGAATGCTTCTCAGTTATGCAATACCAGCAAAACTGCAGTTCGGCTTTATCTTTAAGAAATCACTAAACAGTGGTGGATCTAGGGGGGAAAGGGGTAATTCCACCGGCAACATGTTCCAGAATTAATGAAATAACCTTATTTAACGAAAATGAACGAGATGGAGCCATCAAAACACATTTATAACCAAAGAGCGGATAGCCCATATAAAAAATCTTAAGGGGGGGGGGCAAACGTGAAGATGTTGCACATTATATTTTGTATACTTTGAATAACCATATATAATTCAAAGCACCCGAAAAGCCAGGGGGGCCACGGCCTCCCTGCCCATGAGTATGGGTGCCCAAGGCCCAGAGTACGATTTAAGAACCAGAGAAGATGAGTTACGGGTGTTAAGAGTACGAAATTGGAAAACCAAGGCGGAGGATAAAAAGGAATGGAAGCTGATTCTCGAGCAGGCCGAGGTCTACCAGGGGTTCTACAGTCAATGATGATGAGTTTTTTAATACAAAATATTATGGAAAATATTGTTGTAGGGTTACTTTTATAACAACTATAATATTCATACTTAGGTATAATCATAATAAACTTTTCTCTCTGTATTTTTTTAAGCAAACAAAAATGAAATATGATTTGTCATTTCGTATCTTTACTTAAATGGTTAGATATAATCCTGATACTTATATTATACGCATTTGCAATAGGTAAAGACTAAGCGAACGGCTCCATGGGCGAGAAATTGACGCTAGCAGTAGCCGTAAAACGAACTTAAGGTTCCACGGAACGGAATAGGAATAGCCGAACTGAACCGACTACGCACAAGTCCTATAGTTGGTACAGTTCGGCTATTCCTATTCCGTTCCGCGGAACCTTAAGTTCGTTTTACGGCTACTGCTAGCGTCAATTTCTCGCCCGTGGAGCCGTAGGCTAAGTTACATCTTCAAAAGCTACTAGTGTACGCAGATTTGTCACTAGATGGCACATAACTTTCAGTACTTGAGTTGTCTCAATGACAGTTTAAAGGTTTGTTGATACTATGAGTTGTCAAGTATCAAACACATTTACACAAGTTTAATTCAAAATATTTCTAAACTATACCATTTGTTAGCTATTTTTTCAGTTATTAGTATTTATTAGTGTCTGTATAAAGTTCATAGTGTTAGTTTAGTTCCGTTCAGTTAGTTCAGTAGTGTTAGTATATATTCGTTAGTTGTTAGTATAAACTTTAATAAATATTTATAGATCATATTTGACTGAAAACAATACTATGGCTCACAGACATCCTAGGTTGCGATGTTTTGCATGCGATAGACAATTTAATCCCCGACAATTAGCTCACATAAACGAAGACGAAAATAATATTAAACGTGAAATAGCTGTCGCAAGACGTGAACCACTGAATCTTCCATACTTGGGATTGAATGAAGCTTCAAAACTGTGCATTAACTGTAATAATTCCATTAGAAATGAAATATCGTTACTGCAAGAGGATCCAACTTGCCTTAAACTTAATGTGTTAACACAAACAGCTAATGCTATATGTTTATTTTGTAATGCTACTAATGATATTCAGCGAATGTCAATGTCTTGTAGGGTGAACATTTTTATGAAAAGAAATATTTTCGTACCTTATGACGTCAGAGTCTGTGTAGGACATTTAAATAAAAAGGGCCTAGTTCCTGATATTTTGTTACCTGGTCTAGGTTTCACTAAACGACCATATAAAATCAAAAGTCCAGAATTAGCATTGTTCTTAGGCGAACTTAGAATCTGCGCTGCTAAAGAAATAAAAGGTCTAAATATTGATAATTTAGATAATGAAGATTTTCAATGTTTGGCTCCAGTAACTAAAGAACAATTCGAGGAACTATTTACTTATTGTGATCCTGTTTTTGAAAACGGTAAAGACAGATATATTAATAAAAGAGATTTACTGATGTTTCTATATAAGTTGAGACAAGGTTTGAGTGACAGTTTTCTCAGGGTTTTGTTTGGTTATAATACTAGACAATATGTTAGTATAACAGTAGAACGTGTTAGACTATCACTAATTCAAAGGTTTGTTGTGCAAAATATTGGGCCCCAATCAATACCAAGAAATCAATTCATTTAGCAACATGTAACGGCTTACTCTAATATTTTGTACAATCCGAATCCGAATGAACCAAAGGTGATTGCATTAGTAGCTACAACATATGCCTACTTACATAAAAGCAACTGTTTTCAAGTACTTCGACAATCTTATTCAATGCACAAAAGTAGACATGTTTTAAAACCAACATTAGTTGTAGCACCTGATGGCTATATTTTATCGATTTTTGGACCATACTTTTCTGATTCGTACAATAATGATGCCAACATTCTTCAACATGAATTTAACAGAGATGGAAATTATTTAAGGGATTGGTTCCAAAATGGAGACATACTCCTGGTAGACAGAGGATATCGAGATTGTATACCATTTTTACAATTACTAGGTGTCGAACATAAGATGCCAGCCCTTTTGTCACGTGGACAAAAGCAACTTTCAACTGAAGATGCTAATAACTCACGCATTATTACGAAAAATCGATGGATTGTAGAAGGAAGAAATGGTCATTTACGCTCTGTCTTTAAATTCTTTGCCAATCCTATAAACATGCACCATGCAAAAAAACTAAATGATTTTTACCGTATTACTGGTGCACTATTAAATAAGTATCACCCACCGATCCACATGCAAGGTGCTACATCTGAAGCAGCTGAACAGTTATTACAGAGGTTACTAATTCCCAATGTTGTACAAGCTAGAGTTGAGACTGATAATCTGATTAGAAGAAATGGTCAATGGAGAAGGCTTCATAATCATGATTTTGCTAACTTTCCTGTTTTCGACTTAGACTACCTAAAAGACCTTATGATTGGGATATATCAAATTAAACTGGCACCATCTTACATACAAGATAAAATAATAAGAGAAAATGACGAAGAGTTTCAAATTGATGAGAATATGGATGAACCGGGATTCATAAGAGTTCGAATATTTTCTAGGTTTCGGCTAGCTACAAAACACCAAGTATTCATTTCCTATGCGGTTAATGAAGATAATGATGAAGATGAGCCTGTAGAAGAACAGATTAACGGGTACTACTGTATCTGTCAATCTGGTGCGAGAACTGTAGGTACTTGTGCTCATATCACCAGTGTGTTATGGTTTTTAGGCTTTCTACCGAAAGGCATCTAACCAAAATCAGCAAAATGTTAAAGTACGAATAGTCGAAGATGATTTAAACCCGATTTTTCCATAGATAATTGTAATTAATATTTAGCATTTACAAACTACCAGGTACTTTGTTTTTTTTGTATTGAAATCAAGTCCATGTTCTCTACCTGTCTTATATCTGATATGCGGGACAAGTTTCATGTCAACTAATGTATTTTTTATGTTTCAACATAAAACCATGTTTTTATGTTTTTTTTTTAATTTTTCTGGAACATGTTAGTGGAATTAACCCCACACCCCTAGATCCGCCACTGTTCAGTAGTTTTCTAAAGATAAGGCGGAAGTGCAGTTTTGCTGGTATTCCATAACTGAGAAGCATTCATGAAAACATGATAATGCTTATATCGATCTAGCAGCACATTTTATACCGCACTTCTTTAGTTTTTTGAAGACTTTTCGGAGGTTTTCTGAAGACTAAAATACGATCCAACTCTTTTTGACCACGAATTCATATACAACACGCAAGTATGTATGAAGAACATGAGATTCTCTTCTTCTAATAATAAATACTTTAGTTCACTTGACCGTAAAGTAGTGCACTTAACGTATACCGAGCACTCGAATCCAATAACTTCAGAAGGCTGTAACTCGAGAATAGTAGTTATTCAGACCCAGGTGTCATGGACTTTTTTAATCTACACATCAAGAAGTATCATTGACCAAACTTTTATCAAATTTGACCGGGAACACTTTTCCATAAGGAGTGTTGCGTGGTCCAAAGGACCACGCCAATATATTAACACATGCGCGGACATGACTTGATATGCATACAGTAATTTCACAAACCCCAATATGTTGATACTTAGTTTAGTAAATGGATCTCTTTCTTTAGCTATTTTAGTGTCATAAATTATCAAGTTAAAAATTTTATCTGTACGAAAATTATACATAAATTCAAAATTTTACCTTATACATTATACATCCTGCATTACATACTCTTTTAAAAGTGAGGTTGTTAAGTGGCTTCTAAAAATATAAAAATATACAGGGTGTTTCATTAAAACTAGAGATCATGGAGTATGCTAGACTTGCGTGAATCAACCTGTATATTTAAATTTATGTTTATAGAGCGCCTATTTGAATTTAAAAGTTGACATTCTTTATAATTTTCTAAAATAAGGACACAAACAATTTTATTTCATAAGTGGTTTCCATACTTTATAATTTTAAAATTTCACCCTGTATTATTCATGATACACCCTACATCAGTGTTTTTCAATCTGTGGGTCGCGACCCCCCGGGGGGTCTTTCTCGGGGGGTAGCCGACTGAAAAAAAAAGTTAAGGTTCTTAAAACACAATTTTAGTCGGAAGGATGTGCGTGTTTGTTTTTCAAAAGTTTATCGAATTGTGGTGCTATTTTTGAAAGGTTAATAATCAAGTAATTTTCTAATTGCCGTCTATTTATCTCTTTAGTTTTAATGTCTACCATTGAAGAAAATGTCAGTTCACACAAGTGTGAAGTGGCGAATTGCACTAATAATTTAATAGCTTCCCTTACCAGCTCTGGATATTGGTGTTTTCTTTTCATCCAAAATACATCGTCACTTTGCGAATAAAATTCAATTTTAAGCATACCATCAGCAGCTAAATCTAGAAGACATTCTTTCATTTTTTTGGTGACGTCAGCCAGATCTATTTATTTGTCCAAAAATAGGGTTTACAATCCATCTACGCCGATCTGTGTGTTAAAGGTGATTTTAATGAAGCCCATATACGATCATGAATAGCCGGGTTTGCAAAGCTGTACCTTTGATAGAATTTACAATTTTTATTACCTTCTTGAGCACGTCATTACCTTAGCAGCTAGAGCCTGTCGATGAAGGAAACAGTGTGTCCAGGATATGTTTGGCATTGTCGTTTTTATTTTTTAATGAGTCCGCTATTTTTGCCCGTCATAGCTTTAGCGCCATCGCTACAAATAGCGATATATTTTTTTCCAATCGACATTGTAGTCGCAAGTGCTTTCTAAAAACATATCGTACAAATACTGGCCAGTAATGTTTGCAGAAAGTACTTTGCAAAATAAGATTTCTTCCATGATACTGTCATCTGCTTCAAAGCGCACATATACTACAAACTGTGCACAGTCGGAAACATCTGTAGATTCGTCAAACTGCAAAGCAAAATGTTGGCTGTTCTTTAATTATTGTTGGCCACGTGAATAAAAGATAAAAATGTACCAAAATAGGAAATAGTTATTTTCCTAACTAGTGTGGAAAGTTATACTTTTCCGCACGCGATTGCAGTTTGCCGAACGACGCGAAGCGGAGCTTGGCAAGCAGTCGAGTACGGAAAAGAGACTTTCCGCAAGAGTTAGGAACAATATTTTTTCTACGAGCGTTTAAAAAATGACCAAATCTTAATCAATTAATTGAATTAAAAAAAAAACGCTAATAAGTTATAATAATCCCGAATTAAAGTCAATGCGGTGCCTAAATACCTGTTATGTAGTAATGAATGGGTTATATCAATACATATTTTAATATTTTAAAGTCATAGCAACGATGTCAAACAAAGCAATTATTGTCAAAAAGCACGTCACACACTTTAAAAGGGTACCCCCGTTAAGATAGGCAAAATGCCCTCACTCCCAGAATTCAATTTTATTAATTTTTTTACATTCTATGCAACTAAAAAATGAGATAACGCGGATTTTTAGCTCGACATCCCCCTTACCCCTCCCCCCACAGCTAAAAACGTAGATTTTTAGATTTAATTTTTTTTAGTTGGGTTTCAATTGATCTAAAAATTTCAAAAAATTCACAAATGTATCTGAGGCTTTTACAAAACATGTCCATTTTTTATGGACCCATAGGTCGAGTGTAAATAACCTCAAATTTTTTTTTAACTTTTTTAAAACCTATAACTTTTTTTTGGAGGGGGCTGCAGGTCCAATTTTTTTTGCATTTTGTGTATTTTATCAAAAGCTATCTCTCTGATTTTTTTCAGATTTTTTCGTCAGGTACGCCATCTTGAACAATCAAGAAAACTGTTTTTTTAGGGGGTTTTTGAGGATTTTCTCCATTTTATAGACTGCAACATAGATCAATTCAAGGTTTTGTTAATAGATTATGTATAATTTAAAATAACTAAGTATATTAGGATATTCAAAAATTGGGCGAAACACTTTTAAACCCCCCAAAAACCATGCTTTTTTAAAGTTTTGTAAGGACTTTTGCGGTCCTAATTATATTTTTTTAGATCGATAGAGCCTGAATATTTTTTTTTTCATTTTTTTTACGTTATATGTAATATAATAAGACTATAATGTAATGTAATAAGACTAATCACATTTTTAGCCCACCACCCCTCCCCCTGCCCCGCAAAAACGTCAATTTTTCTATTTTTTTTTTGTTTAGTTAAGTTGCAATTAATTTAAAAATTTTATAAGGCTTTTACAAAACATATCTATTTTTTATAGACCCGTAGGTCGAGTGTACAATACATATAACCTCAAAATTCCTTTTTTGTTTTTTTAAAACGCATTTTTGATTTTCAATCGATATTTTTTTAATACGTCTAATGAATTTACATCTCTCTCGCGGACGGCCGGTTCAATACGTGCTAGCGCTCATTTTTAATTGTTAAAAATAGTAGTAATAAAATAATGACAAAAATTTCTTCAGGCTCCTGCAGGGGGGGGGGGACTTTAAAAGTTTGAGTTGGTCACTTTATCACGTTTTTCAAATTTTAAATTGCATGTAAGTCGACAACAGTCAATTTTATAGAAAAATCACAAGAGACCTTTTTTGCTCAGGTTGATCCAGAGAATCTCAAACAAATGTGTTCTAAGTGAAAAAATTGATTTTTTGAATTCGTTTAAAAAATTGTTTAACAATTTTCCGACCGCGGTACTGCCTGGCACCATGTGGATTTGTTATAAGGACCTGTTTTTGAATAAGTTTGTGCAAAAAAATGAATCGAAATAATTTACCTAATGGGGACAAGCATACAGCATGGACTATTTGCATTATGAGCCAAACGAAGATGGTTCTGAAAACATTAAACGATAGATACTGTTGTAGATGTGAGTTGCGCAAACGGCAACATAACCATAGGCTGTTGTTCGCATGTAGCTGCCATAATATAATATTGATCGCATGGAAGATATTTTACAAAAATCATCAAGCCAGCAGAATATCTTACAAAACTCTTACACTACACAGACAATACAGATGTTATACCTATAATAGACGAAGACAGCGATGAAGACTTTAGAACTGAAGTGTAATACCAACGAATATACTCTCCGAATACTCTACGAGTATATACGTAGCTATATATTCTTTGGTAATACTTTCCTTATTCTTTTATGGTGTTTTACGTGGCAGTAAACGTGAATCAAAATGACATTATAATAGGCAGAGCACAGATATAGGTTATGTAGATGGTACAAGCACATGTTTGATATATAATTAGAATATGTATAATGGAAGGGAATATTAGGGTCCCTACTAAATACAAACTAACAAAGAACAAAATGTTTTGATTCACAAAACGACAAGAAGTAGGATATATTAAAATAATGTATTTTTCTTAAATTGATTATTCTGTTTTATTTTTGTTTTTTGTATCCTACCCAAAAGATATCACAATGACATCTTTACTTTATATAAAAATCTTTACTTTATACAAAAATCTTTACTTTATATTGCAAAAAAATATTGCAAAAATTTTAAATTATTTTGTTAAATGTAGTTTACTTGAGGACAAACTGAGCAACAGATATACTGAGAAAAAAAATTAAAACGAAAAAACGATTATTTATTGGGCAGGTTGAGAGGGCTAAAATTGGGCTAAGGCTTATTTTTTAAACACATCAAACGTAAAAAAATGAAAAAATATTCAGGCTGTATTGATCTCAAAAAATATTAGGCCTGGATCCCGCGTATCAAAAAAAGTTGATTTATAGCAAGCCGAAAATATCTGAATAGTTTAACGGTGTCTAGTCGGACAAACTTTGATGCAGGTATGGAAACAGGGGAAGTTTTAATTGTGAAACGTAATTTTAATTGTGGAACGTGCCATCCTGACAAGTTTATGATTGTGAAAACAGGTTATTTTTAAGTTTATTCAATAGCAAATTATATAAAATATCCCTAAAAACTCAGTTATTTCAAATTATACCTACATTACCTATAAAAAACCTTGAATTAATCTATTTTGAAGTCTATAACATGGAGAAAATCCCTAAAAACCACCGAACAAACCAGTTTTGCGGATTTTTGAAGATGGCCCACCTTACGGAAAAATCTGAAAAATGTCAGAAATATAGTTTTTAATAAAATACACAAAACACAAAAAAATAGACATAAATCCATCACCAAAAAAATATACGTATTAAAAAAACAAAAAAAAAAAAGTTATAATATGTACTTACACTCAACCTTCGGGTCCATAAAAATAGATGTTCTGTAAAAGCCTCAGCTGTGCGCGTGAATTTTTTGTAATTTATAATTTAATAATTATTAACTATTCTAAATGGGAAATAAGCCACAA
Organism: Diabrotica virgifera virgifera; assembly: GCF_917563875.1. Taxonomy (NCBI): domain Eukaryota; kingdom Metazoa; phylum Arthropoda; class Insecta; order Coleoptera; family Chrysomelidae; genus Diabrotica; species Diabrotica virgifera. Next base: position 190,582,575 of record NC_065443.1, read on the forward strand.
TTTAACTAAAAAAATGACCATTTAGAATAGTTAATTACAGAAATGCCACAAAGAAATAGCTTCAGAATAACATTCATAATTTAATTGCAAACCAACTTAAAAAAAAATCGAAAAAATGATATTTTTGGCTGTGGGGGAGGGGGAATAGGGGAAGTGGGCTAAAATTGCGGTGAGTCCTAATTTTTTAAAATCATATAGAACGTAAAAAAAATAAAAAAAAATGTTCAGGCTGTATCGACCACAAAAAATATAATTAGACCCGCAAAAATCCTTACAAAACTTTAAAAAAACATGAATTTTGGGGGGTTTAAAAGTGTTTCGTCCAATTTTTGAACATCCTAATATACTCAGTTATTTTAAATTATACATAATCTATTAACAAAACCTTGAGTTGATCTATGTTGCAGTCTATAAAATGGAGAAAATCTTTAAAAACCCCCTAAAAAACAGTTTTCTTAATTTTTCAACATGGCGCACCTGACGAAAAAATCTGAAAAAAATCAGAGAGATAGCTTTTGACAAAATACACAAAATGCAAAAAAAATGGACCTGCAGCCCCCTCCAAAAAAAAGTTATAGGTTTTAAAAAAGTAAAAAAAAAATTGAGGTTATGTACACTCGACCTATGGGTCCATAAAAAATGGACATGTTTTGTAAAAGCCTCAGCTACACTTATGAATTTTTTGAAATTTTTAAATCAATCGGAACCCAACTAAAAAAAATTAAATCTAAAAATCTACGTTTTTGGCTGTGGGGGGAGGGGTAAGGGGGTGGCGAGCTAAAAATCCGCGTTATCTCATTTTTTAGTTGCATAGAATGTAATAAAATTAATTAAATTGAATTCTGGGAGTGAGGGCATTTTGCCTATCTTAACGGGGGGTACACTTTCCACGCATCTTTACTTACGAATTTTAAAATAATTCAGTAATTTAGATGGCATCAAGTGACGAAGATTTACCCCCATCTATTATCACTAAGTTGTCAGTAATCTTGATCTGTTAACGGAAAAATCAATCAATTAATTAATTAAATTCAGTGCGGAAAAGTAATGCGGAGAAAGAATGCGGAAAAGTAAAATTTTCCAAACTAAAACGCGTGCGGAAAAGTAGACTTTTTTGCACGCTCGTAGAAAAAAACTATTACCTAACGTATGTACTTAGTTTTTAATTAAATTATTTCTTTGGCTTTCTATGACACAGGGGGTCGCCAGAATATTTCAACCTGTAAAGGGGTCGCGAAATCAAAAATATTGAAAAACACTGCCCTCCATGATACAGTTCACTGAAATACGGCTTTAAGCAGTTTTTAAAAAATATAAAAACATACAGGGTGTTCCACTAAAAATAAAGCTTATGGACTATGCTAGAGTTGCGTGAACCACCCTGAAACAAGCCAGTAATCTAATTGTTAACTCCTAGTAGTGTAAATATTTAGGTATACAGTATGGTGCAAATGTTTGGAATAAATTAGTTATTTCGTAAACCGGCGACTAAGGAAAAATCCCGAAACAAGTCAATATTTATTTTTAAATTGTGATATTTTGTCATATCATATCATACGAGTAACGTCATCCATATAGGCGTCATGACGTAATAGATGTTTTTTTTAAATGAGACTAGGGGCCGAGTGATGTATCATTTGAAAGTGAATTCAATTATGTATTCAGTAACATAAATATTCACATAATTATTTGTACAGGGTATCCAAAAAAGTTTATGTTAAAATAAATTAATAAACAAAAAAAGAAGAATGCAGGTAATTTATTTAATTCAAAATATATTTTACTGCTGCCAGAAAACCGAAAATATGTTTATTTGACAACCCAGTATTATGAACCCAGTATTTTCTCTTTCTTTTCATTCTACGCCTAAACCAATAAGCCAATACAACGTATTTCTCACTTGAGCTCATAATTTTATCATAAAATCATTTTGAGCTCATAATCATGGCGATAAAATGTCGCTTATCGTCTATCGCCCGAGTATGAACGCCGCCTAATAGCTCACAGGTATGTTGATTTAATTCTATAACCTGTAGTTAGGCTCCTGAGGGATGCGACGGAATAAAATTTAATTTAGCATTAATTCGCTTAAAATAATAAAAATTATCAAATGATTCCATATAAGTTTGGTTGAGTGTAAATATGTTAACAAAGAGCGATATGGCCATCTTCGCTGTAACAAATAATGCAAATGACGAAATACCTCAGTGTCAGATGGGTCACTATGTAAGCACTAACAAAGCAATTTAGGGCGTCTTTTCGTTTAGCAATTCATTAAATTCACCAATTCACCGTACAGTAGGACAATAATTGACAATTCATCTAGAACATGGACAATGAGTGTACTTCAATCAAGAGAACACGGCAAACGCCGGAAAGTTTAAATTGAGCGTCTTTTAGGTATATATGCCTCATATTTGATGCCAAAATTCAAAATTGAAATTTTATGTTATATTTTTTGAAGATTAGGCTCTAACAATGGAAATTTCATAGTGACCGGTCAATGAAAATGATAAATTCTATTGCTCTCATGAGAATCATAAAAAATAGCACAAATCGCTCAAAGTTTATTAACTTGTCCATATTTATATAAACTGACTTAATTTACGTAAAAATGCAAAAATTGCATAAGAAAGCTTCATTCTTCGCAAAGAACATTTTGATTTTTGTCGATAGGACGTTCTAATCAAAAGATATTGAATTTTCACCGGCGAGTTGATACAAATTTTATCTAAAAAATTGATTTCACGCGCGTAAATGACATTCAAATTCGCCGGTTGATTCAAGCGTTGCGCGTTGTTTCTACGAGAATGGTTCATTCTACACAAAAAATTCTAATTAACATTTTTGTTCAAACTTATCTCAGCTACATTTGAAACATTTTTTTCTATGACGTATTTTTTTCAAAAAATTTTCAGCCAAAAGAGCAATCAGGTTTTAGAGCAGGATATGGCACGAATGATCATTTACAAGTAATTAAGAACTTAATAAAAAAGAGTGTTGAATGTAACAAGCCATTAGTCCTGATATCTGTTGACTACGAAAAAGCTTTTGATACCATGAGTCATCAAAAAATGTTAAAGGCCTTAACAGAGTGTCGTATAGATCATCGCTATATAAACATGAATAAATACATCTATCAAAATGCGACAGCAAATGTGAAACTGGCAGATAAAAAGACCAACTCATTTAAAATAAAACGGAGAGTTCGACAGGGAGACACAATTTCGCCAAAATTGTTTACATTATTAGAGCATATATTTAAGAACGCAAATCTGAATGAAAAGGAATTAATATCAACAGAGAAATACTTAGTCATTTGAGATTCGCTGACGATATTGTTCGGTTTTTCGGTAAGTAGCGGTTTTTATTATTTTTTTTACTCTCATTATCGATATAGTGCACCAAAATTTGGGAATAAGTAGGCCATCAAGTAACTAATCAAAATCTCCAGGGGCAGAACGCTGCGTGGGGGACAAAGGGGTGGCGAACAGGGGTTAATATAAAAATTATTAGGGGTTTGTTGTGACGGTCATGATCGAGATAGTACACAAAAATTTGGGATTAAGTAGATCATGACGTACCTAAGCAAAATCTCTAGGGGCGGAAACCAGAGTGGGGGACGAGGGTAGTGTTACAAAACTGACTTTTCTATGATCTTTTAGGCACTAATGTTTAATTTTAGTTGACTTTATTTATATTTAATAACTTACAACTAAACAAATGAAAAACACTGAATTTATATCTTTTATTTTACAAACTACGTATCTAATTTATTTATTACATTAAATCTAATAATTTATCTACATAATTACAAATTCAAAAATATACCGCGCCCGATACATATCGAAGTACACCGACGTATTCAAATTCACAACTCAACTTCTAATTCCCAATTCAAATTCAGATTCACAACTAAACTTCTAATTCCAAAAATGTCTATTTATATAGTGATGTACAATTATTCTACTGATTTCCAGAAAAATCGAAAAGTAAATATTATTTACAGAACAATAAAATAAGGTTTATCGATGGCCTTCTAGATATAATACACCGATTGTAAACAAGTTTCTAGTTGTCTCGCCTGCAGGGAGGGTCAGACAGTTTGACGACAGAAGCTTCCGGAACGAAATAGGCCAGGATGTGAGCGGCTTATAAATAATGTCACAATAGTTATAAGGGGCCAAAGTCGCGGCTTTTATTATTTTTTTTTGTAACGCTCGTGATTGAGATAGTGCACCACAATTTGAGAAAAATAGATCATGACGTAACTAGGCAAAATCTCCAGAGGCGGAAACCAGATTGGGGGACGAGAGTGGGGGGCGAGAGTAGTTATAAGGGGTCAAAGTTCCGGTTTTATTATTTTTTTGTGACGTTTTTGATCGAGATAGTGCACTAAAATTTGGGAATAAATAGATAATGACGTAACTAAGCAAAATCTCCAAGCGCGGAAACAAGAGTGGGGGACGAGGGTAGTTATAAGAGGTCAAAGTTTCGATTTTTTTTATTTTTTTTTGTGACGCTCGTGATCAAGATGGTGCACAAAAATTTGGGAATAAGTAGATCATGACGCAACTAATCAAAATATCCAGGGGCGGAATGCTGCGTGGGGGACAAAGGGGTGGCGGGCAGGGTTGAATATAAAAATTATAAGGGTTTTTTTGTAAGGGTCATGATCGGGATAACACCAAAATTTGGGGATCAGTAGCTCATGACGTAACTTAAAATCTCCAGGGACGAAAACCAGAGTGGGGACGACGGTAGTTATAAAGAGTCAAAGTCGAGGTTTTTATTATTTTTTGTGACGTTCGTGATCGAGATAGTGCACCAAAATTTGGGAATAAGTAGATCATGACGTAACTAAGCAAAATCTCCAGGGGAGGAACGCTGCGTGGGTCACAAAGGGAGGTGGGCAGGTGTGAATAACACAAATATAAAGGTTTTTGGTGACTTTCGTCCTTACAATTTTTATATTCACTCCTGCCCACCATTTCTTTGTCCCCCCACGCAGCGTTCTGGCCCTGGATATTTTGATAATATAAGTCATGATATACTTAGGGGCCATTCAAGTATTACGTAACGTAGGTTGGGGGGGAAGTCAAAAATCTTCAAAAATTGCGTTACGCAATAATTAAACTCCCATAAGAGTGCGTTACGTAGGGGGGGTTAAAAATCTTCAAAAATCGCGTTACGTAATACTTAAACGCTGCCTTATTTCAATATTTTGGTGCACTATCTCGATCATAAGCGTCACAAAAAACCCCTTATAATATTTATATTCACCCCTGCCCGCCATCCCTTTATCCCCCACACAGCGTTCCGCCCCTTGATATTTTAATTAGGTTCGTCATGACCTACTAATATTTCCACATTTTGGTGCACTATTTCGATCACGAGCGTCACAAGAAATATAATAAAAACCCACGAATTTGACCCCTTATAACTACCCTCGTCCCCCACTCTGGTTCCCGTTCCTGGAGATTTTGCTTAGTTATGTCATAATCTACTTATTCCCAAATTTTGGTGCATTCAGCGTTCCGTCCCTGGATATTTTGATTAGTTATGTCATGACCTACTTATTCCCAAATTTTAGTGCACTATCTCGATCATGAGAGTCACAAAAAAAATAATAAAAACCGCGACTTTAACCCCTTAAAGCTACCCTTGTCCCCCATTCTGGTTTCCGCCCGTAGGGGAAAGTCTTATCCACAACTAATTCAACATATCTCCTTATAGTTTGTCCAGATTAGTTAGAACGAGCAAAATCCGCTCCCAGCTATTGTACTATTGGATCAGTGTGGAACGCCAAGATGGCTGTAGCATTATCAAATATTGCAATAGTAGTAAGAAGAGTTAATGGCACATCTGCAGTATACCATAGGTACAGGATCGGTCCAATCACGCTATCTTGTGGAACTCCTGAATTTATTGGATGTAACTCTGTATATTCACTTCCATGTTTTATTCGGAAGTGTATATCTGTCAGATATGATTTTAGAAGTTGAAACGAAAACCTCAGATACGTATTAGGTCTGGATCCCGCGTATGAAAAAAAAGTTGATTAATAGCAAGCTGAAAATTTGTTAATAGCTTAAGGGTGTCTAGTCGGATAAACTTTGATATATGGGAACACTGGAACAGGGGCAGTTTTAATTGTGGAACAGGTTAAAAATTTGGAACGGACACACCACGAAAACGGCACATTTATTTTGTCCGACAGAACAGACTTAAACTCTTCGAACAGAGATTAAACTCTCATGCAAAAATCAGACTGATATTTATCACCAAATGGGCGTTTTAATGAGTGGAACATGTAGAATATGTCAAATGACAGGAATTATGACAGGTGATAAATAGCAGTCTGATTTTTGCGTGAGAGTTTAATCTCTGTTCGGAGAGTTTAAGTCTGTTCTGTCGGACAAAATAAATGTTCCGTTTTCGTGGTGTGGCCGTTCCAAATTTTTAACCTGTTCCACAATTAAAACTGCCCCTGTTCCAGGGTTCCCATATATCAAAGTTTATTCGACTAGACACCCTTAAGCTATTAACAAATTTTCAGCTTGCTATTAATCAACTTTTTTTTCATACGCGGGATCCAGACCTATATATCGAGCAAAGCTGCTTAACAATATCTTTTAATATTCAGGTTCTTATTGAGTTGATTTACCACTATATGGACTTGCACTATTGTTCCATGTTTATTGCAGGACCCGAACTGGTGATCTGGACTTATTAGACGAACGGCACACCCCTAAAAAACCCTTATTTCTCGAGATACTGACCACGGAGAGGTGAATGGCCAATTTTAGTCATACTATATCTTCTTGATGGTGCTGAAAACGAAAATAAGGTTTATTTTGAATTTTATGTGGAGGAACATTGTCAAAATCGCAATTTTACCCTAAAATGAAAATAAATGAAATCACATTTTTTGCGTTTACCTCGCTGCAACTCTGTTTTAGTTTAATATTTTTTTCTGAAATTTTTACAATATATATTTCTAACATTTCTGAAGACAACGGTACCTGTTTCAAGCTTTCAGTCTTATTCTGATAAAGGTTATAAATTTTTGAAAAAAAAGGTGCAGATTTGTGCATTGCAAAGTTTAATCGCAAAAGTTGAGTGACGAAATTTGAAATTTAGCTTTTTAATCACATTTATGTTAAGATATAGAGTACAAAGAAGTTGTCTGGAAAAATTTAGATCAAAATGTTTTATAGAAAGAAAGTAGTGATTTTAATATCGACATTAGAAATCGCCAAAATAACGCTTATTTTTCGAGATACTGACCATGGGTGGTCAATGGCTAATTTTGGTATTACATTATGTTTTTGACGTTGTTGAAAACGAAAATGAAATTTAATCTAAATTTTAGGTGGGGTAATATTGTCAAAATCGCAATTTTACCCTAAAAATAAAAAAATGAAATCACGTTTTTTACGTTTAGCTTGCTACAACTCTGTTCCATTCTAATATGTTTTTCTTAAAATTACACAGTATTTGTTGCTCACCTTTCTAAATACAGTGGTTCCTGTTTCAAGCTTTTACTCTTATTATAATAAAAGTTATGAATTTTTTAAAGTAAAAGGTGCAGATTCGTGAATTGCAAAGTTTAATCGCAAAAGTTGACTGACGAAATTTGAAATTCAGATTTTTAATTAAATTCTTGTTAAAACATAGAGTACAAAGAAGTTCTGTAAAGTTTTAGATCAAAATGTTTTATAGAAAACAATGGTGCAACTTTTAACATCGACCTTATAAATCCCCAACATAACGCTTATTTTTCAAGATACTGACCATGGCTGGTGAATGGCTAATTTTGGTCTCACATTATGTTTTTCACTGTGTTGAAAACGAAAATGAAATTTATTTTAAATTTTAGGTGGGGGAACATTGTCAAAATCGCAATTTTACCATAAAAATAAAAAAAATTAAACCACGTTTTTCTTAAAATTTTAATTTGCACCATTTTTTTTTTCTATAACACATATAGATCTAAATTTCCTCAAATAACTTCTTTAGACTCTATAGTTTAACATAAGTGTGATCAAATAGATAAATTTTAAATTTTGTCACTTCATTTTTGCGATTTAAATTTGTAATTTACGAATCTGCACCTTTAATTTTTAAAAAATTCCTAACTTTTATGAGAAAAAGAATGAAAGTCTACAACAGCTTTCGTAGTATTCACAAAGATAAGAAATATATGCTGTAAAAATTTCAGAAAAAAAATATTAAAATGGAACAGAGTTGTAGTGAGTTAAACGTAGAAAAATGTGATTTCATTTTTTTTAATTTTAGCTTAAAATTGAGATTTTGACAATGTTCTCTCACATAAAATTCAAAATAAACCGTATTTCATTTTCAGCACTATCCAAAACATAAAGTAAGACCAAAATTAGCCATTCATCGCACATGGTCAGTATCTCGAAAAATAAGCGGTATTTTGGGGATGTATAACGTCTATATTAAAAGTTACACCATTTTTTTTTTAATATTTGTACCAGAACTTTCTAAAACTTTCCAGAAAACTTATTTGTATTCTCTCTTTTAACACAAACGTGAATATTCAAGATAAATTTCAAGTTTCGTCACTCAAATTTTGCGATTAACCTTTGCAATTCATGAATCTGCATCTTGAACTTTAAAAAAAATCATAACTTTCACCTGAATAAGACTAAAAGCTTATAACAGGTACCATTCTCTTCAGAAAAGTGAGCAATACACTGTACAAACTTTAGAAAAAAATATTAAAATGGACCAGAGTTGTAGCAAGTTAAGCGCAAAAAAACGTGATTTCATTTTTTTTATTTTTAGGGTAAAATTGCGATTTTGACAATATTTCCCCATCTAAAATTTAAAATAAATTTCATTTTCGTTTTGAACACCGTGAAAAACATAATGTAAGACCAAAATTAACCATTCACCACCCATGGCCAGTATCTTGAAAAATAAGCGTTATTTTGGGGATTTCTAATGTCGAAATTTACCCCCTCTGTGGCTCAGTGGTAAGAGCGCCTACCTTTGGATCGAAAGGTACGAATGGTCGTGAGCTCGAATCTCACCAGGGTAGAGAATTTTTCGTTTATTATAAATTAATAAATGAAAATAGTTTCTATCCTTGTGGGATCGGTACTACCGGAGGGACCGCAGACGTTCAGATATAATTAGCGTCTCTTTGCAAAGACAATGACGTCGACTTTGCAAAGTAATAAGACACCTACTCAACCCATACACTACACATTACACTAGATAACTAATTGGAAAAATCCACTGTACCATCACCATGCCAATGACCATTAGTTGTCGAGGCATTAGCTAAATAAAAAAAATATTAATGTTGAAATTAAAAGTTGCACTATTTTTTTGCTATAAAACGTTTTGATCTAAAACTTTCCAGAAAACTTCTCTGTACTATATGTTTTAACATAAATGTGATTAAAAAGCTAAATTTCAAATTTCGTCACTCAACTTTTGCGATTAAACTTTGCAATGCACAAATCTGCACCTTTTACTTTAAAAAATTCATAACCTTTATCAGAATAAGACTGACAGCTTGAAACAGGTATCGTCGTCTTTAAAAATCTTAGCTACTATATACTTACTGTAAAAATTATACCAGAAAAAAACAGAGTTGTAGCGAGGTAAACGCAAAAAAACATGATTTGATTTTTTTTTATTTTTAGGGTAAAATTGCGATTTTGAAAATGTTCCCCCACATAAAATTCAAAATAAACCTTATTTTCGTTTTCAGCACCATCAGAAACATACAGTATGACTATAATTGGCCATTCACCTCTCCGTGGTCAGTACATGGTCATTTTGGGGGTGCCTGCCGCTGGCCTATATCTGCTTTTCGTCTATTATAGTTTTTAGTATTTTAACATAATATATAGCTCAAAAACTTCGTTTCAAAAACTTTTGAAGAATTGGTAGTGACTTATTGGTCTGTATGACAACTCTCCAGTTGTTGGTCTTGGATATCCTGAATAGTCTATGTGGTGAGACCGCTCCCATCTGTAAGTTAGAAACTCATAAGATGTACAGGGCCGCTTCAGCTCTAAATGTTTATAACGAGATTTGCCCCCTTATTTTCAAACCCAAAAATTATCTCGGCTCCAGTTGGTCGTAGAAATTTTTTATTTTTTTATAAATATTTTTTTCATCTTGAGCAACAATAATCTGTAAGTTAAAAACTCATAGGATGTACAGGGCCCCTTCGGCTCTAAATGTTTAGAACGAAATTTGCCCCCGTATTTTCATACCCAAAAATTGGAGGTTTAAAAATATTTTACGCATTTATTTACACCAGAATATAAAAATATAACTTTTTAGGAGGAGATTGGATGTTTCACCAACTCTCTACGATTTTTTTTTCAAAAAGTTATAGCCTTCGACATTTGACCTCTTGGGATAAACAATTTATAATTGTTAAGCAACAAATTCGTTAATCTGGCTTTACAATCTTTTTTTATGTTTGGAATTGAAATATCTTCATTTTAAAGCTTTAAAAAATAAAAAAATTATTTGTACAATAAATAATGCAATTGTAAAAAACGGCCATTTTGGACCTTTCGCAGGCTGTTTTGCAATAACCAATTAACAAAATTAAACATACCATAACTCAAATTGTAGGTTTAGTAATTTACTACAACTTTGTGTTAAAAAGATTTTCTCTAAAATCAATATCCTAAGCTGCAAAATTAAAAATCATTAAAAATTGCAAATTTAACAAATGAAAATCGCAATAAAAAAAGCGCACAATATTTTTGGTTACATTTTAGTAGAAGTTATTCCTGGCATCGTCCTTTACAACACCTGATAGGTTTCAAAAATTCCTGAATTATATCACGTTTTTTCACCCACAGCCTGGGGTATAAAAGATCTGGACAAGTTTTCAGATGCTAGGGAAATAATTTAGTCCTAGTATAGAGTTAAATATCTAAGTGATAAGACTCTATCACTTTTCAGATAGTTCTTTTAGAATTTTTTCAGATACCAAATCGAAACCGGGATCTTTTTTATGTTAATTTCTTGCATAATTATTTATAGAACTTCTCTAGTAGTGAACTCGTTATGAAGTAGATTCATTTTTGGAAGGGTACATTTAGATAGTCGGTAATTTCGTGTTCGTCTTGAGCAGATGTTCGTCTTCTGAAGGAAAAGGCATAAAGACCTTTTTTAGATATATGTATTTCAAAATTTCCAAAAGCTTCAGATTTTTCTTTGTCATATCTGGCCAGATGTTATCATTTCTGATTGGTGTATTAGGCATGTAACACCTTTTTAATTTTCTTGTTAGGTGTTGTTTGTGTTTGTTGTTTGTGATAGGTGAATGATTTTCTCAAACATCCTGAAACTGACAGCAAGAATTTCAAATACATTTTCTGAAACTCATCTAGCTCTACTGCAACAACTGCAGTTATACATATTAGAGAGGTTCAAAATTGTGGAATAAATTCAAGGAACCAATTCGAGAATAGGTCACTTTGCAGAAAAATTCCGAGACAGGTCGATTTTTGTTTTTAAATTATGATTTTTTGACATATATGCCATAATAGTGGCGTCATTTATTTTGGCGTGATGACGTAATCGATGATTTTTTATAACAGGAATAGGGGTCGTGTGGTAGCTCATTTGAAAAGTTATTCAGTTGTCTGTTCAGTAATTTAAACATTAACATCATTCTTATATCGCACCCTCAGTAATATAAGGGCTCAACTCAAAATTTGTGTTAATTGTGATTTTGAATGATATGGGCACAAAATGAAATTCTCTACCGTTTAGCATTGACAGAAGGAGAAAAAGAACATGAATGGTTCGGTAAATATATTTATGCCTCTCTCTCACTCTCCCCGGCCACCTCTGGTTTTTACTGCTACAAGGGAGCAATCAGTAACATGTCTTTCTATGACGAAAATCCTAGTTAGTTTGCGTTTTAACATTTTGTATTATACAGGGTGAGTCATGAGGAACTGTACATACTCCTACCTCGTATAGAGGCCCCTATGGGGAATAACAAATGACCATTAAAAAGTGTCTGCTCCCATTGTTTAATAATATACAGGGCGAGTTTCGCATTTTGACAGAAACTTGTATTCGTCATAATTTTTGAACGGTCAGATCGATGTGTCTCTTATTTTGGTCAATCGTTACACTGTTGCCACCTAATCAACTGATTTATTCAAACTAGAAAATAATCAGGTCCGGCTTTAAAAAAATTAGTTCGTTTGGGTCTTAGAAAAAATTTCACCCTGTATAAGCTTTTTGAAAACTCTAATATGAATTTTACAAATTAGACAAATAGGCAATTAAAATAATATATTTATTTTTTTCCGCACACGATTGCTTAATTCTTTATAAAAAAATCAAATTTGATTATGAATTAAAAGTTTGGTAAATTGAACCATAGATTTAACAAAATTAACTTTTATTACCGAAATTAATTTTTTTTGAACAAATATTTAATTTATGTTACCACTAATCAACTGATTTATTCAAACAAGAAAAAAATCAGGCCCGGATTTAAAAAATAAATTCGTTTTGGTATTAGAAAAAATTTCACCCTGTATTACGCTTTTTGAAAACTCTAATATGATTTTTACAAATTAGACAAATAGGTAATTAAAATGGCGTATTTATTTTTTCCCCACACGATTACTTAATTTTTTATAAAAAAAAATCAAATTTGACTATGAATAATTAAAAGTTTGGTAAAGTGAACCATAGATTTAAAAAAAATAACTTTTATTACAAAAATGAATTTTTTTTGAACAAATATTTAATTTATGTTATCAACCAATCAACTGATTTATTCAAACTAGAAAAAAATCAGGCCCGGATTTAAAAAATTAGTTTGTTTGGGTCTTAGAAAAAATTTCACCTTGTATACGTTTTTTGAAAACTCTAATATGAATTTTACAAATAAGACAAATAGGCAATTAAAATGGCGTATTTATTTTTCCCCACACGATTACTTATTTTTTTTATTAAAAAATCAAATTTGACTATGCATAAAAAGTTTGGCAATGCAAGTTTTTGCATAGATTTAAAAAAATTAACTTTTTTTACAAAAATTAATTTACAAAAACAACGTTTTTCTTAAAATTAAAAGTTTTACCATTTTTTTTTTTCTATAACATGTCTAGATCTAAAACTTCCCATAACACTTCTTTTGGACTCTATAGTTTAACATAGACGTGACCAAATTGATAAATTTTAAATTTTTCCGCCTAATTTTTGCGATTTACAAGTTTGCAACTTTTACAAGAAGAAGACTGAAAGTATGTGCTGTAAAAATTTCAGAAAAAAAATATTAAAATGGAACAGAGTTGTAGCGAGTTAAACCGTGAGTTCATTTTTTTTTCATTTTTAGGTTAAAATTCCGATTTTGACAAATTTGATTTTTTAATAAAAAATTAAGTAATCGCGTGGGGAAAAAATAAATATGCCATTTTAATTGCCTATTTGTCTTATTTGTAAAATTCATATTAGAGTTTTCAAAAAGCGTATACAGGGTGAAATTTTTTCTAAGACCCAAACAAACTAATTTTTTTAAAGCCGGACCTGATTTTTTTCTAGTTTGAATAAATTAGTTGATTAGGTGGTAATAGTGTAACGATTGGCCAAAATAAGAGACACATCGATCTGACCGTTCAAAAATTATGACGAATACAATTTTCTCTCAAAATGCGAAACTCGCCCTGTATATTATTAAACAATGGGAGCAGACACTTTTTAATGGTCATTTGTTATTACCCATAGGAGCCTCTATACGAGGTAGGAGTATGTACAGTTCCTCATGACTCACCCTGTATAGAAAAGTTTTTAGTTGAGCTGTTATGTTATGCAAAATATAATAAATAAATGGGTCTAATTCATAATAGATCGTTATTTTACATAAACAGTGACAGGGCATTAATAATATAAGGGATTAAACTTAAACAGGTCCTTATTTCTGTTTTGTTTTTTTGTACTATATGGGACTAACTTGAAAGTATTTTTTAAATTACATGTAATTAATGGAATTTATTTATATAAATTTTTTCTCATCGCTATTTATAGTGCAATTATCAAATAACAAATCTGCCAAATTTCACATTTATAACTTAAGTAATAAGCATGTTATTTGAAAAAATAGCTGAAATTTTGGAAACCAGGATCTTTAAACGCGATTTCCCAAAAATCTACTTTTTTGAATTGTGCATCTATATTACTAAGGGTGCGATATGTATACAGGGTGTAACAAAAATACAGGTCATAAATCAAATAACATATTCTGGGACCAAAAATAGTTAGATTGAACCTAACCTACCTTTGTACAAATGTGCACATAAAAAAAGTTATAGCCCCCTGAAGTTACAAAATAAAGATCGATTTTTTCCAATATATTGAAAACTGTTAGAGATTTTTTATTGAAAATTGAGATGTGGTATTCATATTGGAGGAGCATCTTAAAAAAATAATAGTGAAATTTGTGCACCCCATAAAAATTTAATGGGGGTTTTGTTCCCTTAAACCCCTCAAATATTTGTGTACGTTCCAATTAAATTATTATTGTGGTACCATTAGTTAAACAAAATGTTTCTAAAACTTTTGTGTCTCTTTGAAATTTTTCGAAAAGTCAGTTTTTATCGAGATATTATGAATATTTGTAAAACCCAACACTAATTTTTACATGGTACTTGATATTATAGAGACCTGGTAACAATAAGTATGAAAATTTATTGTAAATTTACATTTTTTAGGTATATTTTTAAACATATTAATATCTCGATGAAAAATCGTTTATCGAAAAAATACTAAGAGGCAAAAAGTTTTAAAAATATCGTTTTTAACTAATGGTACCACAATAATAATTCAATTGGAACGTACACAAACATTTGGGGTGTTTAAGGGAAAATAAACCAAATAAAATTTTGATGTAAACATATTAAAAAAGAAGCCGCATCTCAATAAAAACTAACTTATCGAAAAATTACTAAGAGGCAAAAAAGTTTTAAAAACATTGTGTTTAAGTAATGGTACCGCATTAATGATTTAATTGGAAGGTACACAAAAGTTTGGGGGGGTTTAAGGGAACACAACACCCATAAAATTTTTATGGGGTCTACAAATTTCACAGTTATTGTTTTTTTGAGATGTCCCTACCATAAGAATAGCACATGTTCATTTTCAATAAATAATCTCTAAATTAGTTTTCGATATATTGGAAAAATCGATTTTCATTTTGTAACTTCAAAGGACTGACTTTTTTAAGGTTCAATCGAACTATTTTTGGTCCCGAAATACAGTTGAGTTCGCGAGTCTTTACCCGTGCGTCATTAATACCTGGCGAGATAAAACAGTTACTTTTTATCTAGCATCATTCTCTTTCACGCATGAAACTCATGATAAACCAGCTGCCGTTTGTTATTAAGTAAAAACACATGATATTTTTATGAACCATCTAGACTCAGTACATTGAAAAGAGATAGGTACAAAAAAAGACGATTCGGTATGTTTTCATATTTTAATCACAATTTGTTTGACATTTCTGCTTTGTTTACTTTTGTGGCTGTCAGTCAGTTAAATTTTTTGCGGTTTTTGTCGAATTTTTGCGTTTTGAAGTTTCTTTATATTACACAAACAGTTGTTTTCACAATTAATTTTATATTGGGCTTTGAAATTTTAAGGTAAATAATTATATTTTGGCAATTAATATTTAAAACATACAAAGCTAACGTCATTCACACAGTAAAGAAATTATTGTGTTTAGATTTCCTTCAAAGTGAATAAAATAACAAAAATAAAATATGTTATTGAATTTTTTTATAAATTGTTTATTTATTTATAAATCAATAATAATAAAAGAATTTATTAAGCTACTTCAAATGTAGCTGTAATTCTGCACAAAAATTTTGAAGCAAAACTTACATTTGACATTCTATATATTTGATAACGTCAAATTTTATAATAAAACCCGTAATCGGAACATTAGCCACTTTCTGTCAGTTGTTGTTGCGTGAAATAGATTTCCGACTTATTTCGTATGCTTTAAATGATGACGCACGGGTAAAGACTCGCGGACTCAACTGTATGTGATTTAATTTATGACCTGCATTTTTGTTACACCCTGTATATCATATACAGGGTGGCCAAAAAATAATTTGGATTAAATTAGTCGACGCAAAAAGAAGAATGTATGCAATTTATTTAACTCAAAATACAGTTTACTGCTGTCAGAAAATATAAAAAAATATTTCATAAATAAATATTGCTTTTCAATTAAATATCAAATAGCCACCCACCTGCCTCTTGGTAGTTTGAACATTTAATTTAAGCAAAAAAGAATGTGTGTGTACTTTGTACGCACGTAAGAAGTTATACTTCTACTACATATTATGTGATTTTTAAGACAATACCAAAAATTTAAAAAAATAAAAGAATAAAACGCACACAAACACATTGAAAAATGCCACAAAGAAAAAATGATTTCTGAACGATAATAATTGTTGGCAAAAATTTTAAATACGCATTTTCTGAAAAAAAAATTATATAACAAATATACTTACAATCATAACATGCATAAAAAATAAAAAAAATAAAAACTTGCATCGGGAATTGAACCCGTGAACTTCGTGGCGCTTTGATTCGTAATCGAAGCGTAGACTCACTCGTCCAATTCCACATTATTTTGTCATGTGGAAAAATAGGGTAACTGAACGTTTTACTGTTTGACAGTTGTTTTGAAAATTAAATTATGTAGTTTAAATTTTGTGAAAGAAAATATAAAAATATAACAAAACAGTAAGAAAACAATATATTAGATGAAGATTGGTAGAACTTTTGTTGGTAATCAAATTAAGTATGTAAATCAAAGCATTACATACCTACTAGATAAATAAATCTACGCCAAAAAATCATAATTTAAAAATAAAAATCGAACCTAATTTGGGATTTCTCTCTAAAATCCGCATTCTTGAGAAAATAAATGTACATATATTTCAACCTAATCCAAATGTATAATTACAATATGATCATAATAAAAACTACTTACCAAATTAGAATGAGTTTTCCTTGTCCAAAATAGTCCAAAAATCCAAAAATATAGGTATATGAAAACTATTTAAAAAGGCAGTATAACTATTAACTAACTTTTGTTTGTTGTTTCTTTTCACACAAATTTTAAAACGCAACAACCATAAATAATCTAACTACAGCTGTGCCACAGCCGCCATATTGAATAATTTTTGACATGTCATTTGAACATCCAATCAGAACAAAGTTATAATGCGCATGCGCCCGGTCGCTAGGTTTTACCATATAAAAATTCACCCTCTATCGCCGGTAAAGAAGTATAACTTCAAAAAGCAATGTTTATTTAATAAATAAACATTTTTTTCTGTTTTCAGACAATACTAAAATGTATTTTGAATTAAATAAATTACATACATTTTTCTTTTTGCGTCAATTAAAATAATTCGAAAATAATTTTTTTGGCCTCCCTGTATAAATAATGATATTAAGGTGTATTTGTGTATATTAATAGAGAATTGCTAATCTTTCAAATGACCTACCACACGACCCTTGTTCCCATTAAAAAAAATCTTCGATTACGTCATCACGCCCGAATTGATGACGTCATTACATTAATATGGCGTATATGGCAAAAATCACAATTTAAAAATAAAAATTGACCTGGCTGGAATTTTTCTCCAAAGTGGCCTATTTTTGAAAAAATGAATTTATTCCTTAATTTTGAACCTCTCTGTATGTTGTTCATTGATGAGTTTGCTTCCCTTATACAGCCTGAATTTTCATTTGGTAAAAGGTTTTATCGCCAACATAAACAAATGGCAGTTTCACGACAAGATTGGCCAACTCTTCTTTATTGGGCAACTCGTCTTTATATAGGTAAGATTGCCGTCAGCCAATTGTTCACCAAATTTTGTGTAGCCAAGGACATATCCATTTACCCCGCAATCAATGATAATAAATTCATAATTGGCATTTACTAAAGCAACAATAATTATTTCTTCTCACGTTACACGTGTCAATTATTGACACGTGTTTCCCATCGATAGCGCCTATACAATGTGAAAAGTTCCAGCGCGTAGCGAGGTCTTCAGATTAACTCCTTTCACTGCTCAGTACATCCGCGCATCTGAAACAAAAATATTTAGTTTCATAATAAATAATAGATTACAAAATTGTTATTCTTATAACTTTTCTCTTTAATTTTCAGGAATTCGAACAGGAGTCAGAAACATGAGGTTATGCTGTGGTTACCAACAGGAAACGGAAATGAACCCAAGAGATAAAAGCGATCCCGCCGAAGAATTATTAAGTTAGCTCACATTAAATTAAAGAACCTCAGTGCAATGACTCCATAGCAACCACTTGGACCAAAGGGCTTAAACTTATAGCTCACGAGGAAAAATATTTTATATTCAAAAGGCAAATGGATACCTTTATCGCAATTCGGAAAAGATTAACGAATATGATAGATTTGACACCCCCTATGGCCCTTATCATACCTACTCTTCACATGCAACTTAAACTAAAAACTTAACTTTAACTTATAGTCGAAGCAATAAAGCACTGAACCTCCGAAAAAAAAAGGACAAGATGGATCTTAATAATTCTTCTTGCATTCGATTCGTGAATGCGCCAGGAAACTTTGTGACCCTGAGCCATGATACAATATTGAAAAACTGCATACAAAAAATGCATTCTTAAAGTGCATCTCAAACAGACAATAAAAAAAATTCAGAACTCGTCAATTATGTCGGCGGAAATGAGTTCAATTTAGTTACTTTGCGGTTTTTGGGGTCGCTGAAAACGAATATAACGTCGAAAGTGATCTCCGGAGTACCTGGTGTCCAGGGTACCTACTGTTTACCTCGTCTTGTGGAGTTTTCGGCAAATTCATTAAAAAGTTAGTCAAAAATCATTACTCGGGGGTTCTTTGGGGTCGCTAACGACGAATATGACATCGAAAGTAATTTCTGGAGTACCTGGTGCCCAGAGTACCTACTGTTTACCTCGTCTTGTGGAGTTCTCGGCAAAAAATTTATTAAAAAATTAGCCAAAAATAATTACTCGGGGCTTTTTGGGGTCGCTAACTACGAATATGACATCGGAAGTGATCTCCGTAATACCTGGTGCCCAGGGTATCTACTTCTGGAATTTTCGGCAAATTCGTTAAAAAATTAGTCAAAATTCATTACTCGGGGGTACAAAATTTATTTTGGGGTCTCTGACGACGAATATGACATCGGAAGTGATCTCCGGAGTACCTTATGCCCAGGGTACCTACTGTTTATCTCGTGACTAATGATTTTTGACTAATTTTTTAATGAATTTGGCGAAAACTCTAGAAGACGAGGTAAACAGTAGATACCCTGTGCACCAGGTACTCCGGAGATAATTTTCGATATCATATTCGTCGTCAGAGACCCCAAAAACCCCGGAGTAATGATTTTTGACTAATTTTTTAATGAATTTGCCGAAAACTCCATAAAACGAGGTAAACAGTAGGTACCCTAGGTACCAGGTACTCCGTAGATCACTGCATCACTGCCGATGTCATATTCGTCGTCAGCGACACAAAAACCCCCGAGTAATAATTTTTGACTAATGTTATAATAAATTTCTTGCCGAAAACTCCACAAGACGAGGTAAACAGTAGGTACCCTGGGGACTAGCCACTCCGGAGATCATTTCCGATGTCATATTTGTCGTTAGCGACCCCAAAAACCCCCCGAGTAATGATTTTCGACTCATTTTTTAATGAATTTGCCGAAAACTCCACAAGACGAGGTAAACAGTAAGTACTCTGGGCACCAGGTACTCCGGAGATCACTTACGATATCATATTCGTTTTCAGCGACCCCAAAAACCTCCCGACTAACAAAATTGAACTCATTTCCGCTGATATAATTGACGAGTTCTGAATTTTTTTTATTGTCTGTTTGAGATGCACTTTAAGAATGCATTTTTTGTATGCAATTTTTCAATATTATATCATGGCTCAGGGCCACAAAGTTTCCTGGCGCATTCGTGAATCGAATGCAAAAAGAATTATTAAGATCCGTCTTGTCGTTTATTTTTCGGAGGTAAGGCCGATTTTAGTGCTTATTGCTTCGCTCATTAAAACTCACAATTATTAAATAATAGGTACTAAACTTCTATAAATTCAAATAAATTTTGTTTCAACGAAACTTTATTGTTTTCCTTCCATCACAGTCCACAGATCTCTTCAAATATTTCACTTATGGTTGTTGCAGCCATATAAGACGAACATTTCATATCTTCAAAGCTGCGGTTGCCTCAAGAGTTGGTCGATTCGCAATCTTTAATAATTAAGATGACGTAATTCGCGGAATTTTCAAAAAAAATTAATTCTAAAAAACAAGGATTTCGTCATTGGCAACGGTAAATTGGTGCCTTTGAATCCATTCCTAGATAATAACGAAATCTTGAGTTGGTGGTAGGCTTGATAGATCCCCGTTATCTGAATTGAAAAAACATCCAATTTTGCTGCTAGCTAATCACTACATTACTAGATTAATTATACGTGACACGTAAAATTAAAACATGCTGGTCCCCAAGCCACCTAGTACTCTGTGCGCCAAATTTATTGGCCGTTAGACGGACGCCGGACGTATAGAATAATTAGAAGAAAAATAACCGCAGCAAAAGAAAAGTGGCTGGAAACAAAATGCGTCGAAATAGAAGAACTGCAACAAAAGCACGATTTTTTTAATTTACATAAAAAGGTTAAAGAGTTTACATCAACTACCAAGCGAACAACTTTTCACACCATTCTGAACACGGATGGCAAACTGCTAGAATCAACGGAAGATAAACTGAAAAAGTGGAAAAACTATATTAAAATTCTTTTTCATGACATACGAGAAGAACCAATATTGGAAAATAACAACGAAGGGCCAGCAATTCTGAAATCTGAAATTATAAATGCAATTAACCAACTCAAAACAAATAAAAGCCCAGGTCCAGATGGAATATACCCAGAAACGTTGAAACTAATCAGTGAAGAAAATATCGAAATAATTGTCCTTTTATTCAATCACATTTATAATAAAGGTAAAATACCCCAAGACTGGCTAGAGTCAATATTCATCCCACTACCAAAAAAGCCAAACCCACAACACTGCAATGAGTTCCGTCTGATAAGCCTTATGAGTCATGCAGTAAAAGTCCTGTTAAAAGTCGTACATAATCGTATCTATAGAAAGTGCGAAACAATCATCGGAGACGATCAGTTTGGATTCAGAGCCGGCATGGGAACGAGAGAAGCCCTCTTCAATTTACTAGTTCTCGCGCAAAAATGCTACGACCAACAGAAAGATATATTTATATGCTTTATAAACTTCGAAAAAGCATTTGATAGAGTAAGACACGACTTACTATTAGAACGTTTGCAAGAAGTCGGCTTAGATGGAAAAGACATCAATTTACTGAAGAACTTGTACTGGAACCAAAACGCCAGATCGAGGGTTCCACATCCGCAGAAGTAGAAATTAGGAGGGGAGTTAGACAGGGATGTGTTCTGTCGCCTCTGCTGTTTAATATTTACTCCGAGTTTCTATTTAAAGAGGCACTGGAGAACTCCAAGGATGGAGTCAAGGTGAATGGCGTAAATATCAACAGCATCAGATACGCCGATGATACGGTGTTGATCGCGGATTCCGACATGGGTCTACAACGACTCATCGACAAGACCAACTCGACCTGTGAGCAGTTTATTATGAAAATAAACATTAAAAAAACCAAAGTGGTGTCAATCCGAAAAAACCAAAATGTACCTCAACCTTGCACAATAAATGGGCACATTTTAGAACAAGTCAATAGATTTAAGTACTTGGGATGTTGGATCGATAGCAGCTTAAATCCTGATCTAGAAATAAGATCGAGAATAGAACAGGCCAGAAAATCTTTCGAAAAAATCAAAAAACTGCTTTGTAATTCTCGAATAAATCTCGAAATTCGACTACGTTTATCCAAATGCTACGTCTGGTCGACTCTTCTCTATACAGTTGAGACATGGACCCTTAAAACATCAACCATAAATAAGTTAGAGGCCTTTGAAATGTGGATCTATCGGAGAATTCTTAAAATTTCGTGGACATCGCATACCTCAAACGAAGAAGTGCTGCATAGAATAGGCAAGGCAAGAGAACTTTTCAACGCACTGAAAGTCAGAAAAACATCATACCTGGGCCACATACTGAGAAATAATAAGTACCAATATGCTCAACTTATAGTGAAAGGAAAGATCGAGGGAAGGAGCGGACTAGGAAGGAAAAGACTATCGTGGCTCAGAAATATCCGACAATGGACAGGGCTAAATTTTGAACAGCTAATAAGAACAGCTGAAGACAGAGAAGAGTTTGCAATTGTAGTAGCCAACCTCCATTGAGGAGACAGCACTTTACGAAGAAGACGGACGTAATGTAACTCGAAAAATTTTACATCGATGCATCCCTTGTTTTCGTGTAAAACCTCGTCCGGCTAATCATAAAATGGGCATCCTTCCCGAATACCGGGTTATGCCTTCTCCACCTTTTTCTTAAAACTGGAGTTGACTATTGCGGTCCTTTGTTTATCCAGGAGAAAATGTTCTGCAATCGTAGACGATTAAAGGCTAAAGGTACATATTACGTCGCCGTGTATGTTTGCATTTCTACACGGGCCGTTCATTTAGAACTAGTAAGCGACTTAACTACCGAAGCCTTTTAGCTAGCTTCCGCCATTTTTGTGCTAGACGAGCAAAATGTACAATATTCGGATAACGCTACCAATTTCGTGGGATCAAGTCGCGAGCTGCACGAATTATTTAATTCGTCAGACTATCAAAATGACGTTAAAAAATATTCCGATGTTGAAAGGTTCGCTTGGCATTTTCTACCGCCCAAATCTCCTCACTTTGGAGGAATTTGAGAAGCCGCCGTTAAGTCCTTCAAGAATCATTTAACTCGCACTGTAGGGGATACTTATTTAACATACGAACAATTAGAAACTTATCTTGAAATATTGAAATACAAGTGATATTAAATTCTCGTTGTATTTCTCCTCTGTCTAACCCAAATGACATTCTTCCCCTTACCCCTGGACATTTTCTAATTGGTTGTTCGATGACAAGCTATCCTGAGACTGACTTTTTGGATATGTTATCCAATAAATTATCAGCGTGGCAGCATGCCCAGCAATTGAAGCAGCACTTCTGGAAACGATGGTATAAAGAATATCTTCATCAATTGATCAGCAGCAATAACGTTATTGCTACTGATAATGGAATAATGGTCGATGTTTTGGTGTTAATACTTGAAGACAATTTGCCACCGTTGCAATGGGAAGTTACACGCATCCCGTCGGTGCACCTAAAAGAGGACGGCATTGTCAGAGCGGCAACTCTGAAAACCAAAACTGGAGAGTACAAACGCTGCGTTATTAAATTATTATTAAAGTTGTGTCCACTTCCGATCAGCTAGATAATCGATTTCAAACGACAACCTCATTTTGAACTTCAGTAGTTCAAGCCGGGCGGCATGTCCGATTCATATCGGTAATTCTTAAAGTTTGTATAAATTTGTTTCCAGAAATCTCTTAAAAGATTAAAAGACATTCATTTTTATATATTTCTGGGAAAATTTGTCTATCATAATCTTTCTCTTAAGAAAGTGAGTATTGAATTATTATGTGGGTATTAGAAAGTGGGTATATTTAGCTCCTTTTGATAAGAACAAATGAACAATTTTTGCATTTTCCGTGTTTCCTAAGGTGAAATTGTGTAGTACCTAAAAAACATTTTTGTGTTCGTTCCACCACCATCAGGGATATGTGGTTGGTGGGCGTTTTTGTAATTTTAGAATATTTTGTGGGCAACCAGCAAAATATGCTCTGTAAGCACGTTTACTAAGAAATAATTAGTTCTATCAAAAATTGTCGTCGTATATTATTTTAATTTGATAAAGTAATATCTTATAGCAACTATATATCACGGTAAACTAATTGTGGGCCAATTCAACATAATTTTATACAAGGTGGCCAAAAAAATTATTTTTGGATTAAATTAATTAACTCAAAAAGAAGAATGCATGTAACTTATTAAAATTTAACTCAAAATACAGTTTACTACCACCAGAAAATAGAAAAAAGTTTCATTTTAAGTTCTTCTTCTATCATTAATATTAAGAGCGTAGGCGCAAATATTTTACGGCTATCCCTACTTTTTCTTTCTTTACATGGCAAATTACGTGTAGGTAGTAAAATTCCTCCACTAGTATGGAGGCTGCATGAGATGTAAGCATTAGTTGACAATGACATTGTCATCATAACATAGAGACGACTATTTCATTCAGTTTTTGAATATTCTTGGATAACCGTTACTTGTATAAAAGCTTAAAATAATAGGATTATTTTTTCACTAACTATGTACTCAGTGATTACAATACTTTATATACTATACAATAAAAACTAATAATCGATAAAAGAAAAAAAGTGACAACACTTGGATCACAGGATATACCCTGGTGTATTATATGCTTGGATCTTTCATAAATAATAAACACTACATACATTTCTGTTAATTTCACGCCCCAAATCAATTATTTATAAAATATTCCTGAAGTCTTGTCAAATATTTAGTAGCCTTGTCAACGTCAACACATTATGTTCGACTGAGTGCGTTGTATGGCAAAGATAGTGCATTTCGATTTGGAAAATATCACCACGCACATGGTTTTCATTTTTTTCGAATCCTGGAAAAACTAATAAATATTTTTAAAAACTTAAACACAGAATGAAAGAATACATCATTACCGAGGGTAAAAAGTCACTTAAAATAAACAAAAAGTTTCTTTTGAATGAGATATTTGAAATTTAAAATAACACAATTCTTTTTCTTCTCTGTAAAATCGTTGATTGATATATTGATATCTATAATATTTCAATCAATGGTAAAATAAACGTTATATTTTCAGGGACTTTCTACCATCGGTAATGATGTAATCTTTCATTCTGCGTTTAAATTTTTCAAAAACAATTATTAGTTTTCTAAGGATTCGAAAAAAATGAATGCATTTAAAAAGCATTGGAACGAAATTTTGCGCCTACGCGCTTAATTAAAGTTAAATGTTTATTGCTCAAAATTGCTTAAAACCCTTATAAACAAATTAATGTACAATTTTTTAAAGAATTTTTTTTTACTTAGCTAATGCCTCGACAACTAATGGCCATTGGCATGGTAGGTACGGTAATTTTGAACAGTTAGGTATGTACCTAGTGTCATGTGTATTGTGTGTGTTGAATAAGTGTCTTGTTACTTTGCAAAGTCGACGTCATTGTCTTTGCAAAGAGACGCTAATTGTATCCGAACGTCTGCGGTCCCTCCGGTGAGTACCGATCCCACAAGGACAGAAACTATATTCATTTATTAATTTATAATAAATGAAAAATTTCTGACCGTGGTGAGATTCGAACCCACAACCTTTCGGATTTTTTCGATCCAAAGGCAGGCGCTCTTACCACTGAGCCATGGAGGGGGTCTACAGAAAATTAAAACTTCAAAGGGTGTAACTTTAATACAAATAAAGATAAAGTAATTTAACAAACTTTGTTTGGAAGTCTATGAATTAGTTCTTGAAATGAGACAAATGAGAAATTAGTTCTTGATTAAGCTCATTTGCGTGCGTAGAAGCCGAGTTAGGATAAAAAAAGATTTGAAAAATACTTTTTCTACGGCCGTGCTAAAAGAGCCACTTTCACGTACGCATTGCATTTCCTAAAGTTGCACTTTCCGCACGGCGTGCGGGAAAGTAAAATACCTTGTAATATGGCATTATAATATATTATAATACATGCAATAAACTAATATTTAGATATTATATACTAATTTATTTCAAAATCTTATTGTGTTCATGTTTTAATGAAATTAGCGCGATAATTAGATGAAATATAGTTATTTTCCTAACTAGTGCGGAAAGTGATACTTTCACGCACGAGACTGACGTTTACCCGAACGACGCGATAGCAGAGTTCGGGCAAGCAGTCGAGTGCGAGAAAGACACTTCCGTATGAGTATAAAGACGTATGAGTTAGGAACAATATTTTTTCTAGAGCCGTACGTTTGAAAAAAGCCACAAAAAATAGAGTTATATCAATTTTTATTTAGAAGTGAAAATACACAAATTAATTCTTTGACAAAGTTGTCACAACCAAACTTTCAATATAATGGGTTACCACGACGACGATATTGGTTTCCATGCCGACGATTCAAAACCATTGTAATTGTCTACTGATCTGATTTTTAAATATTATGTCAAAATAATTTTATTTCATCGAATTATCGCGCTAATTTCATTAAAACACGAACACAATAAGATAAATTTGAAATAAATTAGTAAATAATATCTAAATATTAGTTTATTGCATGAATTATACTAACATTATAATGCCATATTAAAAGGAAATTTACTTTCACGCACGCCGTGCGGGAAAGTGCAACTTTCGGAAACGAAATGCGTGCGTGAAAGTGGCACTTTTAGCACGGCCGTAAAAAAAATTATTTTGACATAATATTTAAAGGTCAGATCAGTAGACAATTACAATGGTTTTGAATCGTCGTCATGGAAACCAATATCGTCGTCGTGGTAACTCATTATATTGAAAGTTTTGACAACCTTGTCACAGAATTAATTTGTGTATTTTCACTTCTAAATAAAAATTGATATAACTCTATTTTTTGTGGCTTTTTTTCCAAACGTACGGCCCTAGAAAAAATATTGTTCCTAACTCATGCGGAAAGTATCTTCCCCGCACTCGACTGCTTGCCCGAACTCCGCTATCGCGTCGTTCGGGTCAACGGCAGTATCGTACGTGAAATAACTATATTTTGTAAACTGCAATGTGCTTTAGGCACCAATTTTATAATATCTGGCCCAACACTGAAAGGTATCAATGGGTCTACTGATTAAGTGAGTAAGTTTATAATAACCTTAAGTTCTAATTATTGGATTTAAGTTTGCCAAACGCCATTTTTTTGTTTTTTATTATGGAACAAATTTTATTTGAAAAGTTTTTTTTATTTCGCTTAGAAATTATGAGCTGTAGACTTATAAACACTTATAAACAATTAAATTGTTTATATCAATTTTTTGACCACTCGGATCGAAATTCACCCTCAAAATTCGTAATGAGCAGCCAAAAATATATAAAAATCCGTTGAGTTTGTCCATCAGAATTGAAAAGGCCTGACTTAAAAATGGACTGGGCCTAGACTAAATGGTAAAGCGGTAACGATTAATTATTTTATTTAGGGTGCTAAGTATGGGGAGATTTTCACGATTTTTTTTTACCAAAAAAAGGGGCCAACTTTATTGTGAGCGTAACTAGCTTAGTTTTGATGCTATAAACTTTTATAAAAAAAAATAAAGCTTTTTCTAAACACTTTACAGACAATTTTACTAAATTTTCCTCGCTTAATTTCTCGGTTATTTTCCGTTGAAATATTTGATTTGGAATTTGACGAATTAGAACATATTTTTCATGAGCTATTTTTTGCATTTACTGGGTTTATATACTTAATTAGTACATAATTTTTTTTCATTTTTTTTTAAGCTACATATACAAAGCTAAGAATATTTTTTTAGAATAAAATATTTACTTTTTGAGTTGTTTGCGAAAAACCGCCCGAAAAGGTTTTTTTTTGTCGAAAACTAAACATTTTCAAAGCAAATAACTCGAAAAGTATTGACTTACTTAAAAAACTCTATAGAACTAAAGTTGAGTAGAATTAGTCAAGTTATCCACTTCCGGATTTATTTTAAACGCGTTTTTTCACCCCCTTGAACTTTGATTTCAATGGCTGGATTAAATAATTTTTTAAAGTTATTAATAATAATTTTCTCCCACTTGGATCCACTATGCTTGGGCCGTTTTCCAAGTCATTTATAAATTTTCCCGATTTGATGCCCTCAAGAAATTCGATCAGCTCTTTTTTGTTCAGCCAACACTGAACCATCAAATTGCATGCATCTTTTTTACTCCTTTTAACTAATTTACAAGAAACTAATTGTTTTAGATGACAAAATCACCGTAAAAGAGGTTAAGTAAAACTGTCAATGATTCTTCTTTTTTTTTACATTTGAGTTTTGGTTGTTCGAATTTGCAGTGTTACCGGTGCAATTCGAAATAATTAATACATGCGAATTAATTTTGATTTTTAAATCTATTTATAATTTTCCTATATTTATAAGTAAGCGTAAACAAATAAAAATGTATTATCGTCACGATTGATTTTTTTAGTGTCAACACTGTGTAAGTTTTAAAATTTCCGTATCGACACATTTAATTCCAGTAAAATACTGATTGCGTGTGTTAAAACGTACACCCTATTAACAATACTTATTGCGTGCACATTCCCATGAACGGATCAAAGACCCTGAATTCGTGCTAGTCTGTACTCAACCCTTAAAGAGTTAGTTTTTTTAATTACTAACTACAAGACGCGCCATTATGTTCATGTCAATAGATAATAATTGTTTTCGTCTTATTCGACAAAAATTCAAATTTAGTCGACTCGCATGGAAAATATCACTTAGTTTTTGGCATTTTCTTATACATTGTATATCAGATTGCTTAATTCGTGAAGTCAATGTAGTTTCTACTGCGAAAACAAAATCAAACAAGGTTTACATACAATTTTAAGGCACGCATGTGAAGGATTGCAGAGTGAGCGAAGCGAATTCTGCAATTCACATGAGTCTATCACATTCTCACCCTATCAAGTCTAGTGAGTCGGCAACATCGTCTCAAATAGTTCATTTCCATGGCCTAAATTTTTGACTTGTTTCTTTGGTTGATTTCCCAGAGTTTAGCGCCGTACAACGCAATACTTTCTATTATTGTTTTATACATTCTTCTTTTATTTTCTTTTGTTATTTTATTACTCCACAATAGTCCGTGTAGCTGTCTGGTGGCTGATCTTGCTTGGCCAATCCTGGAATGTATTTCATCGTTACTCCCTGCTTTTGAAGTTATTTGGACTCCTAAGTATTTGAAGACTTCTGTTGGGTTTATAGTTCCCATTTCAATTTGTAGGCGTTCTGGTGTTTCTCCCTAAGTACTCGGTTTTTTGTATATTAATTGTAAGGCCCCACTTAGTGTACTCCTCTTCCAGTTTTCTGAGCATATAGTCTATATCACTCTCGTCTTCAGCTAGAACGCCTTGGTCGTCATCGAAGTGTATTGTGTACAAGTACAATCTATCGTCATCGATTGGGATGCCCATATTGCAGCACTTCTTTAATTTAAATTTGAAAAAGGAGCTGAGATACCGGTGAAATGACAGTGACAGAATGTCATAAATAAACTTTTTTAATGATAATCGAACAATATTTGATTAAGAAGTAACTTAGAAAAATTAATAGCTTAAATTGTTGTTTCTTTGTGTTTTCAGGTAGTATAGTTTTAACTTTGTAATTATTGTAAAATTAATAAACTTTATAGACCAAGAGGCAGCGCTGAAAAATCTCTTTGAATTTATTAAAGCTAGATTTTTCGCAGTTGATTACTGTGAGTGTGTAGAGAAACATACTGCAGTCGGTCAAGCGAAACGTAGAACAGGGGTTACTGAGAGGCTATCAAAGTTGCTTTCCTACGAAGGTAATTATTTCCATTTACTAAGGCTGAAAATCAGTACACACATTCTAAATTAAATATAAATAAAAGTTATTATAGTCGGTCAGCTGTATGACGGCACAGAGCCGGTCGGTCGGCCCCAATAGTCGATTGAGGAAATAAAGCATTTTGGCTCGCAATTTTTTCGTCCAGCATGGATTTACTTGAAATTTTCACAGAAGGTAGGGAATAGTCCAAGGATCATTTTATATATCATGCCGCTATCATACGATAAAACCTTGGGG
This sequence comes from Diabrotica virgifera virgifera, assembly GCF_917563875.1. NCBI lineage: Eukaryota > Metazoa > Arthropoda > Insecta > Coleoptera > Chrysomelidae > Diabrotica > Diabrotica virgifera. Next base: position 190,612,505 of record NC_065443.1, read on the forward strand.
GTGGTTGCCACCCCATCTCGGGGGTGGGAATTTTTTATTACATTTTAACCATGTAATTCGATGGAAAAAGTGATTCTAAGAAAAAAAAGGTTTTTTAAATTTTCTTTGTAAAACTAATATTTTTCGAGTTATTCGCGCTTGAAAATAACAGTTTTTCGACGAAAAAATCGACTTTTTTAGAGGGTTTTTTGAGAATACCTCGAAAAATATGCATTTAATCAAAAAAACTGTATATATCGAAATTGTATTTTTTAGTAACACAAACCAAATTATTTTCCTATAATATCTTTAAGACCAATACAAACCGAGATACGGCATGTTAAAGGTAAGCTTTTTTCGTCAAATCAGTTGACGAACTATTTTTAGATCTGTATCTTCCTTCTGTTCAGACTGAAGGTTTTCTAGAGCTGTAGCTGTTAGCTTTTTTCGTCAAATCAGTTGACGAACTATTTTTAGATCTGTATTTTCCTTCTGTTCAGACTGAAGGTTTTCTAGAGCTTTTTCGTCACTTCTATCCTCTATGGTTCTCAACTGTAGAATCTGGCCCTCTCGTTCTTCTTGGCGCTCGCAGAATCGACAGTTCCTCCCTTTGCATGGTCTTCTCGAGAGATCGTCGGCATTTCCATGACTTCTTCCCGCTCGGTGACGAATTTCAAAATCATAGGTCTGTAGTTTCTCCAGCCACCGAGCTATCTGGCCTTCAGGTGTCTTGAAATTGAGAAGCCATTGCAAGGCAGAGTTGTCGGTTCTTATCAAGAATTTTCTGCCAGAGGAACGAACGGTAGTGTTCTACTGCTTTGACGACTGCCAATAACTACTTTCTGGTGACACAGTAGTTTCTTTCTGCTTTTCCCAGAGTTTTTTTGACGTATCCTATGACGCGTTCCTCGCCCTCTTGTACTTGGGAAAGCACCGCCCCGATGCCATTTTGAGAAGCATCTGTATCAAGAACAAAAAGACCCTGTTCTTTCGGATATGCCAGGATTGGAGCCATAGTCAATTTATGCTTGAGTGTGGTGAAGGCAAGCTGGCACTCTGGTGTCCAGTCAAATGACAGCTTTCTCTCAGTCAGATTATGGAGAGGTTTGGCAATCTTACCAAAATCTTTCACGAAGCGACGATAGTAACTGCAAAGGCCAAGGAAGCTTCGGATATCGTGTTTGTTTCTTCTATTTCTCCTTTAAAGAAGATGCCACTTTCGTTCTTGATGAACTCTTCTGCTTTTTGATATTCATCTTCAGATAGATGTCCCCATGATTTCTTAAGATTTTCCAAAATTTCAGTGGAAAGTTGGTGTGTACTGCTAGCTATTGGCACGTTTTCTTCTATTCTGGTCACTCTTACAACTGGCTCGCATATTCCAAGCACCTGGCCCTTTTTGAAGGTAATTTTATTGCCATTTGGGTTGACCACCCTTATTGGAACGGTCTGAATATCCCCATCTACCAAACATCTGGCCACAATGACGCCCTCATGAATCTGCTCATCTGGCTCTAATAACATGGCTCCCCAGCCACCAGATGCATCAATTTGGGCGACGATGATCTTTTCGCTGTTAGGAGAGATCTTCGTGTCTTCTGCTACTAACATCTTTAGATCATTGTGCTGCTTTCTAGAGGACAGTAAAATTTCTTCATTGCCGACGACTAAGGTCCGGTGTCTGACATCTACAATAAACCCGTGTTCGGACATAATGTCGATACCTAGGATGAACTCGTCTACGATGTCGGCCATTAGGACCACTATTTCTATCTCGACGTGTCCCAGCTCTATTTTTACGCATCTCTCCCCATAAACAGTTATGTTTTCGCTTGTCGCTGTCTCTAGTATGGGAGGTTTCGATATTGGTCCTATAGATGACTGGTCCGGGAAACGTTTACTCATAACTGACCTAGTTGCCCCGGTATCGATGGTAAAACTGCATCTGTGGCCATTGAGATATCCATCGGTAACTAAGCTGTCGCTACTTCGTCTTATTGTGGATATTGAGAATCTGGGAGCTTGGAACAGGTCAGTAAACGTGCGCCCCTTGACATTGACTTCTTTTAGTTTTCCGAATTGCGTTGATATTTTAGAGGTTGCTTACTGTCCTCTGATCTTGTAAGTTGTCTGCAATCACGTTGAAGGTGGCCAAACATTTCACAATTATAACACTTTGGGCGCCCCTGACATTTTTGCTTCAAAGATTCAGCTATTGGGCCAAATTATTTCTCGAATTGAGCGGCCAACACCTGGGACAACGTATTTAGATCGCCTTCTTCCATTTCAGCAACACCTCTTATTTGATGGACTTTGCGTTGATGGCGGGACACATTCTTCACGGCTTCGTACTCCAATGCTGCGACAATAGCGTCCTTCAATATTTGGTAGCGTCCTCTTCCTAGTCGTAATGTCTGCTGGATATCTACATCGCGCAGGCCATCAAGGAAACATTGGATGGTAAACTGGTGTAGAAACTCTTCAGAGGCTTCGGGCCAAGCAAGTCGTGCCAGCTTTTCTGCTTCTGCTCCGTATTCTTGCACAGATTCGTTGGAGCCTTGGATACGCACTTTTAGTTGGCTCTGGTATACTTGCTTCAAATATTCGCTGCCGTATCTTAGTTCTAGAGTCGATACGACAGTCTCATATTTCTTTTGTGCGTCCTCTGGAATGTCTTCAAGGATTTCTACAGCCTTACCTCGAAGTGCTAATATGAGAGTAGTTGCCTTCTGTTTTGAACTTGACTATTGACTTTTCAATTTCTAGGCGGATATTTTCAAGAGTTCTCGTTACCTCATCGTGCCTTTTTCTACTAGACCTCTTGTTACTTCAATCTCTTTAATCATGTATTCTTTTGTCTCTTCGATTTCTTTTTTCATATCTTCTTTGGGCTCTTTGATTTCTTTTTTCATATCTTCTTTTGTCTCTTCGATTTCTCTTTTCATATCTTCTTTACTCACTTTTGAAGTTTCTATTTTTGAGATAAGTGTCACGAGCAACTCTCGGTCTTCCTGGCGACGTAAATTTTCTGTCTCTTTTTCTTCCTGGCGACGTTTGTCTTCATTTTCTTTTTCTTTCTGGCGACGTTTGTCTTCATTTTCTTTTTCTTCCTGCCGACGTTTTTCCATGGCGGCAATCATGTCTCTAATTTCTTCCTTCACCTCGCTTCTTGTTCTCACCATACAAATTCTCTTAATCCCACTTTACTCCTGACACCAATTGTTGTAATTCTAGATGGGTTCAGGGATTAAGTGAATTATTACTGTGTTTTAACAAGTTTATTAAAATTCTTAATAAACTAAAGTACAAGATTAAATCTCCAAAAAGGACGTGACAAAAATAATTACAAAACTTCTAATTGACAAAAATACTTAACTGTCAGATCCATTAGTAGTCTGACTTATTAACTTACTTACGCCTATGCTAAGGTGATTCATAACATAATTCATTTAGGTTTTAAGGGGAAAAATAAAATTAATTTTTATACACAGTTGGTGACGCCGGTGGTCGCTTGATGAGAGAATCTCTCACATGAAGCGCACTGACTCAACAATATGGTGACACTAATTAAACTGAGTCACTATCTGAGCGGACGAGTCGATTAGATTGTCGAGGGAGGATAGTTAGGGACTAGAAGGAACTACAAAGCGTATAATTTCCCAGAAAAAAACTTGTGCGCAATTTTCTGAAACCGTGAGAGAAAATCTCATAGAAATTCTCAAAGAGAATGAGACTTCTGACGATGGCGATGAAGATTCTGAAAGTACAATTTCTGATGTAGAGGAAAATTCAGATTAAAAAGTGATGATTTAGAAACAGTATTTTAGGTAATTTGTTTGTTTTGTCTTAATGAAAATAATTTCGTTATATTTGTTTTGTTTACACGAATATTGATAATTTTATTTGTATTATTTGAGAGAAGTATTTTGTTATTGTTTAATTTTTATATTATACATCACTCTTTCAAAAACAACCTTCTTTCGTTGGAAATCCGGTAATTAAATTTTAAATTGATTATTGAATTTTTCCACGTTTTGGTTTTTTTCCGGACCATCAGGAAAAAAAAAACGAAAAAAACCGGCTTTTTTTTTCGGACTGATTAAACACTATTATCAATGACATACCCTGTATAATAATGTCTGTATACAAAAATTTGCATATCTAAATAAAAATTATGCATATTTTTGCAAAAGTGTGTGCATACATATGCGCATATTTTGGAAAATTTTAGTGCATATATGTCCTGACCCTAACCTCACCCTCTTTACACAATAAAAAAGATAAATCGACTACCTTTCAGCTACCTTTTCGATTAAAAATAATATGCCAAAATATTAACTAAACCGTGAAAGCAAAAAAAAAACGTTAATCATGGTAAAATCGACCATCAAGTACCATCGAGTTTTTGTGTGTATTTGCAATTCAATGAAATAGAGGTTTAGAAAAACTGTCTTGTGAAGACCTAATACTATACGATAAGTAATTAGTTCGGAAACAAACTGTTTAAGGATTTAAAGAAGACGTAAGTAATAATTTATATTTCAACAGAAATTCTTATCTGATTTTGCAACGAAAACGAATTGTAGATTTCGTGACTACATGTCAATTAAGTCATTTACTCAATGTTTTTTCCATCTGCATGTCAAATAGCCAAAAATCGGCTTCGTTAAATAAAGATAAAATATAATTCCATCAGCTGCTAAAATGTGTACTCTTCAATTTTAAAAATAAAGGGAATAATAGCCGTTATAGGCTCTCCATATTTGATTTTTTTTAAGATTTGAAATAACCCCACCGAGAGCTCTACAGATTCCTTAAGAAAGAGGAGAATTGAGAATGTATGTGTTAAATTATATAAGGCAACCAAAAAAGTAAAATTAATTGTAGCAAACTGAGGGGCGTATCAAAAGATATACGATCCAATAACCAGAGATATACCAAAGAAAGCAAAATGCGATGGTGTATCCGAGACGAAAATAGTAGAATATTAGTGTATAATGTATATACACTTAGAATATATTATAGAGAAACTATTTAAAGACCAAAGAAAGAACACCAGCAAGCCTCGATAGTATACAAGCAGAACTACTTAAACTCGTGGACAACGAATCAATAGTAATAATCACAAAGATATTCAACAACATATACAACTCTGGAGAAATACCAACAGAAGGGCTGAAGTCTGAGTTTATTGCACCTCCAAAAAAACCAGGAGCCAAAAAATACGAAAAATAACGTACGATAAGCCTCATGAGTTATCTCTTAAAATTGTTCCTAAAGATAATCCATAAGAAAATATACAAGCTGTGTGGAAGTCAAATTCCCCCCATAGGCTATTAATGATGTATTTTAGAAAGAAACTACAACGTTAACGGGGTTTTATTGCTTCATATAGCCGATGGTCCTCTAAATATGAAAAAACCGCGGAGTGCTACCATTTAAAGAGGTGCGTTTTTGAGAAAGGGTTAAATTAGTCTCTAGGCGCAGGGCGAATTAGGGTGAGTTCTATGCACTTTTGGTACAAACACGTCTACAGGAAAATTATTCCAAGTTAAATTTACTCTCAAAATATAACATTTTAAAGTCAAAAATTTTTTTTACAAAAATATATTCAAAAGAAAAACAAGAAAAAAACACGAAAAAGCGCAATTTTTTAGTCTAATAAAAAATAATATAATAAAATAATAATAATAAAATAAAAAAAAAATCAAAATGTTAATTCGTACAGGTTAAAACCAATTTTATATCAAAGTTTGGGTGGGTACAAAAGATATTTTTAAGAAAGTATCCATATCATACAAGGGGATCATTGTTTAAATAATTAAAAAGGGGTCATTTCTGCAAAAAAAAATACTTTTTTAACTGCTGGGGTAATTCACTTATTAATGAAGGTCTATGGGATTTTTTTATGCAAAGTTGAAGCGTAAGTCTTTCAAATAAGATTTACTAAATTAAATTTGACCCCCTATTTATTTAAATAATTGTATATAAAACTTTAAAAACAAATTTGCAAATAATTATTTTTATCGTTTTAAATAAGCACTATAAAATATCTTATTTTACAGAGTAAGTTGCGCTATGTTACCAGTATTAAGCAAAAAAAAATTGGTCAAAAAATATTTCATATTTTTTGAGATATTGAATTTGTTTATTAAATGTTACTATATTTTCAATTGCAAAGACGCGGTTGTTGTCAATATTCACCTGCTTAAGATCTCGTTATTTTTATTTTCATGTATATCTTCGATAAATGTATTGATAAATTCAAATTTCAATTAAACTCCCCCCTAAAATGGCATTTGAAAATTATTCAAATTTGTTTATAATTTGTTTTTTAAATAACGTCGCGGGGATTAAGTATTTTGAAATGCCGTTTCGATAATTGGATTCCTGGGAATTTGTTACTAATTAACAAAATTTTTTGTCGTTTTTCTTCTTCTTTTTTTTCTTGGAGTTATATTACTACGGGCCCTTTTAGGGTTAAATTTTATTAAGAATGTCGAATCTCTGGGTTGTAGATTCTAGACCTAAAAATATTAAGATTTAACTAAAATCTCTTAAATAAAATGTGGCTACTTACTGAGTCACAGGGCGTTTTATTTAGAAATTTAAAAATTATTGTTACCAAGTACTTTAAAACTATTTGACGTATCCTTATCATACTTGGCAAAAAGTGTGGCTATTATACACCCTACTAAATTGTGATTAATAAACGTTTCTAGCTAGTGTCAGAGGCGTACGACAGGGGATAGTGAATGATTGACCCTTCCCAAATTCTACGCCACTGAGTGAATTACTATTTTATCGAAATTTCTCGATTCTCCAATACTTTGTATGTAAATAACTTTATTGGTACCTATCGATAAAGTCATCAGTTTGTGAGATATTGGAAGTTTAAAATGAATGAATGAATGAATCAAAATAACTGTGCCGTTTTCTTTTAACGTCCAATATCTCGAAAACTAATGACTTAATCGTTACCAGTAAAGAGTATATTATTTACATAGAAAGTATTGGAGAATCGAAAAATTTCGCTAAAATAGTAATTACCTCAGTGGCGTAGAATTTGGGAAGGGTCAACCATTATCTATCCCCTGTCGTACGCCTCTGGTAGTAGCTAGAAACTTTTATTTATCACAATTTAGTAGACTGTATATTATATTACCCACACTTTCGGACAAGTATGATAAGGATGCGTCAAATACTTTAAAAGTACTTGATAAAAATAATTTTTAAATTTTTAAATCACGGTGGAAGCGCCATGATTATACGTGATTCTATTAAACACTCCGAAATGGAAAAATATAACAAAGACTACCTGCAAGCAACCAGCTTAACAATTGAGGAAGCACACGGCCCAATAACAATATCTGCCTTATACTGCCCACCTAAACATGTCGTTAAAAAAGAACATTTCCTAAAATATTTTAACACTCTAGGGAACAAATTCATTGCAGGTGGAGATTATAATTCAAAACATCCGATGTGGGGTTCTAGACTAACAACACCAAGAGGCAGAGAATTAGCTAAAGCAATGGTAGAAAATAACCTGCAACAAATTTCTACTGGCGAACCAACTTATTGGCCGTCTGATTTAAACAAAATACCTGATGTCGTTGACTTCTGCATCACAAAAGGCATCGATACCAAAAAATGTAAAGCTGAATCATGCTTTGATTTATCATCAGACCACTCACCCTTTATAATAACAATCTACGAAAAAATCTTAAACAAAGAACATCAACCAACTTTGCATAACACCAAGACTAACTGGTCCCAATTTAGAGAAAAACTAGACAGCCTGATCTCACTAAATCTGTCCTTGAACAATGAACTCGAACTTGAATCAGCTGTAGATAAACTAACAGAAAGCATACAAATTGCTGCATGGTACGCAACTCCCAGCTACGAACCACCTCAAAACAGAAATAATGTGTCTCCCACAATTAAACAAAAAATTTTAGAAAAACGACAATTACGTAAAAATTGGCAACAGTCAAGAACGGCAGAAAATAAGAAAAAACTTAACAAAGCAACAAAGGGATTAAAGGAATTAATCCATGAAGAAGAAAACCATGGAATACAAGAATATTTAGAAAATTTAACACCAACTGAAGCTACAGATTATTCACTCTGGAAAGCCACGAAAAAGCTCAAACGGCCCCAACAGCATAACCCACCAATCAAAGATGAGGCAAACACCTGGGCTAGGAACGACAAAGAAAAAGCTGATCTTTTTGGCAAGCACCTTCAAAAAGTATTTACGCCATACCCTTCTACAGTATCTACAGAGGAAGAAACAGAACTAACCAGATTCCTAACAGCACCGTTTCAAATGGATCTGCCCCACACGAAATTTACAGTCAACCAAGTAAAACAAACAATAATAGATGAAATCAACATCAAAAAAGCCCCTGGATTTGACCTAATCTCTGGCAAGATTCTAAAAGAAGTCTCGGATAAGTGCATAAAACTAATCACCTTTATATTTAATGCAATTCTGCGCCTAAAGTACTTCCCTAGTTCATGGAAAGTGGCACAAATCCTAATGATCCTTAAACCAGGAAAAAGACCGGAAAATGCATCTTCATACCGGCCTATAAGCCTTTTGCCTATGATTAGCAAAGTCTTTGAAAAAATGTACGTAAAAAGGTTGAAAACGATAATAGACGAAAATAAAATAATTCCAGAACACCAATTCGGTTTCCGAGACAAACACGGAACCATAGAACAAGTGCATAGGCTAGTCAACCAAATAAACAAGGATTTTAACTCCAAAAGATACTGTTCTGCTGCTTTCCTTGACATATCTCAGGCTTTTGACAAGGTATGGCACATAGGGCTACAAATAAAATTAAAGAAGCTCCTACCCTATCCTCACTTCCAGCTCTTAAAATCCTACATAGAAAATAGACACTTCCTTGTGAAGCACGGTACCGAGCACACCAAGATATATCCCATTCACTCAGGCATCCCACAAGGCAGCGTTCTCGGCCCAATTCTGTATCTTTTATACACAGCGGACATTCCAACATCTAGTACAACTACAGTTGCAACGTATGCAGACGACACTGCTATCCTGGCATCCCACACAGATCCAACAACAGCATCAAGGAATCGTCAATCAAACCTAAATAGAATTCAGCAATGGATGAAAGTATGGCGCATCAAATCTAATGGAACTAAATCATTACATGTAACATTCAAGCTACGCAGAGAAACATGCCCCCCTGTATATATTGATAATTGTCTAATTCCTCAATCCGAGGACGCCAAATATCTTGGCATGCACTTGGACCGCCGCCTTACTTGGAAAAAACATATTTTTACAAAACGAAAACAGCTTGGACTTAAATTGAGAAATATGTATTGGCTCATTGGACGCAATTCCAAACTATCTCTGGATAACAAAATTTTACTCTACAAGTCCATCCTCAAGCCCATATGGACTTATGGGATTCAGCTATGGGGCACTGCTAGCGTCTCCAATACAAACATCTTACAGAGATTTCAAAACAAGGTGCTGCGTTCCATAGTCAATGCGCCATACTATGTATCCAACGAGGTGATTCAACACGACATCCCCCTAGAATCCGTGAAAGAAGCCATACAACGTTTTAGTGTTAAATACTTTGAACGAGTGTTAGTGCATCCTAATGCGTTTGCCAGACAATTAAATGTGCGGGACGTCTTTGAAGTGCGTAGACTAAAACGGCAACTGCCGTCCGACTTAACCAACTGAACGTAATCAAAAGTGTATTCAGACTGATAAAATTTTAGTTTTAGAATTGTAAAGAGGTTACTCACTGGAGTAACTCTCTACATGTCTATATTTTTTACCATAACAAATGCTTAATGCCCAATGGGCAGATTGTTGTACTCAATGGAGTTAATAAAAAAAAAAATTTAAATAAAACACCCTGTAACTCAGTAAGTAGCCACATTTTATTTAAGTAATTTTAGACCAATCTTAATATTTTTAGGTCTAGAATCTGCAACTTAGAGATTCGACATTCTTAATGAAACTTAACCCTAAAAGGTCCCGTAGTAATATAACTCGAAGAAAAAAAAAAGAAGAGGAAAAAAAGACAAAAAAATTTTTTAATTAGTGAAAAATTCCCAGGAACCCAATTATCGAAACGGCATTTCAAAATATTTAATCCCCGCGACGTTATTAAAAAACAAATTATAAACAAATTTAAATAATTTTCAAATTCCATTTTAGGGGGAAGTTTAATTGAAATTTGAATTTATCAATACATTTATCAAAAATATACATAAAAATAAAAGTAATTAGATTTAATACAGGTGAATATTTTTTTGGCAACAACCGCGTTTTTGCAATTGAAAAAAAAGTAACATTTAATAAACAAATTCAATATGTCAAAAAATATTAAATATTCTTGGACCAATTTTTTTTATTAATACTGATAACATGGCGCAGCTTCTTCTGTAAAACCAGATATTTTATAGTGCTTATTTAAAACGCTAAAAATAATTTTTTGCAAATTTGTTTTTAAAGTGTTATATACAATTATTTAAATAAATAGGGGGTCGAATTTAATTTAGTAAGTCTTATGTGAAAGATTTACCCTTCAAATTTGCAGAAAACAATCCTATATACCTTCATTAGTAATTGAATGACCTCAGTAGTTAGGAAAGTAATTTTTTTGCAAAAATGACCCCTTTCTAATTATTTAAACAAGGATCCCCTTGTATGATTTGGATACTTTTTTGAAAATATCTTTTGTACCCACCTAAACTTTTATATAAAATTTGTTTCAATCTGTACGAATTTACATTTTGATTTACATGTAGTGTAATTTTATTTTACTAGACTAGTAACTTTTTCCACGAAGATATAGGTATAGGCATTGCTTCACAGAAAAATCACATTGTTTCCAAAATACGATTTTTCAAAATTCGCCACTCACAGCGATTTTGTGCCATTTTCCTTGTTACTTCGCAAACATTGTTCTGTAACTTTTTTCTCCGCTTAGTACATTATTTGACGGTTTTTGCTGTAAATTTTATAGAACCGTTTGGATTGACATACAATTTGGCATACGCATAGCCAACATGTCAAAGAAAAAAAGTGATGTTGTGTCGATGTGTGCTTATAACCTGGGGGTGACTTTCACCCCTTCTCGGGGGTGAAAAACATACGTTCAAAATAAGTCCAAAATTCGATAAAATGTCTAATTCTAAGCAACTTTTATTCTATACAGTTTTTTCACTAAGGGCCGGTTGTTCGAACGCTAATCAACAATGATCATTATCAAATATTTAATTACTGTCACCAAAACTGTCAATGTCAACTTTGTTTGGGTTGCTGAAAGCATAATTAATTACAATTAGGAGATTTATTATTAATTATGGTAATAATTATTGTTATATTAATTGATTATAGACTCCACAGACTTTTTAACAACCCAAACAAAGTTGACATTGACAGTAATTAATTATTTGATAATGATCATTGTTGATTAGCGTTCGAACAACCGGCCCTAAGTCGATACTTTTCGAGTTATTTGCGAGTGAATATGTTTATTTTTCAACAAAACAAACACGTTTTCAGACAGTTTTTCGCAAATAATTCAAAAAGTAAGTATTTTATCGAAAAAATCATTCTTAGCAAAATTATAGCTTGTAAAAAAGTGAAAAAATGGTGTATACATAAAGTCTCTAGACATAGTAGAAGCAGAGTTATAGCTAAAGAAAAATAGGTTCATATTCGCCAAACTTCAAATAAATATATTTCAACGTGAAATAACCAAAAAATTAAGCACTTTTTGGAAAAAACTCATTACAACCTTTTTTAAAGAGATTAAAAAGCTTTATGTCCATTATTATAAAAAAATATTATATCATCAAATATGAGCAAGTTACGCTCAAAATACAGTTGGTTCGTTTTGATTTGGCATAAAAAAATCGGGAAAATCACCCCCTAATTAACAACTTAAATAGAGTTAATCGTTACCGCTTCACATGTTGCTTTATTTATGTTGTGTCTACATGGTCTGTAAGTTTCATCGATTCAACGTGCTTATTTTTGAAAAAAAAAATGGTTTCAAAATAAAAATTTTTAAATTTCTAATTTTGAATAAAATGCTCTTTTTCAAAATAACTTAAAAATTATAGTAATACCAAAAATCTCAAACAGTAATAAAATGTACGTTTTGCTTTTCTGAATATTTTGGACTTTTTGTTTTCCTGTTAGACAAAAATCGGTTATGCTATGACTGTTCAAAGTTTGCATACACTCGTGATTAGCGAATCGTTCAAGCCATTTTAACTACAGCCATTTCAAAAATAAGCACTTTGAACCGCTGAGACTTACGCTGAGATCGTATAAACAATAAAAATAAACAAAGTTACTTGTGAAGCGGTAACGATTAATTTTATTTGATATGCTAATTAGGGGTGCTTTTCGCGATTCTTTTACCAAAAATAAAAGATACCAACAATATTTTGAGCATAACTCACTTACTTTTAAGGTTAGAAGTTTTTTTAAAAAACAAAAATAAACACTCTAAAAAAGTTAAAATGAGTGTTCCCCGAAAAGTGTTCCGTTTTTTGGTTATTTCTCGATGAAATATTCGATTTGGAATTTGACGAATAAGAACCTACTTTTAATTAGCTACAAATTTGCTTGTACTGGGTCTACAGACTTAATATATGCACCATTTTTTTATTTGTTCATAAACCATACTTTTATTAAGAATATTTTTTTCGAAAATCTTCTTTCAAGATTCCGAAGGGCGCAAAAATTATTACATCTCTTTTGGACAACATGGTCCAAATAATACAGAATCCACCTTCAGCAGCGGGTCAAGTGGAAGAAAAATTACCAACAGCTGATCAAGCCTGGACACGTGGTTCTGGTGAAGGATGATGGACTTCCTCCCTTAAAGTGGCAGTTAGGCAGAATTTCAAAAACTTACATCGGAAGTGACAACGTTTTTCGGTCGGTTATGATAAAGGTGACTTTAAAACTCTAGTGGAAATAAACGAGCGGTTGTGAAAATATGTTTTCTACCTAACGAAGATCAATAATTTCTTTGAAACTATAATTAACATGATCTTAGACAATTTTCTATAAAAAACACTTTTTGTTTTATACAGAAATCCGGTCATAGTATAATGCTAAAGAATCAGTAGGGTCACTCCTCAAAAAATCCTTTGTCCTCTATGTTCCATTTTGGTGACAATGTCACCAAATTCATCAAAAATTTTAGTCCTTCGCGCAGCTGGCATCCTCTAGGTTTGACGTGATTGGTGGTTATCGTCACGCATTCAAAATTTTGTCTCAGGAGTGAATTGCAAAATTGGAACAGTCAAAATTCGAGAGTGATCTAACTGACTCGTTAGCATCAAACGGACCCGGTCTTTGGGGTTTCAAGATGGGGGAGTATTTATGTTAAGTGGGTTCCTTTTTGCGCACATCGATATTTAGCCTCTGCCACAATCTTTTGTTTAATTCATTTAACTAATTAAATTCATATACATAGATATTTGTATAAATTATATATTTATTTACTTGCCCTTGAACAATAGGCCTGAATCCCGCGTACCAAAAAAAAATTGATTATTAGCAAGCTGAAAATTTGTTAATAGCTTGACGGTGTCTAGTCAGACAAACTTTGATGGAACACTGGAACATGGGAAGTTTCAATTGTGGAACTGGTTACAGATTTCGAACGTCAAACTGCGAAAACGTCCCATGTATTTTGTCGGACAGAACGTTAAATTGATTTGTTACCCTTTCATTAAACTCTCATGCAAAATCAGACTGCTATTTACCACCAATATAATTCCTGTGATTTAACATGTTCTACGTGTCGGACTTATTAAAATGCCCAACATTATTGTCGGACAAACGTTTTTTCATATATTATATAAAGTTTGCTATTTAATAAACTTGAACACAACCTGCTAGTTTTCACAATCTTAAACCTGTCAGGATGACACGTTCCACAATTAAAATCACGTTCCACAATTAAAACTTCCTCTGTTCCCAGTGTTCCCATACATCAATGTTTGGCCGACTAGACACCGTTAAGCTATTAACAAATTTTCAGTTTGCTATTAATCAACTTTTTTTGGTACGCGGGATCCAGGTATAACTACTTTTTTATATATTTGGATTTTATGTTTGTTAATCTTCTATACCAGTGGTTCCCAACCTTTTTCGGCCTACCGCCCATTTTTCCAAAAACAAAATACTTAACGCCCCCCTTAAAAAACTCTTCCATTCTTAAAATTAGTAACGCACTTTCATTCACAATTGTTTTACCTTTTTTGGGTCAAAGGCTACCTTAAATATGATTCGACGGCCCCTTAACTAATCCAAGCAACAACAAATTAAAAAAAAAATGTTTTATTCAAAAATACAGTATTCATGTATTGATCAAACTTTAACTTAAATACATATCACAAAAAACAATACAATAATAATATAACATTTTTAATGAGAAGGCTGAGCTTGATGTAATGATAGTAATCTGTCAATATTTGGTTCCATACTTGTCATCAGCAATCTTAAATCACCGCGCTCCACTATGGACAGTCTATTTCTCTTCTTTATTAATAAATTGCTGACTATGCTAAATCCTCTTTCGGCTAAATACGATGAAGGAAAGGCAATGAAAAACTTCTTTGATGCAGCCCATAAAGCCGGATATAATACTGAAATTTGACATTGCAGCCAAAATTCTTGATATCCATTTTTAAATTTCACTTTCAACTCTTCATTTGTTGACAATTCTATCAATTCCTCCTGTAGTGATAATTCTGCTGTTTCTAAACTTGAGAACGGTTCTAGCACCCAATCTGGAATAATCAGACCAAGGATATCCTGAAATCTATTCCTAAAATCTTCTTGAAGTGCTTCCAAGTGCTGGCAATATACCAGAATGTCTTCATCATTTGTCTCCACACAGGAAAGATTTTGAAACTGATGAAATTGTCTCCGACCCAAATTTTGCCTATAGAAATTAAGTTTTGACACGAACGAGGAAATAGTTCCTTTTGCTTTGATCAAATTCAAATTATCACCTTGTAGCTGTAGGTTTGTTTCATTAAATTTATCGTATAAATCAGTTAAATAAGCAATATCGCTCTTAAATTTTTAATAAATTGTCTCTCAAAGAATCATCTTTGCTTTCAAAAAACTCTAAAACTGAGTCAAAGAGATCATAAAATCTTTTTAGACAGGTACCCTTCGAAAGCCATCGAACTTCTGTGTGCAACAATAAACGATTAAAATTCTCGTCGTTTTCATCACACAGTTTTCTAAACAATCTATCATTGAGAGCACTGCTTCTGATCTTGTTAACTGCAGTAATTACATATTGTAGTGAACAATGAAGGCGATCACTAAGATTTTTTGCAACTAAATGCTGTCTGTGAATTACACAATGCACGGCGAGTATATTTGGTACCGCTTTTTTCAAATATGCTATCAGTCCGCGGTGTCGTCCAACCATTGTCGGAGCACCATCTGTAGCAACAGTTATGACATTTTCCAGAGGTATACCTTTATCTGTAAAATAGTGTTCCAGAACATCAAATATCGATTTGCCTTTAGTATCTGTTACCAGTGTTCTTACAAATAACAGTTCTTGACAGATTTTTTCACTTTTTATGAAGCGAACGTACGCAAGAAATAAAGACTCATTGTTTGGCAGAGTTGATTCATCAAGCTTCAAAGAAAACTCAGTAGTCTTTAAATAATCAGTTAGAGAACGCTCGACATCCTCAGATATTTCGTCAATTCGTCTCTGTACCGTATTATTGCTTAATGGAATTTTTTTAATAATATCAGATGCCGAATGGTGCAGTACAGTCCGCAAAACTTCACTTACAGCTGGCAGTATTAATTCTTCGCCAATAGTATGGGGTTCTCCTGATTTAGCTATAAGTAAGGAAATGTTATAAGAAGCACGTAGCCCATCATCGTCTTGCTTTGATGCTGCTGAAAAGATACTAGCTAAAGTTGGACGTTTGAAATGTTGTTTTTTGAGCATTTCAAAATATGATAAATTTCTGTCTTTTCTGTCGGGATGTATTTTGGTCAAATGTTCTTGTAATCGTGAAGGTTTCATGGCTTCATTTGAGAAAACTCTCTGGCAAATTAAACACATTGGTAATGCCTTATTAGAAGACGACTGAATAAAACCATACTTCAAATATTCGACATTGTATTGTCTGCACTTTTTCTTTGGATCGGACATACTGTAGGCATATCTGTAAAAATAAATATGCTGTAGCCACCGCTTTGATAATTTTAAATAATAAACTTTTAAATATTTTTTTAGTTAGCAAAATCAATATTTCAGAGTGGCGGAATATCCAAGCAAGTAGTCGAGAAATTTAAAACATGCCACAAGTAAATAAATATACACTAAGAGAAGAATTTGAGGAAAAATTACAAAACAACTTATTAAAAATTACCATACTGTACACATATTATAAAAATAACTTTATATTCAGTAAATAGTTTATTTTTGGCAGTCTATGATCAGATTACTATTCAGTATAGTAAATTTTATTAAGATTTTTTGTACTTGTTCCCCAATTCTTCTCTCAGTGTAGGTAGGTCCTAATTAACTTTTTACTTTGATCCAGTTTGTGCAAGTTGGTATTTTTGAATATTTTACAATAACTATACATATAAGGAAACAAATTTAGATTTATTACATTTTTACAAATATTCGTAAATTACGATAGGGAAAAATAATAAAGAATTATAGTAAGTGATATAAATGCCACGTAGATACTTACCTTTGTGACAAATATGTATTACATATTTCTAATAAATGCACTGCAACTTTCTGCAAATAACACACAGAAAATTCACCACCCTGCTTTAGCGAAACAATCTCGAATGATTAAGTTATGCCTGACCATGCCGCTGCGCGAAGGAGGAGCCAAAATTCCCTTAAAGCAGAAAGGTTCTACTGGAAGTGGAATTATACTAACCAAACTGAAACGTTCGACTGCAACGTCGAAATGGTTGCAGTGTTGGACTGAGTGATAAATAAAAAATTGCACGGTGCATAACCAAAATGCGTTTTGTGCATTTCGTTTATATTTTCGGATTCACCTTCTCTATTTCTGTGTGAGAAGCGAAAAGCAAAGTTGTTAGAAGCAAAGAAGCAATGAGTTACTTTAGGGGGGCGGCAGCTGCTCCTCAACGCCCCCAAATTTTCCTTGGACCCAAAAAGCCATCTCTCTTCAACGCCCACCGATGGGCGGTACCGCCTTCGTTGGGAACCACTGTTCTATACTATAACTTCATGGCAACGCAATATTTAAAATGTATGTGGTCTCTAACACAAACTCTCTTGTAGTTATTCTCCGTATTTAATTTTGCTTGCCCCCTTTTCCACGTGGTGCATCAAATATGGGACAGATGCAGTACCATAATGTCACCTTTGGTACCAACAACTTTTCCATGTGAAGTCTCCATACTCCATGGTCATCAACAACACCTCCATGTGAACATCAAAACACCAAAACTACATCCAGAAGTGTCAAAAATATATTTTCACATTTTTCTTTACATTTAATTAAGGCTATGGGTACATAATTCGCAAATATTTTACGGCTATCCCTACTTTTTCTGTCTTTACACGGCAAATTACGTGTAGTAAAATTCTCACTGGTATGGAAACTGCAGATGTAAACATTAGGTTGACAGTGACATTTTCATTAGAAAGGTAGAGATGGCTATTTCGGTTTCGTTCAGTTTTTGAATGTTCTTGGATAACCTTTACTTGTATAAATGATAGGATAATTTTTTCACTAATTATGTATTCAGTGGTTACCATTATTTATAGACTATACAAATAGTCGAAAAAGAAAAAAATTTGTAAAGTTATTTTAATAATGTCCTGTTACCTTGGAAAGCTTAGATAAGGTTTCAACATGTGAAGAACTGCGTTGTATAAATGTAGTATTACTCAATTAATTTATAAAGACTTTATTTCTTTATTTGCGCAAATTAAAATATGGGACGTTGTTACAAGAAATGTGTTACTGAAAAGCGAAGTAGACGGTTAGCTCAATTGAAGTAAGTACATTTTTTACATAAATCAAATTAATTACTTTTGTATTTTTCAAATTAATTTTAAATTTAAATTTATAGTGAAAATATGATCTATAAAATCTATCGGTAAATCAATAATTTTCGTATTAAATTTTATTCTCGTTTAAAGTACTAAACTATATGTTGGATTGTTGGAAGTTTTTGCCGATTGTAGATATGTTTGTGGTCATATCAAATGATCACATCAAATGATTTATTACTATGATCACTACAAAGCATAGCGCCAGCCGTGTCTGCATTACACCAATCGTGATGGGATTAGTTTTCCATGTGCTTGTGATTTGTGAATTCACATTTTTACGTACCAAATTATTAGAATTGTATGCTTTTCTCATGAGGAGCTTTTAGTGCGTCACAGTTTTTCGATTTATTTCTAACGCATTAAATTGTATGTGACAGAAAAAAACCCCCGTTGGTGATTACATTTCGTCGGTGACATTTATAACATTTATTCTAGTTGTCAATAGATGGCGCCATAATCAAAAATAAAATAATTTGCGAATTATATAATGTATCTACGAATTTAATCTGAACAATTTATAGGACTATACAAATCAAAGAAAATACCATTTTATAAATGCAATAAACAAAATTGATTTGTTTTTATGCCAAATTGCAAATAAAATGTGACAACTGTAAGATTTAACTAAAATGTCATGTCACTAAAATGTATATTATCACGGACTTACCTTTTATTCTATCATTTGTGACGCACTGAAAAATGCCCATGAAAAGAACATACATGAGTAAAAATGAGTGACTCAGATCCGAAGCGACAAAAAGAGTTACGCGAGGATAAAAATGAATAATTGTTATTTGTTATAATCTTCTTCACAATTATTAAATTGTATTTGATAAAAGAATGACCCCAAAAATTAAGAATCTTCTTCTTAATTTGTAAATTTTTCTATGACACACATTTATAAATGCTGCCATATTGTAATAAAAAAATACCTACGTCGAAGACGTCCATCCACCAACTTCACTTAAACTTAAGCAAAATACTACTAAACAAGCACATACTTCAAAAGCGTAGTACATTCTTCTATGTAGGCTGGTAAATAGTAGCAAATACTACGGAGAAAAGCAAATGATTTTTAAGTGTAGTGAAATCTTCAAAAATGTAGTACGTACTTGAAGCATTAGCATTTACTACATTTTATGCCACCATGGGCACTTTACTTTATAGCTAAACTCGTACCTATTTACGGTTATCGGAACAAACTCTTATAAAATAATACTTTTATTTGAACTTTAATGACTTGAAATATTTGGATTTTCCATAAATAATATATAAACAATAAATAACTTTTTATTAATTGTACGCCTTAAATCAATTATTATTTATCAAATACACTATCAATACTATTTAATAAGCAACTCTTTGATTGATTTTATTATCATCGTAAAAGCGTTAAAAAGCAGTAGCAGAATGAACTGCTGTATCAAAATAGCGGCTCGGACACATCTCTACTTGTCACTGTCTTGAGTCTTGTCATAACATTATATTCGAATGAGTGCGTTGTATGACAAAGATAGCGAATGTTCGATTTCTACGGACATGGTGTCCATTTTTTTCGAATCCTGAAAAAACTAATAAATGTTTTTAAAAAATTTAAACACAAAATGAAAGACTAAATTATTATCGAGGGCCGGAAGTCCCTTAGAATATATAAGAAGTTTCTTTCGAATGAGATATTTGAAATTAAAAATCACACTACATTTTCTCTTAGTTTTTCACCCCTGTAACTTATTAAAATAAACATTATAGAAGTTCTCAGGGACTTTCGGCCCTCGCTAATAACGTAATCTTTCATTCTGCGTTTAAATTTTTCAAAAATAATTATTAGTTTTCTCAGGATTCGAAAAAAATGAATCCCCATTTGAATAGCATTGCAGCCAAAAATACGTACCGATCCTCTTAATATGATTAGTTAATATAATCGTTTCTTCGTCCCTACCAAACTGATCGTTCAGATTTGAATTTAAGATTCGACTTGAGATTGGTCGAATATTCAAAAATAAAATAATTGTCATCTCACATGTCGTTTTATAGTTACATGACTGATATGTCATTTTACTGTTGAACAAATAAACAATTTAACAATAGTGACTCCACTTTTTTACATTTGATGTTAATCCAGGAACCGAAGCTTTTCACCTCGCAATTTCTACAGAATGGATCGATTTGCTTGAAAATTTGAGAATAAGTAGCGGATAGTCCAAGGATCAAAATCTATATGATGCCGAAAGGCGCTTTTACCATAGTGGTGGTTGCCACCCCATCTCGGGAGTGCAAATTTTTATTATATTCTGACCGAAAAAGTTGATAAAACATTCATTATAAGCAAAACATGTTCTCTACATTTTTTTGATAAAATTAATAGTTTTCGATTTATTCGCTATCGAAAGTGTTAGTTTTATACCGAAAAAATCAGTGTTTTTCGACAATACTCATTTACGATTCGCTCAATTTTTGCTGTAGAAAATTTTTTTTCAAACCAAGTTCTTGTGAATTAAATAACCTACAATTTCATATGGAAACATTTTTTCGTATCTTCGATGTTAATATTTCTATTCTGACGAAAATGGCATTTTTACCAAACTACAAAAATTTGTTATTATATATCATTTTAAGCCAGTCAAATTTCTAGAATCTATTGGCGAATAAGGCCAATGACTAAAAACACCGTCAACATACATTATTATGTTTCCAATTGGATTTCTCCTTTTTTTTTCAAGAAAATATATTGATATTTTAACCGTAACTTTTTTATTTTTTATCTTAGAAAGTTTGGTAAAAAACAATTTTGTATGTATTTACAAGATCTCTAAGCCTATTAATATTAAATCTGTTTACAACCCTTAGTCGCAAAAAGAGGCGACTTTGAAAGGGTTGGTAAAGGTGGTGGTCTTTCCATGTTATTACAAGTCAGTGTTAATTGTCAATAGCTCAATCAATTTTTTATTTTGCAAACCTGGTTCTTTGGAATTAAATAAGCTGCAATTTCATATTTAAACATTTTTTTGTATATCTGATGCTAATATTTCTATTCTGAAGATAAGGCTATTTTTTCCAAATTACAAAAATTCGTCATTCGCTTTTAACTTCATTTTTTTAAAAACTAATCACTCTAAGCCAGTCAATCTTCTAGAACCTATTAATAATTCATAAATAAAGAAGACCAAATAAGGTCAATGACTAATTTTAATTAGGGTGGTGATTAGGAGGTTGCTTCCGATCACTTGTTCGCTGAAAAAAATAGGAACTGGCATTATTTTCATTATAAGTCACTTAATTATTGAGCTAGAGACTTTTTTTGTTTCTGGAGATATATATTTTTAGGTACTTTAAATTAGTTTAAACAAAATATCCTCGAAAAACGCATAGTTTTCCCGTCTTTTGACTTTGAAACTACAATATTTAGCATTTGACGAAGAAGAGCTAACATATAATAAAGTATAGCTCGATTACTATTAGTCTTAAAGAAAATTAGAAAAGACGGTTTTGCTTATTTTTTTAAAAGGTACATTTTTGTTAAGTAAAGTTGTTTTGATAAAACGAAAACTTTTGGAGTTATTAGCAAAAACGTATTAAAAACATTGATTTTTTCGATATCAAACACTTTCGATAGCGAATAAATCGAAAACTATAAATTATATCAAAAAAATGTAGAGAACGTTTTTTGCTTATAATGAATGTTTTTACCAACTTTTGCGGTCAAAATATAATAAAAAATTTCCACCCCTAGATGGGGTGGCAACTACCCCCATGATAAAAGCGCCTTTCGGCATCATATAGATTTTGATTCTTGGATTATCCACTACCTATTCTCAAATTTTCAAGCAAATCGATCCATTCCATAAAAATTGCGAGGTTTTGTCCTATTTTAAGCTTCATTACTTGGACTATGTTATACAGTGATGAGTGAGCTAAGAACTGGCAAAATAACGCAAAAGATGGAACACATAATAAGTTGTGAAATAAAAGAGATGAAACTAGTAGACAATTACTTTTAATGGGAAATAAGCCACAATTTAACAAAAAAAATAATTTTATTAACGTTTCGAAACCCAAATCGGGTTTCGTTGTCAAAATACAAAATACTACTAAAATAAACAAAAATGTTGTTGCTAAGTAAAAAAATTCTTCTAATAATTTATTTAATCTGACTCATTTATATTTTCAATTCAGACGTATATTATACATTTTAAAGTAGAAGACTTTAAAATGATACCGCCAATATTTATGAGTTGCGTTCCTGGGACGACTTTACTAAAAGATAGTTCATTCGATTACATGAAATCAATCCCAACTCAAGAATATCCGTCACAAAAAAATCATAGCATGTGATCTGTCTTTAAAAAGACAACCAAATGCAACGATGACAGTAAAATTCTCGCGTTAGAGATTTCATAATAAATCACAAGGGAAAACCAGGAAAAAACCTCGTGATACTATCTTGACATCGTAAGTATTTGGTCTTACATTTAATTTACTTTCAAAAAACTAATACTAAATTCTGACTTTATTATGTTTAAATTATAAATAATATTAATAATACATAGATATACAATGAGTAATACTAAAATATAAAATTTGTATTAACTCGATATGTTATTGACTTACTAATCGTGGTATTTTCTTTCTATTGACTTCCTCTTTCAGTATGGGTAACCACATCTTACTGCATTCTACCGAGGAATTTGCGACACAATTGGTTTCATTTAGCATAATTAGAGCCGCTTCTTTGATTTTTCTCTTTTTACTATCTGATTCTTTCAGGACTATACTTGAATCTATATTTTGTACGTATATTATAATATAGTTTCCCACCTTTAGACGTATCGGAGGGATATGACAACATTTAACAATGTAACAGGTGAATTTTATAAAATTCTCCTATCACAGACTTCTAAAGGTGGAAAACTATGTGTAATGTAATATAAATTTGTAAGTTCCTATCGATAATTTTACACCTCTAATAGTTTCGTCTCTTTTTATTTCACAACGTATTGTTGCAGTACCTCTATGTTAGTCCATTTACTCACGGTTTTGCTGTAAATTTAAAAGAATGGCTTGGATTGACATGAACTTTGGCACACACATAGTTAACATGTAAAATAAAAAAGTGGTATTGTGCCCAATGAGTGCCCTGGGGATGAGTTGGGGATGGAGAGGAAAAAATATACGTTCAAAATAAGTCCAGAATTGGATAAAGTGACTAATTCTAAGCAACTTCTGTTTTGTACTGTTTTTTAACTGAGTCAAAAACACGTTCTCAGACGGTTTTTCGTAAAAAACTCAAAAAGTAAGTACTTTGTCTAAAACATATTTTTCGCAAAACGATAGCTTATTAAAAAGTAAAAGAAATTGTGTGTACCTATATATTATGAAGTCTGTAGACACAGTAGAAGCAGAGTTGTATCTTATGAAAAATTGGCTCTTATTCGTAAAATTCCAAATCGAATATTTTAACAAAAAAATAATCAAAAATTGAAACACTTTTTGGCGAAAACAACGAATTACAAATTTTTTAAAGCGTTTAAAAAGCTTGATTTTTGTTTTTTTTTAAGTTTCTAAAGTAAGTTACGTTCAAAATAAAATCCCTTTTTTGGTAAAAAAAAACGTGAAAATTGCTCCCTAATTAAGCATCTCAAATGAAATTAATCGTTACCGCTTCTTTCGCGAAATGAAATTACCTTCATCGAAGTTATTGCATTGTTTATATGATCGCTGTACTTAAATACTTATAGCTTCAAAGTGCTCGGTTTTAAAGAAATTTGGTTTTAAATTATTTTTTTAATTTTGAAAAAAATTCCGCTTTTTCAAAATAACTTAAACATTATTGGTGATGCCAAAAATCTCAAAGAGAGGTTTTCTTTTTTGAATATGTTGGATTTTTTCTTTATTGTGAGAAAAATTGGTTACGATATAGATGTTCAAAATTTGCATACACTCGTGATTAGTGACTCGTTCAAGCCCTTTTAACTACATCCTTTTCAAAAATAAGCACTTTGAACCGATGAAACATACAGACCACATTATAAACAATACATATAAGTAAAGTATACAAAGTTTTGAAGCGGTAAAGAGTAATATCATTTAGTATGCTAATTCGGGGGTGAATATCACGATTTTTTTACCACAAACAAGATACTAACATTATTTTGAGCGAAACTTACTTACCTACTTTTGATATTAGAAACTATTTTAAAATACAAAACTAAATCTTTTTTAAACTCTCCAAAAAAGTTGTAATGATTTTTCCCCGAGAACAGCCTGATTTTTTGACCATTTCACGTTGAAATATTTGATTTGGAATTTGACGAATAAGACCTTAATTTTCATTAGCAACAACTCTGCTTCTAGTTGATCAACAGAATTCATATAAACACCATTTTTTTTTCAATTTTTATAAGCTATATTTTTTCTAACAATATTTTTTTCGATAAAATACTTACTTTTTGAGGTATTTGCGAAAAACCGTCTAAAATGTGGTTTTTTGTTGAAAAATGAACATATTCACTCGCAAATAACTCAAAAAGTATTGACTTAGTGAAAAAACTAAATAGTTGCATAGAATTAGCCAGTTTATCCAATTCTGGACTTATTTTAAACGTATATTTTTTCACCTCTGAGAAGGTGTGAAACTCACCTTCAGGGGAAAATCACACATCGGCACAATCATTTTTTTTACATGTTAACTATGTTTATGCTAAATTTCATGTGAATCTAGTAGTTCTTTAAAATTTTGAGGTTTTGCAATATTTTACCGTGACTGAGTGGACTATTTATATAATTTTCAACTTTATCTAAAAGTTATTCTTTTGGATTGATTACGTATGAATAATGTTATCTCATTATTTGACAATAAAAAAAAACGAAAAATTTTAATTTCTATTAAATTTAATTGCAACGCGGTGGCCTATACACTGTATTGCATTTAAAAGTAAAATAATTTTCCTTTTAACAAACCAAATAAGTAAAAAAAGTAAATATAATGTGGCAGATGGACTGATTGTATCGAGAAATAATTAGGCAAACCAGATGATCTTTATGCGGTTGAGTCTTCGATTATTTTGAGACAAAGAAATGGAACGACATTATCGATGGCAGTTCATCCAAGAAAATGTGCGGTTTCATGGACCGCTAGCGACAAATTTGGCGGGAGGCGGTTGCTACCATGTTGCTACAACAATGCGTTCAACGTTTTAATTATTTTATAAATTACACAGGTGCAGCTGCCCAATAGTATACGATCGATGGTAGAACTGATTTTCAATTTATCTTAAAAATCTTCATATCCTGAGTGTAGAAATTACGTTTCTAGGATAAACAGAAAATGCTACACACACCTAAAGTATGCAACATTGCAAACTTTCGTCATTGATTGACAATTAATATAACGCAGAAATCTAGAAAACCAATTGCCGATATTTTATTATAAGCTAACTGTAAGGGCATATTATTATATTAATGGTGTAACATTGAATAAGCCGCTTTAGCAGAATATCGAAGAACAACAAACTTTTTTAACTTATTAAAATAATTTAAAAAGAAAACCATACTGAAGTAAAAACTTCTTTTGTATATTGGTATAAAAAGTTTTATTAAAAAACATAAAAGTCCTCCAAAAGGATTTGCAAAACGTTTTCAATCTGAATCAGATCATCCTCAGTGCGTTCTGCTTCACAAAAGAAGCTAGCAACTTATTTAAAAAGGTTACATCGATATAAATGGTTTACATAACAATTAAGTGATATTTGTAGCGACTCCAAGTCGATGTTACAAGATGAAATGTGCTAGGAGTGCTCAAAGGGCAACATGGTTCCCTGCTCGTTAAGAACTCGTGGTTCTTGCCAGTTCAATGGACACAGACCAACTCTTTTGTGAAGCAGAACGCACTGAGGATGATCTGATTCAGATTGAAAACGTTTTGCAAATCCTTTTGGAGGACTTTTATGTTTTTTAATAAAACTTTTTATACCAATATACAAAAGAAGTTTTTACTTCAGTATGGTTTTTTAACTATGGTATACAGCCAGCTACGGGGACTTTCCCATTGATTTTGTTAAAAAGAAAAATACCTGACTCCAAAAATATAATATTCGTTTAAGTTTCAAGAATCTAGATTTCTTTTGAGAAAAAAAGGCGTAATACTTAATCTGGAAATCTCAAATAATAGTTAGTCAGAAAAAAAATAATCGATTTCACGTAAAAATATTATACGGGATTTTGAACCTATTTTGAGCCTATTTTACTTCAAATCAGGCCCGAGGCACTACATCATTTTCGAGCCCCTAAATTTAATTTAATAATAATAATAACTTTAAGTGCATGGTGCAAATACATGGTTCAAATTACACAAAAGAAGATTATATACATGGATGGGACCAGGAGATAACTCGCTTCATATAATTAGAAATCAGATAGATTATATTCTAGTAAACAAGAGATTTAAGAATGGTGTCAAGAGATCAACGACATATCCTGGTGCAGATATCGGTTCAGACCATAACCCTCTAATAGCTGACATCCAAGTGAAGCTCAAAAAAGTCGAAGAAAACCCCAAAACACCAAAATTACATATATCAGCATCCAACAAAACGCTAATAGAAAATGACCTGAATAAGCAGCTAAAGAATTCAACAAATGAAAACAATACAGAAATATGGAACACGTTTAAAGATCTTACCTGGAAAGTAATGGAAAAATATACGACAACGATGCAGAGGCACAAAAAACAACAATGGATGACTGATGAAATCCTGGAATTGATGGAGCAGAGAAGAAAACTGAAAGATAACAAAACAGAATACAAAGAAAAACAAAAACTAATTAAACAAAAAATAAAGGTAGCTAAAGAAAAATGGATGGAGGATAAATGCAAGGAATTAGAAAAGTTGAATGAAAAACATGATACGTTTAATATGTTTAAAAAAGTTAGAGAAGTAGCTGGTCTTTATTATAAGAAAACTCCACATACTATAACCGATTCGTCGGGAAAAATGATAATAGACGAACACGAAATCCGAACTACCTGGTATAATTATATAAATGAACTGTATAATGATGATAGACCCGAAGAACTGGACACTTTAGATGAAGGTGAAGGACCAGAAATACTAAAATCAGAAATACAACATGCTATAAAATTGGCAAAAAACAATAAAGCCGTTGGTCCCGACAACATACCTACAGAAATGTTAAAGCTCATAAATGAGGAAAACATTGGAATACTAGTCAAACTTTTCAATGATGTTTATTCGACTGGTGATATCCCTGAAGATTGGTTAAAGTCCGAATTCATAACCCTACCAAAAAAACAACGTCCGAAAAACTGTAGCGACTATAGAATGATAAGCCTTATGAGCCACACCTTGAAAATCTTTCTACGTATCATCCACAGTAGAATCAGAGATAAATGTGAAGAAGACCAGGATGAAACACAATTTGGCTTCAGAAATGGACTGGGAACCCGGGACGCACTCTTTGCACTAAATGTGTTATTGCAGAAATGCCGAGATCAAAGGAAAGACGTCTTTGCTGTATTTATTGACTATGAGAAGGCCTTTGATCGAGTACAACATCACAAATTAATTAAAATACTAAAGGATAAAGGAGTTGATAGTCAAGATGTACGAATCATAGAAAAATTATACTGGCGTCAAACAGCGACAGCTTGCATAAATGGAAAATCAACAGAAATATGCAAAATACAAAGAGGCGTCAGACAGGGTTGTATACTGTCCCCACTGTTGTTCAATGTGTATTCAGATAGAATATTTAAGGAAGCGCTGCATAATTTGGAATGGGGTGTGAAGGTTAATGGAATTCTGATAAATACAATCAGATATGCAGACGATACAGTTATTTTAAGTGATGATATGAATGGATTACAACACCTTTTAAATGCCATTGACAGAGTGGGAAGAGAGTTTGGCCTAAATATAAACTGTTCAAAAACAAAGTACATGGTATTTAGCCGTTTGGCCCATCAAGATTCACGGTTATATGTTGATGGTCATATGATTCAAAGAGTACCCAGTTTTAAATATCTTGGTTGCCATATTACTGAACAACTAGATCCAGATAAAGAGATAAAATGTAGAATCGAGATAGCCCGCACGACATTTTTAAAAATGAGGTCATTCTTCTGTAATGATACCTTGCAACTTCAACTTCGAAAGCGCATGATTAAATGCTACATTTGGTCAGTCCTCTTGTATGGTGTCGAAGCATGGACATTAAAAATATCCACCATTAACCGTTTGGAGGCCTTTGAAATGTGGCTGCACAGACGTATTCTAAAAATACCATGGACGGCTATGCTGACAAATGTGGCAGTCCTTAAGAGAGCAAATGCTACCCGTGAGCTGCTTGATAACATCAAATATAGAAAGATGGCCTATTTTGGACACGTAGTAAGGGGAGACCGGTATAATATTCTTCAACTTATTATGATGGGTAAAATCGAAGGACGCAGAGGAATTGGTAGAAAGCAGGCCTCTTGGTTGAAGAATATCCGGGAGTGGACAGGAATAAAGAAAGCAGAACACCTATTTAGAATAGCTCGAGACAGAGACAGTTTCGCCATGTTAATCGCCAACGTCAAGGGGACTTGATAGGGCACGTTAAGAAGAAGAATAACTTTAAGGGTTTTATAGGAAACTTAACTCCACTGTAGAAAATGAAAATAGATCATACCCAAGTCAAGAAGAAATTCATGAGTTCGGGGAAACCAACTTTCAACGCCAGCTACTCATAACAACAATGCTGGATGGATTGAAGACACGACGAACAATTGTCAACATTACAATTTAATAATTAAGTAAGTTATTCCTTACAAAGAATGACTGTTGTCGGAAAAAAATAAGGGGTTCGTAGATTTCGTAGTCGGACAATTAAAAAAAAAAATAAATTTTATAACGAATGATTATGCTATGTCAAAAGTACCTACAATCAATTACAATCGACATCTTTCGATATATCTCAACATCATTTAGGCATCTCACTGTAATACATTCTAACTAGTAGATTAGGCAAGATATATGCCGCTCTGTGCATCGAAGTGTAACGCCAATGTTATGGATTGAGTGGTCTACCCATCTTTGTATGCCACATGCGCGGGATTGCTTGGATAAAAGAGATAGATAGACCACCGATCGACTTTTTGCTCTGTATTCCCTGTCTACCCTTATAGACCGGGAGATATTATACAGAAGTTCAGCCACGATTTTCTAAGTCCTGCCTTTTGCAATACTGGATAGGTAGACGATGTACTTACAATCTGTGGAAACATCCACAAATTTCCTGTAACATTTTCCTGCAAAAATTAGATTTTTCCAAAAAATAAAAATAGGGTTTTGCGATGAATTTCTAAGTCCTGCCATATCCGTAGATAGACAGGATACTATCGATTTTATAAAGAAAATTTTTTGGGCAGGAGGGTTGCAAACGGGGTAACGGAGTATATATGTATACAAACATGTAAGGAAAAATTTCATTATTTTCTAGGTCCTGCCAACTAAATAAACTAAACATATTTATTTCAAAATGATCAAAAAAATATTGGCATGACGTCTCCTAATGTTTAAGTATACTTGTCCCTTGGAAAATTTTGCGGAAAATTTTCACCCTGATTCCGTGATTTTCTTAGTCCTGCCTTTAAAAACTTATAATACTCAAATACAATCAATACCTTTTCGGTACTCGGCAGGAAGGTTAAACGGTTCTTGTAAGACGGCAGGAGTCCTAGATTTGTAAGAAAATTCGTGAAAAAGTCAAAGATTTTCTGAGTCATGCCATTTTGCACATGTTTCAAGAATCTTAATATAAGTCTATCTACAAAGAGGCAGGATGGTTTTATGGTTATTTTGTGTACTGGGTGGGGCATTAGTGTGACAAAGTCCAATTACTCGTTTGTCATAAGATATACGAAAAAAGTTATTTAGGTAAAACATGGGGCACAGATAGAACTATGATTTAACAGTATTTTCTAATATACAGGGCTACCCGTTTTCACAGGGTGACACAAATTTATGTTTTTTTAAATGGAATACCCTGTATATTTTTACATTTTTGGATTCTACTCGATGTTCTCTTTAATAAAATATAGTGTTTTGAAATATTATTATAGTAATTTAAAATATAATTACGTTTTTTTTGTTAATTTTGTAGGAACATTCACACCCTATACATATTGTTAGGGATTTGATATCCAAACTTCTATTAATTTATGTTTAAACGATTTTTAATATAGTCTACTATTGTCAGTTATTAATAGTATACCAAAATGTTTAATTTTAGTATACGGGGTTGGTTGAAACTCGGAATGAGTATTTTCTGAGTTTTCTTAAATGGGACACCCTGTATTTTAGTATTATAATAAAATGATATTTTATGGTACCTTTTTATTTGCTAAGCATTTTCTATACCATATTTATATATTAATTTCGGCAGTAAATTGATACAGACACATTACTCAGGTGGTTTTTGGGGTTTCTGACCAAGAATGTCACATTAGAACAGATCTTTACCTAGTGCTCGGGGTGACTAATATGCACGCCATATTCAGAATTTCGAGGCTTTCAGACACTAAAGTGATGCAAGTAGATTACTCGAGGATTTAACACAATTCACCTAACCTGAAAATGTTTCCTAAGGCAGATTAAAGTAACATAAAACGTGAAACATGAGACGTGAAACATGAAACTTGAAATAAGAAACAAATAAATTGTTAAAAAACATGTGATTTCATGTGATATACTAATCGAAGAAACAAAAATAAAATTTGTATAGTCGACAATGGAAAGTTATGACGAGGTCGTTGCTGTCATGGCAACCCTTTATTACTGTCTAAGGGAGGCCGCAGATCAAAGAAACGTGAAATAAAAAACATGAAACGTGAAACATGAAACAAAATGAATTTGAAGAACGAAACCGTTTCATATTAGGTATATACTAATCAAAGAAACAAAAAGAAAATTTGTATAGCCAACAATGAAAAGTAATGATAACGAGGTTGTTACTCTTGTGGCAACTTTTTATTACTGTCCAACATCATAACCATAATACGTATTTGGTTACAAACGAATTAATTAATCATCTTCCCAAATTTAAATCATTTTATAGACTGAGTATTCAAACATCTACATTGTTTTATTGTGGGTCCTGGTTTAAAGAAAACTGATATTTTCTTGTCATTGCCTATTCGAGTACCTCTCCAGGTTATAATTGTACAGCTCTTCGTTCTACTTCACAGCAGAAACCAATGCAATATTAAACTCTTGACGCACGTAATTAACTGTCCAAAATAATGAAACTGAAACCGAAAAATACAACACGATCTATTTCCTGAAACAGATTTTACCAAGATAAAAATGTTTTATGTGCATGAATCACACTCGCTTCTTGTGTATGCGGACTTCTATTTGTTTAGCTGTGTTTTATTTTCATGAAACGTGTTTTACGTTTCATGTTTTATGTTTCATGTTTCTTTGGTGTGGGGCCTCTCGAAGATAAAAATGTTTCACGTACATGAATCACACTCGTTTCATTGGTGGGCTGACTTCTACTATTTATTTAGCAGGGTTTTATTTTCATGAAATGTGTTTTACGTTTCATGTTTCATCTTTTACGTTTCATCTTTCTTTGGTGTGCGGCTTCCCTAAGGCGAGCCGCACACCAACGAAACATGTGATTCATGCTCATAAACATTTTTATTTTCGGAGAGTCGCATAAATGGCCCGACGTCTATTTGTTTAGCAGTGTTTTATTTCCATGAAACGTGATTTACGTTTCATGTTTCTTTGATGTGCGGCCTGCCTAAGGGAGCTAAAGCTCTTTACAGATGATCCGTTGTAATTAGTTTTTTATATCTCCAGAACGCTTCCAATTCGAAAGACAAAAACTGGTCCGCCTTTTTTTCTTCCAGAGATAAATCGATTCCATCAATTGCGAATCTCTAGTACCGGTCATGGGAAACTTGTGAGGAAATTGTGAGGTATTTTAGTACTAAATGGTACTCCTGCTTTAAGTCAGTAGGATGCACGGTTTTCTGAAAAAATCCATTTTAAAATTTTTCGTTTGTTAAATTTGAAAAAATTTTTAAACAAATTTAAAAAAACGGTGTATTTGCCGATTTAAAGCAGGAGTAACTTTTAATACTAGAATACCTCATAATTTAATACTCTACTCTCAAAAATGTCTAAAAATTTAAAGACCAATAAGTTATAAGATAAAATATCCGTTGATCTACCCAAGACGGATGCCTATGACCAGTACTAGAAATTCACAATTGATAAAATCGATTCATCTCTGGAAGAGAAATAAATTAAAAATAGAATATTAAGAAATAGAATATTATATAGAAAATTAAGAATAAATAAAAAAAAAGAATTAAATTCTTTTAAACTCAAACAACCAAAAAACGAAAAATTTTTCAAATCGATTTTTCGAGAACCCTGCGTATTCTTCTGACTTAAAGCAAAAGTACCTTTTAGTACAAAACTATCCCAGAATTTAATAATCCAGTGTCAGAAATGCTTAAAAGTTAGACAGAAAAGTTATTCGATAAAATATCCATTTCCGTACCCAAAACGGACCCCTATGACCGGTACTAAAAATTGACAATTGATAATTGACATTTGACAATTGACCTCTGGAAGATAAATAAGTGTACCAGTTTTCGTTTTTCCAAATAAAAGCGTCCTGCAGCTATTTTAAAGAAACTAATTACAAGACTTCGATATGCTTCTTCTAGACGAAGCATATCGAAGTAGAGGTCGTCCGCCAACCAGATGGTCTGATGACATCAAACGGATCGACAGAAACTTGATGCAGACAGCACAGGACAGAAATGCGTGGAGAAGACTGAGGGAGACCTATATCCAGCATTGGATAGATCCGGGTTGAATTATGACGATGATGAATTACAAGACGCCATCTTTAAAGAGCTCTAGCTTTCCACGGAAGCATTTTTGAACTAGGTGAATTGAGTTAAATTTTCTTAAAATCATCTGAGGAATCTCCGGTTTTCGTTCGTTATGAGAGCTTCTGGACACCCTGTATAATATATTGGGTAGGTAAATTCCCTACTATAACCAATAAATTGTAAAAATTGTTTATTTACTTTTATTGCGTTTACTTAGATAAAAATATGATCTAATCACTTCAAATAAAGATGTTACAGTTTGCTATTAGATTTGAAAAGTGTATAAAAATTCCGAGACATTATTCAGGAAAATAATATTTAATAGGATACGATTGTTTTAATGATATACAAATTAATTTTTTGTATTATTCATCTTTGCGGTTATCCTGCCAAGTTGTAAACGGTTTTAGATTAGTGTTTTTTAAGCATACTCGACATGGTATGACTCAGAAAATTGTGGTGATATGAATATGTTTGTATAACACCCTGAAATAATTTTACAGACACACAATTTAATTTTTTTATACGAAATAACTATACAACCATCCTGCCTCTTTGAAAATAGATTTATATTAACCTTCTTGAGATATGTGCGAAATGGCATGACTTAGAAAATCGTGTAATTTCCCACGAATTTTCTTACAAATTTTTTAAATATATATAGTAAAAAAGGTGTAACTAAACATCCTGCCATTTTGAATAATGTCTACTGAAATTATTTATTTTATAACAAAATTTATTTTACGACTTAGAAAATCACGGAAGCAGAGTGAAAATTTTATACAGAATTCTCCAAGAAACAAGTGCAGTTAAACATTAGGTGACGTCATGCCAACATTTTTTTTGGTCATTTTGAAATAAATATGATTAATTAATTAAGCTGGCAGGACTTAGAAAATTATGAAAATTTGATTATTTTCATTACATGTTTATATATCTGTATACTCCCTTAGGCCGCGTTCAGAGTGGACGAGCAAAGAGCAAAGAGCAAAGAGCAAAGCGGAGAAATCAAACTCATACTGGGAAATGGAGGTACACAGAGTGCTAGCAAAGAGCAAAGCGGCGAAACCAAACAAGTTTGATTTCTCCGCTCGCACTCTTTGGTCCATGTGGTGAGACCGCTCCTGTCTGAAAAAATTTTTGATTCGGTTTCTTTGTCAATTCCTATTCAAAAATGTCCCCTGTAAACAAATCTGAAGAGCACCGGGCGGAATTTTGGGCAGAAATTGTTTAAACAATTTTATCTACTCTATGTTATATTATGTGTAAAATTTTTAGTTTGTGAAAACTGTGATTCTAGATAGCAGTGCGTGAAGTGTTTAAAGTGAGCGTGAAGTAACAATGTATTTTAAATCATCATCATCATCATCATTTGGCTCTACAACTCTATGTGAGTCTTGGCCGCGTTTACTATTTCCCTCCATTAATGTATTTTAAATGGGACTTACTTTTTCGCACTGTTTTTAACACACTTTCATATAATCAAATATCCTTAACTTTGGCGTTGTCATGGTGAAGACATAATGAGCAATAAATTACGACAAAAGTTTTTACAGTTTTGTGGTTTGAAAGAAGTTAGAATTTTTAAATGTCAAAGTTCTAAAAATTGTAGAATAGAAATGAATTCCAGCAACGAAGAGTTACAGTTTTTTTATTTGTTTATGGTAGAGTAAAAATATATATTTATGGTATAAATAAAATATTGTATGAAACTGTGCGTGAAGTACTTTTTGCGAACTTACGCGATGTATAGCACTCGTCCGCTGTCGCTCGTGCTCTAAATATCGCGTGCGTTCGCAAAAAGCATACTTAACGAACTGTTTCATAAATAACTATTTTTAAACAAATACAAAAGATCACGTTTTTTTGCTCCGGAACATATATTTTTAGGTTTTTTGGGTTATTATAAACAAAAAAGGTATCTTGTAATTTTTCCCAAAAATTAATAGTGTTCGAGTTATAGGCGATTTAAAATATGAAAAATGCGAAAATACGCATTTTCGAGGCTTAAAAATTCATATTTCAATTAGTATTTTTGAGGTTGCCAGATACTTAAATTGATGATTAAACATTCAGCTTCGATTCTGAAGAGTGATCGCGTCTAACCTTAATTTATATCGTTGTTTTTTAATTGTTAAATATGCGTGTTTATCCGATTTTTTTGCCGGTGCGGCGCGCTCTATTTCAAAAATCTCCTATTTCCTCCGAAAATTATTTTTTCTAAATTTTTTGGGACATTCTAAATAAAATAAGTTTCTTGACATTTTTCTCAAAAGTTAATAGTTTTAAAATTATAAGTTAATAAAAAACTCATTTTTGGATTTTAAATCGCTTATAACTTTAAAACTGTTAACTTTTGAGAAAAATATCAAGAAACTTATTTTATTTAGAAAATCCCAAAAAATCTAGAAAAAATAATTTTCGGAGGAAAATAGGAGATTTTTGAAATAGAGCGCACCGCACCGGCAAAAAAATCGGGTAAACACGCATATTTAACCATTAAAAAACAACGGTATAAATTAAGATTAGACGCGATCACTCTTCAGAGTCTTGAAGCTCAATGTTTAAACTTCAATTTAAGTATCTGGCAACCTCAAAAATACTAATTTAAATATGAGTTTTTAGGCCTCGAAAATGCGTATTTTCGCATTTTTCAGATTTTAAATTGCCTATAACTCGAAAACTACCAATTTTTGAGAACATTTACAAAATACCTTTGTTGTTTAGAATGATCCACAAAACTTAAAAATATATGTTCCAGAGCAAAAAACGTGATCTTTTGTATTTGTTTAAAAAAATTGTTTAAACAATTTCTGCCCAAAAATTCCGCCCCGCACCCTTCAGATTTGTTTAAAGGAAATTTTAAAATATTTTTAAATAGGAATCCACAAAGAGACCGAATCGGAATTTTTTTCAGACGGGAGCGGTCTCACTACATGGACTACTGTGAGAGTAAAGAGCAAATATCCTACCGCTCCTATCCATACTGCCGAGTGGAAAAGAACTAAACTCTCGTCTAGCGTAACTACCCGCTATTAGCACTTCTTTGCTCGTTGCTCTTTGCTCGTCCACTCTGAACGTGCACGTTTTGCTCTTTGCTCTTTGCTCGTCCACTCTGAACGCGGCCTTAGTCCTTTTGCAACCGTCCTGCCCAAAAAATTTTCTTCATAAAATAGATAGTAAATATCCTGTTATTCTATGGATATGGCAGGACTTAAAAATTCATCGCAACTCCCAATTTTTTTTCATGGAAAATCTAATTTTCACAGGAAAATGTCACAGGAAACCCGTGGATTTTTCCACAAATTATAAGTACCTTCTCTAACCTTCCAGTATTTCAAAGGGCAGGACTTAGAAAATTGTGGTTGAACTTCTGTTAATATCTCCCGGTTTATTAATAATATGTCTATAAATACATTGCCATTTAAGATTATTATAGTCCAAGCTATAGAGACTAAAAAAACTGTCATTTTTGACAATAATTCATAATAAATTGCAATCATAACTTCAAATTTAAACTAATCGATTTATTTTGGCAGCAAATTATTTCTAGTAACGTGACATATTACATTATAATATATTTCATTTGTAGAAATTAGAGAAAAATTACGATATACAATTTTAATAAATAATTTAGGTACCCTTCCTCAATCAAGCCCTCTTTAACTCAAACAGCATTATAGCACGAAGAATGATATCCAATAGAATTTTCACAATTATCTGGCAACTGAACCTCATTGAATTGATGACCAAGTATTTTACGAACTTTGTAAAATTTTCGACAATTACTCAAACATGTTCCGTTGAATTGTTTCACTTTTTCATTTGGTGGCTTAAAATTTAAACTGTTAACACTAAAAAATAGCCACAAAAACACTCCATAATTATTATAAATTTTAATTTCCAACACATGAGGCAAACAGAAAGTCAGAGACCATGTACTTTCAAATGCTACTTTGTATGGAACACAAAGTGTCACACAAACAAATGCAGCCTTCTAGATATATGTACATACTTCTAAGCATAATAATATGTGTCATATTTTCGTCTATGCTTACAAGCAGCGAATTTTTACACTCTTCACATTTTTCAACGTCGTTTACAGGGTTAAGATTTGACTATGGAAAAAAATGTACACAACGTTTTTTGTAGGAAATTTCCCATACTTTCTGATACGCCTAATTAGAAATCCCTAAGAGATTGCTTTCACATGTTTTATGACACATATATTTTTTATTATCATTTTGAGAATATCTAGAACAAATTCCATCTAAAAAAAAATAATTTTTTTGCAATATATACATGCATTGATACTTACCTCACTGTTTTTGGAGGTGCATGTATGTATATATAAATGCAAGTATGTGAATATAAATAATAATAATCATCATCATCATCATCAATATCATAATCAGTAGCTCGACAACCCTTTTTGGGTCCTGGTTTGTTCTAGGATTTTCCGCCATTCTGTTCTGTTCCTTGCTTTGTTCTTCCAGTGGGTAATCTCAAATGTTCTCAAATCTTGTTCCACTTGTTCCATGTATCTAAGTTTGGGTCTTCCCTTTGACCTTCTCCCTACTGGTGTTTGCTTCATTATATGTTTTGGTGTTTCGGTCTCCAACATTCGTTCAACATGGCCCATCCAGCGCAGACGTCCG
Organism: Diabrotica virgifera virgifera; assembly: GCF_917563875.1. Classification (NCBI taxonomy): domain Eukaryota; kingdom Metazoa; phylum Arthropoda; class Insecta; order Coleoptera; family Chrysomelidae; genus Diabrotica; species Diabrotica virgifera. Next base: position 190,650,193 of record NC_065443.1, read on the forward strand.
ATCTTTATGGATGTTATGACGTCGGGTTCGTTGTATGCTGCGTATAGTTCAAAATTATATCTTCTGCGCCATACGTCATTTTCTTTCACCTCCTTATGTGTCTAAGGATTTTTCGTTCAAACGTACCTAATAAGTTCTCATCGCTTTTTGACAGTGTCCATGTCTCTGATCCATATATAAGGACCGGTTTTATCAGGGTTTTGTATATTTTGCATTTGGTTTTTCTCGTGATGTTGTTAGATCTTAGATATTTAATGAGTCCATTATATGTTTTATTAGCAATATGTATTTTTCTCTTAACTTCTTCGCTGACATTGTTATCTGCGGTAACTAGTGAAATTAGATATGTAAAAATTTTTACGCTTTCGATGTTATAGTCTCCTACTGTCAGATTCTGTAGGTTTCTTTGGCCTGTCGATTTGCTGGCCTTCATGTATTTGGTTTTTATTTCATTAATATTTAGACCACTGTTTTGTGCCGCACTTTCTATCGCATTAAATGCTTCTATCATTTCTCTTTTGCTTCTAGCTATGATATCAACATCATCTGCAAATGCCAATATTTGTACACTTTTTGTTATTATTGTTCCTCTGGTGTTGACTTTTGACTCTCTAATTATTTTCTCTAATGTGATGTTGAATAGAATACAGGATAGGGCATCTCCCTGTCGTAGGCCCGTTCTAACATGGATTGTATCTGTTAGTGCGTTTTGAATTCGAACCCTGCTTTGTACTTTAAGTGTTTCTTTTACTTTATTAATGAGATGAGTTGGAATATTAAACTCTTTCAGGGCGTTGATCAGAAAATCTCGATGGATACTATCATAGGCACTCTCAAAGTCAATGAAGAGATGATGTGTTTCTATATTAAATTCACTAGTATTTTCCAAGATTTGTCTCAAAACGAAGATCTGATCTATTGTGGACCTCTGCCTGCAGAAACCACATTGATATCCCCCAACTATTTGTTCCGCGTATGGTCTCAATCGCTCATACACAATATTTGACAGTATTTTATATGCCACAGTCAGTAGCGTTATTGCCCGGTAGTTTTTACATTGAAGCTGATCTCCCTTTTTATGTAGTGGAATGACTACTCCGGTATTCCAGTCTTGTGGCAGTTGTTTATTATTCCATATGTTCACTATAAGTTCGTGTATCGCATTCAATAGGGAGTCTCCGCCTTCTTTTATTAATTCTGCGGTAATGTTGTCCAATCCAGGTGACTTGTTGTTTTTCAGTCTGGTCACTGCTTCTGGCATTTCAGCTACTGAAGGGGGGTTGTTTCTCTGGTATCCGTTTGATCCAGTATAATTCCATCGTATAGTGGAGCTCCGTTTTGTTCAAACTTTTCTTTGAAGAATTTAGTCCATCTTTGTAGTATTTCACTCTGTTAAGTTACCATATCTCCTTCTTTTTCTCTGCACATCATTGTTCTTGGTTTAAATTCTTTTCTGCTTTTGTTAAGTTTTTGGTAGAATTTTCTGGTTTCTGTTCGTTTATTTAATTCTTCAATTTCTTGGAGTTCTTTTTCTATGTGTTCTCTTTTCTTTCTGCGGTGTATTTTCTTCTCTTCCCTCCTTAGCTTTCTATATTCCTCCTCTGGCTGTCTTGTTCTATGTCGTTGGTGTAGTCGTTGATATGCATTATTTTTTCTCTCTGTTATGTTACGACACTCTTCATCGAACCACTTCCCTTCAGTTGATTTGACCTGTTTTTGTAGACCCAAGGTCTCTTTGGCAGCGTTTTGTATAATGTTTTTATACGCTTCCCATTAATATAAATAATAATATACAACTAAAATAGCTTTATCAATACTATGCAACTAAGTCATTCTGAAAAAATGATTTTTTATTTATTTCCTTTGATTTTCCCAAACTTTTTTTCCGACACATAACTTTTTGCGTTAAAACATATAATTTTTACATAAAAAAATCAAAATTAGCTTGCTACTTATCACCAGCATTTTTGTCTATATCTTACATGTTTAGGACTACGAAAACTTCCCATTAATTTTGTCGGACAGAACTTCCAATTGATTTTTTAACCTTTCATTAAACTCTCATGCAAAAATCAGACTGCTATTTATCACCAACATAATTCCTGTGATGTGACATGTACTACGTGTCGGACTCGTTAAAATGCCCAACATTTTTGTCGGACAAAAATTTTTTCATATAATATAACGTTGGCTATTGAATAAACTTAAAAACAAGTTGTTATTTTTCACAATCATAAACTTGTCATGACGACACGTTTATCATGCTCCACAATTAAAACTTCCTCTGTTCCAGTGTTCCAGTGCATCAAAGTTTGTCCGACTAGACACCGTTAAGCTATTAACAAATTTTCAGCTTGCTATGAATAAACTTTTCATTCTTACGCGGGATCCAGGACTATAAATAATACATAAGTAAAGTAATTTGTGAAACGGTAACGATTAATTTCATTTGAGATGCTGATTAGGAGGTGATTCTCCCGATATTTTTTATCCAAAAAAGAGACCAACTTTATTTTGAACGTAACTTACTCACTTTTGATGATAGAAACCTTTTTAAACAACAAAATAAAGCTTTTTGAAACACTTTATAGGTAACAGTTGTAATCAATTTTTCCCAAAACGGGCTTAATTCTTTGATTTTGGTTATTTTATCTTGAAATATTCGGTTTGTAATTTGACAAATATACCTAAACCTATCTTTCAGTTAGTCCAAGTAATGAAGCTTAAAATAGGACAAAACCTCGCAATTTTTACAGAATGGATCGATTTGCTTGAAAATTTGAGAATAAGTAGTGGATAGTTCAAGGATCAAAATTTATATCATGCCAAAAGGCGCTTTTACCAAGGGGGTGGTTGCCACCCCATCTCGGGGGTGGAAATTTTTATTATATTGCAAGAGTTGGTAAAAACGTTCATTATAAGCAAAAAACGTTCTATACATTTTTTTGATAAAATTAATAGTTTTCGATTTATTCGCTATCGAAAGTGTTAGTTTTATATCGAAAAAATCAATGTTTTTAATCAGTTTTCTGCTAATAACTCAAAAAGTTTTCGTTTTATCAAAACAACTTTACTTAACAAAAATGTACCTTTTGAAAAAATAAACAAAACCGTTTTTTTATTTTCTTTAAGACCAATAGTAATCGAGCTATACTTTATTATATGTTGGCCCTTCTTCGTGAAAAGCTAAATATTGTAGTTTCAAAGGCAAAGGACGGGAAAACTATGCATTTTTCGAGGATAACTTGTTAAAACTAATTTAAAGTATTTAAAAATATGTATCTCCTGAAATAAAAAAATATCTAGCTAAAAAAATTAAGTGACATAATGAAAATAATGTCAGTCCCTATTTTTCTCAGCAAAAAAGTGATCATAAACAACCCCCTAATCACCACCCTAATTAAAATTTGTCATTGACCTGATTTGGTTTTAGAAGATTAGCATCAGAGATAGGAAAAATATTTAAATATGAAATTGTAGCTTATTTATTTCTCAAGAAATTTGCGAATTCTCAAGAATAACGAATGTTTGCAATTTGGTAAAAAATGCCATTTTCTTCAGAATAGAAAGATTAGCATCAGAGATACGAAAAATGTTTAAATATGAAATTGTAGGTAATGTAATTTCCAAGAAATTAGTTTGATAAAATTTGTTCTACGGCAAAAATTGAGTGAATCGTAAATGAGTATACCATCGAAAAACATTGATTTTTTAAATATAAAACTGACACTTTCGATAGCGAATAAATCAAAAAGTATTAATTTTATCAAAAAAATGTATAGAATATTGTTTGCTTATAATGCATGTTTTTATTAACTTTTGCTGTCAAAATATAATAAAAAATTTCCACACCCGAGATGGGGTGGCAACCACCCCCATGGTAAAAGGGCCTGTCGGCATCATATATATTTTGATCCATGGACTATCCACTACTTATTCTCAAATTTTCAAGCAAATTAATCTATTCTGTAAAAAAAGCTTTGGTTCCTGGACTAATTAGCTACAAATCTGTTTCTACTGGCTTTAAAAACTTCATACATATACCGTTATTTAGTTTTTTATAACATATATTTTTTCTAAGAATTTTTTTTTGATAAAATACTTACTTTTTGCGTTATTCGGAAAAATCGACTAAAAACGTGATTTGTTGTTGAAAAATGAACATATTCACTCGCAAATAACTCAAAAAGTATTGACTTAGTGAAAAAACGCTGTACAAAAAAAGTTGCTTAGAAAATTATTCAGTCTAGTTTTATCCACTTCCGGACTTATGTTGAACATTTTTGAATATACAGGGTGTAACAAAAATACAGGTCATAAATTAAACCACATATTCTGGGACCACAAATTGTTCGAATGAACCTAACTTACCTTAGTACAAATACGCACACAAAAAAATTACAGCCCTTTGAAGTTACAAAATGAAAATCGATTTTTTTGAATATATCGAAAACCATTAGAGATTTTTGTTGAAAATGGACATGTGGCATTCTTATGGAAAGAACATGTTAAAGAAAAATTATAGTGAAATTTGTGCACCCCATAAAAATTTTATGGGGGTTTTGTTCCCTTAAACCTCCTCAAACTTTTGTGTCCGTTTCAAATAAATTATTATTGTGGTGCCATAAATTAAATTCAATATTTTTAAAACTTTTTTGCCTCTTAATATTTTTTCGATAAGGCAGTTTTTATCGAGTTGCGGCTTCTTTTTTAATATGTTTACATAAAAATTTTATGAGGGTTTTTTTCCTTTAAACCCCCCAAATGTTTGTGTACGTTCCAATTAAACTATTACTGCGGTACCATTAGTTAAACACAGTGTTTTTAAAACTTTTTTTCCCTCTTTGTATTTTTTTGATAAAGCATCTTTTATCGAGATGTGGCTTCTTTTTTAATATGGTTCAAAATTAACTTAAAAATATAAATCATAAATAAATTTTCATATTATTACCAAGTCTCCATAATCGTACTTTACCATATACAAATATGTGGTGGATTTGACAAATATTCAAATATCTCGATAAAAACTGACTTTTGGAAAAAGTAGTAAGAGACAAAAAGTTTTTAAAAACTTGTGTTTAACTAATGGCGCTACAATAATAATTAAATTGGAACGTACACAAAAGTTTGGGGTGGTTTAAAGGAACCAAACCCCCATAAAATTTTTATGGGGTGTCGAAATTTCATTATCATTTTTTATTAAAATACTACTGCCATAAGAATATCACATGTCCATTTTCAATAAAAAATCTCTAATAGTTTTCGACATATTGGAAAAAATCGATTTTCATTTTGTAACTTCAAAGGGCTGTAACTTTTTTTCCGTGCACATTTGTACTAAGGTAAGTTAGGTTCAATCGAAGTATTTTTGTTCCCAAAATATGCGATTAAATTTATGACCTGTATTTTTGTTACACCCTGTATATCCCCCCCTCCCGAGGAGAGGTAAGGCTCATCCCTTTTCTTTGACATGTTAGCTATGTGTATGCCAAATTTCATGTCAATCTAAGCGATTCTTTAAAATTTGGAGCAAAAACCGTCAATAGGTTCTTAGTCCATTTAGTCTGGCCATAATAGTCGATCTTTTCTAAAAATAGGTCCTACAAAAAGGTATTTTTATGGGAAATAAGCCACAATTAAATTGAAAAAACTAATTTTATTAACATTTCGACGCCCAAATCGGGTGTCGTTGTCAAAATACAAAATACTACTAAAATAAACAAAAATGTTGCTAAGTAAAATATTCTTCTAATAATTTATTTAATCTGACTCATTTATATTGGCAATTCAGACATACATATATTATACATTCTAAAGTAGAAGACTTTAAAATGATATTGCCAATATTTATGAGTTGCGTTCCTGGGACGTCTTTACTGAAAGATAGTTCATTAAATTACATGAAATCAACCCCAACTCAAGAATATCCGTCACAAAAAATCATAGCATGTGATCTGTCTTTAAAAAGACAACCAAATGCAACGATGACAATAAAATTCTCGCGCTAGAGATTCCATCGTAAATCACGAGGGAAAACCAGGAAAAAACCTCGTTATACTATCCCGTCATCGTAAGTATTTGGGCTTACATTTAGTTTAGTCTCAAAACTAATACCAAATTCTGACTTTAATATAATATATGCTATTTTAAATTATAAATAATATTAATAATACATAGATATTATATAAAATACTAAAATATAAAATATATACTAACTCGATATGTCACTGACTTACTAATCGTGATATTTTCTTTCTATTGACTTCCTCTTTTACTATGGGTAACCACATCCTACTGCATTCTACCGAGGAATTTGCGATAAAATTGTTTTCATTTAGCATAATTATAGGCTATTGATTATATTCAAAATAAGATAGCTAAAAGGAACTACAACGTTAACGGGGTTTTATTATTTCATGTGGTCAATGGACATTTTTGTATGAAAAAACCGCGGAGTGCTACCATTTAAAAGGGTGCGTTTTTGAGAAATGGGTGAATTAGTCCCTGGGCACACGTTACATTAGGGTGAGTTCTATGCACTTTTGGTACAAACATATCTACATAAAAATTGTTCCTGGTTAAATTTCCTATCTAAATATCACTTTTTTAAGTCAACGCTAATTTTTTTTACAAAAATATATTCAAAAGGAAAAGCACAAAGAAACCCAACAGAAATAAATTTTGTTTTTTGTGTCATAACTTCTGTCCACGAGGATATAGGTATAGACATTGCTTTACAGAAAAAAAACCTACATATCTCTTCTTTAAAATATTGTTCAGTAGAGGTAATTAGGGTTTATAGTTTTCGAAACATGATTTTTCAAAATTCGCCACTCACAGCAATTTTGGGCAATTTTCCTTGTTATTCCGCAAATATTGTTCTGTAACTTTTTTCTACGTAACTTTAGGTTGCAATGGTACATGTAATAGGAATAGAAATCAATTTCCTTTAAAATGGTCTACTGTATAACGTGCGACTTTTTTTAAAGAGATTATGGTTTTTCAAGGTTTTATACTTCTTACGATTATTTGTAATATAATATAAAAATAACATAATATTATTATCTAATATATTATATAATATTATATTATATAATATAGTATATATGTAATTTGATATTATATTATTATATATTATATATTATATAATACCTAATATAAAAAAATATTATTTTTTACATTTTTTACGATTATTTTTTAAATTTCTCATGATAATTTTTTCTTCTGCATTTAGGTATATATATAATATTATATAACAAAAAAACTTATTTTGTTCACTTTAAAATGGTGTATTACAAAAAATTCTAGGATTATTTTTGAATAAGATATTATTTTTCAAAATGTAATAAGTACTTGCAACGATTTTTGATTTTAGGATTATTTTTTAAATTTCTCATTATAACTTTTTTTTCTTGTAGATAAATATACTATATATTGCTCAATAAAGAGGGCATTCTTTATTTAAAATTATTTAAACATTGCCATTTAAAAAATTTTCAAAATCAAAAGTCCATCTCTTCGTTAGCATTAGCTTCAATATCTTCCTCTGACACCTCAGTTATCTTAGATTTCCCACAATTAGTACCCATGCATATGCACCCTTTGCAGAATATTGAACAACTAATTCCTATCTTCCTACAGCCGCAGTTTTTTGTACATCCTTTGGTACATTTACATGCTATTTTTTCAAGCAAATCTTGTGGTGCAGGAGCTTTGACAGTAAATATTGAAATTAATCCATATTTTGAAATTTGCCCGGCCGAGTCAAGTTGATCCAAAGTATTACCTATAAAAAATAAGATTCAATCATAACACACAATCAGATAAAAAAGTTATAATTAGAAATTTAAAAAATAATCCTAAAATCAAAAATTGTTGCAAGTACTTATTACATTTTGAAAAAGCATATCTTATTCAAAAATAATCCTAGAATTTTTTATAATACACTATTTTAAAGTAAACAAAATAAGCTTTCTTTTTTATTATATAATATATACCTAAATGTAGAAAGAAAAGTTATAATGGGAAATTTAAAAAATAATCGTAAAAAATATAAAAACTCGTTAAAAGTATAAAATCTTGAAAAAGATAACCTCTTTAAAAGAAGTCGTACGACATTATAAAGTAGAAAATTTTAAAGGTAATTGATTTCTGTTCCTCTTACATGTACCATTGCATATACCTAAAGTTACGTAGAAAGAAATTACAGAATAAAATTTGCGGAATAACAAGGAAAATTGCCCAAAATTGCTGTGAGTGGCGAATTTTGTAAAATCATATTTCGAAAACTTTAAATCCTAATGACCTCTACTAAACATCAATTTAAAGAGAAAATATGTAAGTTTCTTTTCTGTGAAGCAATGTCTATACCTATATCCCCGTGAACAAAAGTTATGGGACAAAAAACAAAATTTCTTTCTTTTGGGTTTCTTTGTGCTTTTTCTATACTATACTTGAATCTCTCCACTGAACTCTATGTTCATTATCCCATGCGTGTTGACATATTTAAGATCTATCAAATTCTCTATTTTTAAAGTAAGACTGATGTTCACTTATTCTAACGTTTAATGGTCTTGATTCTTGATGTTTCACCTAAATAAAATTGTTCGCATTCACAAGGTATTTTATAAATACAATTCTTTGTTCTTTCTTGTTCAATGTTAGGTTTAGTTTTAGATATCATAGATCTCAATGTGTTTGTTGTTTTGAATGTTGTTGAAATGTTGAATTCGTTTCCTATTGTTTTAAGTTTCTCGAATAGTCCTTTTATATATGGTATTGATATTTTCCTCGTATTATTTCTTGTGGATGTTATAGGATCCCGTTCTACGCTGTTCTGTTCTATTCGATCCAATCTTGACAATTCCTTATTTATAAAGGATAAAGGATAATCATTTCTTAATAAAACAGATGTTAACAATAATTGTTTTACTTCTAAAAATGAATTTTCGTTAGAGCAAGTAATTTTGGCTCTATAATATTGATATAAATGAGTCAGACTAAATAAATTATTAGAAGAATTTTTTGCTAAGCAACAACATTTTTGTTTAATGTAGTATTATTTTGTATTTTGACAACGACACCCGACTTGGGCGTCGAAACGTTAATAAAATCATTTTGTTGGTAAAATTGTGGCTTATTTCCCATTGAAAATAGTTGATTATGTATAAAACATATGATGTACAAACATGAAAAGTAGTCGGAATCGGCAAAAAATTTGAAACTTTATTGTTTATTTATGAAGCATAACGTAAACAATTAACGTAAAAAGTGAAATTATGTATAGTTCATATCATTAGCTACAATCCGTAAAAGTTTCAAGTTTCTACATTGTAAAAAAACAAGAGAATTTAAGCATTTTCCATTAAAATCGTTTTTTTTTATTTAAATAATTAATAAACATATTTTTTTATTGACTATTCGTGTATATTGCTCCGCGAATGCATATGTCTGCAAATATTCATTCATTTGCATTGAAGAAAAGTCAGTCAAATTAACGTCTAAATGCATTATATGCATCTATATGCATTATGAAATGCATAAAATGAATCCAAAAGTGCATAAACATTAAAAATAAGCATATAAAGGGCCAGATTTTGTTACTCGAGGTATTAGAGTCGCTAAACACAAATATGTCATCAGAACAGACCCACGGACACCTGGTTCCCAGGGTCACTGCTAAGGAACGTCATCTCGATATTCGAAGGTTATCGGCACTAAATTGATGCAAACAGATTTCTCGGTTATAACAGCAGATCTAATACGGTGTAAATTAGAGCTGAAGGGTCAAATAATAGAACAAGTCATGGAGTTTAAATATCTAGGCATCACACTATGCAGCTACGGAAAGCTCGAAACAGAAGTGGAAGATCAGGTGAATAAAGCAAACAGAGCCGCAGGTTGCCTGAATGAAACAATATGGAAAAATAAAAACATCGGAAAAGAAGTGAAAGGCAGAATTTACAAAACAGTCATCAGACCAATTATGACATACGCGGCAGAAACACGACCTGATACAGAAAGGACAAAAAGAATGCTAGAAACAGCAGAGATGAAAACATTGCGAAAAATCGATGGCAAGACGCTGTGGGTAAGCTAGAAGTGCAGATATACGAAGGAGATGCAAGGTGGACAACATTAATAACTGGGTGAAAAGCAGAAGAGTAGAATGGAACGACCACATAAGCCGAATGACAGCAAATAGGGTAGTAAGGACGGCGAGAGACTGTTCCCCAATAGAAAGACGATCAGTGGGAAGACCACGAAAAAGATGGAATGACAACTTACTGGAGGCACATTGAAAAACAGACAGAGTAATGTCTATATAAAAAGAAGAAGAAGAAGAAGAAGAAGAGATTTCTCGGGGGCATTTTGGGGTTGCTGAAAATTAATATGCCATTAGAACGACACCCGGAGCACCTGGTGCCCACGGTCACTGCTAAGGAGCGTCATCTTTGGGAGTTTCGAAGGTTTTTGGCACTGAATGCATGCAATAAGATTACTAGCCGGTTTTGGGCGTATTCGTATTCGCTGAATACGAATATGCCATCAAAACTTACTCCCGGATCACCTGGGATACAAGGTCACTGCTAAGGCATGTTATCTTCTGGAGTTTGGATGGCTTCTGGGTACTAGGTACACCGGGGGGTCAGTTCTGATGGCGTATTCTTGTTCAAAACCCCAAAAACCTCCGAGTAATCTGTTTACATCAATTTAATGTCGAAAACCGTCGAAACTTCAGATGTCGTACCTTAACAGTGAACCTGTGCATCAGGTTCTCAGGTGGTCGGTTCTGATGGCATATTCGTATTCAGCGACTCCAAAAACACCCGAATAATAAAGTCTGGCCGTTAGTACACTTATTTTGATAATGTTTATATGCACTTTGGTATACATTTTATGCACTTTAAAATACAACTAAGCATTTCCACCCATTTTTCTATAGTAGACTATTTTCTTGTCATCAGCGTGAATATAATGCAAAGTTGCAGGTTTCAAGGCGCTGTTTAAAAATCGATTTATTTTGTGCTAAATGTAGCCCGATCAAAGAACAATCTAACCTCAAAAAAAATAATGGAAGGATGAAAATTTGGGAATGGGTAGTTGAAATTGTCTACTATTATATAAGAAAAAGTTTACAATTGTACATCCCCTCCATTTTACAAAAATGGTGATGAATACCCCCCTCTCGAAGGTAAAAATTATTCATTCAAAATAAGTCCGGAATTGGATAAAATGACTAATATAGAGTTTTTTCCCTAAGTCAATACTTTTCCAGTTATTGACAAGTGAATATGTTCATTTTTAACAGAAAAAAACATATTTTTGGGCGGTTTTTCGGAGATAACTCAAAAAGCAAGTATTTCAGCGAAAAAAATATTCTTAGCAAAAACATAGCTTATAAAAAACTGAAAAAAATGGTGTATGCTTGAGTTCTGTAGACCCAGTAGAAGCAGAGTTGTAGCTAATGAAAAGTAGGTTCTTCTTCATCAAATCCCAAATCGAATATTTCAATGTGAAATAACCCAAAAACGGAGCACTTTTCGGGAAAAATTTATTTAAACTTTTTTAAAGTGTTTAAAAAAAGGTTTATTTTTGTTTTTTTTTTAAAACTTGTAACATTAAAAGTAATTGAGTTACGCTCAAAATATTGTTGGTCTCTTTTACTTTTTGCTAAATAAATCGCGAAAATCACCCCCTAATTAGCATCCCCTAATAAATTTTATAATTACCACTTCACAAGTTACTTTGCTTATGTATTATTTATATGATCTGTAAGTTTCATTGTTGCAAAGTTCTTATTTTTGAAAAAGGTGTAGTTAAAATGGCTTGAACGAGTAACTAATCACAAGTTAGGCAAATTTTGAACAGCCATAGCATAACCAATTTTTGTTTAACAAGAAAACAAAAAATCTAAAATATTCAGAAAAGCAAAACGTACATTTTATTACTCTTTAAGATTTTTATTATTACTAATAAATTTTTAAGTTAATTCCATGAACAATTCCATTTTTTTTTCAAAATAAAAAAAAATGTTTTACTTAAACCCAATATTGTTCAAAAATGAGTACTGTGAACCAATGACACTTATAAATAATATAAATAATACATAAGTAAAGTAATTTGTGAAGCGGTAACTAGTAATTTTATTTGGCAAGCTAATTAGGAGGTTTTTTTTGCGATTTTTGTACCAAAAAATAAAAGAGACCAACAATATTTTGAGCGTAGCTCACTTATTTTTAATGTTAGAAGTTAAAAAAAAACAAAAATAAACCTTTTTATAAACACTTTAAAAAAGTTGTAATGAATTTTCCCCAAAAAGTGCTCTGATTTTTGGTTATTTTATATTGAAATATTGGATTTGGAATTTGACGAAGAAGAATCTACTTTTCATTAGCTACAACTCTGCTTCTACTGGGTCTCCAGACCTCACGCGTACATCATTTTTTCAATTTTTTATAAGCTATATTTTTACTAAGAATATTTTTTTCGCTAGAATACTTACTTTTTGATTTATCTGCGAAAAACCGTCCAAAAATATGTTTTTTTTTTTGTTAAAAACGAACATATTTACTCGCAAACAACTCGAAAAGTATTAACTTAGTAAAAAAACTCTATAGAACAAAAGTTGCTTAGAATTAATCATTTTATCCAATTCCGGGCCTATTTTAAACGTATATTTTTATAAAATGGAGGGGATGTAGAGTTGTAAACTTTTTCTTATACAGGGTGCGCCAAACCTCTGGTCTTCTTTGATTACGGCTAAACTATGAGATATACAAAAAAATGTTTATAACAAAACTAATGTGTATCAAAGAGGTCTATAATTTAAAATTAATTTCAATTATACAGGGTGAGTCAGAACGACGGTATGAACCAAAGTTGTATTTTTTTAAATGGAATACCCTGTATATTAAATCATTTTTGAATATATTATTTAAAAATATGAAAAATTTGTATAAGGTCTTATAGGCCTAAAGTTAATAATTTTTAAAATATTTACATTTTTATTGAGAAAAATGGTAATATTTATAGGGTTGTGGATTATGTTTCCAAGGAAATAAAAATTTAGGTGATAGGTCAAAGTTTTTAAAATATAGTGTTATTTTTAAATAATTTAATATTTTTTACTTTTAGCCATAAAATATACAGTGTGATCACTATTTGCAAATACAAAATTTTCTCATTTTTTTTTAAATGGGACACCCTGTATATTAGTTTTGCGTTTGGTAGTAATTATTACAACCTTTCTTTTGGTATAAGGTTGTATGTACCTAGCATGTTTCGTTTTGTAGATATTTAAAAAAAACTATAGATTTTACGTTTTTGTGGATTTTTTATTTAAATTTTTTTTTGCAAAAAAAAATAATTATAATCTGGTTTTAAAAACATACACTAAAATATAAAATATGAAAATAAAAACGTAATTAAAAATTAAAATAAATCGTATGCTAGTACAATTAAATTGAATTTAATAACTTTAAATTATTTTACAAAAAATATTTTACCTTATTAATGAATACATAAATTAGTTACTAAATTAAATAAACAACCAAATTTTAAATCAATCGTAGTAATTCTTCTACCGCAGCAACTTTCCTGTACCAAATTAATTGTTAGTTATATTGTATTTACGAGTAAGATCAGTTAATAACTTTTTAATTTACCTACATCTTGAGAACGTATAAAGTATGCTTTGAAACAAATGAACGTTATGGAAGTATATTAAGAAGTAAATAGTATCTATGTACCTACTCGTGTCACAAAAGCTGGTAATAATTTCTAATGGTTTCGCCCAAAACAAATAATGTCATATCCAAAAATTTTTCGGTTAAAAAATTAAAATTTAAAATAAAAAAATTGTTACAAAAATTTCAACTACAAAAGTATTACCAGTTTTTGTGACACCAGTAAATACTATTTATATTAATAAATAATTTGGATGATACATTTAACATTCATTTGTTTCAAAGCATACTTTATAATAATTTTTATATTCTCAAGATGTATGTAAGTTTTAAAAGGTAAATTAAAAGTTTAACTAAATACAATTTAACTAACAATTAATTTGGTACAGGAAAGTTGCTATAGTAGAAAAATTACTACGGTTGATTTAAAATTTGGTTGTTTATTTAATTTAGTAACTTTTTATGCATTCATTAATATGGTAAAATATTTTTTGTAAAATAATTTAAAGTTATTAAATTCAATTGAATTGTACTAGCATACGATTTATTTTAATCTTTAATTACGTTTTTATTTTCATATTTTATATTTTAGTGTATGTTTCTAAAACCAGATTATAATTATTTTTTTTGCAAAAAAATGTTTAAATAAAAAATCCGCAAACACGTAAAATCTATAGTTTTTTTAAAATATCTACAAAACGAAGCAAGCTAGGTACATACAACCTTATACCAAAAGAAAGGTTGTAATATTTACTACAAAACGCAAAACTAATATACAGGGTGTCCCATTTAAAAAAAATGAGAAAATTTTGTATTTGCAAATAGTGATCACACTGTATATTTTATGGCTAAAAGTAAAAAATATTAAATTATTTAAAAATAACACTATATTTTAAAAACTTTGACCTATCACCTAAATTTTTATTTCCTTGGAAACATAATCCACAACCCTATAAATATTACCATTTTTCTCAATAAAAATGTAAATATTTCGAAAATTATTAACTTTAGGCCTATAAGACCTTATACAAATTTTTCATATTTTTAAATAATATATTCAAAAATGATTTAATATACAGGGTGTTCCATTTAAAAAAATACAACTTTGGTTCATACCGTCGTTCTGACTCACCCTGTATAGTTGAAAATAATTTTAAATTATAGACCTCTTTGATACACATTAGTTTTGTTATAAACATTTTTTTGTATATCTCATAGTTTAGCCGTAATCAAAGAAGACCAGAGGTTTGGCGCACCCTGTATAATAACAGACAATTTCAACTACCTATTCCCAAATTTTCATCCTTCCTTTATTTATTTGGAGCTTTTCGTAAAATTTTGTGTTTCCTGATGGGGCTAATGCTCTGGTCTATATGAAGGAAATCTAAATTCGCAGTCATCTAATTAAAAAATTTAACAAATGGAAAGTTAAAGACGAATACTTAGAAATCATTGTCATTATCAAAGTCAAAGTTATCGAGCTTTTAAGCGTCACAGTTATCAAGGTTACTTAGGGCTAAAAGAGTTATAAAACAGTTGGCGGTATATTTAACCGCATTGCATGTTATAATATTCAAAGAAATTTTCGTTACAAGCGTTTCGTTTTAAGAAGGGGTATATTACACTTTTGGCTTACTCCCAATGCATACATTATCGGAAAATTCTTTACCAGAATTTTTTTCTCGGTGTTACCTAACCGACAAAGTAGTAATTTGAATATTGAACCACGAAATATACTCGACTTTAATACACTAGATGCCAAGCGAGGACAATTATTTGACTATATATTTTCGCTATACAATCCAACAAAATAACCTCATATGCAGATATTAAATAATAGGAATTGCAATAACATTATTGCATGCAAGCGATACATACAGTATGTCCCTGGAAAGTTGGAACCATATGGAAAACTTTTTTATTATTAATTTTACGAAAAAAAAGGAATTCTCCATAAAAAGCTCTGCATGGTCTAAAACCTAAGATTCAACCATCACATATCAAATTTTATGAATATTATACGAGGTACGTCGAAAAATATGAATTTTGCACAAGAGTAAACTAGCTTTATTTTACAGAATATTGAAAATTGTTATTATGAAAAGTTGTTTAAAATTAAAAACTATATTCTAATATGTAATTACATCCTTCTAGTTGAAAAAAAAATTTTGAAAATTTTTCTTGAATTGTGGAAACCATTGTTTTCAGTTATTTCAATTATGATAACTCTTGTATTATTAATTTTGCGAAAAAAAAATATTCTTCATAAAAAATTCTGCATGGACTAAAAACTAAAATACATACAACCATCTTATATCAAATTTTATACGAGGTTAAAAACGGTTAATTTCGATCAAGAGTAAAGTACCTTTATAGCTCAGAATATTTCAATTAGAAGAATGTAATTACATATTGGACATTAGATTTTAATTCTTAACAACTTTTTATTTAACAACAACTATTTATTAACAACAATTTTCGATCTTGTGAAAAATAAATGTATTTTTATTTACTCTTGAGGGAAATTCCTATTTTGTGACATACCTCGTAAAAAACTGATAAAATTTGATACAAGATTTTTAGTATTTTAGGTTTTAGACCATGCAAAACATTTTATAAGGAACAACTTTTTTCGTAAAATTAATAATAAAAGAGTTATCATAATTGAAATAACTGAAAATAATGTTGGTTATCCATAATTTAAGAAAAAAATTTGTTTTTTTTACATACATACATACATGTATTGTTCTACATACCTCGTATAATATTCATAAAATTTGATATTTGATGGTTGTATCTTAGGTTTTAGAGCATGCAGAGATTTTTATGAAGAATAACTTCGTAAAATTAACAATAAAAAAGTTTCCCATATGGTTCCAACTTACAGGGACATACTGTATATTGATGTCTACCTTTTAAATCCATTTTAAAGTTAATTTAAAAATTGAGTATATTTGACATTATTATTAATATATATTTAGTAGTAATCAAGTAATTCTAACGAAACTTTTTTTTTAACCTTCCAGCTGTATGTGAATTATTCACTTTATTTAAAAACTTTTTGCGAACATATTCCAAAGCGATTTTAGTAGTAGAGGAGGATGGGATGTTAAATCAGTTGCGTATTGCAGTTACATACTAAAGCGACATGGGGACCTATTGGGTTGTGAAGATTATATCCTAAAACTAAAAAAAGTTTAGTTAAGTTTTCTATTTTGGTAAAGATTTTCCATTTTTTAATTTAATTTTCCATTTCCAAAATCATTTTTTTCGATTATTGCCATCTATCCACAATTCGAAATGTCTCGAATAAAAGTTACATATTTTTAAGTAAGGAGTCCAAATTGCAATAAAAAATGGGAGTTCATATTTAAGATTTTAAAGTACCCCCACCCCACCTCCGTGGAGGTCATATTTGGTGTCATTCGATAGATTTTTGAAAGATATTGAAGAAGTATTTTTCAGTTTTTGGATCTAATATTCGCGAAATATTCGCTTTTTGGTGTGAAATTTTGTGACGCGCCCATTTCCTTAAATGGGCGCGAAATTTTTCAGTGCGTCACAAATGATAGAAAAAAGGTAAGTCCGTGATAATATACATTTATAACAATTATTCTAACATGACATTTTAGTTACATATGACAGTTGTCACATTTTATTTGTAATTTGGCATAAAAACAAATCAATTGTGTTTATTGCATTTATAAAATGGTATTTTCTTTGATTTGTATAAATAATAATTCTGATAAATACAATAAGATATGCAGACGATACAGTTATTTTAAGTGATGATATGAATGGATTATATCACCTTTTAAATGCCATTGACACAGTGGAAAGAGAGTTTGGCCTAAATATAAACTGTTCAAATACAAAATACATGGTATTTAGCCGTTTGGCCCATCAAGATTCACGGTTATATATGTTGATGGTCATATAATTCAAAGAGTACCCAGTTTTAAATATCTTGGTTATCATATTACTGAACAACTAGATCCAGATAAAGAGATAAAATGTAGAATCGAGATAGCCCGCACGAAATTTTTAACTTCGAAAGCGCATGATTAAATGCTACATTTGGTCAGTCCTGTTGTATGGTGTCGAAGCATGGACATTAAAAATATCCACCATTAACCGTTTGGAGGCCTTTGAAATGTGCTGCACAGACGTATACTGAAAATTTCATGGACGGCTATGCTGACAAATGTGGCAGTCCTTAAAAGAGCAAATGCTACCCGCGAGCTGCTTGATAACATCAAATATAGAAAGATGGCCTATTTTGGACACGTAGTAAGGGGAGACCGGTATAATATTCTTCAACTTATTATGATGGGTAAAATCGAAGAACGCAGAGGAATTGGTAGAAAGCAGGCCTCTTGGTTGAAGAATATCCGTGAGTGGACAGGAATAAAGAAAGCAGAACACCCATTTAGAATAACTCGAGACAGAGAAAGTGTCGCCATGTTAATCTCCAACGTCAAGGGGACTTGATAGGGCACGTTAAGAAGAAGACAGATTATATTCGTAGATATATTATATAATTCGTAAATAATTTTATTTCGATTATAGCGCCATCTATCGACAACTAGAATAAATTTTATAAATTTCTGTAATCACGGACGTGCCTTTTTTTCTGTCACATACAATTTAATGCGTTAGAAAGAAATCGAAAAACTGTGACGCACTGGCCTATGAGAAAAAGAATACCACGTAGTCCATTGAAATGTTACATTTTTTAGGCCATACCGTGCATTTGTTAGAGGAGTCAATTAATTTTTTTAATGTCTAGAGGGGATCAGAAGCTTAAGTTTAAGTTTTTGGGGTCGCCGCCATTGTCTCCCGGCCGCCATCTTGGAAAAAGGGTGCAAAGGGGTTCCGCGCTATATCTCATAAACTGCCAACCCTACGGAAAATCTAATTAAACATAAAATGTGGCAATCTAAATTTTCTACAATTTTGTTTCTATTACTTTTTATCGTCAAGTGACCAACAAAAAAGATATAAACAAAAATAAGTAAAAGTTTTTTAACAAGTTTCCTTTTGGAGCGTATAACTTTTTTTCAGTTCATTTTACAATAAAATAACATTATAGCAACTTTGTAGAGGGTTTTTAAGCGAACAATTTCCACTATAAATGTGTTTAATTCTATTTATTTATCTAGGTTTTACAGCGCTCCGAACTTGACCAGATTCTCGAAGGCTCATAAGGATACAATAAAAACAAAACGTTAGGCTTACTTTTCTATCTTAATATTTTTTGTCTACAGTTGCGTCATCATGCATCTGAAACAAGGTCAAACATAGCGCGTATTTCAGTAACGACGCAACTATCCTATAGCGGCTTAGCACATTTTTACAGTTCGGTCTTTTTGTATAATCTTTACATAGTGTTTTAGAAGTTAATTGCGCAATAAACAGGAATTGACAAAATTTGCAGTTACTTCATTTTTCTTCCGTATCGGACTAAATATCTGCCTGCTATTACTTTTATTATTATAATTTATCCTAGGTGGCACAGCAGTCGGTCCTCCTCTGCTTAACTTATTCTTACAATTGTGTATTTGGCCACCTGCAGTCATATTAAAAATTGTGAAAAGTATTTTGAGTTTTATAGATAATACTCTTGAGAGTCTTGTGGGTAAAATTTACATTTTTGTGATAAGATAAGCATTTTGTGTTTTTTGTAAGAGAGCGTCATGATAGTGGTTATTTTATTTGTAAGAAACCTCTAGGGAAAATTATTTGTCAGTGGGAAAGTCGAGCCATCTTTACTCACTGTTGTCGGCGAACATTCTTCGTCTCTTTATATGGCGAAAATGAAGACGATTCTCTGGAAACCCTGAGATACAAACGATTCGCTGAGATAAAACAGTGGCCAAAAATACATTTAATCTCTTCTCTCTTCCTCAAACACAAGATGCATCCACAGCATGGAAAACCATCCGAAAACCATGGAAAATTTTGGATACCAATCCAAACTTCCAAGCCTCCAGTACCCCCGAGCTTATGAAATTCATCTTTAGCAGATGCAATGGAAACTGGAAGTGCATGTGGTTGCCGAAAAGCAGACCTCAAATGTTCAGCAGTGTGCCTCTATTGTGGTGGTGAAAGTTACAGCAACATCGTGGACATATCAACATTAATTATTGAAGGTAGATGAATTACCGACAATGATGCCAAGTCTAACTCTCATTATACCACAAAAATTCACTTCGGATCCTGATTCAGATCTTGACTCGTAGCCTGGACAATCGAAAAAATGAAAAAATAATAACTATGGTAGATCATTTTCAACATATAATAATAAATAATATTACTTTGTCTAGAAATTGTCTGTGAATTAGGCCTATTGGGGATACCACACAAAAAACGCGGACTCTGCCTCATAGGTGGCCGGGAAAATGGTCAAAAATAGCTTAATAATAGCATAGGAATGTTAAAATCATAAAAAATAAATATATAGATAGAAAAGTAAGCCCAAGGTTTTGTTTTTATTATATTCCTATGAGAATTCGAGAATCTGGTCAAGTTTGGAGCGCTGTAAAGCCTAGATAAATAAATTAAATTAAACAACTTTATAGTGGAAATTGTTCGCTGAAAAATCCTCTATAAAATCGCTATGATGTTATTTTATTGTAGAATGAACGGAAAAAGTTATAACCTCCAAAATGAAACTTCTTACAAAATTTTCTCTTATTGTTGGTCACTTGACGATAAAAAGTAATGGATATAAAATTGTAGAAAATTTAATTTGCTACATTTTATGTGTAATTAAATTTTTTGTATGGTTGCTAGTTTAAGAGATACAATGCGAAAGGCCTTTGCGCCCCTTTTTCAAGATGGCGGCCGGGCTACAAGGGCGGCGACCCCAAAAACTTCTACTGAACCCCCCTGCACATTAAAAAAATAAAATTGACTCTTCTAAGAAATGCAACCCTAAATGTAACATTTCAATGGACTAACTCAAATCCTCAGATTTTTGAATTATTTGCCGTTCTTCATGTATTTAACTTGCCTTGTCTTAATCTGACGTTTTCGAGTTTTTCTGAAGATCGATTTTTTTATGGACTTCCTTCAACGCAAGCCCCTGTATTAAGAGTCCATATATGGTAGGGGTACATTTACTTGGGAGAAACCTTGACAGAAACGTAATTTTCTGATGCGCTCGAGTAACGCGCAAAATCCCCGCTTCGGCTCCCCTGCCATAATTTATCTGTACGCTTTTCGCGCATATTTTAATTTCGTCTTTGACAAATGTCAAATATTTCTAATTTGTATATTTCAAATCAGTTTTATGATGAATTTTTAGATCAATATTATATTTCCAGTTAACAATTCTGATTGTATTCCTACAAGATCCTCAACTTGTGGCCCCTTTTCTTGCTCTAGAGAATAATAATTCTCTAATTTAACTTGTGTGTAAAGGGGTAGTGAAGCGCAATACATGATGTCGTATCCTGTTGGCATCACTTAGCCTCACCTACTCAATTCCTATCTTAACCTCCAAGCTGGTACACACCGGTAACCTGAGCAACCCCACTGGAGATTGGGTAACCAACCCCAGTGGAATGTGGGGTCAGGGCTGACGAAGAAGGGAGTCTTGGTCCTCCGATGAATAGGGGGTTGGGCTGAAGGTTAACTACCTCCTCCTAGAAAAACTACGAGTTATGAACGTGAAAGGAAGAAACGCCGGACTGATCAAACGACGACGACGACAGTGCGAGAAAAAGGAATACGATTTGAGGGTTGCGACATGGAATATTCGAACCTTGTATAGATTGGGAGCTGTCCCAAAATCTCTTAAATGAACTAAATAGATACAAAATAGACATAACTGCCATACAAGAAATGAGGTGGATTGGAAACAATATAATGGAAAAAAGAAGCCATACGATTTTCTACAGCTGCGATCCTAAAGATCACGTCTTGGGCACTGGATTCATAGTAAACAAGAGAGTAAAACATACTATAAGAGATTTCAGAGCCATTAGCCCCAGAATGTGCATTTTAAGAGTTAAAGGACTTTTCTTTAACTACAGTCTAATTAATGCGCATGCCCCGACAGAAGAAAAAGAAGATGAAATTAAAGAAGAGTTTTATGATGAACTAGAGTCCGCATATCAGTCATGCCCAAAAAATAATATAAAAATAATCTATGGAGACCTAAACGCCAAAGTTGGAAGAGAACAGCAATTCCAACCCACAATAGGTAGGCACAGTCTCCATGAGCAATCAAATGACAATGGCAATAGTTTAATAAATCTAGCAAGATCACTTAACATGGTGATTGCTAGCACATACTCCGCTCGCAAAGATATACACAAGGGTACCTGGAAGTCCCCAGATGGACTGACAGTAAATATGATAGATCATGTTATTATAGACTCGAGACACCAATCGAATATAATAAACGTCCGCACCAGAAGAGGGGCAAATGCGGATTCTGATTACTACCTGGTCGAAAGTAGAGTAAGGGCTAGAATTTCAAACATCAAAAAGGAAACAGGCTCTAAACATGAACGATACAAGGTAGAAGGACTCAAAGAAACAAACAAAAATAAAGAGTATAAAGAAAAGATAAGTATCAAACTAGAATCAAAACTACTACTAGTATCAAACTAGTATCAAACAGACCAAATCATGAAAACCCAAATAAGGAGCGGGAAGAGTGCAGAGAAATCATAAAAGAGACAGCTAAAGAAGTATTAGGCATAGAAGGTAAAGAAAGAAGAACAAGAACGAATGACTGGTTTGACGAAGAATGTCAGATTATAACAGACAGAAAAAACAGAGCGTATTTACTGATGCAACAGGGGCACAGAACCCGACAAGCAGAGGAAGAATATAAACAACTACGCAAAGAAGAAAAGAAAACTCACTGAAGAAAAAAGAGAGAATATATGAACAAAGAACTTCAAGAACTGCAAGAACTAAGTAGATCGACAGGTTATTGTCTTCGGACAATATTTTGCAGAAATTAAATTGATAATCCTCATCCTAGTGATCTAAAAGAGTTAGTTGTAACAAGTTAAAATGGTTTCGATTGGGACGAAAGGACTTAAGATACTACAGGTGAATATCGGAAGGGCAAAAGTGGCACACGACCTGATTTACACAAAAGCCCTGCAAATTGACGCAGATATTATCATAGTCCCAGAACCGAATAAAAACATAGTAAAAAAATTCGGTTGGATCTCTGATAACAGAGCAGATGTGGCTGTTTTCTTGGTGAACAAGAAAGTGTGCATAAACAAAATTACCAAGAAGGAAGGACTTTTGAAGATTAAAATAAACGAACTAGCAATCATAACTTGTTATATCTCACCTAATATAAGCATGACACAGTATAAAGATCAGGTTGAAAAAATCATAGAGGCGTCACAGGGTGAAACATCCTATATAATCGCTGGTGATATAAATGCCAAATCCATTCTTTGGGGGTCCCCAAAAAATGACAAAAGAGGAGAAATTTGGAACGAATGGATCTCTTCCGCAAACCTGACTGTATTGAACAACGGTAAACCTACATTTGAAAGAGGTGAGTCACGAAGTTACATAGACATCACAATAGCAACCAACAACTACGCCAAGAAGATCTCAGGGTGGGATGTGCTTGATGAAAACCTTTTTGTAATGTACTTTTAATGTACTTTTTTAATACTAAATAAAAAAAATGTACTTTTCACAAGTACATATCTTACGAAATCGGCCTCAAGGTTACAACAAGGCACGGCAGGAAACTACTCGAGTTCGATAGAACCAAATTTACAACGTACGTGGCGTTTGCGTCAGAACAGCACACAATGCGGTCAAAACTAGGGGAGATATCAACTGACAACTTGATGCGTATCGCTATGGAAAGCAGGGAGAATTTTGAATTCATCATAGATCACATAACAAAAATCATGAAGAGAAAGTCCATAATAGAGAAAGCAATTGAGACAGCATAACAAAGATCTGGATTATTATATATGTGTATATGTATAGGATTATTTTTGTGTATATGTGTATATATTTTTTTTCTTCTTATTTTTAGGTTAATATTAATGATATTACTATCTTGGGGGCCACCTCTTTTTTTCTTAGCTCCACATGTCCATCACAGACACTAATAACATTTAAACTCCAATGTTATATCCATACTTTCTTTCTCTCGGCTCCTTACCGCTCCTAGGTAAGAGCCGGCAACTTCTACGACCAATCTAGGCTGCGCAAGGCACTCCTAAGTTTCGTTCGCTAACTGAACACGTACGGGAGTGTCTTGACAAAGACGGGTGGTTTTAGTTGGTAGGCAGGGTAACAGGAGGGCATCCGTTTGCAGGATCTCCCTACACGGGGGAAAATGGACTCGGATGTTTTCCTCTATTCTGAATCCAACACACGCCAAGTATGGTACGGTGTTTAGAACATTTCCACTCAAATCCAAAAAAAAAGTAGATCGACAGAGAAAAGACAATTTTATCAGAAACTGAACAAAAGCAGAAAAGACTTCAAACCGAGAACGACGATGTGTAGAGATAAGGAAGGTAATATATTGACAGAACAGCAAGAGATACTAAGAAGATGGACAGAACATTTTACAGAAAAGCTTGAAGGAGATGGGAGTGAGACGAACCCTGATATACCATTAGACCAAGCAGACAACCGAGAAAAGAGTCCACCAACAATAGCCGAGATTAGAACAGCAGTAGACAAATTAAAGAACAATAAATCACCGGGATCGGATCAAGTAGCATCGCAATTACTGAAGGAAGGAGGAGACGCACTACAGAAAACAATACATGAATTGATAACAAAGATATGGTGAAATAAACAGCTACCAGCGGAGTGGAATAGTGGTATTATTGTACCATTACATAAAAAAGGGAATCATGGATGGGACATGTAGAAAGAATGGAAGAAGGCGAAATACGAAACAAAATATTCAAACAGATCCCAGTAGGAGAAAGAACAAGAGGAAGACCGAAGCTGAGATATTTAGAACAAATAGAAAATGATATAAAAACCTTAAAAATAAAAAACTGGAGAAAAAAAGCATGAAACAGATCAGAGTGGAGAAGAATCCTGGAACAGGCCAAGACCCAGAAAGGACTGTCGAGCCAATGATGATGATGAATTTAACTTGTATATATCTAGACACAATCTTTTTACTACAAAACAAGATTACGTAGGTGAAAATTTCTGACGTCAGATCACTGCCGAATCATTAGAATGTGACTTTTCGTCATGGCCACGTTAATGTCATTAGGTACTTGTCAGATATTTTCTTTGTTTTTGTTTACTGTACAAACAATGTCACTAATTTCTTTATTCTAATTAATGATGTCAATCGGATTTCATTTCTTGCCGAAATATATTAATAATAAGCCGAAATATTTGTAATGTTAATTAACGTAAATAAACATCAACTTTAAAATTGACATTTCTCTAGCACAGCTATTATAGCTGTATAATACGACACCCACACGGAACTGACCGATCTTGCAAAAGTGTCAACATGGTATTATAATAAGGAAGACGTAATCGCGATTAAGTTTTTCTTATTATAATAACTGTCACATTAGTAGCGTACGATTGTCTAATATATTTAAATAAAATTATTATTTTCTGGAGTATTTAACTTAAAGGATTGTTTCATACAATTTAGATTAATACATATTTACATTAATAATAAAAAATGTAATAAAAAATGTTTTCGGTTATTTAATTAATATAATTATTATATTAATTAAATAACCGAAAATATTTTTTATTATTAATAATATAAATTTTATGAAACAATCCTTTAAGTTAAATACTCCAGAAAATAATAAGTTTATTTAAATATATTAGACAATCGTACGCTACTAATGTGACAGTTCTGTGTTGCTAGATTTTTACTTCATTTTGTACACAATTTGATTTAAAATATAGCTTTAAAACACTGTACTGTTTTATGAATACCTACATATTTAATATAGCTTAATTTAAAAACTAGTGTAATTATTGTTTGAGAAACATATGACAAATCAAAATGCTTCTTTAATAGATTGTTTTGAATAAGAACGAAATAATGGGATTATCAGTAGTAATTATTAGGATATATTATTATATAATATATATAATATAATATAATATAATATAATATAATATAATATAATATAATATAATATAATATAATATAATATAATATAATATAATATAATATAATATAATATAATATAATATAATATAATATAATATAATATAATATAATATAATATAATATAATATAATATAATATAATATAATATAATATAATATAATATAATATAATATAATATAATATATTATAATATATTAGTATTAATTTTAGAGATCGAGTGCAATTTGTTGCGATTATTTCATGAATAAAACTGTTCAAAACCAAAATTTTATTGTAATTTATTTATGTAAGTACAAATTAGTACAATTAAACACACAGTTGTTATAAATATTTTACGGTTGAAAGTCATCGCTTTTATAATTTTTATAACATTAATTGTCATTAATGTCACTGAATGTATTTTTTCATAGCAACGAAGGGGGACGAGTTGAGTTCACTCCCGAAATATGAATATTACCTGACTACGTAAAAGGTAATGTTTGAATGCATTCCCAGGCGATTTTAAGCCGTCATTAATATAAGTAATTATTATACCTTAAAATCTGGACACTGTTGACAAATCATTCGTTTAAAAGTATATTTCTTATTAGACGTTCTTGCACATCTACATCTAATTGGGATGATTTTTAAAAATGCAACTTGGTAATAATTCAAGAACACAAAGTTTCATTGTTATGTTCTTGTTAATATTTGGTCACTAAGTTTCATTGAATACATACATTAGAGTAGGTAAATATGAAATTGCTATAACTTCCCCGCTTACTTTTTTACAACATATTTGATATATTTTTTATAAATTCAAAATTGGTAAGGCCGTTATTTTGTAGTTATTTCAAATTATTATCTTTAAATTTTTTCTCAATATCACTTTTCTATCGTACACTTTCACAACGGTATCTATACTTTGAAGTTTGATATAAGTATCTAATTGAAAATCTTGGAGAACGTAAATAAACTGGTTAAAATTTGGATGTGTTGTATAATGAAGCATTATAGCGAGAGTGAAAACACTCACATGCATTTGTTGCCCTTTGTAAAGACGAAGAATTTTCAGCCCATATGTGAGGAAGAAATGTTAATGTTTCTTCAATATAGGTTTCAAAGAAATAGTTACTAAACTTAACCACTCTTTCATTTTCTGGTTGAATTGCAACAAGATCTATGGCAAAGCAATCCCCAACGTCCTCTGCTTTGAGAAATGGTAAACCAAATATATATATATATATATATATATATATATATATCCCGTTCACAGCGTAATACGCCTTTGGGTTCCCGTTCGCCAAGCCTGTCTATTCTGCCAGTCTTCTTCAGATAGATTTCTTGCTGACATTGCTTTTGAGATTCCTTGGATCCATGTTGTTGGTGGTCGTCCTCGTTTTCTTTTCTCTGGTGGTACCCATTCTAATATCTTTTTGGGTAGTATTTCTTCCCCCATACGTCTAACATGTCCGTACCATATTAGTTGTTGTTTTTCGATGTCTTCTATAATTGATCTTTGTACTTTCATTTGTCTCCTGATGTCCTCATTTTTCACATGTTCTAATCTAGACTTTGCCGCTGCTCTTCTCCAAAAATCCATTTCAACTGCCATTAGGTTACCTTTAAGTTTTTGTGATAACTGCCACACTTCTGAGCCATAGACGATTACTGGTTTTAATATGGTATTATATATTCGTTTTTTCGTTTCCGGTCTTATATTTTTTTGCCATAATACTGAATTCAACGCACCTATAACTTGTTTTCCTTTGGTTATTCTGTCTTTTATGGCTTCATCACTTCTTCCTGTCTTTGTCAGTTTTACCCCCAAAATATGTACATTGGTCACATTTCTTAATAGTTTCATCTTCTAAGTCGAGGTCATCTGCAGTATTTTCTCCTCCTACGCAAAGATATTGTGTTTTTTGGGCATTTACTTCGAGGCCCCATTTTTTGTATTCTTCCATTAGTTTTCTAGCCATATACTCCAGGTCTTCTTTGTCTTGGGCAATAACTACCTGGTCATCTGCATCTCTAATTAGCCTTCTTCGGTCCATCTTTGGACATAGGCCTCCCCAATCCTTTTCCATTCTTCTCTGTCTGTCGCTACAGTTATCCACCTAGAGCCAACGTGCTTCTTGACATCATCTGCCCATCTCATTTGTGGTCTTCCTCTGCTTCGTTTATATTGCCACGGTCTCCAATTTATGAGAATTTTGTTCCATCGGTCTTCCTTTTGTCTTATAGTGTGTCCGGCAAATCTCCATTTCAACTTTGCAACTTCTTGTCTAACATCCCTAACTTTGGTTTTCTCTCTTATCCACTCGTTTCTCTTTTTATCCAATAGTTTTATGTGCAACATTTGCCTTTCCATTGCTCTTTGCGTCTTTATGATCTTGTCCATGTTTGCTTTTGTAAACGTCCACGTTTGTGAACCATAAGTGAGAACAGGGAGTACGCATTGATTGTATACCTTGGTCTTAAGATGTTGTGGATATCTTTTGTTTTTAAGGATGTAGCTTAGTTTTCCAAATGCCGCCCATGCCAGTCTAACTCGTCTTTTGAACTCTGCTGTTTGGTTTTCCTTGTTACGTTTTATAATTTGACCCAGATATATATAATCGTGAACTTGTTCTATTTCATCTTGTCCGATCCTCACTGTGATGTCCTCATCTGTATTTGTTATGATTTTGGTCTTGCTGTAATTCATATTAAGGCCTATCTTTCCGGCTTCTATGTCCAGTGCTTTCATCATTTCAAACAATTCTTCTTTTTTATCGGTTATCAATACGATGTCATCGGCGTACCTTAGATGGTTCAAGCGTTGTCCACAAATTTTTATACCTTTTTCTTCCCATTCTAATCTTTTAAAGATATCTTCCAGAACCTGATTGAAAAGTTTCGGTGATATTGTGTCACCCTGTCTTACGCCTCTATTTATTTGAATTGATTGTGTTCCTTCGTATACTTTAATTGTTGTTGTGGCATCTTTATATATATTGGCTATTAGGTCTGTATATCTGTGGTCAATTCTGCTGTTAATCAAAGAACTTTTCACTGCCCAATGTTCGACACTGTCAAAAGCCTTTTCGAAATCTATGAACGCTACATCACTTGTGCTAAATCCCTTTCTAAAACCAGCTTGTTCTTTCGATTGGTATCCGTCGAATTTTGTCGTCAATCTGTTGGTTAAAATTTTTGTTAGGAGTTTATACATTACATTGAGGAGTGTTATAGGACGGT
Organism: Diabrotica virgifera virgifera; assembly: GCF_917563875.1. Lineage (NCBI taxonomy): Eukaryota > Metazoa > Arthropoda > Insecta > Coleoptera > Chrysomelidae > Diabrotica > Diabrotica virgifera. Next base: position 190,679,227 of record NC_065443.1, read on the forward strand.
AGTTTTTTATATCTGCTTTGTCCCCTTTCTTGTGTAAGATAATGGTTACAGATTCCTTCCAGTTGTTTGGGATTCTTTTTTCTTTTAATATTTTGTTAAAAAGGGAATAGAGAGTATCAATTACCACTTTTCCACCATATTTCAGCATCTCTGTAGTTATTCCATCTTTTCCAGGCGATTTGTTGTTTTTCATTTCTTTCAATGCCTTCTTTATTTCTGATTTGCTTATTTCTGGCTGTAATTCTGAATTGACATTTTTTATTTTCGACTTAAGTTGGGTTTTTATTTCTTCTGATGGTTCCTTTTTTGTTTTATATAACTCTGAGTAGAAATGGATTATATTTATAATGTCGTCTTTAATGTTTGTTTCTACTCCGTTTACGTCTTTTATTTTGTTTATTTCAAATCTGCCGAGTTTCGGTCTTAAGCATTTCATATTCTTGTTGTTCTGTATTACTTCTTCTATTTTTATTTCTTGTTCTTTTCTCTTAGTTTCTTTTATCATTTTGCTTATTGTCTTATTGATTTCTACATATTCTATAGATTTCCTTTTGCCTTCTTCGACAAGCTTTCTTCTTTTATCCATAAGCTTCTTTGTTTCTTCTGATACATAGTTGTCCTTTTTAACATCCTTTTTTGCTATTTCTTTTCCTGATGTAACCATCGTTGCTGTAAGTATGTTGTTTATTTCGTCTATATCTTTATCATCACTGTCTAATTTTTCGGTGAATTGTTCTTTTAACAGGTCTTTGTATTTCTCTTTATATTGCCCTAGTTTGTTTCTATCTACTATATCCGAGTTTCTTATTATTTTTCTTTTCATCTCATAGTTACCGTCGATATTAATTTTTGCTCTGACCATCCTGTGATCGCTACCTGTTGTGAATTTGTTAAGAACTGTTACATCTTTAATGATATATCGTTCCGTGGACAGTATGTAGTCGATCTCATTTTTTGTGGACCCATTAGGGCTGATCCATGTCCATTTTCTTTGGGACTTTCTTTTGTAGAAGGAGTTCATTGCGTATAGACGCTTTTCTTCTAGGTAGTTCATCAAAGTAGCACCTCTATCATTTCTCTGGCCGTATCCGAAATTTCCTATTTTAGTTTCTTCTTTGTTTAGTTTCTTACCCAGTTTAGCATTGAAATCTCCTATTACTAGTGTGAGACGATTTTTATGTTCTTCCATAGCCTTTGAAATAACTTCATAAAATAGTTCGATATCTTCGTCATCATAAGCTGTCGTGGGGGCATATACCTGGATAATTTTAATTGTTGTTCTTCTTATTTTGAGTATGACATAGGCGACACGATCTGATATACCTTTGATTATTTGAACATGCTTACTTATGGTTTTATTTATTATAAATCCTACTCCAAAATTACTATTCTTTTCATTTCCTTTATAATACAGTAGATTCCCGGAGTTTAGCTGTATTCGGTTTTCTTCTTTCCTTCGAGTTTCCGATAGGCCTATGATATCCCATTTTATATTTTTTAGTTCTTCCTCCAGTTCATGTACTTTTTCATCCGTGGACATTGATTTAATATTGTATGTCCCTATTGACAGATTGATAGATTTTCTTGGTTTCTGTTGTGTTCGTCTTAGTGGGTTTTTGTTTTTATCTATCAAGAGCGAATTATTGCCTCCCCCAGAATCCGTGAGGCAGACCTTTGAGGTGTGGGATTCAGAAATTTCCTTACCCACCTGGGGACCATTTCCGTTTGTTTTATTATTCGCCATGATAAAAAGAGGGGGGTAATGGCAGTTAAAACACCACGCTTGCCATGCGGGTTGGTGAGTTCTTATTCAGCCGCCCACTCTGGGTCAGACGCTGTTTGTAGCCGCTCACTCTGAGACAGACGCTACTGGTTTGTGAGATTATACTATCCCTAAAATCAAGGGTTGCCAGCTCCGCCATCTTCGCCGTACCGGAAGTATTCTTCGTCGCCTTGGATGCCGTTCTGGACTTCATCCGTGACCCTGGACAAGGGACCCTTAGCAGGTGCTAGCTTCCCGGGTCAGGAAGCTCCTGGAATCTGCAGGGGGCAGGGATTGATTCACTTTCCCTGATAGGACTATCCAATAGAATCCGAGGGACTCCAAAGGAGTTCCTACCCGCTACCCGTGGTCATCTGCATAGTGCAACGTATATAACGTTTCATCCCCAATAGATAACCCCATCCCTTTACACTTCTTCTTCCAGTGCCTGAGTGCTTCATCGATATATATGTTGAACAGTATGGGAGATAAACAACAACCTTGCTTCAGTCCTTTTGTTACCTGAAAACCATTAGACACCTCTTTTCCTATTTTAACTTTTGCTGTTGTGTTCTTATAAAGCTCTTTAATAGCATCGATTAGTGTAACGCTGATACTGGTTTTCTCCAATACTTTCCACAACTTCGCAACAGGCACGGTGTCATATGCTTTTGTTAAATCGACTAAAAGTAAATGCACTTCTCGAGATCTCAGTGTTCTTTTCTCGAGTATTTGGGATAAGCAGAAAATACTATCTATTGTGGATCGTCCTGCTCTGAATCCGTTTTGTTCTTCTGACTCAAAAGGGCGGTATTCTTCGCATATGCGTTCTTTTATAATTCTTCCATATAATCTGCTAAGCGTACTCGTAACAGTTATACCCCGATAGTTATTGCAATCTTCCTTATTTCCTTTCTTATGGTTAGATGTAATCCATCCTTCTTTCCAACTTTGTGGCACTGGTTCTCCATGCAAGTGCCTATTGAAATCCTTCTGTTAGGATCACATGAAGTGATCCTTCTGTTAGGATCTCAAATAGTTTGTTGGTTCCATTTTTTATTAACTCTGCATATATCCCCTCTGGACCAGGAGCACGTCCATTTTTCAGCAGTGATACAGCTTTTTTAGTGTCTTCAATGTTGATTGTTGATGGCTCCCCTTGAATCAGGACTTCATGTTGTTCTATGTTTTTGTATTCCGGTCTTTCTTCTACTAACAGTGTTTTATAGTGTTTTTCCCATTTTTCAGGTTCTATGTAGTGTATGGCTATTTGTTCTGTTTTGTTGGATCTGATGTTTTTTATAAACCTCCAGGATTCTCTTGATTTGCGGCCGCCGATGTACGTATCTAATTCCTGACATTTTCTTTCCCAGCTTTGATTTTTTGACTCTATTATCGTTGATTTAAATTTATTTACCATTTCTCTATATTCTCTTTTATGTTCTTGATCTTTTGTTCCCAGCCATCTGTGATATAATTTTTGCTTTTGTTCTTTCATTTCCTGTAGTTCATCATTCCACCAATTATTTGTCTTTCTGGGTTTATTTTCTCTTATACCTAAGGCTTCTTTGGCGGCTTGATGTATTCCTTTTTTATTATTCCATGTAGCTCTTCTGTTGTTTTATGTTTGAATTCCTGTGGTAGTTGTTGCTCTAATCTTTTTTTATACAATTCTCTAGTACTATCGTTGTCTAAACTTGTTAGATTGTACTGCAGTCGTTCAACTTCTACTGAGTGATTTTCGTTTATGTTTTGATTTTGTTGGTGTTTACAATTTCCGCTTAGAGGTAGTATCATTTTGGCTTTTACTAAGTAGTGGTCACTTCCACATTCGGCTCCTCGAAACACTCTTACGTCATGCACTTTTATTTTAGATTTTTGTTTCATTATTAGGTAATCAATCACAATCACTGATCTCAAGTCTCTTGTAGACTGAGTCCATGTATATGTATGTATTGCCTTATGTTTAAAATACCCATTCATGATCCTTAGTGAATTGTGTCTACACATTTCTATTAAGTTATTGCCTTTGTCGTTTGTAGTGTTTTCTCCATATGGTCCTATTATTTCATCGTTTATTTTTTTACCAGTTCTTGCATTTAGGTCACCTAGTATAATAGTTTCCCTTGTTTGACCTATTTGAGAAATAGTTTCATCTAAGACTTCATAATATTTTCTTTTTTCTTCTACGCGTGCATCATCATTCGGGCCGTATGTGCCTATTATTGTCATTTTTGATCCTTTCAGGTTGAGGTTGACCTTTATGATTCTTTCATTTATTGCTTGCCAGTTCGATATATTCTTTTTGTATTTCTTCAATATAAGTATTGATACTCCTCTTTTGGCATGTTTTTCCTTATTAACTCCCGTATGTATATGTATATATCTATCCAGATTTTGAGTTCCTTGTCCTTTTTTCTTTGTTTCAGAGAGTACAGCAAAGTTCATTTTGTGATTCTTCATTTCTTCGATAACATCTTCGATTTTATTTCTAATTCCCTGTGTATTCCAAGTACCACAAATCAGTGTCCGTTTTCGTTGCCATTGTTGTCGTCCTTTAGTTTTATCTGTATTCCGAGGCTTAGTTTCGGTATTATTAGCGTAAAAAGATTTTTCCAAGAATGAGTTGCTGGCCCATTGCTAAACCCCCTTGCTAGGAGGACCAGAATTTTCTGTCAGGGTTTATTCCCTTAGCCGATAAATAACTCGCCGCGCTGGCACGACGGGTTGGCAAGTGAGGGGGGGATATAGGAAAGGAATTTGGTGTTTGGGTAGGATAATACTAGGGTTTGGGCCTGGTTTCACCTAAGTCGGGAGTGGAGGAAAAACCAGGAGCTCGCGTGGGCAGGGATGCTACCTCCCTGAAGTAAGTCTACCCGCAATCGGGACCATAGAGGGGTACCTACCCGCTGCCACTGGTAAACCAAATATATAAGTTATATATTTAGTTATATCTGTTTCTGCACTGATATTCGTGGGACAGTTCCAACTGTTAAATTTTTCTATACCAACTTTGACTCAAGTGAAACAGGCATCCCTTAAGTTTAGTGTCTGGAAAAACTTCTCGAATTGCTTTACGATAAAAGTGCTATTTGGCAACAATGTTTAAATTTCAGAAAAATAATATCCTTAAATCATGCTTTATTGTAAAATCGCTCGGGAGTGAATTCGAATAGTGTCGGGAGTGAACTCGACTAATAAAATAACTACCTGCTCAAGACGGGAGTAAACTCAATGGTGCCCACGAAGGGCATCTGACCTAATATACTTGACGACGGAAAATTATCAAAAATTATCAGTTTAATTTAGATTTCTGTAGCTTTCTATTGGTCAGAATCTCCTATGAATGAAATAATCTTTTACCATTAACTGCAGAGAAGTAAGTTAAAGAATTTAGATTTCTTAGATTAGGTTTATTAGAAATAAAATTATTATTAGATTTAAAGATCGGAAAGTTTTCTTATGAATTTTAGCGTTTGCAGTAATTAGTTTTAAAGATATAATGCCTGGTTGCACCAACAGATCTTAGGCTTAAGCCGAGAATATCATAAGAATTAATGTAATATAATTACAATAAAATATAATAGGAATATCATAATATAGTAATAGATATACTTCATAACAAGGTAAGAACCCAAAATGATGGTGCAACGTAAGTGATACTTCCGGTGGTCCTATCTATAAGCAGAGCTTAGCTAAGCTGGAGCTTAAGATCTGTTGGTGCAACTAGGCATAAATAATCTATTTTAATGATACCTACACTATGATAATATTATTGTTAATTAATATTTTTAGTAGAGAGCTGTAGAAGAGTTTGCTATGGAACTCTAAGGACCTCATTGCCTTCCTTATGTATGAACAGAAAACAAAAAAAGTTGTGACTGGCTAAATGACACCCAAGTCTATGCCATAAAAAAAATTAATACTTTTCGGCAAGTAATGAAAACCAATTATATTGACATCATTAATTAGATTAAATAATTATAGATATATTTTTATAGTAAACAAAAAAAGAAAAATATCTCTGACAAGTAATGACATAAACGTGGCCATGATGAAAGTCACATTCTAATGTTTTGACAGTGCTCTTGCGTCAGAAATTTTGAACTACGTAATCTTGCTTTTGTAGTAAAAAGATATATTTGACTTCATCATGTTTGTTCTTTATCATTTAGGAAACTAGTCGAACATCTTTCGCTACGAGTGATAAGTATTAGTAGTCTTTGGTTTGTTTTTTAACCAGGAGGAGTAAACTAAAAAGACAGATTCACACCCAAGAAAGTCACTAGAAAAATCACCAAATACATCTTCTTATTTGGTTGATCACATCGGCCTTCGACGGTAATTCATAATAAGGCGTGTAATGTAGAAGCCAAGGGATACAAGTGAATTTTTGGTACTTTTGAGAAAGTAAAATTTAAAGTTTAACTTCTTCTTCATGTACCAGGTCCTTTCAGAACGTTGGTTACCATCATAGCTATCTTAATTTTATTCACTGCCACCCTAAATAGCATGCTTGTATCAACACCATACCAATCTCGCAAGTTCTTCAACCATGAGGTTCTTCTTCGTCCTGAACTGCGTTTGCCTGCTATTTTTCCTTGCATGATATTTTGTAGCAACCTATATTTGGGACCTCTCATTACATGTCCGAAATACTCCAGCTTTCTCTGCTTGATGCTTTTTATGATCTCAGTATTCTTGCTGAGACGTTCTAGTATCGTGGTTTCCAATCTTCTCCACCCAGGAAACTTTTAAAATTCTTCTATAGCACCACATTTCGAAAGCCTCAAGGCGATTTAGATTGATTTTATTCACAGTCCAGGACTCGACACCATAAAGTAAGACCGAGAACACGTAGCAGCGAAGTAGGCGGATCCTCAATGCCAATTTTAGGTCTCTGTTACATAACACCTTGGAGATCCTTCTAAAAGCCGCTCTAGCCTGCTCTATCCTAGATCTAATTTCGCCGTGACTTTCTGCGTTACAATTTAATTGCTGTCCAAGGTAAACGATTTTATCAACTTGCTTAAGTTTGGTATTATTTACATATATACAGTGAGCACGTAAAGGTTGGAATAAATTCATTTCCTCGAGAATGCACAACTTTGGAAAAAAATCCGGAAAAGGTCAATTTTTATTTTTAAATTACGACTTTTTGGCATACATATCATACTAGTGACGTCATCCATCTGAGCGTGATGACGTCATCGATGATTTTTTTAAATGGGAATAGGGGTCGTGTGATAGCTCATTTGAAAGGTAATGTAATTATCTAGTCAGTAATATAAACATTTACATAACTGTTTATACAGGGTGTCCAAGAAAACATTTTTTAATTTAATTGATTGATATAAAAAGAAGAATGCATGTAATTTATTTAATCCTAAATACATTTTACTGCTCTCAGAAAAGAGAAAAAAATGTTTATTTGAAAAATATTCATTGCTTTTCGCTTAAACTAAATGTTCAAACTGGTGGGTGGCGGCTTTAATTTGGCTTTAATTTAAGCAAAAAACAATATTTATTTGTCAAATAAACATTATTTCCTGTTTTCTGATAGCAGTAAAATGTATTCTGAGTTAAATAAATTACACACATTCTTTTTTTTATGTCAATAAATTTAATTCAAAAAAATTTTTTTTGGACACTCTGTATAAATAAATATGTTAATATTTATATTACTGAATAGAGAATTAAATTACCTTTCAAATGAGCTATCACATGACCCCTATTCCCATTTAAAAAATTTTAAGATGACGTCATCACGCCCAGATGGGTGACGTCACACTAGTATGATACATATGCCAAAAAGTCGCAATTTAAAAATAAAAATTGACCTGTTTTGGGATTTTTTTTCAAATTCGTCCATTCTCGATAAAATGAATTTATTCCAACCTTTACTTGCTCACTGTATAGACGGTTTTGTATGCTGTTGTTTACTAATTACGAGTATTTTGGTTTTCCGTATGTTCAGATCCAGACCTGCCTCCCTACAACTCTCAACGACACTATCAAGTAGTGTTTCAAGAGGCATCCCTGCCGTACTCCTCTTTTAATATTAAGAGCCTGTGATTTCACACCATCTACTAAAACTGATGTTGTTTGATTCCAATATAAATTTGCAATTATTCGAACATCTCGGCCGTCCAAGCCAATGTCTTTTATAGCTTCGATCAATATAGAGTGCTTAACACGATCAAATGCCTTTTGGAAGTCAATAAAACAACAGTATATGTCTACAGATAGTTCGATCTGAAGTTTAACACCTTTCCTAAATTCTACCGCTTATATTTCAAAATAGATGGCGATTGGCTGGTCTTTTTAACTTTAATAGTTATTTATGATATAAATGTTAAAAGTACAATTTTAAGGCACGCATGTGAAAGTTTGCAGAATGAGTGAAGCGAATTCTGTAATTCACATGAGTGCCTCAAAGATGTACTTTTTAACACGTATATCTTACAATATTTTTTCTACAATTACAGGACAATATCTACAAAAACTTTTACTTGAACTTGACTGACATTCCATTTTTATATTTTTCTTGACATTACATCAAAACTGACTATACTGTCAATACGTAAATCATAACAACTATAGAATAATAACATCTACTTTTATTGTTGTATATTCTAACAAATTTTAATAGTTTTTTTCTACAAACGTGTTAAAAATGCAATAATGCAGTTTAAATTAAATTTTAAAAACCTTTTAAACCACCTTATTACCACTTTTAAACCACCAAGATATTTTAGAATAAGAAACAGCACTTTTACCCATTGTCTTCCAATTAAATACTTGGACTGTACTTATACCTTTATTCTTTTAAATTCAATTTAATTAACGAAACATCGAATTTTTGTAAAAAAGTGAACAATGGCCATATAAAATGTAAAAAGTAGGAAACACACTAGAAATAAACTTAACTAGTCATCATCGCTTTCAAAGCAGTTATCTGGCTTGTCGGGTTCTTTCTGAATATTATCCTGAGTACCTTGATGTGGGATTTGTTGTCTTTCCCGTTGTTGGTAAGGCAAATTTCTGTAGAAGTTGTGATGGATGGGAGGCACTAACTGCACTAATTCCATAAGATTACCATATGTTGCCTGTTTTAATAATGGCTTTCTGGTTTCACGTGGTAGATTATATTGTAATATTTGAGGTTTTCCCTTAGGATTCGGTTTCATGCTCAAATTTTCGAAAAGAGATTCAGTTCCTACACTGTTCTTGAAAAACAATGTATCACGATGATCTTTATACAAGGTGTCCCAAAAGTAGCGGAACGGTCGAATATTTCGCGAAATAAACATCGGATCGAAAAATTAAAAAATACGTATTTAATCTTTTTCAAAAATCTATCGAATGATACTAAACACGACCCCCACTCTACTCCCTGGAGGTAGGGTGGGGGTAACTTTAAAATCTTAAATGGAAACCTCCATTTTTTATTGCAGATTTAGATTCCTTACGTTAAAGTAAGCAACTTTTATTGGAGACATTTTTGTCGAATTGTGGATAGATGGCGCTATAATCGGTAAAAACGATTTATCGTGATACCATAGAGAAATTACAGAAATGCTCTAATATCGCAAGAAATACACTTCCAAATGAAAATCCAAAAAACATGTTTTTAATATTTTTCAAAAACCTATCGCACGACCTCAAACACGAGCTCCCACTCCACACACTGGAGGTGGGGGTGGGGTAACTTTAAAATCTTAAATAGGTACCACCATTTTTTATTGCAGATTTGGATTTCTCATAAAAAAATAAGTAAAACTTATTCGAAATATTTTTTAGAATTGTTAATAGATGGCGCTATAATCGGAAAAAGGCAATTAATTAGCGCCATCTATTAACAATTCTAAAAAAGTTTTGAATAAATGTTACTTATTCTTTCATGAGGAATCCAAAATTGCAATAAAAAATGGGGGTTCCTATTTAAGATTTTAAAGTTGCCCCCACCCCCACCTCCAGGGTTTGGAGTGGGGGGTCGTGTTTGGACTAGGGGAGAGCAATGAAAGAGGCGATAGATTATACCAGTTCTGTCAAGAACATGACATGATAATCGCAAATACATGGTTCAAATTACACAAAAGAAGATTATATACATGGAAGGGAGCAGGAGATAACTCACTTCATATAATTAGAAATCAGATAGATTATATTCTAGTAAACAAGAGATTTAAGAATGGTGTCAATAGATCAACGACATATCCTGGTGCAGATATCGGTTCAGACCATAATCCTCCAATAGCTGACATCCAAGTGAAGCTCAAAAAAGTCGAAGAAAGCCCCAAAACACCAAAATTACATATATCAGCATCCAACAAAACGCTAATAGAAAATGACCTGAATAATCAGCTAAAGAATTCAACAAATGAAAACAATACAGAAATATGGAACACGTTTAAAGATCTCACCTGGAAAGTAATGGAAAATATACAACAACGATGCAGAGGCACAAAAACAACAATGGATGACTGATGAAATCCTGGAATTGATGGAGCAGAGAAGAAAACTGAAAGATAACAAAACAGAATACAAAGAAAAACAGAAACTAATTAAACAAAAGATAAAGGTAGCTAAAGAAAAATGGATGGAGGATAATTGCAAGGAATTAAAAAAGTTGAATGAAAAACATGATACGTTTAATATGTTTAAAAAAGTTAGAGAAGTAGCTGGTCTTTATCATAAGAAAACTCCACATACTATAACCGATTCGTCGGGAAAAATGATAATAGACGAACACGAAATTCGAACTACCTGGTATAATTATATAAATTAACTGTATAATGATGATAGACCCGAAGAACTGGAGACTTTAGATGAAGGTGAAGGACCAGAAATACTGAAATCAGAAATACTACATGCTATAAAATTGGCAAAAAACAAGAAAGCCGTTGGTCCCGACAACATACCTACAGAAATGTTAAAGCTCATAAATGAGGAAAACATTGGAATACTAGTCAAACTTTTCAATGATGTTTATTCGACTGGTGATATCCCTGAAGATTGGTTAAAGTCCGAATTCATAACCCTACCAAAAAAACAACGTCCAAAAAACTGTAGCGATTATAGAATGATAAGCCTTATGAGCCACACTTTGAAAATCTTTCTACGTATCATTCACAGTAGAATCAGAGATAAATGTGAAGAAGACCAGGATGAAACACAATTTGGCTTCAGAAATGGACTGGGAACTCGGGACGCACTCTTTGCATTAAATGTGTTATTGCATAAATGCCGAGATCAAAGGAAATATGTCTTTGCTGTATTTATTGACTATGAGAAGGCCTTTGATTGAGTACAACATCACAAATTAATTAAAATATTAAAAGATAAAGGAGTTGATAGTCAAGATGTACGAATCATAGAAAAGTTATTATACTGGCGTCAAACAGCGACAGGTTGCATAAATCGAAAATCAACAGAAATATGCAAAATACAAAGAGGTGTCAGACAGGGTTGTATACTGTCATCACTGTTATTCCATTTATATTCAGATAAAATATTTAATGAAGCGCTGCATAATTTGGAATGGGGTGTGAAAGTTAATGGAATTCTGATAAATACAATCAGATATGCAGACGATACAGTTATTTTAAATGGATTACAACACCTTTTAAATGCCATTGACACAGTGGGAAGAGAGTTTGGCCTAAATATAAACTGTTCAAAAACAAAATACATGGTATTTAGCCGTTTGGCCCATCAAGATTCACGGTTATATGTTGATGGTCATATAATTCAAAGAGTACCCAGTTTTAAATATCTTGGTTGCCATATTACTGAACAACTAGATCCAGATAAAGAGATAAAATGTAGAATAGAGATAGCCCGCACGACATTTTTAAAAATGAGGTCATTCTTCTGTAATGATACCTTGCAACTTCAACTTCGAAAGCGCATGATTAAATGCTACATTTGGTCAGTCCTCTTGTATGGTGTCGAAGCATGGACATTAAAAATATCCACCATTAACCGTTTGGAGGCCTTTGAAATGTGGCTGCACAGACGTATACTGAAAATACCATGGACGGCTATGCTGACAAATGTGGCAGTCCTTAAGAGAGCAAATGCTACCCGCGAGCTGCTTGATAATATCAAATATAGAAAGATGGCCTATTTTGGACACGTAGTAAGGGGAGACCGGTATAATATTCTTCAACTTATTATGATGGGTAAAATCGAAGGACGCAGAGGAATTGGTAGAAAGCAGGCCTCTTGGTTGAAGAATATCCGGGAGTGGACAGGAATAAAGAAAGCAGAGCACCTATTTAGAATAGCTCGAGACAGAGACAGTTTCGCCATGTTAATCGCCAACGTCAAGGGGACTTCATAGGGCACGTTAAGAAGAAGAAGGTCGTGTTTGGTGTCTTCCAACAGGTTTTTAAAAAATATTACACACGTGTTCTTTGGTTTTTAATTTGAAAGTGTATTTCTCGAAATATTAGACCGTGACTATAATTTACCTATGGTATCACGATAAAACGTTTTCACCGATTATAGCGCCATCTATCCAAAAATTCGAAAAAATGTTTCGAATAAAAGTTGCTCACTTTTACAAGGAATCCAAATCTGCAATAAAAAATGGGGGTTTTTGTTTAAGATTTTAAAGTTACCCCCCACCCCTCCGTCAGAGGGTGGAGTGGGGAGTCGTGTTTAGTGTCATTCGATAGATTTTTGAAAAATATTGAATACGTATTTTTCAGTTTTTCGATCGGATGTTCATTTCGCGAAATATTCGACCGTTCCGCTACTTTTGGGACACTCTATCTATATATTAATCAACGTAAGAGTTTTGTTTATTTACTCTTAATATAGGTTGTGAACAAGTGTGCTTGGTTGTAAAGTAATTTCCAGCCACGTCTAGAGTGTAACTAACTTCGCAAAAATATAGTTACTAAAATTACTGGATAGGTATTATAGACAATAGATTTAGTTTAGAATTACTAGACAATTATTACTAACAAGTATTGACGAGTTGGTTGCCAAAGGATATAACATATAACATATAACTAACACTTGTTTGGAGGCCACGGGATATATGCGTACTCATATCCAATGGCTTCCAAATGATAACCAAACTATTTTCAGGATATAAGTAAAATATCCATAGATGTCACCACTGGTTTTCAAATTCACTTGTATCCTTTGTCCACAGGATTAAAATGGGTATTGACTCACACGCCTACAGAAAAAAAAAATTGTTTTGGTGCCGTGAATCTTTAAGCTGATTTTTACTATTAGGGGGCGATAAATGGAAATATAGATTCCGTTTTTTTGTATCAGCTCTAGTTTTATGGATATGGCACATTCCGAAATTAGTAGTTTTAATATTTTAGATAATGAAGAATATGCTATTCAAAGGATTATACATTGTTAATTAAACTTCTTCCTCAGTATATTTGTTGTTTTCACTGTATTATGCCTTATTTATGCAATAAATAAGACTGTAATGTCGTTAAATTACTATTTTATAAGGAAATAAAACAGTTTGGAAAGTATTTTTAAACTCCTCTATATTAAGCTAGGCCTAATGAAGCAATTCGTTAAAGCACTTGATTCTAATGCTTCACCTACATAGGAAGGAAGCTGCCCCAGCTTAAAGTACGGAAAAACTTAAAGCTGGAATTGATATACCACAGATCGGACTTCTTACAAAGGATCCGGCATCTTGGCTTTCATTTGTGGACATTATGAAAAATTTTCTGGGAAATCACAAAAGTAAAAACTATGCTGAGCTGGTAAACCGTTGGCTGAATAACTTCCAATCACTTGGATGTAATATTAGTATGAAAGTCCACTATCTTTACAACTACCTGGACCATTTTCCTGAAAACTTAAGTGACACAACTGAGGAACAAGGTGAGAGATTTCACCAAGACATAAACATCATGGAGAACCGCTACCAAGGAAGATGGGACACCCATATGATGGCAGATTTTTGCTGGAGTTTGAAGAGAGACTGTTTAAAAGTTAATTCCAGGAAATCACGCAAGCGAAGCTTTGGTTACGTCAAGTTTTTTTTTTATTTTGTTTTTTTTTTCTCAAAACTAATACACGAGCGGGACACCCTCAAAAAAGCGCTTAGATTTCGAGATAGTGACCACGGAGGGCCGAAGGGCTAAGTTTATTCATACTTTATATTTTCGAGGTGCCGAAAACGAAAATGAGGTTTATTTTGAATTTTATGTGGGGGAACATTGTCAAGATCGTAATTTTAACCTAAAAATAAAAAAATAAAATCACGTTTTTTTGCATTTACCTCGCTACAACTCTGTTCCGTTTCAATATTTTTTTCTGAAATTTTTACAGTATATAGCTCTAATATTTCTGAAGGCAACGGTACCTGTTTCAAGCTTTTATTCTTATCTTGATAAAGGTTATGAATGTTTCAAAGGAAAAGGTGCGGATTTGTGCATTGCAAAGTTTAATTGCAAAAGTTGTGTGACAAAGTTTAAAATTTAGCTTTTTAATTACATTTATGTTAAAATAAAGAAAAGAGTACAAAGAAGTTTTCTGGAAAGCTTTAGATCAAAATGTTTTATAAAAAAAATGGTGCAACTTTTAATGTCGAAATTAGAAATGCCCAATATAACGCTTATTTTTCGAGGTACTGACCATGAGTGAAGAATGGCTAATTTTGGTCTTAGATTATGTTTTTGACCGTGATTAAAACGAAAATAAAATTTATTTTAAATTTTAGGTGGGGGAATATTGTCAAAATTGTAATGGTACCCTAAAAATAAAAAAAATTAAATCACGGTTTTTGCGTTTAGCTCGCTATAACTCTGTGGTCTGTTTTAATATTTTTTTCTAAAGTTTCTACACTATATATCAATCACTTTTTTTTGAAGACAATGGATTCTGCTTTAAGCGTTTAGTCTTATTCTAGTAAAAGTTATGAATCTTTTAAAGTACAAGGTGCAGATTTGTGAATTGCAAAGTTTAATCGCAAAATTTGACTGACAAAATTTGAAATATAAATTTTAAATCAAATTCAAAAATAAAACATAAGTAAAAAAGTTTTCTGGAAAGTTTTGGATAAAAATGTTTTATAGAAAACAAATGGTGCATATACGTTATAAATTTCCAAAATAACGCTAATTTTTCGAGATACTGATTATTGGTGGTGAATGGCTAATTTTGGTCTTACTTTATGTTTTTGATGGTGCCGAAAACGAAAATCAAGTTTATTTTGAATTTTAGGTGGGAGAAAATTGTCAAAATCGCTATTTTGCCCTAAAAATAAAAAAAAGTTAAACCACGTTTTTCTTAAAATTAAAAGTTGCACCATATTTTTTCTATAACACATCTAGACCTAAAACTCACCATAAAACTTCTTTGAAATCTATGGTTTAACATAAACTTAATCAAATAGATAAATTTTAAATTTTGTCACTTAATTTTTGCGATTTAACTCTGCAATTCACGAATCTGCACCTTTAACTTTTAAAAATTCATAACTTTTACAAAAAAAAAAGACTGAAAGACTACAGTTACTTTCATAGTCTTCACAAAGGTAAGAAATATATGCCGTAGAAATTTTAGAAAAAAAAAATAATAAAGTGGAACAGAGTTGTAGCGAGTTAAACTTAAAAATTCGTGACTTCACTTTTTTTTTCATTTTTAGGTTAAAATTGCGATTTTGACAATGTTCCGTCACATAAAATTCAAAATAAACCTCTTTTTCATTGTCACCACCATCGAAAACATAATAATAAGACTAAAATTAGCCATTCACCTCCCATGGTCAGTATGTCGAAAAATAAGCGCTATTTTGAGGGCCGTATAACGTCTATATTAAAAGTGGCGCAATTTTTGTTCTATTAAACATTTGTAACTAAAACTTTCCAGAAAACTTCTTTGTACTCTATATTTTAACATAAACGTAATTAATAAGATAAATTTTAAATTTTGCCTCTTAACTTTTGCGATTAAACTTTGCAATTCAATTATCTGTACCTTGTACTTTAAAAAATTCATAACTTTTACTAGAATAAGATTAAAATCTTAAAGCAGATACCGTTGTCTTCAAAAAAGTGAGCAACATATAGTGTAAAACCTTAGATAAAAATATTAAAATTGACCAGAGTTGTAGCGAGTTAAACGCAAAAAAACGTGATTTCACTTTTTTTATTTCTATGGTAAAATTGCGATTTTGACAATATTCCCCCACCTAAAATTTAAAATAAGTTTCATTTTCGTTTTCAGCACCATCAAAAACATAATCTAAGACCAAAATTAGCCATTCACCACACATGGTCAGTATCTCGAAAAATAACCGTTATATCGGGGATTTCTAATGTCAATAATAAAAGTTGCACTATTTTTTTTCTATAAAACGTTTTGATCAAAAATTTTCCAGAAAACTTCTTTGTACTCTCTACTTTAACATAAACGTGATTAAAAGGCTAAATTTTAAATTTCGTCACTCAACTTTTGCGATTAAACTTTGCAATGCACAAATCCGTACCATTACCTTTGAAACATTAATAATTAACCTTTATCAGAATAAGAATTAAAACTTAAAACAAACACTGTTGTCTTCAAAAATGTCAGAGCTATATTCTGTAAAAATTTCAGAAAAAATTATAAAAATTGAACAGAGTTGTAGCGAGGTAAACGCAAAAAAACGTGATTTTTTTTTTATTTTTAGGTTAAAATTGCGATTTTGACAATGTTCCCCCACATAAAATTCAAAATAAACCTCATTTTCGTTTTCAGCACCCTCGAAAATATAAAGTATGAATAAAATTAGCCCTTCGGTCCTCCGTGGTCAGTACCTGGTCATCTTAGGGTTATCTCCCGCTCGCTTATAATTGTATATCTGTTTCATTGTACAAAGAGTTCTATTATACCTAGTTAAATGGCTTAATATACGTATTTTCTAATTGTGTGATTTTTATTTTAATTTAGTATATCCATATCAG
The DNA here is from genome assembly GCF_917563875.1 of Diabrotica virgifera virgifera. NCBI lineage: Eukaryota > Metazoa > Arthropoda > Insecta > Coleoptera > Chrysomelidae > Diabrotica > Diabrotica virgifera. The sequence goes on from NC_065443.1 coordinate 190,695,931, forward strand.
CATATTCGTATTTTAATGCAGAAAAGCTGGCATGACCTACGTTATCTTAAAGACTAGAGCTGATAGGACAAAACTAAAGCCATATTCGGAATCAACACCCCAAATATACCTAAAATCAGCTCTAAACACTTTGGCACCAAAAACACTCTAGGCCTTTGATATCTATTACTGTAATTATCTTCAACTTGACCAAAATTGCACTTAAACCCATTGGCTGTTAGATGCCTCATATTATGGGTATTATACTAATACGTCACCAAGGAGTTCTAAAAACAACTGTTTTTTTTTTGTATAAAAGTAGACTAAAATCTAAAGATTTAAGAAATAAAGCAGAAAACACAAAAAGTCGCCGATATAACTTAATTCACCTATGAAATGCCAGTAGTGACAAAATTTCATAAATGTCGTTAGTGTCAAAATTTATAACAGTGGAGTAAACTTGCCTGAGGTTGGACCAACTACATACAAGCATTACAGCGCAGTAAATTTGAATTAATCCTCCTAGTTTAAAAACAGAGCATAGTACTTTAAAACCGAAATCAAATATGTTGGTTTCTGATTTGATTAATAAAAGTTTCATTGAGCCAAGTCATTGAAAATTTATAATGCGGAAACTCCTAGATCTACATATTATGTATCACCAAAAGTTCACAAACCAACCTCAGTATGAGACCAATTGTCTCTTCAATTGGAGGTCTTAATGGATCGATTTCGTAGCATCTTACTAACGTGCTAACTTTGAAATGGTACATCACAAAAAATATTTTTTATGTAAAAGATTCTTTTGCACGTAGTAAATTTATAAGTGATTTTAAGTTTTCTGATGACTATGTAGTAGTTAGTCTTGACTATTGACGTTTCCTTATTCACCAACCTACCTTTGAGCGCAATCCTTCAGAGTATTATGAGAGTATTATGTTAACGACGATGATTCTCGAGCTATCTGGTGCCCAGGGTGAAACTCGTCTCCTAATAGTGTTTGTTATTTTCATTCGAAATTAATCAAAAGTCAATACTACGAGGATTTTTGGGGTTGTTGAACACGAATAGTACGACGGCGATAGTCTTTAAGATACCTGGTGCCCAGGATGGACCTCTTCGCCTGAAGTTTTATGTTAATTTGGTTTTTAATATTTTTATGAAAGGTGGAATCAAATAAGATTTAAAATATGATTTCTTGAATTTATATAAACAACAATTTTTTTATTGAGTAAAAAAGATGGTTAACAAATAATGATATAATTCAAGTTTATTTATTCCTCATCATCTTATGTAGGAAATAATTAGTTTTCTCGATGGTTCTCCGTAGTAACGCAATTGGACCTAGGACAATTTTTACATGCTAAATTGCAAACCAACCCATTCTTTCTACATCCACCTGAGCTACAGTAATTTCGAAATTTAATTAAAATAAATTAAACTTATAAAACTTATTGGACCAGAAGAATATGCCAGCTTCACTTGATAATAGTAATTTTCTTCGAGCTCCAATCCCCAGTTTATGGTATTTAAAACTCCTCCAAGCAACCACGTCTGAAATTGTAAATACACTTCTCTCAGATGCTATACGAGGGCATTTACCATTGGCAGAATTTCAACAATTTTGTAAATAGCCATGAGATACATCCTATACTGATAGTATAGGAAAGGGAGGTTGAACCTCGCAAAATGGACACAAGTCCGGTTCTATTTTTTTTCTGGTATATCAAGGGGTGCTTATTTTTTCTTAAAAAATTTCGCCACGCAACCCCCCTTTTCGTCACTTTAAAGGGGGTAATTTGTGGTTTTTGCGAAACGTAGCCCTTCCTGTACGTTTTGCAAAAAATTTACTTAATGGTAAGATGAAGAGAACTTCCTACAATATATTTCCCGACAGCATATGTTTATCACCCACCGTTTAGCAGGGGTGGCGCCCCAAAATTGACGAATTTTTAAAAAAGATGTTTTAAAAATTATTTTTCCCTAACTGTAATGAAAATTAAGAAGAAACCCTGCGGCAATTAATCACAAGTAAGTGGCTGATTTTTTGGTATAGGTTTCATTTAAGGGCAATTTTTTTAATTAAAGGGTGTTACATTTTAAAAACCCCTTTTTATACCATCTGAACCGCCTATGCTATAGTAAAAAACTTTCAGCGATTATCCATGTACTAGTGTTATTTAGAAATTTGTATAATTCACCCCATATTTTCCCCGGAACCACCCCAAAAAAAAGGAGAATGAATAAAGAAAATAATCAAAAATTGATTTTGGGTCACCACTGTGGCTTTAGGGTGCAAAGAAAATAAAATATGCATAGGTCATAATGTGTAGCAGACAGTTTGTTCTTTTATTTTCCTTAAGTAAGTTATCTATAAAATGAATAGGTGACGAAAAAAAAAACGAAAACTGGAGCCCGCCAAAGCATTTCTGAGGTTTACGGCGCCACTGTGCCGTAATGGTTGCTTATATGACAAAAATGCATAGGACCTTATTTGTAGAGAAAATAGGTCTTTAATTATATATAAGATTAGTTTTAAAAAATGCATAGGTAATGAGAAAATCGTCAAAACATGCTCTCCAAGGGATAGGGGTAGTTTCTGCAGCTTATTTTCAAGAAAAGGGGTAGTTTCCGCAGGGATGTTGCAATAATCATATATATTTATGAAAAACCCTATTGATGGAGCATATTATGTCCATATGGGTCAAAAAGCAAAAAAAAAAATTTCAACCCCCAAAATTTTTTTTGGCTACATGGGTTGCATTAAGAAATCGCTTGTAATGTCCATGCATGGATAATAAAAACGTGTACAAAATGATATATGAAGCATTTTAATAAAGGGCATGGTGTGTGAAGGATTCCAAGAAAATCACTTTCTTTATTAATTTTCCTTTTTTGGGATGATTTCGGAAAAAATGGGGGTGCATTATAGAAATTTGTAAATAACACCAGTACATGAATAATCGCTGAAAGTTTTTTTACTCTGGCATAGGCGGTTCAGATGGTATAAAAAGGAGTTTTTTAAAATGTAACACCCTGTAATTAAAAAATGGGCAATTGCCCTTAAATAAAACTTATACCAAAAAATTAGCCGCTTAGTTGTGAATAATTTTCCCTAGGTTTCTTCTTAATTTTCATTACAGTTGGGAAAAAATAATTTTTTTTAAAAACATTTTTTTTAAACTTAACTTTGGGGCGCCACCCCCGCTAAACGGTCGGTGATAGACATATGCTGTCGAAAAATAAATGGTAGGAAATACAGTCCTCTTCATTTTACTATTAAGTAAATTTTTTGCAAAACGTACAGGAAGGGCTACGTCTACGTTTCGCAAAAACCACAAATTACCCCCTTTAAAGGGATGGAAAGGGGGTTCCGGGCCGAAATTTTTTAAGAAAAAATTAGTCTCATAATAAGTACCCATTGATATACCAGAAAAAAATATTAAACCGGACTTGTGTCCATTTTGCGAGTTCCAACCTCTGTTTCCTACACTATGATACCTTTCAGCCAACTGAATGTTTGATGGTCTATATTCACCCGCTATATTAGGTTTTTGAAATTAAGTGAGGCACTATATATTATGGATAAAAAAGTAATTCTGAGCCATGCTCCACTATTTTCTTAACTAGTGGAGTCACTGAAGGTGGATATGAGTTATTACCTCCGATTTCGTTGAACCTCCATCGACTTGGATGAAAATCGGTGAGTGGTTAGAGGATATCTCAAGGAACAAAGGTGACATGGTGCCAACTTGCGCTTTTAACCTGGGGGTGGATGCCACCCCTTCTCGGGGGTGAAAATATTTTATTAAAAATAACCCCATAATTCGATAGAAGGACTAACTCTGAGCAAAATTTGTTATATAAAGTTATTGAAATGAATCATAACTTTTTGAGCTATTAAAGATCAAAGATTTTAATTTTTCGTGAGAAAAATGCATGTTTTTAATCGATTTTCGATAAATAATTCAAAAATTATTTTACAATACACAATTTACAATATACAATTTTTACAAAAAGTTTTTACAAAAAAGTTATTATTACCAAAATTGAAGATAATAAAAAAATGAAATAAATTCCTTACTAGGAAAACCTTTTAGTGTTAACTAAATGTGAGTTATAGGTAATTGAATATATATTTCTTTCGGCGACTACCCAAATCTAAGTATTCAAGCTTAAATAACGGGAAAATTATGCATTTTATAACACAAACTTATTAAGCATTTGTCAAAGTATTTAAAAATGTCTATTAGATGAGCCCACGAAAAAGTTGATAGCATTAAAATTTATGCTCCAAAAATTTTTTAAAATTATCTTTTAAAATTTTTTCCAAAAAATGTTATTGTTTTTTTTTAAATAACTCCGTTAATTTTGAGACATGCGATTCGCCTAAAAACCATTTGAAAGATAAAACTAAGGGCTTTTAAACCACGTTGAATTTAGTCTTTTATACCCCTTACTTTTTTAAAAATAAAAGGTTAAATTGCCCGGTTACATGGTTCGCGCAGGCAAAATTAAAGCTTAAAACGTTTCTATCTCGGTTATTTTGTACCCTACAGAAATAGTTAAAAAGGTGAAATATTTGATATAGAAAAAACTAAAATTTGGTTGTAAACCATTTTTTTTCTTATATTGAGTATTTTTGGAATTATTATTAAAAGAAAATGAAAATTACGATAATCTGAAAAATTCTAATTTTTTTAATTATATCTTTTTTTCAAAAATATGCATTCTAAACCAGTCAAAATTGTTGAAATAATTACTTATGCTAATATAAAGAAACTCTTGTAAAGGATTTCTATAAATTTTAATTTTGGTGGAAATGGCGATGTTTTATTTTTCATTTTTTCCAAAAAAATTCCAAAGGGTTCTCTTGTTTTCATCATAACTTGCTTAATTTTGATGCTATTGACGTCTTATGGAGCTCATTTGATAGGTATTCCGAAGTACTTTGACAAGAGTTTGGTAGGTATATTTTATAAAATGCATCGTTTTCCCATTATTTAAGCTTAAATACTTAGATTTGCGTACTCGTCGAAAAAAATATACCTTCATTTACCCATAACTTACTTTGAATTAACATTAGTGTAGTTCTTTAAATGAGAAGTGTATTTAATTTTTTATTATCTTTAATTTTGGTAATAATAACTTTTTTGTAAAAGCTTATAGTTTTTGAGTTATACGTGAAAAACTGCTTTAAAACATGCATTTTTTTACGAAAAAATAAAATTTTTGATCTTTAATAACTCAAAAAGTATTGATTTATATTAATAACTTTATATAACAAATTTTGCTTAGAATTTGTCCCTCTATCGATTTATGGTATTATTTTTAATGAAATAATTTTCACCCCCGAGAAGGGGTGGCATCCACCCCCAGGGTAAAAGCGCAAATTGGCATCATGTCACCTTTGTTCCTTGAGGTATTCTCTAACTACTCACCAATTTTCATAAAAATCGATGAAGGTTCAACGAAATCGGAGGTGAAAACCTTCAGTGACTGCACTAAACGGGCAAACCAACTTTTTTGAAATGGGATTATTTTGATATGTTTAAAAAAATATTAATTTTCCCTTCAAAGAAGCTGACAGAAACAGTGTCGCAACCTGTAAAGGCATGTAAAAATAAAACATGCTCCAAAATAAATGGAATGTGAATTAAACTTTTCGAAGTATATACTTCTTCGGCTTTGTTTGGTCGAGTCGGTTTAAGTAAGAAGATTTCAGAATTAGGTGGAGTGAGAGCTGTGACTAGTACTAGAACATCGGTATCTTCTGACACAACGACTACTTTTTTGTTAGCATTTGCTGCTATTTCTATGGCGGTAGTAACAGCAGTCAAATCTTCATCAGCTGCACATTGTTTAGCGATACATGATGTCCCAGCTAAGTGACCTTGAGAGGGGTCGAATTGTCGGGTTGCGTGAAGCCAGTCTATAAATAAGAGAAGAGTCTAGGAGGACCAACGGATCCTTACGCAATATACTGCAGTATGTAGCCTTAAATTTAACCTTCAATTTAAGTATCTGGCAACCTCAAAGATACTAATTTATGAGTTTGTAAGCCTCGAAAATGCGTATTTTCGCATTTTTCAGATTTTAAATCGCCTATAACTCGAAAACCGTCAATTTTTGAGAAAATTTACAAGATACCTTTCTTGTTAAGAATGACCCACAAAACTTAAAAATATATGTTCCGGAGCAAGAAAACGTGATCTTTTGTATTTGTTTAAAAAAATTATTTAAACAATTTCTGCCCAAAAATTCCGCCTAGTCCTGTCGCCAGGGGGGGTACAACGGCCTCGTTAATTCAGATGGACTTACTCAAGTTTTTTTTATGTATTTTGACCCGTAGAACACGAATTTTTTGGGTAACAGTTGATCCGGATGTCGATAAGATTGTTATAGACCAAGAACTTGAGGAATCAAATAACAGCGATTTTTGGCAAAACAAAACAATATTTTGTATTTTTTGGGCCATTTTAAGTAAAAAATATTTCTACAAGTTTTTTCGTAGGATGCACAGTTTTCGAGATAAACGCGGTTGAACTTTAAAAAAATCGAAAAATTGCAATTTTTGAACCCGAATAACTTTTGATTAAAAAATAAAATAGCAAGTCTGCTTACCGTATTTGAAAGTTTAAGTCAAATTATATCGGTTTTGATTATTTGCATTGGTAAAAATTTATTTTTTTATTGTTTAACAAAGCTATAAACACGTAGGGTTTCCCGTGCTTTTACATTCGTTTTAACGCATGTAACGTAGAAATAGTCTTGATTGCACTAGTACCTATTCTACCTACTCGTTCGATTTTAAATGATAAATCATAGAAACATCACTCACGCACTAGTTGTTTGTAGCTTTGTTTAACAATAACACAATAAATTTTTAGCAATGCAAATAATCAAAACCGACATAATTTGACTTGAACTTTCAAAGGCGCTAAGCAGAATTGCTATTTTATTTTTTAATCAAAAGTTATTCGGGTTTAAAAATTGCAGTTTTTCGATTTTTTGAAAGTTCAACCGCGTTTATCTCGAAAACTGTGCATCCTACTAAAAAACTTGTAGAAATATTTTTTGCTTAAAATGACCCAAAAAATACAAAATATTGTTTTGTTTTGCCAAAAATCGCTGTTATTTGATTCCTCAAGTTCTTGGTCTATAACAATCTTATCGACATCCGGATCAACTGTTACCCAAAAAATTCGTGTTCTACGGGTCAAAATACATAAAAAAAACTTGGGTAAGTCCATCTGAATTAACGAGGCCGTTGTACCCCCCTGGCGACAGGACTAGCCCGGTACCTTTCAGATTTGTTTAAAGAGGACATTTTTGAATAGGGATCCACAAAGAAACCGAATCAGAAATTTTTCCAGACCGGAGCGGTCTCACCACATGGACTAAAAAACAGTTGAAGTTATCCCTTTGAAGTTACAAACAGAAAATCCATTTTTTCAATATATCGAAAACTAATTAGAGATTTTTTATTGAAAATAGACAAGTGGCATTCTTATGGCAAAAACATCTTAAAAAAAATAATAGTAAAATTTGTACACCCTATAAAAATTTTTAGGGGTTTTGTTCCCTTAAACCCCCCAGACTTTTGTATAAGTTCCATTTAAATTATTATTGTACTTCCAGTTAAACACAATGTTTTTAAAAAAAATTTGCCTCTTAGTATTTTTTCGATAAGTCAGTTTTTATCGAGATGCAGCTTCTTTTTTACTATGTTTACATAAAAATAATATGAGGATTACTGTTTGGGGGGGGGGGTTAACCAAATGTGTGTACTTTCCAATTAAACTATTATTATGGTACTATTAGTTAAACACAGTGTTTTTAAAATTTTTTGACTCTTCGTATTTTTTCGATAAGACACCTTTTTTTGAGATGTGGCTTCCTTTTTATTATACAGTAAGGTCTCTTTTTATGCGGATTTTTTTAATACGATTTTGAAGTTATGCGGTTTGTATTTCATCCAAAAATTTTTATTATTAAACAATAATAATAATGGTCTCCCGTTTTATACCACTGTGGCTTTGGGAGTATAGCAGGGTAGTCTGCTATATCTAGGGCCTATGGTATACAAGGAAGATAACAGGTCCAGTGTTACGCTTCAACCGCCTATTATTACCCCTGGTTTTACCCAAGGTACTCATTTTGTTCAGGCTGAGTCAACCTGGGGCCTATAAACATTTTTGAAAATGTCTAGTAGTTCTTGCCGGCGGTAGGATTTGAACTCCGGACCACCGGCACGCGAGCCAAGCACACTACCACTTCGTTATGCCGGCCCCTTAATCATTATTAATAACTAGTATAATTAATAATATTAACTATTCCCATTCAGATGTCATTAATCTGAGGGTTTGCAATTCGGGTATTCCCCTTGTTCCATGATGTAGCATATAGCTATTACATCAATCTGAGTTTCGCATTGAAAGGTGTAACCTGTAATTATTTTGAAATTAAATTTAAATGTTTAAGGATTTAAGAGTTTAAATGTTGCTGATTTCAAGTTGCAGTATAATAAACAGCACATTTTGATTTCTGGATTGAAACATTTAATTAAGTGTCATAAAGTTTTATGTTTCATTAGAAGAGGTTTTTGCAATTTCAATATCGTTAGTCTGCGTTTTGAATTAATTCTTTAAGATTTTATTTGGCCTAATAGAGAAAAAAAAACATCAAACACGTACAATTTTTGGTTTGATTTTAGAAAACTACGGAACATATCCCTACTTTTTCAATGCAAGTAAGTTTTTTTTGCGATTTTTTTATATGCGCTTTTCTGTAGAACGTATCCATCGCATAAAACGAGACCTTACTGTATTTCAAAATATACCTAATAAATAAATTTTCAGATTATTAACAGGTCTCTATGTATATAATAATAATGGTAGGTACATACTTAACCATATACATACTAATATGTGGTGGATTCTTAGTACATTCTTTCACGGTTTTTGCTCTAAATTCTAAAGAACCGCTTGGATTGACATGAAATTTGGCATACGCATAGCTTACATGTCAAAGAGAAAAAAAGATATTGCGCCGATGTGTGCTTTTGCCCTGAGGGTGACTTTCACCCTCTCCTGGGGGGTGAAAAAATATATGTCCAAAATAAGTCCGGAAATGGATAAACTGACTAATTTTAAGTAACTTTTGTTCTATAGAGCTTTTTCGCCAAGTCAACACTTTTCGAGTTATTTGCGAGTGAATATGTTCATTTTTCAACAAAATAACTACATTTTTAGACGGTTTTTCGCAAATAACTCAAAAAGTAAGTATTTTGTCGAAAAACAGGTTCATAGCAAAAATTAGCCTGTAAAAAAATTTAAAAAATAGTGTACGCGTTAGGTCTCTGGACCTTGTAGAACCAGAGTTATTTATAGCCAATGAAAAACAGATTCATATTCACCAAATTTCAAATAGAATATTTCGAAGTGAAATATATCCAAAAAACTAAACTTAAAGTGTCTAAAAAACCTTTATTTCTGTTTTTATAAAAAGTTTCTAGCATTAAGTTTAAGCAAGTTACGCTCAAAATAAAGTTGGTCCCTTTTGATTTGGCAAAAAAAAATCGGGAAGACCACCCCCTAATTAGCAACTTAAATGAAATTAATCGTTACCGCTCCACAAATTATTTTACTTTAATTTTGTTTATATGATCTATAAGTTTCATCGATTCAAAGTGCTTATTTTTGAAAAAAATTGGTTTGAAAGTAAAATTTTTAAAAATTTTAATTTTGAAAAATATTCTTTTTTTTTCAATAACTTAAAAATTATTAGAGACACCAAAAATCTCGAAAAACAAAAAAAAGTCAGCATTGCTTTTCTGAATATCATGTATTTTTTTGTTTTTCTGTTAGCAAAAATTGATTAAGATTTGGTGTTTCTAAATTTGCATACATTCGTGATCAGTGACTTGTTCAACCCCATTTAACTACAGCCCTTTTAATTATAGGGACTTTGAAGCGATGAAACTTACAGATCATATAAACAATATATACACGAGTCAAGAAACTTGTGAAGTCGTAACGATTAAGTTCATTTGAGATACTAATTAGGGGGTGATTTTCCCGATTTTTTTACCAAAAAAAAAGGACTAACTTTATTTTGAGCGTAACTTGTTTACTTTTGATGCTAGAAATTTTTTTTATGAAACAAAAATGAAGCATTTTTTAAACACTTTAAAAAAGGTTTAATGAGTTTTCCCCGAAATGTGCTTGAATTTTGGTTATTTCACGTTAAAGTATTCCATTTGGAATTTGACGAATATGAACCTATTATTAATTAGCTATAACTCTGCTTCTACTAGGTATAAAGATGTGATATATACACCATTTTTTTTTAAATACTTTACAGGCTATATTTTTGCTAAGAATGTTTTTCCGATAAAATACTTACTATTTGAGTTATTTGCGAAAAACCGTCTAAAAGCGTGGTTATTTTGTTGAAAAAATGAACATGTTCACTGGCAAATAACTCGAAAAGTATTGACTTAGGGCCGGTTGTTCGAACGCTAATCACGAAGTTGATTATAATTAAGTCCCCTTAACAACCATCAAATAACAACACCGCTCATTCGTATGTCAATCAGTTGACTGTAATCAATTATGTTAATTATCATTATGATAATTAACATAATTGATTGATTAAATAATTATGAATTATTAATTAACATAACAATTATTAACATAATTGATTAATAAATCTCATAATTGTAATCAATTATATTTTCAGCAACCCAAACAAAGTTGACATTGACAGCTGGTGACAGTAATTAAATATTTGATAATGATCAGTTGATTCCATTTTTGATTAGCGTTCGAACAACCGGCCCTTAGTGAAAAAACTCTATAGAACAAAAGTTACTTAAAATTAGTCAGTTAATCCATTTCCGGACTAACTTCGGACGAATATTTTTTCACCCCAAAGAGGGTGTGAAAAACACCACTGGGCAAAAGCACATATCGGCACAATATCACTTTTTTTTCTTTGACTTGTTAGCTATGTGTATGCCAAATTTCATTTCAATCCAAGCAGTTCTTTAAAATTTAGAGGTTTTGCAATATTTTACCGTTAAAGAACGTACTATCTAAAAATATTCAAGATATCTCGATAAACACTAGCTTATCGAAAAAGTACTAAAAGGCAAAAAAGTTTTAAAAACACAATTATAATCTAATTGGAACGTACGAGGGGAGTGGTGGAATAAAACCCCCATAAAATTTTATATTGGGTGCACAAATTGTACTATAATTTTTTAAGATTTTCCTGCCATAAGAATGCCACATGTTCACTTTCAATAAAAAATCTTTAATAGTTTTCGATATATTGGAAAAAATAAATTTTCATTTTGTAACTTCAAAGGACTGAAATTTTTTTATGAACATATTTTGTACTAAGGTAAGTTAGGTTCAATCGAACTATTTTTTGTCCAAGTGATTTAATTTATGATCTGCATTTTTGTTACCGGTATTACTGTATTAGGGAGCATCCATAAATTACGTCGTAAAAAATTTTAACATTTTAATACCCTCCCCCCCTCCGTCGTAATTCGTCGTCGTTGCAACTCACGGTCCCCCTTTCATTGATTAAAAAAAAATCAATACTATTTCTGTTTTTTTTTAATCAAATATGAGGGGGTAGGCGTAAAATCTTGGTCCAATGCTATTTAAATGCATTAATTTTTTTCGAATCCTGAGAAAACTAATAAATATATTTGAAAAATTTAAACGCAGAATAAAAGATTACATTATTACCGAGGGTTGAAAGTCCCTTAGAATAAACAAAGGGTTTCTTTTGAATGAAATATTTGAAATGAAAACTCAGACAAAATTTTCTCTTTTTTTCACCCCAGTAACTTATTAAAATAAACATTATAGATGTTTTCAGGAACTTTTGGCCCTCGGCAATAATGCAGTTTTTCAATCTGCGTTTAAATTTTTCAAAAATCTTTATTAGTTTTCTTAGTATTCGAAAAAAATGAATGCATTTAAATAGCATTGGACCAAGATTTTGCGGGGTATGCTTTCTTAACTGCATCATATAAATCTTTATATTTATTTTGTTTTGATTTCGATGCCATTTCTTCTAAAGTATAAATACGACTTAATAACTAAATAGAAAACAATATTTTATTTCTATTCCTTCTTTCAGAACTGTTGTTTCACACACAGTATGCAGCACATAAATGAACTAACAATTTAATATTTTTTTGCTTCCAGACGTTGTTCTGTATATTATAGAAGCGATTGTTTAAACCCAAAGAACAATGTCTTATTGTTTGTTGTCCTGTACAAAAGTGATATTATTTTAACGCCGTGACTGATAAAAACGAAATGAAAAGTATGAGATAAAAGTATCTCAAGGTATAATAGAATTATTCTTTTTAATTTTAACAAAGGTATATTTATTCGTAAACGTTTTGTTTTATTTTCAATTTCATATCAAAAACTTTACGTTTTTATATGAATATCTGATACTTTAATGCTGGTAGAAGCTAGTAAAAAATTATTTTTATAGACAAAATATCGACAAATTTAAATATACCAATATATTAAACGGCGTCGAATGGACACTCATACCCCCCTCCCCCTGTCGTACTCCGTCGTAATAAGCAAGGGCCCCTTCCTCTTTTCAACGACGTAGTTTATGGATGACCCCTTACCCTGTATTAATTATACCTGAGTTATGTTTTTTTGTGCGAATATTTGTTTGATCTTATTACAGAACCAATGGACAAATATAATAATATTCACTGGGTTTGACATAAATCCTACAAATATAGAATCTAAAAAAAGACCTTGAATGAGTAAAATCGAATATAACCGCAGTACCTTCTAACCAAGCAAGCTGCAACCTACTTGGCATTGATGTACGGACTAACGAATGGTAAAGGAGTGGTAACTAATTTATGTGCGGCATAAAATAACACCCAGATTTCCATTTTAATCAGCACGAATAATGCCAGAGCTATTTTCCTTCGAAATTTTTGCGTGCAGAATTAATGCTTCGATTGATATCGGTTTATTTTATTTTCAGCAAATTTACACCGAGAAAAGAAAATTATGCATTGAAGTTATAACCTACATTTACATAAAAAATACTCAACTTCTTAATAGTTCCTATAGGGGGTGAGTCACCACTAACGCGACGGAAGATTACAGCGAAATGGTAAAAGATTTGAAAAAAATATTTTAATTAGTGGTTTGTAAGTTGATAAAATCTACATTTTAAAATTATTTTGAAATATATAGGGTGTCCCAATAAATGGCGGCGTATCAAAGTTATATTTTTTCTTATGGAACACCCTGTATTTTATTGCATTTTTTAATTGTCCCCAAAAATAAGGTATAGTTTCATAAGGCTTCCCTGTACCTATGTACAGAGTGTTCTGAGTTATGTTGACTTGTCTTAAAATGTAAAGTTTTAAAAGAAGGCTTATTCTCAAGTTATTTAAGAAATTATAAAAAAAATACTTTTACATCTAAATAGTTGGATATTAGTTGAATGTATTCCATGATTGATTATTACACATTTATTTACAGGGTGTTCAACATTTACAGTTTCATTATTGGATTATCCAATGTGTCATATGATGCTTATTTTAAATAGAACACCATATATATTAATTATTAATTATATTAAACGAAGTCACCTCTTTCGAATGGTATATGAATGTCCTATACCTAGGTTTAATAGTTTTTGCATAATTTACAATTATTTAAATTCTTTATCTGTAAATCGATTTTAAAACAAAAGATGTATCTCATTGTATGACATCGTCATTTTATGACAGTACGGTCTGGTAATTATCAAAAATATAAACATCCATGTATGATATTCAAATTTAATTGTTCCTAAAAATGAATAACCACGTTATCTACGAAAGAGTAGACATGGTACTTTGCATTGGGGAGTGTTTGCAAAATTGTATCCTACTTTCTAAAGTTTACACTCAAAAGTAGGTATCCTGATAGAAGACACCCAAAAAAGGACGTTTTTGAGAAATTTCGGAAAGTTAAATAAAAATAAACCAGTTATTTGTGATCACGTCAAGGAACTTGATGTCCTGCTTTCTGTTACGGAAAACCCAAACACTAGTAAAGAAAAAATTTCGGGTAAATCAGTCATACGACTATTAGAATACTTAAGAGAAACCACTATTATCCGTATAAAACTAATACACCAATATTAGACCGAACAGGATTATGATAAATATTTAACTTATCGTTTATGGACTTTAGACTTTGGAGCAGATCCTGATTTTTTTTAAATGTATTGTATACACACCAATCTACCTACTTTTCATAAAAATGGTCTAGTACTAGTAAATAGACATAATTTTCATTTCATTATGATACAGTAAACAAACATTTATTTCGTACAGTTTAAAAATCGAGAGTGCATAAATATTATTTTTAAAATCAATTTACCGTTTAAGAAAATTGTAAATTACGCAAAAACTATGACTCCTAGTTATGGAACATCCCTATAACATTCGAAAGAATACCTGTGAAAGAACCTGTGTTTAGTATAATAATTTATTAACATACATGGTGTTTTATTTAAAATAAGCATCATATGACCTATTAAATAATCCAATAATGAAACTGTAAATTTTGAGCACCCTGTAAATAAATGTGTAATAATCAATCATGGAATACATTAATTATAAAATAATTAACAGACCGTATTGTCATAAAATGACAATGTCATACAATGCCATTAATTAACTACATCTTTTGTTTTAAAATCGATTTACAGATTAAGAATTTTAATAATTGTAAATTACGTAAAAACTATGACACCTAGGTATTATACCTAGGTGTCATAGTTGTATGGCATGTGTGGTATAGGTGTCATGCCTATAATAGGACATCCATATACCATTCGAAAGAGGTAGATTTGTTTAGTATAATTATTTATTAACATACATGGTGTTCCATTTAAAATAAGAATCATATGACACATTGAATAATCCAATAATAAAACTGTAAATTTTGAACAGCCTGTAAATAAATGTGTAACAGACTAAGTTTTCACTCTAATGGCATATAACATATCCCACCAGAATGAAAACAATGGGAACCTTCTCTGGTTACACCTCCGAGGCTTCTACAATTTGCAAGCCATACGGATGCTGAGACTAAGGAAGATGAGGGAATTCTACAATTTACAATTCACGTCACATCTGCTCAGCGCGGTAAAGTTCCAACGAGACTGGTTCCCTTCATACTCCACACAGAGTAACTCTGTGTGGAGTATGAAGGGAACCAGTCTCGTTGGAACTTTACCGCGCTGAGCAGATGTGACGTGAATTGTAAATTGTAGAATTCCCTCATCTTCCTTAGTCTCAGCATCCGTATGGCTTGCAAATTGTTCCCATTGTTTTCATTCTGGTGGGGTATGTTATATGCCATTAGAGTGAAAACTTAGTCTTTTGCTAGCAGTTGCCGCTAGGGCATCTATGCCATTTCGTTCGTTGCAATTCGGAACTGCACGCTGGGGTTTGTTTTGGTTGGATCAGGGAGAGCAGCATATGTGCCTCCTGATGAGAGACTAATAAGTTTCGAAACCGGTAGAGGTGCTTGCAGCACTCTCTGATTGGACTGGAATATGGTTCGGCTGTATTTTCGTTTTGCAACGAAATTGAAAATGGTTATTCATTTTTGATTTACATTTACTCTGTGTGGAGTATGAAGGGAACCAGTCTCGTTGGAACTTTACCGCGCTGAGCAGATGTGACGTGAATTGTAAATTGTAGAATTCCCTCATCTTCCTTAGTCTCAGCATCCGTATGGCTTGCAAATTGTAGAAGCCTCGGAGGTGTAACCAGAGAAGGTTCCCATTGTTTTCATTCTGGTGGGATATGTTATATGCCATTAGAGTGAAAACTTAGTCTTTTGCTAGCAGTTGCCGCTAGGGCATCTATGCCATTTCGTTCGTTGCAATTCGGGACTGCACGCTGGGGTTTGTTTTGGTTGGATCAGGGAGAGCAGCATATGTGCCTCCTGATGAGAGACTAATAAGTTTCGAAACCGGTAGAGGTGCTTGCAGCACTCTCTGATTGGACTGGAATATGGTTCGGCTGTATTTTCGTTTTGCAACGAAATTGAAAATGGTTATTCATTTTTAAATGTGTAACAATTAATCATGAAATATATTCAATCAATATCCAAATATTTAGATGTAAAAGTATTTTTTTTTATAATTTCTTAAATAACTTGAGAATAAGCCTTCTTTTAAAACTTTACATTTTAAGAAAAGTCACCATAACTCAGGACACTCTGTACATAGGTATAGGGAAGCCTTATGAAACTATACCTTATTTTTTGCGGACAATTAAAAAATGCAATAAAATATAGGGTGTTCCATAAGAAAAAATATAACTTTGATACGCCGCCATTTATTGGGACACCCTATATATTTCAAAATAATTTTAAAATGTAGATTTTATCAACTTACAAACCACTAATTAAAAAATTTTTTCAAATCTTTTACCATTTCACTGTAATCTTCCGTCGCGTTAGTGGTGACTCACCCTGTATAGTCCCTACTTTGCAGTTTTTCTCTCAATTACTGCAACAAATCGAACTGTTGCTTTTTTAATAGATTTATAATGTATATGTTACCGACCAAACCCGATTTCAGGAAAAACTAGTTTAGCCTAGGCCAAACTAGTTTATCCTGACATATACGGATACTGCAGGACCCACTAATAGTAGATAAATACCTAGAACCTAGTATACACATTATATACTAGACCAGGACTAATCTGTAAAAAAACGTCTATTTTTGGATGTGAGAGGTGGCATTCGGATTTTTGCAGATAAAGTTAGGTGACACCTTCAGTATCAGTTTAAATATGCCCGGAACATTAATAAAAAAATTAAAATATTTAAAAATTTCCAAAAACATCGATATTTTTCTGCTTTCTTTGCTTATAACTTTAAAACGATTCGTTTTGGAACAAAGTCGTACAAAAATAAAATAAAGATAATTGAATTTTGTATGATATACGACTGGTCAAAAATGTTTTAAGGTATTACCTTTCCTGCAATATAGCAATAAATACAAAATAAGGGGGCAAAATACGCCTGATGTTATTCAATGTTTCTTAACCCCTTTGGTGGCACTTAGAACCTTAGTAATTCGCTTGGAGAATTCTTATAACTTACTTAAACGGTCTAGCAAATTTCATTAAAATCGACCTAATAGATTTTGCATAATAAATTTGCAATCTAAATGTTTTTAAAAAAGTTCAATTTTTTTAAAATCTTTCTGAACAAAAAGTAGACCATTTAGAAGTTGGCTAATTTTTTACATATAAAGAGGTGCTTTACCTATCTAATACATTTTACAGAATTAAAATCGGATTATTTAAGGGGCCTCAGCAATGTTTTAAAATTATAAACAATTTTTTGGCTTATAAACAAATAGCTTTATTTAATAATAAAAAAATTAATTTTTAGCATTGCAAATAATTAAAACCGGTATAGTTTGACTTAAACTTTCAAATGCTGTCAGCAGAATTGCTAATTTATTTTTTAATCAAAAGTTATTCGCTTTCAAAAATTGCAATTTTTCGATTTTTTGAAAGTTCCACCGCGTTTATCTCGAAAATTATGCATCCTACGAAAAAACTTATAAGAACATTTTTTGCTTAGAATTACCCAAGAAATAGAAAACATGTTTTATTTTGCGAAAAATCGATGTTATGTAATTCCTCAAGTTCTTTGTTTATAACAACCTTATCGACATCCGGATCAACTGTTACCCAAAAAATTCGTGTTCTGCGGGTCAAAATACTTATAAAACACTTGGGTAAGTCCATCTAAATAAAAGAGCCCGTAGCACCCCCTCCTGGCCAGAGCACTAATTTGTTTATAAGCCAAAAAATTGTTTATAACTTTAAAACATTGCTGAGGCTGCTTAAATATTCCGATTTCAATTCTGTAAAGTGCATTAGATAGGTGGAGTGCTTCTTAATATGTAAAAAAATTGATAAATCTTTGTATGTTCTAGTTTTTGTTGTGCAAAATTTTAAAAAATTTTAATTTTTTAAAAAAAGTTTAGATTGCAAAATTATTATGCAAAATCTAGTAAGTCAATTTTAACGAAATTTGGTAGACGGTTTTAGCACATTACAAAAATTTTCTAAGCGAATTAGGAAGGTTCCAAGTGTAGCCTAAGTGATGGAAAAACATTGAATAAGGACAGGCTTGTTTTGCCCCCTTATTTTATATTTATTGCTATTGTTGTTCTGAAGCTATTTCCTTGTGGCATTTTTATGATTAATTATTTATATGGGAAATAAGCCACAATTAAAATGAAAAAAATAATCTTATTAACGTTTCGACGCCCAAATCGGGTGCCGTTGTCAAAATACAAAATATTACTAAATAAACAAAAATGTTGTTGCTAAGCAAAAAAATTCTTCTAATAATTTATTTAATCTGACTCATTTATATTGGCAATTTAGACATATATTATACATTTTAAAGTAGAAGACTTTAAAATGATATTGTCAATATTTATGAGTTGCGTTACTGGGACGACTTACTGAAAGATAGTTCATTCGATTACATGAAATCAACCCCAACTCAAGAATATCCGTCACAAAAAAATTATAGCATGTGATCTGTCTTTAAAAAGACAACCAAATGCAACGACAGTAAAATTCTCGCGTTAGAGACTTCATAGTAAATCACAAGGGAAAACCAGGAAAAAACCTTGTGATACTATCCCGACATCGTAAGTATTTGGTCTTACATTTAATTTACTCTCAAAAAATAATACCAAATTCTGACTTGTAACATGTTTACATTATAAATAATATTAATAATACTAGATATATAAGTAATACTAAAATATAAAATATGTACCAGCTCGATGTTATTGACTTACTAATCTTGGTATTTTCTTTCTGTTGACTTCCTCTTTCAGTATGGGCAACCACATCCTACTGCATTCTACCGAGGAATTTGTAATAATGAATAATAAAACTTAAATAATTAATAATAAAAAATAATTAATAATAATAAAAAATAATTAATAATAAAACTGTAATAATGAATAAAATACAATATGAGGACAAAATTACAGATCTAATTACAAATGGACCTTATAGCAAATTAACGAAGGATCCAACGAAGACACTGGAAAACAAAATATATAGAACTTTATTCAAATTTAAAAATGATCTAACATACTATCAAAGAAAATTAATGACACCTCACTACAGTAAGACACCACATTTTTATGGAGTGCCGAAAATTCATAAAGCGAACATACCACTTAGACCCATTTGTAGTACCATCAATTCTCCTTGTAGTGAACTATCAAAATTCTTATTAAACATTCTAAAACCATTTGCTAATAATGATGACACTTTTATAAAAAATACAAAACATTTTTTAAACAAATTATCAACTATTGAATTTAATCCAAATAATATTTTAGTAAGTTTTGACATAAACAGTTTATTTACAAATGTACCATTAAATAAAACTTTAAACATAATCAAAACGAAATTAGAGAATGATAATACATTGGCAACTAGGACAAGACTAAATGTATCAGCTATAATGGAGTTATTGACATTACTATGTACCAATAATACCTATTTTCAACTAAACAATGAATTCTATAAACAAAATTTTGGTCTAGCAATGGGCTCTTCTTTATCTCCATTATTGGCTAATATATTTATGGAGGATTTCGAAACTAATATTATTTCTAAACAAAATTTAAAACCCACAGTATGGTGGAGATATGTAGATGATGTGTTTTCAATATGGCCTCATAAATCAGAATTGTTGGATACGTTCCTGAATATTATAAACGATCAAGAAGAGACAATAAAATTTACAATGGAAAAGGAATACAATAACAGCCTACCTTTCCTCGATGTGTTGATCTCAAAGAAGGATATTGGATATGAGACTCAAGTATATAGAAAATCAACACACACCAACAGATACCTCAATTACAAGTCAAATCACAACATCAACGTTAAAAAGGGAATCATTAAATCCTTATATGATAGAGCCAAAATTACTTGTTCTAACGAAAATTCCTTTTTAGCAGAAAAACAATTGTTAACATCTGTTTTATTAAAAAATGATTATCCTTTATCGTTTATAAATAAGGAATTGTCAAGATTGGATCGAATGGAACAGAACAACTTAGAACGGGATCCTACAACATTCACAAGAAATAATACGAGGAAAATATCAATACCATATATAAAAGGACTATCCGAGAAACTTAAAACAATAGGAAATAAATTCAACATTTCAACAACATTGAAAACAACAAACACATTGAGATCTATTCTATCTAAAACTAAACCTAACAATGATCAAGAAAGAACAAAGAATTGCATTTATAAAATACCTTGTGAATGCGAACAATTTTATTTAGGTGAGACATCAAGACCATTAGACGTTAGAATAAGTGAACATCAATCTTATATTAAAAATAGAGAATTTGATAGATCTCAAATATGTCAACACGCATGGGATAATGAACATAGAGTTCAGTGGAGAGATTCAAGTATAGTCCTGAAAGAATCAGATAGTAAAAAGAGAAAAATCAAAGAAGCGGCTCTAATTCTACTAAATGAAACCAATTGTGTCGCAAATTCCTCGGTAGAATGCAGTAGGATGTGGTTGCCCATACTGAAAGAGGAAGTCAACAGAAAGAAAATACCAAGATTAGTAAGTCAATAACATCGAGCTGGTACATATTTTATATTTTAGTATTACTTATATATCTAGTATTATTAATATTATTTATAATGTAAACATGTTACAAGTCAGAATTTGGTATTATTTTTTGAGAGTAAATTAAATGTAAGACCAAATACTTACGATGTCGGGATAGTATCACAAGGTTTTTTCCTGGTTTTCCCTTGTGATTTACTATGAAGTCTCTAACGCGAGAATTTTACTGTCGTTGCATTTGGTTGTCTTTTTAAAGACAGATCACATGCTATAATTTTTTTGTGACGGATATTCTTGAGTTGGGGTTGATTTCATGTAATCGAATGAACTATCTTTCAGTAAGTCGTCCCAGGAACGCAACTCATAAATATTGACAATATCATTTTAAAGTCTTCTACTTTAAAATGTATAATATATGTCTAAATTGCCAATATAAATGAGTCAGATTAAATAAATTATTAGAAGAATTTTTTTGCTTAGCAACAACATTTTTGTTTATTTAGTAATATTTTGTATTTTGACAACGGCACCCGATTTGGGCGTCGAAACATTAATAAGATTATTTTTTTCATTTTAATTGTGGCTTATTTCCCATATAAATAATTAATCATTTATTGCTATTTTGCAGCAAGGATGATAAATTCAGACATTTTTATCCAATCGTATCTGATAGAAAAATTAATTGTCTTTGTTTTATTTCTATACGACTTTGTTCCAAAATGAATCGTTTTAAAGTTATTAGCAAAGAAATTAGAAAAAAAAAACGAAATTTTTTGAAATTTTTAAATATTTTATTTTTTTTTTATTAATGTTCCGGGCATATTTAAGAAGAAGCATAAGTCAATTATTATTAACGAAGTTATCACCTAACTTTATCCGCAAAAATCCGAATGCCACCTCTCACATCCACCTAAAAACAGATCCTTCCTGGTCTATACCTACAAAGCGAAAATAAATGTATATAAGCTGAATAAAATACTCTGTAATTGAAAAATAATCATTTCTGTTAAAACAAATACAGATAATAATAATAGTCTCCCGTTTTATACCGCCCACGTGGCTTTGGGAGTATAGCAGGGTAGTCTGCTATATCTAGGGCCTACGGTATACAAGAAAGATAACAGGGCCAGTGCCACGCTACAACCGCCTAATATTACCCCTGGTTTTACCCAAGGTACTCATTTTATTCAGGCTGAGTCGACCTGGGGCCTATAGACATTTTTAAAAATGTTTAGTTGTTCTTGCCGGCGATGGGATTTGAACTCCGGCCTACCATCACTCGAGCCAAGCATACTACCGCCTGAGCTACGCCGGCCCTATCAATACAAATACAAATAATCATATCATAAAAAATAATACCTAAGTGTTTTTTTGATAAAAGTAATAATTTTAAAATATAAAGGAAAAGATTCCTCTCATTGGCTGTATACCATAATAAAAACTTACTAATGAAGTAAAAACCTCACATGTAGGTAGGTGGTATATAATTTATTAAAAAATTTTTTTCTAAAAATGATCCAAGATGGATAA
This sequence comes from Diabrotica virgifera virgifera, assembly GCF_917563875.1. Lineage (NCBI taxonomy): Eukaryota > Metazoa > Arthropoda > Insecta > Coleoptera > Chrysomelidae > Diabrotica > Diabrotica virgifera. The sequence goes on from NC_065443.1 coordinate 190,718,175, forward strand.
AATCACAAACGTTTTCGGACCAATCAGTCCATCATCAGGTGGTAGAAACTTCAGATCCAAAGTAGTTGGAACTAGCTACATATTTAGGTCAAAAGACCTTAATGTAATAATAATTATGCCATTTAGGCTACAAAAATGTCGACAATAAGTCGATATCACAAGAAATTAAATTCCAACGGTATTACAAAGTGGTCTTCATCTTGGCCTCAAACTGACAGACTTAATAATTTTAACTCAATTATGAAAATTATTATTTACTGGGATAAACTTCGTAACTGCACGCCGGGGTTTGTCCTGGTCGTGTCAGAGAGAGCAGCATATTATGTGCCGCAGCACTCTCTGATTGAACTAGAATAAGATGCGGCTGTAGTTTCGTGTTACAACCAAACTGAAAATGGTTATTCATTTTTTTATTATTTTCTTTTCCATGGAGTGTGTTGCTGACACTTAGAATTGCGGAGTATAATTGCCTTTTTGCACTTGCATCTGTTTGTGCAACTGTTTTTGTTCCAGCTGCATTTGACAAAACCTTGTCCGATCCAACTGATCTCTCGTAGCTACAACGCTTATACTCTGGGCTAATTAGCAAAATTCATGGAAAAGTTATTTACCAGCAATTTTATTGCTGGAATCGAATTATAAGATCCTATATATTAATAATATAGGTATGCAAAGTCCGTAGATAGTGTGCTACTTTTTTTATAAACAAAATGGCGCCGACAAATCGTATTTTTTTCAATTATTGCTTTATAACTCCGAAGATTTTAACTTTACAACAAAAACATCCAAATAAAAATTCACCGCAATTAAATTCTGCATAGAGATATGTTTTTTCCGATTTGCTTCGACGAAAATTTTCCTCGGAAAATGCGGGTTTTCCCAACAAAATCTCTAATTTTCAAATAAAGTTTTAGGTAAGTAATTATTAATCAATAATTAAATAACTTAGTGACATCAAAGCTTTCTTGGTATAGATTGTAATTCCAGAAGCCCGTCAAAATTAAACGAATATTTTAGCAACAATTCAATTATTAATTAACAATTTACGATTGCAATAATAACCAAAATAATCATGATACAATGATCAAACTTATAAAGATTAGAAAGATGAGATGCTTATTTAATATTTTATCGACAAAATATAAATTTTTCGTTCTTTTGCATAATCTTTAAATTTTGAAAAAAAAATAGTTATAATACGTTGGTCTAATTAGTAAAATACAAAGAAAGGTTATTTATCAGCAATTTTATTGCTGGAATCGAATACTACGGTCCTATATATTAATAATATAGGTATGCAAATTCCGCAAATAGTGTGCTACTTTTTATTAACAAAATGGCGCTCCCAAATCGTGTTTTTTTATATTGGTCTAGAACTCCGAAGATTTTAACTTTACACCAAAAACACTCAAATAAAAATTCATCCCAATTTAATTCTACATAGAGGCATGTTTTTCTTGATTTGCTCCGTAGTCCATTCTTTCACGGTTTTTGCTCTAAATATTAAAGAACCGCTTGGATTGACATGAAATTTGGGATACGCATAGCTTATATGTCAAAGAAAAAAAGTGATATTGTGCCGATGTGTGCTTTTAACCTGGGGGTGATTTTCACCCCCTTTTGGGGGTTAAAAATATAAGTCTAAAATAAGTCCGGAAATGGATAAACTGACTAATTTTAAGTAACTTTTGTTCTATAGAGCTTTTTCGCCAAGTCAACACTTTTTGAGTTATTTGCGAGTGAATATGTTCATTTTTCAACAAAATAACTACATTTTTAGAAGGTTTTTCGCAAATAACTCAAAAGTAAGTATTTTGTCGAAAAAAATGTTCATAGCAAAAATATAGCCTGTAAAAAAGTAAAAAGTGGTGTACGCGTTAGGTCTCTGGACCTCGTAAAACCAGAGTTATAGCCAATGAAAAATAGATTCATATTCACCAAATTTCAAATAGAATACTTCGAATTGAAATATCCAAAAAATTAAGCACTTTTTGGGGTAAACCCATTATAACTTTTTTAAAGCGTTTAACCCGGGAGTAGTCGCGCTCACTTCTGTAACGTCGATAGTCGCGCGTGAGATTCTATCTCAAAATACGAATTTAAAACAAATTTTTATTTTGTACTATTTTTATCTACTTTTTATATTGAAAATATATATTTGTAACAATTTTATTAAAAAACCTGTGTTAACGGCCACCTGCCAACATCGGCCACCTGTCCTAACGGCCAGTTTAAAAATTTCCCAAACCACGTCCACCATTCTATATCGGCCAATAGTTCTTTCATTTATAGTGGCCGTTACTGACAAATTTTACTGTACAGTAAAACCTGTGATAACGGCCACCTGCCAACATCGGCCACCTGTCCTAACGGCCAAATTAAAAATTTCCCAAACGAATTATATGTAGACCACAAAAGCTGGCAATAGCGGCCACCTTTCTATATCGGCCAATAGTTCTTTCATTTTTAGTGGCCGTTACTGACAGGTTTTACTGTATTACGAAAAAGGGTGAAATGTGAGATTCTATCTAACGGCGCGACTACTCGCGGGTTAAAGCTAATTGGCTCTCCCCAAAGCCATAAATTCCACAAAAAGAAGAAGAAGAAGAAAAAAAAATTAAAAAAATTCCTACGCATTACTACACTCTTCCTCGAGGCACTTACGAAATTTTTTCAAAATTGAAAAATTTTCATCAAGTTATCGCGAAAAAGGATAAAAATTGAGATTCTATCTCACCGCGCGACTACTCGCGAGTTAAAAAACCTCTATTTCTGTTTTTATAAAAATTTCTAGCATTAAGTTTAAGCAAGTTACGCTTAAAATAAAGTTGGTCGCTTTTGTTTTGGCAAAAAAAATCGGGAAGACTACCCCCTAATTAGCAACTTAAATGAAATTAATCGTTACCGCTCCACAAATTATTTTACTTATGTTGTGTTAATATGATCTGTAAGTTTCATCGATTCAAAGTGCTTATTTTGGAAAAAATTTGGTTTTAAAGTAAAATTTTTAAAAATTTTAATTTTGAAAAATATGCTTTTTTTTCAAAATAACTTAAAAATTGTTAGAGATACCAAAAATCTCGAAAAACAAAAAAAGTCAGCATTGCTTTTCTGAATATCATGTATTTTTTTGTTTTTCTGTTAGCCAAAAATTGATTGAGATTTGGTGTTCCTAAATTTGTATACATTTGTGATCAGTGACTCGTTCAACCCCTTTTAACTACAGCCCTTTTAAAAATAAGGACTTTGAACCGATGAAACTTACAGATCATATAAACAATACATACACAAGTCAAGAAATTTTCGAAGTCGTAACGATTAAGTTTATTTATTAGGGGGTGATTTTCCCGATTTTTTTACCAAAAAAAAATGGACTAACTTTATTTTGAGCGTAACTTGTTTACTTTCGATGCTAGAAATTTTTTTTATAAAACAAAAATGAAGCTTTTTTAAACACTTTAAATAAGTTGTAATGAGTTTTCCCCGAAATGTGCTTCATTTTTGATTATTTCACGTTAAAATATTCCATTTGGAAGTTGACGAATATGAACCTATTTTTAATTAGCTATAACTCTGCTTCTACTAGGTATAGAAACGTGATATATCATTTGTTTTTAATTTTTTACAGGCTATATTTTTGTTCTGAATGTTTTTTCGACAAAATACGTACTATTTGCGTTATTTGCAAAAAACCGTCTAAAAGCGTGGTTATTTTGTTGAAAAAATGAACATATTCACTGGCAAATAACTCGAAAAGTATTGACTTAGTGAAAAAACTCTATAGAACAAAAGTTACTTAAAATTAGTCAGTTTATCAAATTCCGGACTAACTTTGGACGAATACTTTTTCACCCCCAGGAGGGGGTGAAAAGCACCCTCGGGGCAAAAGCACATATCGGCACAATATCACTTTTTTTATTTGACTTGTTAGCTAGGTGTATGCCAAATTTCATGTCAATCCAAGCGGTTCTTTAAAATTTAGAGGTTTTGCAATATTTTACCGTTAAAGAACGTACTACCGACGAAAATTTTCCTCGGAAAATGTGGGTTTTCCCAACAAAATCTAGAATTTTCAAATAAATTTTTGGGGCAAGTAATTATTTATCAACAATTAGATAACTTGGTGAAATAAAAGCTTTCTTGGTATAGATTATAAATGCAGAAGCCGGTGAAAATCAAACGAATATTTTAGCAACAATTCAATTGTTAATTAACAAGTTACAGTCGCAATAACAACCAAAATAATCATGAGACATTGATCAAACTTAGAAAGATTATAAAGATGTGATGCCTATTTAATATTTTGTCGACAAAATATAATTTTTTAGTTTTTTTGCATAATCTTTAAATGTTTAAAAAAATAGTTATAAACAAATTTGCATTTCTCAGAAATTGTTTATTATATTATAATTTTAAAAAATACTTAAAATTCGTATTTCAAAGGTCTTGAAAATGAATGCTTTAAAAATTTTTTCCAACCATTTGCAAAAAAGTTATGAAACAGGAAAATAAACATACGATTATGCCGTTGTTTATAATTTGTTTTAATTGTTTCAAAGCTTAAAAGTCAGTTTATGGTACAAACTAATTACTCTCAAAAAATGTCAAACATTAGTTCAATGGTTATATTTTAATCAAAGATTAAAAATGTTTTTTTTTTGTAATTTTAAGCGCGAAAGTAGGCTTGATACAGAGCCGGAGATGTTCACTCGAAGCGACTGACACGCTTTAAACTCGTGCGAGTTGTGTATGTGGACGGGTATATAATACATAATACATAGCTACGGTAGGTACTGTATTAATCTACTTTCGCGCGTATAAATTACAAAAAGAAATAATTATAATCTTTAATTAAAATATAACCATTAAACTAATAATCGGTATTTTTTGTAAGTAATTAGATTATACTTTAAACTCACTTTTACGCTTTGAAAGAATTAAAAAAAATTATAAACAACGTAATAATCGTATGTTTATTTTGCTGTTTCATAACTTTTTTCCAATTGGTTGGAAAAAAGTTTTAAAGCATTCATTGTCAAGATCTTTGAAATACGCATTCGCATTTTACCTATTTTTTAAAATTAGAATATAATAAAAACTTTCTGAGAAACGTTAATTTGTTTATACCTATTTTTTTAAACATTTAAAGATTATTCAAAAAAATTTAAAAAATATGTTTTGTCGACAAAATATTAAAGAAGTATCTCATCTTTATAAGATTTCAAAATTTGATAAGTGTATCATAATTATTTTGGTTATTACTGCGACCGTAAAGTATTAATTAACAATTGAATTGTTGCTAAAATATTCGTTTAATTTTCACAGGCTTCTGGAACTATAATCTAAACCAAGAAAGCTTTTATGTCACCGAGCTATTTAATTATTGGTAGATTTGGTTTATTTGAAATTTAAAGATTTTGTTGGGAAAACCCGCATTTTCCGAGGAAAATTTTCATCGAAGCAGATCGGGAAAAACATGTCTTTATGCAGAATTTAATTTCGGTGAATTCTTGTTAGGATGTTTTTGGTGCAAAGTTAAAATGTTCGGAGTTATGGAGCAAAAATTGAAAAAACACCATTTGGGGGCACCATTTTGTTAATAAAAAAAGTAGCACACTATCTGCGGACTTTGCATACCTATATTATTAATATATATAATCATAAGCTTCGATTCCCAAATTTTTTTCCAAAATTTTCCCAAAAAATGGCCTATTCTCCGATAATCAGCCCAGATTATTAGCGATATCTAAGAGATAATTTATCTAACTTTTTGGGTTATTAATGTCTCTAAAAGGTTTTTAATTGTTTTCAGACTCCGAATTCGACGAATTTGCCATCAAACTTTTTTAGAGGTATGGTTTGTTTTTAAACCAAGAGGAGTAATTCAAATTTACCGCGCCATAATGCTTGTTTGTAATTGGTCCAACCTCAGGCAAGTTTACTCCACTGTTATCAAATTTTGACACTAATGACATTTATGAAATTTTGGCACAACTGGCATTTCATAGACAAGGCGAAAATGTCGGGTCCGTTGGGGAAAATATCCCCATGAGATTTTTTTGCATAATCACATTCGTGAGCGTGAGACATCCCAGAATAAGGTTCAAGAAGACGCCCACGTGAAAAGTGGTTCAATTTTTTTTAACAATTTTTTTCAATAAAATTGCAATAATCAATATTTTCGACACGGACAAATTTTTTTTAGATTTTTTGGGCATTTCTGGACAAAAAAGGTCTCTTATAATTTTTCTCTAAATTTGATCTTTTTCGAGTTATAAGCAATTTAAAATTTGAAAAACGCGAAAATTAAACTTTTTAAGACTTAATAACTCGGTTAAAAATTATTATTATGAGAGTTAGAAAGTGACTGAATCAAACTTTAAAGCCTCCGCTACATGATCATGAAGAAATCTGTGTTATAAATTTATTACTAAGCTGTTATTTTTAATTAATAACAATAGGCGGTTAGATCGTATTGACGCGGCTGTAAAGTGTAAATGTGAGTGCAAGTAAGATGCACAATTGAACTGCCGGAATGGCATCTCTCTCGCACTCAGCATTTACGGCCGCCTAACACGTGCATGGCGCTCATTATTATTACTTAAAAATAACATCTTAGTAATAAAATAATGAAAAATTTCTTCAGGATCTTGTAGGGGGGGGGGGGCATTAAACTTTGATTTAGTCACTTTCTGACTTTCATAATAATAATTTTAACCGAGTTATTAAGCCTTGAAAATCGCCATTTTTCGTTTTTTTTTTTTCAATTTTAAATTGCTTATAACTCGAAAACAATCAACAGAGAAAAAATACGAGAACTTTTTTATCCAGAATGGTCCAAAAAACCTACAAAAAAATTTCACGGGCCAAAAATATTGTTATTTGCTATTTGATTAAAAAAAATTATTAAAAAAAATTTGGACCACTTTTCACGTGGGCGACTTCTTGAACCTTATTCTGGGATGTCTCGCGTATGTGATTATGCAAAAAAAATCTCATGGGAATATTTTTCCCAACGAACCCGCCGTTTTCGTCTTGTCTAATAGGTTAATTAAGTTATATCGGATATTTTTTGTGTTTTCTGCGTTATTCCTTTAATTTTTAAATTTTTAGTCTGCTTTTATATAAGAAACAGTTGTTTTTAAAACTCTTTAGCGACATATTAGTATAATACACAGTCGTAAAAATGAAAGAATACCTATCGAGGTACCCATCATTACCCAGAGGGCGAAACATACACAACGATCAGATTAATCACCTATTTTGTATTTGCTGTCTTTTTCTATAAATAACAAACGTTTTTTATAGAAAAAGATAGGAAATACAAAATAAGTGATTGATGTGATCGTTCATGGGTATTCTTTCATTTTTCCTACTGTAATATGTATGGATAACCGTCGAAGGCCGATATGATCAACTAAAAAAGAAGATGTATTTGGTGATTGTTCTAGTAACTTTCTTGGGGGTGAATCTGTCTTTTTAGTTTACTCCTCCTGGTTTAAAAACAAACCATAGTAATACATTGCGCGTCATAGAAAACGGGCACCCTAAAAAATGGGTCATTTTTGATGTCGCGTATCTCCTAAACCTGTAGTCCGATTTAAGTGATTTTTTAAATATGCTATAGCCCTATTCTTTGTCAATATCACTGTAATAATATTTTTGCAAAACAGGTAAATTTTCATTGTATACCGGGTGTACGAATCAAACTGTGTTTTTTTCTCAAAGTTCGCAACACCCTGCGGAATATTCTAGCATTTATAAAATACTGAAATTAAAACCCAACTATAGCCTCAGGTTTTCTTAACATTTTGTTTTTTTCTTCATTCGCTTATGTTGGATAATACAAAAGTTATGTAATTTAACAACTAGGCATGCTCTTCATCAGTACAGGGTGTTTCTAAAGAAGTACGACAAACTTTAAGGGGTAATTCTGCATGAAAACATAATGACCGGTTGCTTTATAAACATATGTCCGCAAATGCTTCGTTTCCGACATACAGGATGTTGAATTTTTTCTTACAAACTGACGATTTATTTATTTCCCTAAAACCGGTTGAGATATGCAAATGAAATTTGGTGGGTTTTAAGACGTAATTTTTGAACATTTTTTGACATATAATTAATAATTTTTTATTCACCATTAGCGTGCATACGCATAATAAGATCGGTCATATTACCCGTATGCGCTCCAATAGTGAATATAAAATTCTTAGTTGAATGTCAAAAAATGAGCAATAACTATCTCTTAAAACCTACCAAATTTCATTTGCATATCTCAACCGGTTTTAAAGCAATAAATAAATCATCAGTTTGTAAGAAAAAAATTTAACATCCCGTATCTCGGAAACGAAGCTTTTGCGAATATATGATTATAAAGCAAACTGTCATTATTTTTAATGCAGAATTACCCCTTAAAGTTTGTCGAACTTATTTAGTCCCTAAAACCCTTTAGACTTGTAACACCCTGCACTGATAAAGAACATGGCTAGTTGTTAAAGTACATAACCTTTTGTATTATCCAACATAAGCGAATGAATCAAAAAATAGAATGTTAAGAAAACCTGAGGCTATAGTTGGGTTTTTAATTTCAGTATTTTACAAATGCTAGAATATTCCACAGGTTGTTGCGAACTTTGAGAAAAAAACACAGTTTGATTCGTACAACCGGTATACAATGGAAATTTACCTGTTTAGCAAAAATAGTACTACAGGGATATTGACAATGAATAGGGTTATAACATATTCCAAAAATCATTTAAATCGGACCACAGGTTTAGGAGATACGCGACATCAAAAATGACCCATTTTTTAGGGTGCCCGTTTTCTATGACGCGCAGTTTATAAACTAAGGCAATAAAATATCGTTAAGGGTTACAGCTATGAGATGTGCAGTTGGATAAGGACAAGGTTATATCAAACGTAGCTGCAACAAAAACTGTTCCACATATGCAAGAGCAAGAATGTTTATAATTGAGGTATAATTATTATTGGTTTTATAAAAAACACTGATTATTTTCTATAATATTAATGTTTGTATTATCAAAAATTGTCCATTAATCTTAACAACGAGTCATTATCTTATACTAAAAATGATTATTTCCCAATTACAGAGCATTTTATTCAAAGGTTGTCTATTTATTTTGATTTTATAGATATATTACAAAGGGCTTACTAGTTTATCTAGAGTGTCCGTATTAATATCAGAATAAACTAGTTTGTCCTAGGTAAAACTAGTTTTTATCGCGTTTAGGACAAGCTAAGCTTATCCTAATGCGTTCAGGACAAGTAGTTTGGCCTAGACCACACTAGTTTGCCCTGAAATCGGGTTTGGCCGGTAACATATTCTGTGCTCTGTGCGTAGAGTGAGTTAAGTCCAAAAATGGTCGAAATGAGGTAATGCACTATCTGTATGTTAGAATTTGATATCTACATGGTGTATAATTTGTAAAGTCCAATTCCATTCCTAAACTGAGATATGCATTTTACACAAATGAAAAACAGTCAATACTAACTGTGTAATGCGTGTTAAGTCCTGAACTTGGACATATCACACTTTACACTAAACATTATTGAAGAAATAGGAAGACACAGTGTGTTAAGTCCCACAGTTTTGAGACTTAACATACTGTACCTGTATACTAATAAGTTATTGCGTTGACTCTTTGTACGCTGCGCGCCGTTAAAGCTGATTTGGCTATTTTACTAATCAGTGGCATATTGATTAGGTCCTTTCAAACGAGCTTGTACTTTAATGAACAACATAACGATTTTAAGATTTTAGTTGGAGTTTTCTTCTGTGATTATTTTGTTGGTCTAGTTGAAGGAATTTAGTTAAAAGTTTAACCTTCTGTGATTATTTGTTGGTTATTTTAAGGAATTTAGTTAAAAGTTTAACCATGTCATCCAGAGCACAACGCATATTGGACATGTTAAAAAACGATGAACTTGAGTCTGAAGAAAGTCTAAGCATTGGTAAGTTTTATTTAAATTTTTAATAGTGCTGTAGATTTTGGGCCGTGCTACCAATGATCTATTAAACTTTTAATTGCAAAAACATGTATTACATACTTTCGATGGTAAGAATGAGCCGTTTCACTTTTAGACAAAGAAATATAAAGCTCCCTTTGTTATTTTTTTGATAGATCGTTCATAATACGGTTGTTTTTCTTAACACTAACATACTGTAGTGAGCTATAGTTATTGCATTTCTCCACACAATTCTATCTTGGGTCATATCAATGTTAATACCCTTTACCAAAATGTCCTGCCTTATCGTCTCCCCCCCAAGTCTTCTTTGGTCTTCCTCTCCTACTCCTTCCAAGAATCCCAAGAATCCGCACTTCAGCTATTCTTTGTATTGGGTGATTAACCTCTCGAAATTGAACATGACCAAACCATCTTAAACTATGCTCTTTCATTTTGGCATCAATTGGTGCCACACCTAGACTTCCCCTAATATACTCATTTCTAATTTTGTCCTTTTTTGTCACACCTCTCATCCATCTAAGATTTCTCATTTCCGCCACATGAGTTCGTTGTTCCTTTTTCTTTTTCACTGCCAACATTAAATTCTGTACCTACATCATAGCCGGTCTTATGACTGTTTTATAGAATTTTCCGTTCAGCTTCTTTGGAACTTTCTGTCACACAACACACCACTTGCTTTCTTCCACTTCATCCATCCAGCCATAATTCTACTGCATGCATCTTCATATATTTCTCTCAAATACTCCAACAAAAGTTGACAATTCAACCAAAACTGTGACATTTGACATGCAGCAATGCCTTCCCACTCCACTCGTCCATAGTTCTGTACCTGTAGCCTTCTATAAACGCCAACTTTGGACTTTCAATCTAACAGTCTACAACTGCAGTGATGGCACAACTTACTGCTACCTTTGGCATGAAGGTATAGCTGGCAGAGGTGCAAATGAAGTTGGCTCATGTGTACACAAATTTATTTCTGAAGCTTTAAAGCCCGTTGTGAAAAGTTTGACCATGTACTCAAACCATGTACTCTACTGGTGGTCAAATAAGAATAAGCATAATATAGAATATAAGAATACGCATCAAATAAGAATACGCATGTAGCTGCTATGTGTATGGTAGCCCTGCAAAATTCTTCTAACTTTGAAGAGATTAATCATAAATTTTTAGTGCCTGGTCACACGCACATGGAGTGTGATACATCCCACGCCCTTATTGAAAAAAATAAAACAGCTTTTGATGGAAACATTCACCATCCTCATGATTGGGCCCAACTTATACAAAGTACTGGTAAGAAACGTCCTTTCGTAGTGAAGGAGATGAATCAAGATAGCTTCTTTGACTTTGCTAAGCTGCTAAAAACCGACCTTCAGCAGGGAAAAGATGATGTTGTTGGAAACAATTTTAGCTGGAGAGATGTACAGTGGCTGAAGTTTGTCAAAAACGAGCCTGGAATAATTTACTATAAGAATTCCTTAGACCGTAATCAACCATTTCAATGCATTAGTTTCAAAAGAAGAGGCAAAGAAAACATTAGCAAAATGGACCCTAGTTTAAGTTACCCAGGAAAAAATCCTATACCTAAGAAGAAAAAAAATGACCTCCTCGACCTGCTTCCATACATTTCACCAGTATATCACCAATTCTGTAAAGACTTAATTACCTCAAATGAAGCAGAGGATACCTACCCTGATGACATTCCCGATGAAGAAAATGAAGAGATAGTACAACCAGTTGACAAAAAAAAAAAAAGAAGGTAAATGTGAAACCCACGAAAAAAATGACAGTTTCCCAAGAAAATAAACCAACGAAGCAAACTGGCAGGAAGAAGAGAAAAAATGTAAATACTAAATAATAAAAAAAATATTATTTTGTTTTCCTTTATATTAGTTTTTCTTTTTTTTTGGTATTATTTTACTTAGTAATATTACTTACTTGGTTTATGATAAATAAACAGTAGTTTTTATCTTGCGTTTTTGTATTTTTCTATTTTTATTAAAACCAGTTTTAGTCTTAAGAATCCCCATTATTATTATTAAATAAATATTATTTTTTATGCTTTTCGTAATAGTTTGTGTTTTGCGTTAAGCGTGTTAAGTTCATGATATTTGTGCAAATTGTGTTAAGTCCATGTAAGAAAAAGTTTATTATTTTTTTTATAATACCTATATGGTTTATTTATATTATTTATTGACTATTCTATTGAGAGAAATAACTATTTAATTGATCAAAATTATTTAGAAAACTTTTTAGGGATAGGTTATTGTAAAAACTCCAAAAGTATAACTCGAACAGACGATTGCAAACTTTAAACGCGTTTATCTCAAAACAGTGTTTTAGGACTTAACTCTCTTTACGCACAGAGCACAGAATATTGTTCTGAGGCTGTTTCTTTGTGGCACCTTATACAATTTATTATTTTATTGGGAAATAAGCCACTATGTTCTTTCAAATGCGGCTAATTTTATTTCTTAATTGTTATAAACAAAGCTGCTGTGGGTTAAAAAAAGGGGGGGCAACTTCGTCCCTAATTGTCCAAGGAAATTTTTTTCTTTTTCTAAATTTGTAAAAAAAATTTAGTCTTTCTAAATATGAAAAAATTATTTTTCTACGGGTAATGGTTAAAAAGTTATTGTAATTGTTTATTCAAAAATCGACATGTTCTTGCAGAATGATTTTGCAATATTTAAAATTATTTTTTGTCATTTTTTTTAATAAAATTAATAGCACGAATCTTCTTCTTTCATAAACTATCAGTTCTATTACTGTAACTTCATCATTTTCTGACTTATATACAGGAGCTCGAAACAAATGACAATCGATGAAAAGCCCTATTTGAGATAAGTCACAACGTGGATTTCGGCGGAACTAAAATTGAGGCCTTTTTTCTTTTTATTGCTCTGCTATAATGGGGGCTTTTAATGTCAAATCGTTGTTAAGATCGTTATCAGTATTTTCAAAAATCAACAAAGTGAAAAATTTAGTAGTCCCCTCGATTAAGCTACCAGCCAACAGAATCAAAAAGAACGTGTTCATCCTAAATTTACTCCAAATATTCTGCAACACAACATACAAATAAGAACACTTTTGATAAAAGGTTTGTAAGCTTTTAATTAAATCTTTTGTATTAAAATTTATTAATTATATTGATTTTCGAAAATACTGACAACGATTTTAACAACGATTTGACATTAAAAACCCCATTATAGAAGGAGTGGGATTACGAACACTCGATACGAATCGTATCCGCCATGTTTTACCGTAAGGCTCTACAGTAAAACATGGCGGATACGATTCGTATCGAGTGTTCATAAATAAGTTTTATTTTAGTGAACTTTATAAGAGGTTAGTATACACCAAAAATTGTTAATGTTCTATTTTTTAGTCATGAAGTTACAGTAATATGTTACAGTTTAGTCATGAAGTAATATACAGCAACAATTAAACGTGATTAAACGAAGTCTCCAATGACAATATGCCTTCAACGTGAAAGTAAATAAATAATGGCTCTTAGCTCTGTTACTGCAATAGTCACCAGAGGGCGTATTGCTTAGGACGAGATGCCAATAAAAAGGAAAAAGGCTTCAATTTTAGTTACGCCGAAATCCACGAGCGGTCGTCATTGTGACAACATCGTCAATAGGGATTTTCATTCACAGTCATTTGTTTCGAGCCTCTGTCATATGTCGTATAATCCGTGTAGATTAATATTATACACAGATTATACAACATATGACAGAAGCTCGAAACAAATGACAATCGATGAAAAACCCTATGGGCATGAAGCGAATTTAATGCGGCCAACATACAAGAGAGATGTCCTAGAGAGAGACAGAGAATGTCAGGGAAGCCGTATAATTTGAGTTGCCTATATACACTAAAATCGGGGAAATGGACGTCATATTTTATTAACTTAGTATCAGGGCTAATGGGCAGTATTTCAAAATTTAAATACTTTTTTGTATTTAAATACGTCAGAACTCTCTTCTTCATTAAAAGAAGAACTGGATTTAGTCTTTCTTTTTGTCATTGTCATTAAGTGAAACACAATAAAATTACTTATATTTATTAAATATATCATGGCGCAGTTCTAAAACCTACAATATAGGATATGCCAAAAAGAAAGACTAAAACCAGTACTTCTTTTAATGAAGAAGAGAGTTCTGACATTCTGACGTATATAAATACAAAAGAGTATTTAAATTTTTATCTCATTTATAAAAAGTATGTAAATTTTTATAAACAAGATAAAAACTAGAAAGACGGAATACTTAGGGCACATTATAAGGGGTGAAAAGTACGAACTTTTAAGAAATCATGCAGGGCAAAATTAAGTGCAAAAGAAGTGTATGAAGATGAAAAATATCGTGGCTTCGCAATCTACGTGAATGGTTCGGGTGTAGTTCGATTGAACTTTTTAGGCGCGCTGCTAACAAAGTCGCAGTGGTCATGATGATTCTTAATCTCCGCTAGGAGTGGCACGTGAAAAAGAAGATTTAAATTTTGAAATACTGCCCATCAGCCCTGATACCAAGTTAAAAAAAATATGAGGTCCATTTCCCCGATTTAAGTTTATATAGGCAACTCAAATTACACGGCTTCCCTGGCATTCTCTGTCTCTCTCTAGGACGTATCTCTTGTATGTTGACCGCAATCTCGCTTCACTGTTTGAATGGGACGGGGCCATTCCATCAGTATTGACAGTTCGTTGATTGTGACGCATGGGAAAAGTTATAATGGAACAACAATATACTACATTCGTTCTCGCGAGATTTTTTTTGAGACATTCGGAATAGGAAACGTATAACACAAAAATCCCTACCTCACACTATTAACTGCTAAAATCAACTCAAATCAACTTACGCCCGGTCTTTTCACCTCCGAATAAAAGTTATCCGGAGGTTTATTTGACAGATTTACATGTAATCTGCCGGATAAACTTCCTGATAAATATTTATTCGGAGGTGAAAAGACCGGACCTTAATCTTTCATTAAAAAAAAGAAGAATTATTAGAAATAGTGGGAGTGGCTACTAATCTCATAAAATTTTGTGAAGTTTATTTCTACAAAATATTTTTATTTTGTACAATATCAATACATTATAATGGTTTAAATAAATAAATATTGATTGGCGTAAAGTTTATGTTATTTTTATGTCTGTTTACTATTAATAATATTGGATATGAGCAGGTGCGTTGGTTTTGTAGTAATTTCCAGTCACTTCTGACAACTGAATTTTTCAAAAAAGAAATTACTAACGTCAGTGTCAAAAAAAATCTCGCGAGAGCGAATGTAGTATAACAAGTCATTTGAAATTTCTGTCCGAAACATGGGACGTTTTCGTAGTCTGACGTTCGAAACCATAGAGGTATATATAGGGCTTTTCATCGATTGTCATTTATTTCGAGCTTCTGTCATGTGTTGTATAATCTGTATAATAATATACACGGATTATACGACATATAACAGAAGCTCTAAACAAATGACTGTGCATGAAAAGCCCTATTAACATAGAGTGAGCCTACACTTCGTGTTTCCTGACGACAAAATCTCTTTGACTGGTTTGCGGTATCTCTAGCACATTGTATCGAGAAAGTAAGATGACATTAAGTGTGAGTATAGGCACGGAAGGGGAGTACTACTGTCGCAGCTTTACTATGCGTAAGAGTGAAACAGCACTAATTAAAAGAAAAAAGATGGTGTCGTCACTTCGCTCTAAATGACACTCCGTCTATCATTATTTAAGTCTATGTTCGAAACCAGTGGGATTACGAACACTCGATACGAATCGTATCCGCCATGTTTTACCATAGCGCCTTATGGTAAAACATGGCGGATACGATTCGTATCGAGTGTTCGTAATATCCTATGCAGTAACCAGTTCCACAATTAAAACTTTCCCTGTTCCAGTGTTCCCGTACATCAAAGTTTGTGCGACTAGACACCGTTAAGCTATTTAATTAACACATTTTCAGCTTGCTATTAATAAACTTCTTTTTCGTATGCGGGATCCAGGCCTATTATGTATAGTCGTTTGTTATTACAAGTAAACACATTTATAGTTTTTTTAACCTCATTAGTCAAGAAAAAATACTGTCTAGTCGAATAACAACCAGTAAAAACAATGTTTTAAGAATTTTAAGAAAATATGTAAGCTCTAATTTAAACGAATGTAAATACTAGTGAATTAAATAAAACTTACTTGATAGTTTTCTAAAACTTCACCCACATTAATTAAAAAGTTCACTGCATCATTTTAAATGCGTTTATATTGTATTTACACAATATTGTAACAACACTTTAAATTTTTCCCGAACTTTAAAATTTTCTCGAAATTACACAAAAATTTACATTCAATACAAATAATTTTAAATTATTTACAATCACTTCATAATGACAGAAATATGTTTAACCTTACAATCGGACTATTTCAAAAGTCATGCATACAGCGTCATCTGTCAGTCAAATTTCAGATTTCAGAAAAGAACCCTTTAGATGAAAATTTATGTAGTAAAAAGTAAACCAAAAGAGGCATTAGTGACAAAAGTATATTTTAAAATTTAAAAGTATCATTTTAGTAAATTTTTTTTAACTACTTTCATAATATTATTAAGCGGGTCTTTAAAATTTGGAGCAAAAACAATTTGAAGCAAAACCGTGAGTAAATGGACTATTGTTAATAGTCCATTTACTCATGGTTGTTTTTAGATGAACGTTTTTTTAGAAAAGTTGTAATGAGTTTTCCTTAAAAAATGCATTATTTTTTGGTTATTTCAAATCGATATATTTGATTTGGAATTTGACGAATATTAACCTATCTATTAATTAGTTTTTATGGGAAATACGCCACAATTTTACTAAAAAAATGATTTTATTAACGTTATTCGACGCCCACATCGGATGGTCGTTGTCAAAATACAAAAAATATTAATGAATTAAACAAAAATGTCGTTGCTTAGTAAAAAAATTCTTCTAATAATTTATTTAATCTGTCTCATTTATATCGGCAATTCAGACATATTTTATATTAATTATTATACATTTTAAAGTAGAAGACTTTAAAACAAGAGCGGATCCAGGGAGGGGGCCATGGCCTCCTCCGAGATTTTAAAAAAATAGAAGTTTTTAGTTTCAAACACATATATATTATGTACAGAACAGGGGATAAAGATGTATTCTGGACTAGAATTGAACAAAACCAGTAACAGAAGCTTCAAGAATGACATATGATGTTTTGTAAATCAAAATGTTGATAATTTTACAAAGTACCAATTGTTAGAACGACTTTGGTAACCATCAAAATCGTATCAATTTCCATATTCTGTACACACAAAGAATAAAAAAGAAATGAAGCATTACTTGCGTCATCAGCACTTAGAACAAAGGAGTTGGTTAGTACCTTTGCACATTCAAAAGGGATTGTTTTGCAAGTATTGCATTTTATTTTTCTAATAAAAAATATGGTCACAATAAAGGGATGACATTGACAGCCCAAAGCCTTGTCACGAAACCTTTAACATCTTTCGCCAAACTTATGGGCAAAGACGGAGCCATACAAACCCATGAAAAAACAGCATACCACAAGGAGTGCTCTCAGGTGGGCCTGGATTTTCTATAAAGTGATCGTAATTATCATTAAACAGATAGACTCTCAGAGGTCTAAACAGATACAAGAAAATAGAGAATGACTACGACCAATAATATTTCTCTAAGAGGACATCGTGATGATGGCCTTCTGCTTCTGGACGAAGATGCTGGACCTAGCACTGAAGGGAATTGTTAAGGTTTAAAATCGCATCAGGAGATAAGGCTTTTAAACAACACCTATCCACAGCATCTTCCTGAGTAACATACATTAGCAGCCTAGTCAAAATCAATTGATAACATGTTGCGGTGAAGAAATAATTGAACAAATAATGAATCAGTTTCAAAGTGCAAATTATTACTCTGTCCTATTTGACGAAACGACCGACTAAAATTGCCTGAAAACTCACCATTGTAACAGTAGTTTTTAAAAATTATTCCCAGACCCCCTGATACCCCTCCCCACTAAAAGTTTATGGCCCCTCCCGAAAATCGGTCCTGGATCCGCCCTTGCTTTAAAATGATATTGCCAATATTTATTTATAAATTATTAACCTATTTTTCATTAGCTACAACTCTACTTTTACTGGGTCTAATTTTTTATAAGCTATATTTTTTCTACGAATGTTTTTTTTATTAAATGCTTATTTTTGATTTATTTGCGAAAAATCGCCTAAAAGCGTGGTTTGTTTTTGTCGAAAAATTAACATATTCACTCGCAAATAAGTCAAAAAGTATTTATACTTAGTGAAAAAACGCTATCGAACAAAAGTTGTTTAGAATTAATCAGTCTATCCAATTCCGGACTTATTCTGAACGTATATTTTTTCACCCCCCAGAAGAGGTGAAGGTCGCCCCAGGGCGAAAGCACACATCGGCACAATGTCACTTTTCTCTTCTTCTTTAGTTTATTGGCCTTATTTGACATGTTTGATATGTGTAGTATGCCAGATTTCATGTCAATCCAAGCGGTTGTTTAAAATTTGGAAGTTTTGCAATATTTTACCGTAAGTGAATGGACTATAACTATATGCATGTAAAATAGGTACTTCTTGTTTTTTATTTTTCCTGTTAGGTTTCCAGAAATTGTCCACGAGTTATCACAGCTTGTCCAGAAAAAGATATGTGATAACTTCATTAATAATAATTGACTTACACTCCCTCTCAAATAGGCCGGGAACATTAATAAAAAATTAAAATATTTAAAAATTTATAACTGAGTTATTTATTGAGAATTATTAATATTAGAGTTACCTATATAAAAATCAGAAAAATAAATTCTCTTCTTTTTTAACTCTATTATTAAACTTGAATAGAGACAACTTAATACCGCATTACGTAATGCTTTAATTTTGTTTTTTCCTATGCTGCAGACAGTACCGGTGCTAGGGTATAAGGTGCCCGCCTGCAAAACTAGCACAGGCGCCCTTCGGTTTTATTAACTTAGTATATTTGGCGCCCAACGAATAGAGGCGCCCGCCAGCAGTGCATCCCTTGCAGGTCCGTTATCGCTGGCCTTGCATGGCTGCAGACTTTTTTAGAACTGTGTACCTTTTAACGCTCTACATCCAAATATGCTCATTTGAAAGCTGTATAATTATTTAAACAATATTTAAGGTTAGGTATTTATTTTACCAAGGAAATATAAACACAGATAACATAATATTAATGTTTCGGAGCGAAATCAGAGCTGCTGAAATCTTTCAGTCCGTCGCTGACGGCGCGACTCATGGTAAAAAAAAAGATTAACAAAAAATTGTCGTCTCCTCAGCAAAAAAGGGCCGAATCCACCGTCTCTGATTCGTCGCTCTGCATGGGGCCTCGACGGTTGCAGGCAAAGTTCATTTTGCTATGGACTGTTGAAGGTTTGGTGTACTAGCCTTGATAAAGACCTAGCTATTTCTTACATTAGGTACAATAAATTCAACTTCTTCTTCTTCCTTCTTTTATGTAGGCTTTAAAGCCTGTTTCTTCTTCAATATTAGCCTCCTAAATTGTTTAAATTATCGCAATATCTTTTTCTTGGTCTGCCAATACTTCGTCGTCTATTTGGTGACTTATCTCGTGCTATTCGTACTATCCTATCTTCTGCCATTCTACTGTTTCCGTTTTGTCACCCATCCATTTATGTCTTCTACATTGCATGATCTTCTTATGTTTTCGCTTCTCTCCCTATCCAACAGACTTTTCCCTGATATTCT
This sequence comes from Diabrotica virgifera virgifera, assembly GCF_917563875.1. Classification (NCBI taxonomy): domain Eukaryota; kingdom Metazoa; phylum Arthropoda; class Insecta; order Coleoptera; family Chrysomelidae; genus Diabrotica; species Diabrotica virgifera. Next base: position 190,737,950 of record NC_065443.1, read on the forward strand.
TCTTTTTCTTCTTCTTCTGGTAGCACTACCACCCGGGGTGGGTCTTGGCTGACTGCACAACTCGCTTCCATCTCGAACGGTCGTCCATGATAGTTAAGTCAGTGGGTAGCCCCATTGCTTTTAGATCTAACCATATATTGTCTCTCCATCGCATTCGTGGGCGTCCTAAGGGCCTTCTTCCTGTGGGGGCTCCTCCCAGATCAGTTTGGTAAGGCGGTTATTAGGGGTCTATGGACATGGCCAGCCCATCTTAGACGCTGAGATTTAATTTTTTGGACTATGTCACTCGCTCTATACATCTGCTTGACCACAGCATTTGTTCTCATTCGGTATTGGTGGCTATTAGGGTCGGGATAAGGTCCAAAGATTCTTCTGAGGATTTTTCTCTCAAAACATCTAAGTTTTCTTTCAATTGCTTTGGTCAGAGTCTACGTCTCACACCCATACATGAACACCAGTCTAATCACTCTTTTATATATTCTGATCTTTGATGCTCGTGTTAGGCTCTTAGATTTAATAGTATTCTGGAGGCTATACATACATCTGTTTGCTGCCTGAATTCTCCCTTTAATCTCTTCCGTGATATCGTTATCTGCAGTGATTGTTGCTCCGAGGTATTTAAAACTCTCCACTCTTTCAAAGTTATATGGGTCTATCATAACGTTTTGCCCTATTCTATCTCGTCCCTTTTGTCTGTTGATGCACATGTATTTGGTTCTCTCTTCATTTACCCTTAACCCAGTTTTCTTTGCCTGTACCTGCAATTGATTGAAAGTTTCCTTCACATTGGTGACTGTGTTTCCCACAATGTCAATGTCATCCGCGTATGCTAGTAGTAATTTTGGTCCATTTACTGTCAGTAATTCTGTTCTAATTTGTGCTGTTCTTACTACTTTCTCCAGGATTATATTAAAAAGGAGAGATTCCCTGATATTCGTCGAAGTATTTTCATCTCCTGTTTTTTCTAGTAGTCGTGTCCACAAACCATACATACTTATAGACGTTTCACGACCATGTTAATCTTTCGGATCGAATTAGCGCCATCTCTTGATTGGAATGGGAACTAAATTGACAAATTTTAGTTACGTGAGAATTTCAAATTATAAATTTTGCGGGATTTTTGATGAAATTTCGCAGGAAATTAAAACAACAGAAAGACAATTCAATGTTTTATTCCATATTTTACTGAAAACTTCAAATATTTCAATTTGTTTTCAAAATGCTAAACACTACTGCTATGTGTCACGTGAAAGCACTGATGTGTATTGAGTTGAATGAAAATTTTTGAAAGAATCTTGTACATAGGATGATTGTTTAGATAAATATTACCTTATAATCTTTTACAAACTTCCAATAATATATAGGTCCGAAATGTTGATGACACACTTGTCTATTGGAATAAACTGTTTCAGGATCTATTATATTGTTTTTTTTTAATGTGGAGAAACACAACACGGGATGATCAATGTAAACTAAAAATTCTACTCATAAAAATGGAGAGGAGGTTAATACACTTATTAAAATTGTGATTAAATCTAATTAAAAACGTAACACCACTATAATAAAATAATTAAGCCACAAACTGTAAAATAAAAAGTAAATAACAAATTAATTTAATTGTCAACTGTCAGTTGTTAAATATAACAAGAGAATTGACTGACAGCGACATCTCTGGATTGGAATGGTAACTAATTTGCTGTCTTGACCTTGACAATTTACGTGAAACGTCTATGAGTATGTATGGTTTGTGGTCGTGTCGTTTTAGATGTGTCAGGTCTTGTCTCCGCGGTGTATGCATAGACATATTAACAATAGACCAGGCTAGGGATATGCCACTCAATGCATCGGGGTGTAACGCTAAAATCAAGTACGGTGGTCTAGCTTTCTTTGTCTGTCGTACAAGTGTGAGCGTATCTACCAAGAGGTGGGAGTAACGGAACGCTGAAGGTGATTTTATCATCACAGAGTACAGCGGCAGCGGCCATCATATGCTAGAGAGAGAAAGCTAAGCGCCGGTAGAGAGAGATAGATAGACCACCGACCCGAACCTTGCCTAATCTATGTGTTATTATATCAGATATAATTATAGTATAAGTGCACGAGATGCAAAACTCGCTTATTGCATGTAAAGGCAATTTGAGAAAAGTGCAAAAAACGTTTTTTGCATTATACATATTTGTTAATAATCAATTAATACTGTTAGCGTCCCTTTAGAACATATACATCTCCAATAGTTTTTAACATATTTTAAAAAAATAGTGTAGATTTAAAAAAAAAATGAAGAAAAAGAAAGCATTTAGCGAGTTTTGCACCAAAAAAATGATACAGAAATATTTTGGAAAAATTTTTATTCACAAAGCAATTAAACAGTTACTTATAATATTACATTAAATTTGTAGATCAATATCGCAAGGTTTTAAAACACTGCAGCCCAAAGTTAAACAAACAATTCAGAACACCGTTAAATGGAGCTAAAACGCAACTGATTCAAACGGTCGAATCACACCAGTAAACACGTGAGTAAAATCCGATGCTGTGACTGGACGCCTTACAAAAAGAGAGCTTTGCATCGCACGCATCAATGCATAAAGCGAGTTTTGCATCAAGTCATGATTTTTGGGATAGCTTTTCGTATGTTAAAAAACTAGTTTTGCTCCAAATACTTATGTAAAATAATAATTAAATATTATAGAAACAAGATGGCGTGCTTAACTACTTTTTTCAATGTTTGTCGATAAGAGAGTTTTGCATCTCGTGCACTCTCAGGGTGTATGTCAATATAGGTCTAATTGCTGCTTTATAGATTCTTGCTTTTGTGTCTTGTCTTAGGTATTTGTTCTTCCAGATTGTTTCATTAAGAGATTTCGCCGCTTTACTTGCTTTTAAGCTTTGTTGTCGTACTTCCTCCTCAATATCTCCGTAACTGGTTGTATCTATTCCCAGATATCTAAACCTTTCTTCCTGATTTATTATTTTTCCATAAATTACGATTTTACATCGTAGTGGGTATTTAGATGTTGTCATACATTTGTTTTTTTTTTTCTGTTGATATTATCATATTGTATTTCTTGTCTGTTGTATTGAAGATGTGTATTAATTTTTGGAGATCGTCTTCTGTCTCGGCGATTAATGCGACGTCGTCTGCATAACATAGGTACATATTTGGATTTCTTTGTTCCCCATTCTGGATCCATGACCTTTACGTACTGCTTCTATTATTAATAAATAAAATAACAATTGTAATTGAATAAAACAGCCTCAAAGTCTGGAAGTCGAAGAAGGAGCAAAACCCGTGCACAAGGAGCACCTAGGATGTAGAAGATCCTAGATAAGTCCATGAAAGACCGAGCTACCACCTGACCTTAGCTTTCATTGTTCATTCAGGATTCAGGATATGAATGGAAATAGGAATGGATTCTTTATTAAGTTTGGGTTTGAACATTAAAATAGGGTCCCTCTTTAGGATTCCTAATCTTCTTCAGAGTTTGCGTTGAATTTTATTTGTCGTACTCGTACAAGCAAAAATCGGAGTCCGAAAAGGCAAATGGGATAGTGTTATAGTGAGCGTGTGGTTATGATTAATTAATTTGGAATGTCTGTAAATTCAGCAGCACGATTCTATAAGGCCGAATTCAGGCAAAGACTATATTTTATTGCTAATTTATTACGGAAAGAAAAAATGTATTGCTGTATCTGTTTCGGAAAAACAGTGGGTGCTGCTACCTTTAGCCTTTAGGTACCGTAAGGCGTAAAGTTAGCAGCACCCAACCTATATCTCGGCAATGAAAATAAGTACAGGGCCCATCTGAACGGCATATTTTATTGCTAATTAATTTCTCTTGATTGGTATATTAACCAATCTCGAAAAACTACCCCATCATCCACTAGCGAAAAACTCACCCCCGAAAAAATTATGAAACTCGGAAATTCAATCCTATGGAATTAATTGCTAATTTATTACGGAAAGAAAAAAATTATTGCTGTAACTCTTTTCGAGAAACAGTGGGTGCTGCTGACTTTACGGTAAAGCTAGTAGCACCCAACCTATATCTCGGCAAGGAAAAGGGGTACAGTGCCCATTTTAATTTTATTGCTAATTAATTGCTCTTGATTGGTACATTAACAAATCTCGAAAAACTACCCATCATCCCCTAGCGCTAAACTCACCCCCGAAAAGATGACGAAACTCGAAAATTCAACCCCAATGACTTACTTGCTAATTTATTACGGAAAGAAAAAAAAATTGCTGTAGCTGTTTCGAAGAAACCAACACTGTGGGTGTTGCTAATTTTACCGTAAAGCTAACAGCACCCAACTTATACATATATCTCGGTAATGGAAAATGGTACATTGCCCATCTTAACGGCATATTATATTGCTAATTAATTGCTCTTGATTAGTATTGGGACCGTGCAAGTTCGGCAAAGCGACCTCTATTTCTACGCTCTGTACTTTTATTCGCACTTTTAATTATATTGGCCAATTATATTAGTCCTGGTTGCTGGATAATTGTCAAGACCATAGTCCAAAAAAATAATAAGAAGAAAAAATAAGATGCAGGTTATGTTTAGCAAACGTAAACAATTGTATGTAGTAAATAAAATCAGTTATTAAAATGCAGTACTGCAAGCAAAATACAATTAATTAAATTTACCTTTATATAATAATTGCATATCATATCAATATTGTGGAGCAATATATAATTTTTCTGCGTCAATGACAGAAGGTATGAAATATACGTCAATTTGACAATTTCAATTGACAATATGAATTATTTAAGATAGTTGCAATATTTCTCCGCGACTCGCGCACGGTCGTTTCTCGTTTCCCTTTCCAAGTACTTGCACACCGCGAATATTAACCAATCACGAAAAATAAACCCATCATCCCCTAGTGCAAAGGCCACCCCGAGATAATTATGAAACTAGAAAATTCAACTGCAAGGAATTGCTTGCTACTTTATTACTGAAAGAGTATATTATTGCTGTAGCCGTTTCCGGGAAACAATAGGCGCTGCAGCGCGCTGTTAACTTTATGGTAAAGCTGGCAGCGCCATATCTATATCTCAGCAAGGAAAAATGATACAGGGACCATCTTGGCGGCATATTTTATTTCTAATTAATTGCTGCCGATTGGTTAATTAACATATCACCAAAAACTACCCCATCATCCCTTAATACCAAAATCACCCCCCAAATAATGATTAATTTGAAACATTCAACCGCAGCGAATTAATTGCTAGTTTATTACGGAAACAAAAAATTTATTGCTGCAATTGTTTCCGAAAAACAATGGTTATGCTAACTTTACCGTAAAACTAGCATAATCATAGCTATATGTCGGCAATGGAAAGGGTTACAGGGCCATCTTGGCGACATATTTTATTGTAATTACTTAATAATTAGTTGTACCTATATACTGCGCGTCAGAGAAAACGGGCACCCAAAAAAATGGGTCATTTTTGATGTCTCATATCTCCTAGAACTGTTGTCCGATTTAAGTAATTTTTTAATATTCTATAGACTTATTCTTTAACAATATGGTTATAATAATATTGTTGCTAAACAGGTAAATTTTCATTGTATACCGGGCGTACGAATCAACTGTGTTTTTTTCTTAAAGTTCGCAACACCCTGTGGTATATTCTAGCATTTATAAAATACTGAAATTTAAACCCAACTATAGCCTCAGGTGTTCTTAACATTCTGTTTTTTAATTCATTCGCTTATGTTGAATAATACAAAAGTTAGGTTCTTTAACAACTTCATCAATACAGGGTGTTTCTAAATAAGTGCGACAAACTTAGGGGTAACCCTAACAACACAAAACATTCCAGGAATGTACTACCAAAGTTCTATCAATATTTGAATGTCCTGGCCATTTAGGGAACATTCGGTGAAAATCTGATTAAATTATTCCTGGAATGTTACCATAAGACATTCTGTGAACATACTACCAATGTTCCTATATTTTAAGCTGCCAAATAATAAATACTTGTAATAGATATAACATTACTTATAACAGAAACTTGTGCAAAAACGAAGAGAGGCATTTATAATTATTCTTAATTGCGTTCATTTTCAAATTCGCCGCGTGTGTATTTGTCAGAATTTGTGAACGGCGCTTAGAGAGGGCATCACGTGAATAAAAACGACCAACGACAACGACCACAACGAACGACCTCACTTCGGCGCTTCGCGTGGATTCGCTACTTCGCTACGGCCATCTTGCCGTGTGTGATCGATGGATTGTTTTCGTTTTGGTAATGTCTGGTAAACGAAACGTGTGTGTTTTTTGTTGTTTGTTTTGTTTTGTTTTTGTGCTTGTATAGTGCATAAAATTGATAAAATGGTGTCCTGTTCTCAACGAAGTTGCAGTAGCAGAAGCAATGTATTCTGCAGGAATAACGTTTCATACTAGGTTAGTATGCAAATATGTAAACAAAGGAATAACCCCTATTTCAGAAAATAATTAAACTTAATACTATAATACCCTAATACTATTCATAAAAAATCTTTTAAGTAACGTAGATATAACAAAGTGAATAAAATGTATAAATCAGAAGAATTATTATTTTGTAAGTTAATAATTATTGGTCACATCCATTTATTATTTTAATTGCGAATAAGCCACAAACTTCGCTTATTCCTAACTAAAATAGTAAATAGAGATGATATAATAACAAAATAGAAAATAGAGATAATGACAAAAGGATTATTTGTAAAATTAAAATAATAATTCTTCTTTTTTGCGTTTTTGCTAATGTATGCGTTTATAGTTTATAAACACGAGGATAGACCACACACTATAATAATACCAACTACATAATATAATGAATACACAGAATATAAAGATATTGTCGGTCCGATAAACTCAGAGTCCCAGTACCACTGAGTCTCAGACACAACTGGCTAGTGATTTTAGTAAATAATTTTGCAAATTTTACCAAAAAAAAATAAATACTAAATAGTTAATAATTACTAAATAGTTAGAAATAGGGCTTTTCATTCACAGTCATTTGTTTCGAGCATCTATCATATGTCGTATAATCCCTGTATATAGGGCTTTTCATCGATTGTCATTTGTTTCGAGCTTCTGTCATATGTTGTATAATCTGTGTATAATATCAAGGCCGCGTCCCACCATCAAATAATTTGATCAAACTGGATTGAGCAAACTGAAAGTGACAGTTAGTGACGTCACATCCTTGAGTGTTCATTGTGGATAATAATGAAAAATTTTAATTTTAAATAAAGTACAAACAAGTTAGACAACTCAATACAAAAAATTTGATCAAACTAGATTGATAGTGAGAGCACATATTTTTATAATTTCAATAAAACTGCAATTGTGACGTCACTTTGACGTACTTCCGGAGTTTGCTCAAACTGTTTGATCAAATTATTTGATGGTGAGACGCGGCCTTTAATATACACGGATTATACGACATTTGACAGAAGCTCGAAACAAATGACTGTGAATGAAAAGCCCTATTAATATTATACACAGATTATACAACATATGACAGGAGCTGGAAACAAATGACAATCGATGAAAAGCCCTTTTTTGCCAATTTTGACAAAATTGGCCAAAAACAAAAAAATTGCCTACTAAAATCACTAGCCAGTTGTGTCTGAGTTTAGCGAACCGACTATATTAATAATCAATTTTTAAGCTGTTTTATAATATTTTTAAGTTCATTAATCATATTTTTTATTTAAAACATAAATTCGTTAATAATGCTTAGTAATGCATATATTTGTATTTTTAGCTTTCCAGAAGATCCTGCGAAGAAGGCGTGAAGTATAGATCAGATTTGTTAATAGAGAAGTATGTTCAAAACATTTTTTAGAAAAAGATATTAGCAGAACTTCACTTTCATCTGTTCATTGAGAGACTGTGCTGTTCCAATAGCTTATGTCACACAGGTAATATGCTTAACCTAATTAATAATACAGTCCGTACAATATAGATACCGTTGCACTTCATTATCTACATAAGTGATCTAAGTTGACATTGTTTAATTATTTGATTAATATTCAATGTTTGATTAATATTCAATTTAAATAAATAAAAGCATCAGGATAGAAAAATTACCATTTATTTTAATTTTTGTTTAGAATCAGCGGAGAGAAGTGTTCTACAAAAAACCAGGAAGGAAACGGAATATGTGGCTACGAAAGGCAAAAGAAAGGTTTACAAAGCAAATGTGACACATTTTTTTATAGAAATATCAGTGAATTACATTAAAAAAATGTGTGAAAAGATTTTGTGCAATAAAAATGTTTATATTTATTAAGGATGCATTATTTAGTATGGCCACATATCGTCAGTGATGTGACAATACCTCCTATCTGTTTTTCATGAGATTTGTAAGAGAGACTAAACACTTGTTTGGGCCACCTCCTGTTTTCATATATTTTTTGACTTGTTTTGTAGTAAATTCAACTATCTATTTACTACAAAACAAGTCAAAACTTACGTATGAAAACAGGAGGTGGCCTTCAAAAATGTTTTTCATCTCCTGCAAAACTCATGAAAAAACATATAGGAGGTATTGTCACATCACTGACGATATATTTCAGAGAATGTCTAAAAAATATACTGTGAATGTCCTACGAACACTCGTGGACATTCATGGAATGTTCCAACAAGACAATCAGTCTAAAAAATATACTGTGAATGTCCAAAGAACATTCGTGGACATTCATGGAATGTTCCAACAAGACATTCAAGGAATGTTTAAAATACTGACACAACACTTTCCTGGGACTTTCCATGGTCATTCGTGTGCTTTTGGGGACATTCCAGGAATGTTTTCAATGTCCTGTGTGTACCTTCTAGGAACATTCCTGGAATGATTCGTATTATTAGGGATTCTGCATTAAAAATAATGGCAGCTTGCTTTATAATCGTATATCCGCAAATGCTTCGTTTCCGAGATAGGAAATATCCTACGGGATGTTGAATTTTTTCTTACACGATTCATTTATTGCTTTAAAACCGGTTGAGATATGCAAATGACATTTGGTGAGGTTTAGGAAGTAGTTATTACACATTTTTGACATACAATTAAGAATTTTATATTTACCATTGGCGTGCATACGGGTAATAAGCTGGGTCATATTTTTGGTGAATATAAAATTCTTAATTGCATGTCAAAAATGCGCAGTAACTACTTCTTAAAACTAACGAAATTTCATTTGCATATCTCAACCGTTTTTAGGGCAATAAATAAATCGTCAGTTTGTAACAAAAATTTCAACATCCCGTATATCTCGGAAACAAAGCAGTTGCAAACATATGTTTATAAACAAACGCTTATTATATTGTCATGCAGAATTACGCATTAAAGTTTGTCGCACGTATTTAGAAACAGCTTGTATTGATGAAGGACATACCTAGTTGTTAAAGTACGAAAGTACCTAACTTTTGTATTATCTAACATAAGTGAATGAATCAAAAAAGAGAATGTTAAGGAAACCTGAGGCTATAGTTGTGTTTTAATTTCAGTATTATATAAATGCTAGAATATTCCACAGGGTGTTGCGAACTTTGAGAAAAAACACAGTTTGATTCGTACACCCGGTATACAATGAAAATTTTGCTGTTTAGCAAGAATATTATTACAGCGATATTGTTGAAGAATAAGGCTATAACATTAAAACAATTACTTAAATCGGACAACAGGTTTAGGAGATACGAGTCATCAAAAATGACCCAGTTTTGGGGTGCCCGTTTTCTCTGACGACCAGTGTATATTAATATTAATAATATAATTAGATGGTTTATGTTTTTGTCCCTCAGATGATAACTTATTTAATTCGTTGTATGCAAGTACTTGGAGGGGATACGAAAAACGATCGTGCGTGAATAGCGGAGAAATCTTACAACTTTCTTAAATAATTCAAATTGTCAATTGACATTGTCAAATTGACGTATATATCATACCTACTGTCATTGAAGAAGAAAAATTATATGTTGCTCCACAATATTGATATGATATATGCAATTAATTATATAAAAGTAATTAATTGTATTTTGCTTGCATTACTGCATTTTAATAATTAATTTTATTTACTACATACAATTGTTTACCTTTTAATAATATAACCTCCATCTTACTTTTTCTTCTTATAATTTTTTTGGGCTATGGCCAATATCCAGCAGCCAGGACTAATATAATTGGCCAATATAATTAAAAGTGCTAAAAATGTTGCTGAGCTATGAAACCAGGTGTCTCTTTTCCGAACTTACATGGTTGATTTATGCTTAATGTAAAATGTAACACTGATAGGGCTTTTCATCGATTGTCATTTGTTTCGAGCTTCTGTCATGTGTCACATAATATTAATATATCTACGTCATACGTCTTTGGTTTGTATCATTGGTATATGCCAATGCCAATAACGTATGACGTAGATATATTAATATTATGTGACACATGACAGAAGCTCGAAACAAATGACTGTGAATGAAAAGCCCTATTGTAACACTTGCGGATACCTAGAATTCCTCAGAGGTCGCCTCGGTACAGGAGCGCGTGCGCGAAAACTATTTGTAATTTTAAATCTCACAAGTAGTTAGGTTATTAAATTATTGGTTACATACAATAAGAAATAATATTGTTTTTCTATTTTACTTTACTAGTCTATTATAATTAATGGGGTGCCAGAGTTTTAGCCAATATTATTCAGACTAGCTGTATTATTTACTTTTCTGATGATAAAATTAAAAATACCGTCTCTATTATAATAATTATTATTGTATACCTTGGTAGAAGAATAATATTTCAAATTAATTTTGACACATTTGAACATTTTATGAACTATTTTCAAAATGGCCTATTTTTTTAAATGATTTTTACACTTTTGTTTTGAACGTCAACATGTTATGAACACGAAAATGTTTTTTGAAATAGTAATATCATAGTAATTATTTATAATAACAGAAAAATTTATCCTCTTATTAATATAAACATTTTAAAATCTTTAATAATAATTAAAACAAGTCCACACGTTTTCTGGGTTGTATACATTTAGGCGGACACATTTAAAAATGCAGCAAAGAAAACGTGTGGACTTGTTTTAATTATTATTAAAGATTTTAAAATATTTATTAATAAGAGGATAAATTATTTAAAATTTTTTTGTTATTATAAATAATTACTATAATATTACTAATATTTCAAAAACCATTTTCGTATTCATACATGTTGACGTTCAAAACAAAAGCACCACAAAAGTGTAAAAATCGTCTAAAAAAAATATGCCATTTTAAAAATAGTTCAAAAAATGTTCAAATGTGTCAAAATTAATTTGAAATATTATTCTTCTACCAAGGTATACAATATTAAAATAATTATTATAATAGAGACGGTATTTTTAATTTTATCATCAGAAAAGTAAATAATACACGTAGTCTGCATAATATTGTCTAAAACTCTGGCAACCCGTTAATTATAATAATAGACTAGTAAAGTAAAATAGAAAAACAATATTATTTCTTATTGTATTTAACCAATAATTTGATAACCTAACTACTTGTGAGATTTAAAATTACATATAGTTTTCGCGCACGAGCTCCTGTGCGGGACGACCGCTGAGGAATTCTAGGTATCCGCAAGTTATTGGGTGCGTTCGGACGACCACAGCGGCTGGACAGCTGAGCCAGCAGTAGCTGTCAAACGTCACCGCTGGAAGTAAGCCGCTGAGAGATTTACTAAGCTTTCCCTATCACGGCTGGATACAACCACTCAGCCGATTTCTGCTGACAGTCAGCCGCTATGGTTGTCCGAACGCACCCATTGTAACCGATAAAACTGAACTTGATCTCGCATTCCACACTTCAAAACACAAGAATAATGAGGCATATCTGTTATCTTTTTAAATTAATTCTTCTAGTGAAAATGTTAAATTAATTCTTGTACAAAACAAAATTATAAAGAAACGCAACTAAATGATCTAAAGGCTGTATGACACTATGCATGTTCTTGTATCATTTCTAATATCGTTTCTGATATCGTTTCTTGTATACATTTTCTTGTATCATTTCTTGTACGTACATTTGTGCCCTGTATGACACTATGCAAGTTCTTGTATCGAAAATTGTATGAAATTCGGCACATGATTGGTCGAAATTTTGTTTGTCACCCTGTGTCACGTTATGGTAGTACTGCATACTGCATCTACAGCTACAGCTGATTTTGAAGATTTTATAAAATTTATAAACTTTTAATTAACATTTTAATGTTAACCAGAATTTTACGTTGACTGTTTGAGGTTGATTATTTGTGTTTTTATTTTGTTTTGATATTTGTGCTAAATTATTTGCATTAGAATTATCTTCAGTTTGATCCAAATTAGGAACTATTGTATTTTCGTCTATTAAAAAATTATGCACCATGAAACCTAAATTTATAGTATGAACTTTACTAGGAGCTAAATATATGATTCTTAGTAGACCAGTAGTCCATACCAAACGGTATATTAAGTATCAATAAAAGATTTATAAATAATACCTACAAAAGCACAAAATAAATTCATCAATACATTATCCCATTTTCATTTCAGCCGCCATTATGAGTAAGTAATTATGACATTTTAGATGTTTTACCAGCAGGTTTTACGTTTTTGCTCTTTGCGCAGAAATTGGCGCAGTTCTTGTACAAGAATCTGTGTCTGACTCAAATTCTTGTATCGTTTCTGATATCGTTTCTTGTATCTGTGCGTATGACACTATGCATTTTTTTGACATATCAGAAACGATATTAGAAATGATACAAGAAAATGTATAGTGTCATCATAGTGTCATACAGCCTTAAAACCATCTAAAACACAGAACTGATAAAATAACATTTTGCCTCCCGACCACCGTCCTGACATATTGATTTAATTTTGACAGCATGTTAGTAGGCCCCAGAGTGCGTAGGCCCTATAGAGCTTAGACAAGGAAAGAGGGCTTTTCTCCTTGTCTAAGCTATACAGCGTAAAATTTCTTCTTTTTTTTAATCACGGCAAAAATGGATGTCAAATTAAAAAAAAACATCCAAAAAAAGATGACATACAAATAAATCTGAGAAAACGAAGAAGAATTTTAAGGTTATGATTATGTCAGTGATGTGAATTTGTGAGGTTACCAAGTAACACATTACATTTTCATATTATTTAATTATTAGAAATAAATACGTAATAAGTTCCGGCAATGGGTACTAAAGAAGAAACTGACTTTAAAGTTAAAACTGAAGATGACGAGGTTAAACCATCATTAAGTGGAACAATAAAATTTCCTTCAGAATCTAAATATGCCCTTATCAAGAATAAACAAGTTAGAAATGGACAATATCAGAAAGAAAAACGGGAAAAGAAAAAGGTACAATTACACTTTTAAATAAAATAAATCAGTCCACTTTCTGTCCAAATAAACAATGTATTATAATAGATATGTACTAGATGGTGTCCTTTAATAAGATTTGTTACTAGTTTGCTAATATAATTACTATCAGACTATTAGAATAGATGTCCCTATTTTTATTTTATTATCTACATAGTTAAGCATCTAACTTGATCTTCCTTGTAATTGATTATTATAATTATTTACTGACTTGAACTCTTCTATCCTATTTCACGTAAATCACCCAATTCCATTACCATAGCCCCATTTTTTTTTATAAATCTAGGATTGTCTGAGAAACCATTGATGTAGAGAATGCATCGACTGTCCCAATAAAATAGATTGTCTCCCAAAAATCAACATTCCGCCGTCGATAATCTTCGATATTCTTTATTAGGTATCTCTTCAGTTGGCAGCAAAAGACCTGCTTATAGAAAAATTAGATCTCGACTAGATCCAGAGAAACTAAAATCAGATAGTAGTACAGTAAAACCTGCCAATTACGGACACTAAAAATGACAGAACTATTGGCCGATATAAGGTGGCTGCTATAGTCCTATGATATAGTGCTATGGTGGGGTGGTTTTTTTAGTCCACAAATTTTGGTTTGGGGAACTTTGAAACTGGCCATCTAGTTCAGGTGGTCGTTAACACAGGTTTTACTGTATTTGTACAAATTATATAGATAAGAGCCTGCAATATTTGAAGACAATTTGTCAGCATTGCCTTACATTTACAATGTGTTACCATCAAAGAGGCAGTCCAAAAAAAGTAATATGTCTTGTAAAATTAATACAAACTTCATCAATTTGTTACTGGATTTGGTTAACATGCCTTATACTTATATTATTTATGTTAATGGTACAAAACAACAATTTAAATATACAGTGCGTCCATAAAGTAACGCATAAATTCGTTATTTCGTAAACCGACAACTTCAAGAAAAAATCCCGAAACAGGTCGATTTTTGTTTTTAAATTACGATTTTTTGGAATATATATCATACTAGTGACGTCATCCGTCTAGGCGTGATGACGTAATCGATGATTTTTTTAAATAAGAATAGGGGTCATGTGATAGCTCATTTAAAAGGGTTTTAAATTCTCTATTCACTTATGTAAATATTAACATAAATATTTATACAGGGTGTTCAAAAAAATATTTTTTTAATTAAAATAATTGAGACAAAAAGAAGAATGTATGTAATTTATTTAATTCAAAATGCGTTTTACTAGGTACTGTCAGAAAACAGAAAAAAATTTATTTGACAAATATACATTGATTTTAGCTTAATCGAAATGTTCAAACTGGCAAGAGACAGGTGGGTGGCAGCTATACCATTGAATTTAAGCAAAAAACAATATTTATTTGCCAAATAAACATTTTTTTCCTGTTTTCTGACAACATTAAAACATATTTTAAATAAAATAAATTACATACATTCTCCTTTTTGTCTCAACTATTTTAATTAAAAAAATGTTTTCTTAAACACCTTGTATTAATAATTATGGTAATGTTTATATTATGGAATAGAGGATTGAATACCCTTTCAAATGAGCTATCACATGGCCCCTTTTCTCATTTAAAAAAATCATGGATTACGTCATCACGCCCAGATGGATGGCATCACTAATATGATATATATGCCAAAAAAATAAAAATCGACCTGTTTCGGGATTTTTCCTTAAAGTCGCCGGTTTACGAAATAATGAATTTATGCGTTACTTTATGGACGCACTGTATTATGGCACAATTTTTTATCCTTCTTATATGGAATGTTCCTGTGTATACTATGTATGGCTAGTTAAATCTTTTTGCAGAAAAAGTGAACCATGTAATAGGCCTGGATCCCGTGTTCCAAAAAAAAAGTTTATTAATAGGAAGCTGAAAATTTGTTAATAGCTTAAGAGCACACAGTAGCGATCAAGAGGTAGCAACAAACGTGGTCCAAGATTGTGAAAGTTCTGCGAACTTTCAAAAGTGAGGCAACAGTGTGTCAGTAATTCGACACTGACAGTGACGTTTATACTATCAAAAACAATAATTTTTATACACATAGGCACGAAATGTTGCCAAGTCAGTGATGTTCGATTTCTTGTTATAAAAAAATCGATTTTTAGTAGTTCCAATGTGACACAAAATCTAGGCACGGGATAAAAAAGTTTATTTGAAGAAAGTGTATTTTTTTGTCTTTCTTAACCTTTAACTACCCGCGCATCAAATTATAACATAACTACATATGTGGAGTACTTTATATGCCACAAGAAAATACACGTAAAAACAGTGGATTTGTTTATTTTTTTTTGAAAAAATACACTTAGTTGTTTGTTATAAACCTTATTTGGCATCAGTGCTTCATCAAACGGCATCAAGACGGCATCAAACCACTTCCTTCGTGGTCTCCGTCTTCTTTTCTTAACTTGTTCTCCTGCTGATAAAACTCTTAGGACGTTTCTTTCTTGTGGCATTCGTAAAACATGGCCCAACCATCTAACTCTCTGTGTCTTGATTTTCTGAGTTATTTTAGGTTTCTTATACATCTCCATTATCTCCAGGTTTGTTCTTCTGCGCCATTCTCCGTTAGTCTCCTTTATACCCCCAAAAATTTTTCTCAATATTTGTCTCTCCCAAATCTCTAGCTTCTTTTCTACTTTCTGGTTCATTGTCCAAGTTTCACATGCATACAGCACCGTTGGTCCCACTATTGTTTCATACGCTCGGATCTTGGCTGCCCTGGACACGTTTTTTGCCTTCAACAGTGCGTTTAATGAACCTACTGCTTTGCTACCTTTTAACAACCGTTTATCTATCTCTCTCTCTTCGTCTCCTTTATTTGTAACTGTGACTCCAAGGTACTCATTCAGTTACTTTCTCAAATTTATAATCTTTGTCATTTGTCCTTAGAGTAATCCACTTAGCTTACCAAGTTGTTCATAGAACTCATTTTTTGTTTCCATGTCTTTCTCTTCTGTAGGAGCATGTGCATTTATTATGCTAATTTTTCTATACTTCCCGCGAAATCTTAAATAGCACAGTCTTTCTGATATTGCTTGGAAGTCAGTTACCACTCGTCTTATTCTGTCTGACACTATAAAACCAGTCCTCAGGTGTCTATTTGGCCGGCCACTTTTAAAAAGGGTACTTTTCCCAACTTTTACTATCTCACTTCCTAGTTGCTTGGTCTCTTACAAGGCCATTATTTAGATTCTATATTTCTCTCGTATTTCATCTAAATTTCTTAATGCTCCTTCATCGTAGGTCCCCCTCTTACATTCCATGTTCCCACTTTCAGTACATTTTCAATTTGTTTATTTCCTTTCTTATCTTCTTTTCCTTTCTCCGAAGTCATCGTCCTTATTGTAGCCATGTCGTTACCATTTTTCTCATGTTGATTATTGTTTATTAGTTTTTTGACCTCCCTGGTGCAGCTTTTCCTTTTTTTATTTCGTATAGCTGCTCCTTCTCTTCATCCCATCTTCATTCTCTACCGGCTACTATTAATTTTTTGTATCCAATTCTTGCCATTTTTCCTTTTTCTCTTTCTTCTTTCGCCACCTTGCTTATTTGTTTCTGTATTTCTTTTTCTTTCATCGTTAGGTCACTGTTTATGTAAATGCGTTCGTTGTGGTTTTTTAACTTTCTCTTTTTTTTTTTCAATATCTCCATTTTTTCAGTCATTGTTTCCGTTTCTAGAACACAGAGATTATCTCCAATTTTTGTGGCGTTCCTTAATTTCACTTTTACTTGCAGTTCTCTGTCTAGGAAATTTTCCATCTCTTCTCTAATGTTTCTATCGTCGTTTGTGTCCATTTTTAATCCTGATATTATCAAGTTTTTCTTCTTACTGTATTTTTCTATGTATTCGATTCTTTCCTGTAGTTGCTTTACTTCTCTTTTCAAGTTCTGATTCTCTTGCCTCATTTCCATTAATTGCTTATTGTTTTCGGCTTGTTCCTTCCTGACTTGTTTTATTTCATTCATCATTTCATCACTTTTCTCCATAAGTTCTTTCATCATTCTAATCATAACTGCATTTGTATCTTTGTCTGCTTCATTTTTCTGTTGTGTTCTCTTTGCTTTTTTATTTCTTTCAAAACTGTCCTTGTTTCCTTCTGTTCTCTTCCGTTTAGTTTCTTCGTCTGTTTCTACCTCGCTTCCAGTTTCGCTTCTATGCGCACTCATTGTGTTTTTGTTTAGAGACCTATTTCTGTATTTACTTATTACTATGTATTATATTATTATTTTATTTATTAATTATTTAATTTTAAAATTTTTATTTTAGGTACTTTTAAAATTATTTACAAATTTTTTAATTATCGATTATTTATTTATATCAACAACAATATTACGACTCTGTATTTTTCGATAGGTGAAAAAAACTTGAATTTATCTATTAGTAATTAACACTGCGGAAAGAAGGCCCGGCTAGTCGACCCAGCGGACCGTTGACTTCTTATCAGTGCCAAAAAACTTAATGATAATTATTGTTTTACTGTTAGTAATTTAAAATATATTTTTATTAAAACTAGGTTAGGTTAATAATGTTTGGATTTTACTTTTAAAATTCTTGTTTAGTTTACACTCTAAATTACTTAGTTCACTTATTTACACTTTGCAAGAATTTGGTGATTTATCTGTTCGCAATACCTCAGTAATGTTGAAGCTAAATCGACCTCACTGTCTCTTTACCAGGACCGAACTCCTTTCTGGTAAAATTAATACAAACTTCATCAATTTGTTACTGGATTTGGTTAACATGCCTTATACTTATATTATTTATGTTAATGGTACAAAACAACAATTTAAATATATTATGGCACAATTTTTTATCCTTCTTATATGGAATGTTCCTGTATATACTATGTATGGCTAGTTAAATCTTTTTGCAGAAAAAGTGAACCATGTAGTAGGCCTGGATCCCGTGTTCCAAAAAAATGTTTATTAATAGCAAGTTGAAAATTTGTTAATAGCTTAAGAGCGCACAGTAGCGATCAACAGGTAGCAACAAATGCGGTCCAAGATTGCGAAAGTTCTGCGAACTTTCAAAAGTAAGGCAACAGTGAGTCGGTAATTCGACACTGACAGTGACGTTTATACTATCAAAAACAATAATTTTTATACACATAGGCGCGAAATGTTGCCAAGTCAGTGACGTTCGATTTCTTGTTATAAAAAAATCGATTTTTAGTAGTTCCAATGTGACACAAAATCTGGGCACGGGATAAAAAATTTTACTTGAAGAAAGTGTATTTTTTTGTCTTTCTTAATGGCGGTACAGGCTCCTTTTTTCAATATTTTATTTAGTTATAGAGTAATTTCCACATACAGTAGAACCTCGATTATCCGTCAGGGCACCGGACCAAGGGTATGACGGATAATCGAAAAGACGGTTAACAGAACATTAAAAAAAATTAAAAATTCATGGTACAACTCTCAAATTTCATTTGTATGTTTTGTTTGACAATATAAGAGGGATTTGTGTTCGTACAATCGAATCAATTTAAAATATTCTGAAATCTTTGTTTGTTTTACTGTTGCTTCACATTTTGCTTCTTCTTCTTCTTCTTTTTATGTAGACATGATCTGTCTGTTTTTCAATGTGCCTCCAGTAAGTTGTCATTCCATCTTTTTCGTGTTCTTCCCACTGATCGTCTTCCTATTGAGGAACCGTCTCTCGCCGTCCTTACTACTCTATTTGTTGTCATTCGGCTTATGTGGTCGTTCCATTCTACTCTTCTATTTTTCACCCAGTTATTAATGTTGTTCACCTTGCATCTCCGTCGTATATCTGCACTTCTAGCTCTATTCCACAGTGTCTTACCATCGATTTTTCGCAGTGTTTTCATCTCTGTTGTTTTTAGCATTTTTTTTGTCCTTTCTGTATCAGGTCGTGTTTCTGCCGCGTAGGTATGCTATTACTGGTCTGATGACTGTTTTGTAAATTCTTCCTTTCACTTCTTTTCCGATGTTTTTATTCATAAAATGCTTCACATTTTGCGACGGCTGAATTTCTTAATCGGCATAAGATCATGCAACCTACTTTATTGGCTTTTTCTTGTTGCGAATACCACTCGATGAATTATTGCATGTGCGATGCAGTTTCTCTAGATTATTTACGCAAATCTTTTTCAGTTACAATAGGTTCATCAACATATCCACAGTCAAATTCCAAGTCTGTGTCAGTTTCTGAATGTATTTGGTCCGCCTTTGTTGCCATTTCAACGATTTCTTTATGTGTCAGCAATGGATAGCCGTTTGTGTCCTCATTCCTTATCACAAATGGTTCTCATCTGAACTTAAAAAGTTGATATCTTGTAAGAAGGCAGCTCATGCTAAGTTTAAAAATACTAACTCAGCTGGTGATTATTCCAACTTTTCTAATCTTCGAGCTCAGTGTAAAACTTTGACAAGAACATGTTATGATAATTATATTTCTAGTATTGATCTGAAGGTTAGTGAAAATACAAAATACTTCTGGAATCACATTAACTCATTGAAACAAGATCACGGTATCCCCAATAAAATGCATTATAATAGTACAATTGCTGAAAGTGGTATAGACATTAGTAATTTATTTGCTACTCATTTCTCTAGTGTTTATAAAAATGATAATATAGATGTGTCATATATGCAGTACGATATTTTTAGGCAGCCTGACATTCCATTTATACAATTTTCCCTAAGCGAAGTTTATGAAGGAATTAGCTCTTTAAAAGGTAAACTGGTTAGTGGTCCGGATGGTATCCCTGCGTATTTTTTGATAAATTGTAAATGTAGTATTTCCAAACCACTAAATTATTTATTTAATTCTTCTTTAAAATTACAACAATTTCCTGTTAAATGGCGGGATAGTTTTATTACCCCTGTATTCAAAAATGGTCTGAAAAATGATATTGCTAATTATCGTCCCGTAGTATTACTTTCTGCAATACCTAAATTATTTGAACTGTTGTTATACAGGGTGGGGCATTAGTGTGACAAAGTCCAATTACTCGTTTCTCGTAAGAGATACGAAAAAAAGTTATTTAGGTAAAAGTTGGGGCACACATAGTATCATAATTTAAAAATATTTTCAAATATACAGGGTCGTCCGTATTGACAGGGTGACACAAACTTATGTTTTTTTAAATGGAACACCCTGTATTTTTTTACATTTTTGGATTCTCCTCGATGTTTCCTTTCTTAAAATATATGGTTTTGTAATATTATACGAGGTAGTTTAAAAGATAATTACGTTTTTTTGTTAATTTCGTAGCAAAATCTACACCCTGTAGAATTTTAGTGATTTGACATCAAATTTTTATTTTATGTTCAAACGATTTTTAATATAGTCTACTATTGTTAAACATTAACAGTATAGCGAAATGTTTAATTTTAGTATACAGGGTGGGTCGAAACTCGGAATGAGTATTTTCTGAGTTTTCTTAAAAATGGAAAACCCTGTATTTAAGTATTTTAAGGAAATGATATTTTATGGTACTTTTTTATTTCTTAAGCATTCCCTATACCTAAGTGCTTTAATTTGTAAGTTATTCGTGATTCTTTAAGCCAAACATTAATTGTAAGAAAAATTACGTGAAATTTTATTAGGTGGCTGTGAAAATATTTAATCAAAAATAATTTTTGGAAAAGAAAATACATCATAATCTAGTCTGATCCTTAATTTATTACTATTGGATGAAATATCCAAATAAATTCGTAGTTAAGGTTGTTGGTGCGCAAAATATTAATAAAAACATACAATATTCTACCTAGTCGGCTATGACACTAAATTTCCTTAAAAATTTGATATTATACTATTTTTATAGATCCAGTTGCTTCGTTACCATTACTAATATGTATTTTTCTTATGAGAAACTGATTAATAAGATTTTGGTGCTAGTGGAATATAACAAAATGTGCTACTAGCAATAAGAATTTTTCATCAGAAATTCCCTGATAGAAAACAACTAAGAAGAGAAACGATTAAAAATATACTAGAACGGTTTCAACGGACTGATCACTTAGATTATGATAAATCTGCTCGAATAAAAACTATTGTAAGTGAAGAAAACAGCAATTAAATGTAATCCTTAGTGTCGCTGAAGATCTGCATATTAGTAAAATCGTTCTTACAATCTAAGTATCTTGTCTGTTGAAACCGTTTTAGTATCCTTTCAAAAGTTTCTCTATTTGCTTGTCGTCTATCAGGTAATTGCTGATGATACATTTTTATTGCAAGTAGCTCATTTTTGTTATACTCTCCTAGCACAAAGCCATTTTAATCCGTTCCTCTTTAGAAAAATTAATATTAGTAATGGTATCAAATCAACTGGAACTATATAAATAGTGTAATGTCAAATGTTTAAGCAAATTTTGTGTCATAGCCAACTAGGCAGAATTTTGTATGTTTGATTCATATTTTAAGCACCAACAACCTTAACTACGAATGTATTTGGATATCTCATCCAATATTAATAAATTAAGGATCAGGCTAGATTATTATGTATTTTTTTTCGAAAAATTACTTTTGATTGGATATTTTCACGGCTACCTAATGAAATTTTACGTAATTTTTGTTGCAATTAATGTTTGCTTAAAGAATGACGAATAACTTACAAATTAAAGCACTTAGGTACAGGGAATGCTTAAGAAATAAAAAAGTACCATAAAATATAATTTTATTACAATACTAAAATACAGGGTGTTCCATTTAAGAAAACTCAGAAAATTCTCATTCCGAGTTTCGACCCACCCTGTATACTAAAATTAAACATTTCGCTATACTATTAATGATTAACAGTAGTAGACTATACTAAAAATCGTTTAAATGCAAATAGAAAATTTGATGTCAAATCACTACAATTCTACAGGGTGTAGATTTTGCTACAAATTAACAAAAAAACGTAATTAACTTTTAAACTACCTCGTATAATATTACAAAACCACATATTTTAAGAAAGGAAACATCGAGGAGAATCCAAAAATGTAAAAATATACAGGGTATTCCATTTAAAAAAACATAAGTTGGTGTCACCCTGTCAATACGGACGCCCCTGTATATTTGAAAATATTTTTAAAATATGACACTATGTGTGCCCCAACTTTTACCTAAATAACTTTTTTTCGTATCTCTTACAACAAACGAGTAATTGGACTTTGTCACACTAATGCCCCACCCTGTATAAACCCTTGTCATGGTATTGTAAAAATATTCTGATCGAACAACAGCATGGTTTTACGAGTGGTAAGTCTACCAACACAAACTTACTGCTTTATCAACATTGTATCACTTCTGCCTTTGAAAAGAGGTGCCAAGTTGATTCGATTTACACTGACTTTTCGAAGGCATTTGATACAGTGAACCACGATTTACTCTTACAAAAACTCGCTAAAATCGGATTTCCACACTATTTAGTGAATTGGTTGGAAAGTTACCTACAATGCAAGATTCATTATGTGAAAATAAAAAATTTTACTTCGATTCCTATAAACGCAAGTTCTGGCGTCCCACAGGGATCACATTTGGGACCCTTACTATTTAATATTTTCATTAACGATGTAGCTTCATGTTTTAAATAGGTATTGTAAGTTTTTATTATTTGCTGATGACCTGAAATTATTTATGGAAATTTCTGAATTATCTGACTGTTTCAGGTTACAAGATGATTTAAATTACTTTATTAATTGGGCTACCAATAATGCCATGTCTTTAAATCCACGCAAATGTTTTACAATAACTTTCTCGAGATCAACAAATTCTGTAAATTTTGTTTATAATATTAATTCTGTTCCTTTAGAGAAAATTAGTGAAATCAAGGATCTAGGAGTAATTTTTGACAGTTCTTTGACATTTGTCTCACACTTAAGATCTATTACTAGTAGAGCTTTGAAAACTTTAGGATTTATAACTAGAAACTCTAGAGAATTTTCTGTTTCTACATTCAGGACTTTGTATTTATCTTTAGTACGCAGCATCCTATTGTATGTTTCACCAGTGTGGTCACCTCATTATCGATCACATATTTTATCTTTGGAAGCAGTCCAGAATTGGTTTTTGAGAACTTGTCGGTGGAGATTACATATGTCTCAATTTTCTTCTTATCAGAGAATAAATAATCATTTAAAGTTGTTGTCTATTGAAAAAACTTTAATTATTAATGATCTTTTATTTCTTCATTAAATCTTGGAGGGTAATATAACTTGCCCGGATTTGTTGGAGCTAATCAACTTTAAATTAAACACTATAAATATTAGAAATAAACCATTATTCTCAATTAGTTTTCATTATACTAACTACGGATATAAGTAATAGCCCTATACGCTGTGAGCTCGTACGTAGAGGGGATATTTACAAATTCGCGAGCGCCAGTAGTGGCAAGTCTGTAAACGTTTACCGGAAATTTGACATAAATGTCAAAGTGATTAATTTAAAGTTAAAAGTGAAAACATTAATTATAAAAAATATTAGTTGGTCAAAGCTGTGGTATATATTTTTACCTTAAATATACTTACGTTTTAAATACTGAATTTAAGTTTTTTTAATGTTCCGTAATATCGTTGATTGAAATAAACGGTAATCTTAGCGCCATCTACACGATAATTGTGAAAGTATCATCCGAAGTAAGAAATTCATATTTTATCAATAGAACGTCAAAATGATTTGCAAAATCTTAAAAAAATCGAGTACAATTTAATTAATTTTTTGCGTTGTAAATATTAAGCGATAACAATTAAATAATAAATTTAAAAATTACCGGTGAAAGTTGGATTAGTAATCCGCCAGGAGCGCCACCAGCCAAGCTCAGAGCCTATACCTAGATTTCATAGACTGGGTAATGAAATTAATAAAACTACAGATCTGCTGGGAGTTAGTCAAACCAGGTTTAAGAACCAACTGAGGGAGTATTTAATGTAATATGTTATTGTGATATATTTATTTGTTAGGAACCAACTGAGGGAGTATTTATGTAATTTATGTATTTTATATATTTTAAGTATTTTATGTAGGTAATATGTTATTGTGATATATTTACTTGTTAGTAGGTTAGTGTTAAAAATGTCTATATATCTTTATATTGTAAAAAGGAGATTTTCCGTTAAATAAATAAAAAAAAATAAACAAATCAAACCAACTTTTTTTTATTTTTCTACATTAAAATGTTTGCTTATGTAGTCAATACAACGTCTGTATGTGCCCTGACGGTTAACAGAGGTGACGGTTAATGGAGAGACGGATAATCGAGGTTCCACTGTACTAACATATTTCTGAAATTGGGCTCTGTACTGCCATTCTTTATTATATTACGAATATGTGTGCCAAATATCTCGACAAAATATTCAAAATTAGAGCCGCAATCTTGGAACGCGTTTGTTGCTACCTGTTAATCGCTACTGTTTGCTCTTAACAATGACTAGTCGGATAAACTTTGATGGACGGTAACACTGGAACAGGGGGGAGTTTTTATTTATTATAGGGGGAACATAATTCCTGTCATTTAACATGTTCTACGTTTCGGACTTATTAAAATGTCCAACATATGGACAAACATTTTTCATATATTATATAAAGTTTGCTATTGAATAATCTTAAAAACAGCCTGCTAGTTTTCACAATCATAAACTAGTCAAGATGACAAGTTTCACAATTAAAACTTCCCCTGTTCCAGTGTTTCCATCCATCAAAGTTTGTCCGACTAGGCACTGTTAAGCTATTAACAAATTTTCAGCTTGCTATTAATAAACTTTTTTTGGTACGTGGGATCCAGGCCTATAATGCACAGGAATAGTATGCCTAATGCCTTTTTGGATAAAGCGTTTAGACACTAATACTTTTAAAAGGATCCTTAGAAGAAAGAAACATAAATCGTATTCATTAGCTAAGATTATAAGTAGGTATGTATGTATTAAATATCTCGACATACTGCGGGGCTATGGGAATGGCCCATTTATTTTTTTTTTATGGAATGCTGTTTGAGTCTACATTTCTTGAAATGTTCCTGTGTATACTATGTATGGCTAGTTAAATATTTTTGCAGAAAAAGTGAACCATGTAATGCTCAGGAATGTATACCTAATGCCTTTTTGGATAAAGCTGTTAGGCACTAATACTTATGACATAGATATATTAATATTATCTGACACATGACAGAAGCTCGAAACAAATGACAATCGATGAAAAGGCCTATTGTTGGCAAACATATGCGATCCATCGGCGTTAGTACAAATATCCATGAGCTTATATCTGCCTTAGTTAAGGCTATGGGTACATAATTCGCAAATATTTTACGTGTATCCCTACTTTTTCTGTCTTTACACGGCAAATTACGTGTAGTAAAATTCACACTGGTGTGGATATGTAAACATTACTAGAATGTCATTCTACTTGAAAATGTCATAATTAATTTAAAGAGATGGCTTTTGAATGTTCTTGGATAACTGTTATTTTTATAATTGCAAATTATTAATTCAGTTAATAAATGTGATAATTTTTTCACTAACTATGTTTTCAGTGATTGTAATAATTTATTTGTACAACAAAAACTAATAATCAATCGAGAAAAGAGGAAAAGTGTTAAAGTGATTTTTTAATATGTTGTTATTTTGGAACGCTTACAATTTTGAACATCTCGAACAACAAAATACTTGGATCACAGGATATATCTGATGTATTCTCTGCTTGGATCTTCCACAAATAATACACAATAAATAACTTTTTATTAAGTTCACGTCTTAAATCAATTATTTATCAAATACACTATATATCAATAATATTTAATCAATTTCTCAAAATATTCCCGATGCAATGTCAAATATTTAAAATTGTCACTGATTGTCAGTGTCTGACTGACAATATATGCTGACAATATTATATTCGGTTGAGTGCGTTGTAAGACAAACATAGAAAAAAGTGTTGTGTGATTTGGTAGAATGCGATCTTACCCTTCAAAAAATATGTCACGTATTTCAGCACCTGGAAAATTGGAAGGATACTACAAATCTGGCCTCCA
The DNA here is from genome assembly GCF_917563875.1 of Diabrotica virgifera virgifera. Taxonomy (NCBI): domain Eukaryota; kingdom Metazoa; phylum Arthropoda; class Insecta; order Coleoptera; family Chrysomelidae; genus Diabrotica; species Diabrotica virgifera. The sequence continues at coordinate 190,764,331 of NC_065443.1, forward strand.
CATAAGTGGTCTGTAGCTTCGACATGATAGGTGTGAAATTTTAAACGTTCTTGCTGTTGATTGGATAGGAAGGGTAGCGTTATCTAGCCTCCACGCTAGGTACACCATAGCCTCCATACGGTACTTCCAATATTTAATATTTTATTCAAGTGGGCAATAAAGGTAAAACACAAACAACTTTTGTTTCTTAATTATTTATTTATACAATAATGTGACATTTTACATAGAAATATGAGTATTTAATTTCGATTAAATATATGTTTACTTGTTGAATTTATCGGCTGCACACAACAGCTGATCGGCCATTAGACCCAACAACAAAACGCGAAATAAAATGTGTATTTTAAAACTGTTGGATAAACACTACCTACAATCAGAAAAACTTACCTTTAAAAAGGTACTCGATTATGAAATAACAAAAATATCAAAAAACACGACTGAATATCAGCTTTTTATGGTGACACAAACACAAACACCAAACACATTTTATAACCGACCTTATAAAATAAGTGAACGACAACGAACGAACGAACACAAATTACAGATTCACAGATAGCGCAGGATTTGTCAAAAGTCATGTTCCACCAATCACAATGCCGACATCAGCGCCTCTGACTAAACGGAAGGAAAATAAATACGATTACATGTTTTTTATTAGAGTTAGCGGGGCATGAAGACAAAGACAGATTTGGAAAATATTACCACGGCATTGTGTTCATTTTTTTCAAATCCTGAAAAAACCAATAAATATTTTTGAAAAATTTAAACGCAGAATTAAAGACTAAATTATTACCGAGGGCCGAAAGTCCCTTAGAATAAATAAAAGGTTCATTTTGAATGAGATATTTGAAATTAAAAATCACACTAAATTTTCTCTTAGTTTTTTCACCCCTGTAACTTATTAAAATAAACATTATAGAAGTTCTCAGGGACTTTCGGCCCTCGCTAATAACGTAATCTTTCATTCTGCGTTTAAATTTTTCAAAAATACTTATTAGTTTTCTCAGGATTTGAAAAAAATGAATCCCCATTTGAATAGCATTGCAGCCCAAAATACGTATCGATCCTCTTAATAGCAGAAACACCGCAGCTGGGCCCGATGATATTCCTTATGCATTTCTAAAGCACTTGTCTAATTATGGTCTTAAAAAACTCCTAACTTTATACAATCTAATCTGGAGCTCACATAAATGTCCATCTCAATGGAGCAAATCTATTGTTATACCTATACTTAAGCCAAATCAGCCAACTAGTTTTCCACAATCTTACAGACCCATTTCCCTCACATGCACTATGTGCAAATTAATGGAAAAAATGATCAACAAACGTCTTCTATGGTATTTTGAAAAATACAAGATTATTCCACAGGAACAATCTGGCTACCAAAGACAGCGCTCCACAAGAGATAACCTTGTACTACTTCAAACCCATATATCTAACGCGATTAATAGCAAACAAGATAACAAGATCTGATAGCAACAATCTTCGATATAGAAGGCGCATTTGACACCATCTCAAGAAACGCAATTCTTGACAAACTTTTTCAATGTAACCTCACTGGCAACATATACGCTTTTATAAAAAACTTCCAAACATCTAGAACATTCAGGGTTTCTGCCAATAACTTCCTTTCTTCTCCATATATCCAATATGACGGAGTTCCTCAAGGTTCAGTTTTAAGCACATCTTTATTCATTCTTGCGATTAGCCAGTTATGTCACAATATCCCTCCGCCTATCAAATGCTTATTATATGCCGATGACCTAATAATGTACTGCCAGGGTAAATCCAACGCTACTACTAGTAAAATTCTGCAATCAGCAGTAAACGATCTACAAATCAAAGTTGCTTCCCTAGGACTTACTGTCTTCCATTCTAAGTCCAAAGTTATTAAATTCAATAGAAGAATGAATTCTTTTAACCCTGAAATCACCGTCAATAACTTTAAGTTACTGGTCGTTGACAATTGCAAAATATTAGAGCTGATATTTGATTCAAGATTAACCTGGAAACAACACATTCAGGAAACTAAAGGAGCGTGCCTTAAAAGGTTAAATATAATTAAAACACTCACATTATCATTGGGGTGCGGAAGAAACTACGTTACTGAAAGTTTACAGATCACTAATCCATCCAAGCTTGACTATGGATGTTTCATCTATATGTCTGCATCGAAGTCAAACCTAAATTCACTAAATACAGTGCACACCACGGCTATCCGCCTATGTCTTGGAGCATTTCGTTCCAATCCGGCAGAAATTCTTTACTGTGAAGCTAATAAACCTCCTCTGTGGCTTAGACGAGAATATCTGCTTTCCTCCTATGCTGCTGCAATTTCTTCCAATCCCTCCAATCCAGTGTATCCTTTAATTACATCATCACATCAACCTCATAACCGTGCTCCTTGTAACTTAATTATACATCCTTTTCCTCATCTTCTACACCCGTTATTAAAAGATATAAATTTGTCTGAAACCAGAACGCTACCATTCTCCAATAATCCCTATTGGACCAACCTACTCCCTCATCATGATATGTCCCTCACGAAATTTAACAAGGAAGATGTCAGTGTTAACACATTAAGAAATCTCTTCCTAGAACTCATAAACAAAACTAACTACTCTAACTACTCTTCAACAGCCTATCGAACTCTGTAAAATTTCCCCTTGGTGTAGTATTCACACTGGCGAACTGCTAGCTATCTTGTGTGCTTTCAAACATGCTCAAACATATCCAAACACACACATAGCCATATGTACTGATTCACTTTCCTCTATACACTCCATCAATACTATAACCACCAACCATCCTCTTGTCCAAGATATTCATGACATTTATCAGCTTCTCATAAATCAAAATACAAAAGTCACTTTATCATGGGTACCATCCCATGTTGGGATTAGTGGTAACGAAAAATCCGATTGCCTTGCCAAAAAAGCTGCATCATCGATGGATACCATACTTAATGTACAAATCTGCAATGACCTAAAAGCCAGACTGAAGAAGCACAATCTATCCACCTGGCAAATTCACTGGAATAAAATTACTTCAGCGCTGCATGAAATTAAGCCCTCAGTGAACCTATTTACCTGCTCTAGTTTATCTCGGAAAAACATGACAATCGTACGGAGACTGCGTATAGGACATACCCGTCTAACACATGGCTATTTGATGACATCATCTCCACTGCCAAAATGTCAACACTGCAATACTACTCTTCGAATCAGACATATACTTATTGACTGTCATTTTTATGCCAAAGAACGCCAACAGCTTGGTATCAGTCCTAACTTCAAAGATGTCCTCAACAGCACAGACCAAATCAACAAGGTTATCAAATTCCTCGAGAAGAATCAACTGTTAAACAAAATATAATTATTGCTAACTGATTTTTTTTTACTTATGTTAAATAATGTTAACTAATACTATTGTAATGTATAATATATGTATATTACCATGTAAACTGTAACTCGTGCTAATGACCATAGATGTCAAATGCACGTTAATTTAAATAAAAAAAAAAATACACAAACCTTTAAGTGACCATTCCTACTCAGAAATTAGAAATACAGTAAACCTTCGTAAGCTATCTTCTAGACGGATTTATGCTGATGTTTTGTTTCTACATAAACTATTGAATTCTAAAATAAATTGCAATGATCTACTGTCTCTAATTGATTTTAATGCTCCCTCTACAGTCACTAAATCATCTCAAAAATTTTGCAATTAAATTTCATCGCTGCAACTTTGGTAGGCATTCTCCACTGAGTAGAATCATTCTGAATGGAAATAGAATAGACTTCGATTTGTTGCTGTGCGCTTCCGAACACAATTGTAGACAATGTGTAAAAAAATGTTTGTAATTTAGGTGATTTATATTGTTATGTGCTATACTGAAATGAGGGCATCTCCTGAGGTAAAATGTGCCGGAAGTAAAATGAGCCTCCGTTCGGATTTCCGGGTGAGGACTATCTCAGGGGGAACACCATTGCAGGTTAGAAAAATCAGGATAGGGTCGTGGAATCTTGGTAGTCTTACAGGTAAGAGTCTGGAGTTAGTGGATTTGCTCAAACGAAGGAGAGTTCAAATTGCTTGCATTCAAGAAACTAGGTGGAAAGGACAAAGGGCAAAAGAACTAGGTGAAGAATACAAATTGTGGTATGCAGGGAGTAGTAACACTAGAAATGGAGTTGGTATAATTGCTGATAGTAAAATGAAAGATAACGTAGTGGAAGTTGTAAGAACGAGTGATAGAATGATGCCAGTAAAATTTGTAATTGATAAAGAGGTATTGAATGTTGTCTATGTGTATGCTCCTCAAACAGGTCTGGGTGAGAATGAAAGAAGAGCTTTCTATGACCAATTAGGAGACTTCCTGAGTGATATTCCGTCAGAGGAGAAAGTTATAATAGGAGGTGATTTCAATGCACATGTAGGCCAAGCCAAGGCAGGATACGAAGCAATACATGGGGGATTAGGCTTTGGAGCTACAAATGAAGCTGGAGATGATATGCTTGAATTAACAACAGTACTAGATATGGCGATTGTTAACACATTCTTTAAAAAGAGAGAAACTCAACTTATTACGTACAAAAGTGGACAACATCAATCCCAAATAGACTATTTCATGATAAGGAAAGAAGACATACGTGAATGCAAGGACTGCAAGGTAATAGTTAGTGAGACAGTAAGCCAACAACATAAGCTGCTTGTTCTGGACATCGAAGTAAAAAGTGAAACTAAACCAAAATATCATAGAGGACCACAAAAATCAAGTGGTGGATGCTAAAAGATGAGAAAGAAGGTCTATTTAGGGAAAGAATAGTAGAGAAAATATGTTGGAACGTGAAAGGAAGCCCTACTACAATTTGGAGAAAAATGGCCAGTAGTATTAGAGAAACTGTTATTGAAATACTGGGGAAAACGTCAGGAAAAAAGTTTGAGGATAAAGAGACTTGGTGGTGGGCAAACGAAGTTCAAGGAAAAATAAAAGAGAAGGGAAAATTATATAAAAAGTGACAAGAAACCAGATCCAACACAGATCTTCAAAACTATATGGTCGCGAAAAAGGAAGCGAAAGTAGCAGTAGCAAAAGCTAAAGCAGAAGCGTATTCAAACCTATACGATCAACTTGATACCAGGGAAGGCGAAACGAAGATATATAAAATAGCCAAACAGGGAGCAAAGAAAGCAAAAGATTTTAATCAGATTAGATGTATCCGTAGTGTGACCAACTCCAATTCAGTCGAATCCGGGACAAGGCTGAAAAAAATACCTGAAATCCGGAACTTTTCAATGAAAATCGAGCCATTTTTTTTTCAGAAGACGATAATTAAAATAAAGAAACGAAAGAAAGTCCACCGCCCACCGATATAAAATGCATACGCTTTGGATGTGGTATTAGAATGAAACTCTAGAAATTGCCGACTTTTTTCGTCCCATACCAATTCAATTTGATGTGAATTAGAAGAATAACGTATTCAAAATTTCAAAATAGAATTTTACCAAAACGTTGAAAATTCGGATGGCCCTGAAGCATTGTCCGGGACGCCGGGACACGACTTCGTAATTCGAGCCATGTCCCGGATTTTTCGGGCTAGTTGGTCACACTATGTATCCGAGATGAAAATAATAAAATACTAGTTCACGAAAAGGATGTCAAAAAGAAATGGAGAAAGTACTTTGACAGCTTATTAAATGAAGAATTTGACAGACAGCCTGTGGAGTCAACGGAGACAGTAACAGCAATGGTCACCAAAATAACAAACGAGGAAGTGGCTCAAGCGCTTCAAAAAATAAATAAAGGAAAAGCGGTAGGACCAGATGATATTCCTGGGGAAGTATGAAAAGCATTGGGAGAGACAGGAACAAGGTGGCTAGCAGGTTTATTTAATAGAATTATGGAAGTTGGACAAATGCCAGACGAATGGAGAAGCAGTATACTAGTACCTGTCTACAAAAACAAGGGAGATATACAGCAGTGTACAAACTACAGGGCTATAAAACTGCTTAGCCACACCATGAAAATATGGGAGAGAGTAATTGATAGACGGATACGTGAAGAGACCGACATATCCGAGAATCAATTTGGCTTTATGCAGGGCAGATCAACAACAGACGCAATTTTCATTATAAGACAGTTGATGGAAAAATACAGGAGTAAAGAAGCAAACGCTCATATGGTATTCATTGATCTTGAGAAAGCATATGCTAGAGTTCCTCGAGAGATTCTGTGGTGGGCACTCAATAAGAAAGGAGTCCCTGGTTTATATGTAAAGATTGTGAGGGATATGTATGAGGGAGTAACGACTAGTGTTAAAACAGGTGTGGGAGCGACTGATAAATTTCATGTGAAAGTAGGATTGCACCAAGGCTCGGTGCTGAGTCCGTATTTATTCTCATTAGTTTTGGACCAGATAACAGCGAAACTACAGGATAACATTCCATGGTGCTTAATGTATGCTGATGATGTCGTGTTAGTAGGAAATAGTGAAAGAGACTTAGAACAAAAACTGGAACAGTGGACACGAGCTCTGGAGGAAAAAGATTTAAAACTTAGTAGGACAAAGACAGAGTATTTGGAATGTTCATTTAAAGATGGAGTTACTACAAATAAAATGGTATCTTTAGATGGTGAACTGGTTGGTAAAAGCAATAGTTTTAAGTACCTGGGATCGGTATTACAGAGTAATGGAGAAATAGATGGAGATGCATGCAGTAGAATTAGGGCTGGATGGATGAAGTGGAAGGAAGCGAGTGGTGTGTTGTGTGACAGAAAAGTTCCAATGAAGCTGAAAGGAAAATTCTATAAAGCAGCCATAAGACCGGCTATGATGTACGGAACTGAATGTTGGGCAGTGAAAAAGAAAGAGGAACAACGAATGCATGTGGCGGAGATGAGAATGCTTAGATGGATGAGTGGAGTGACAAGAAAGGATAAAATAAAAAATGAGTAATTATTTATATGGGAAATAAGCCACAATTAAAATGAAAAAAATAATTTTTTTAATATTTTGTATTTTGACAACGGCACCCGATTTGGGCGTCGAAACGTTAATAAAATTATTTTTTTCATTTTAATTGTGGCTTATTTCCCATATAAATAATTAATCATAAAAATGCCACAAGGAAATAGCTTCAGAACAACAAAAAATGAGTATATTAGGAGAAGTCTAGGTGTGGCACCAATTGATGCCAAAATGAGAGAGCGTAGGTTGAGATGGTTTGGTCATGTTCAACGTCGAGACGGTTATCCAACACGAAGAGTAGCTGAAGTGCAGATTCCTGGAAGGAGTAGGAGAGGAAGACCAAAGAAGACGTGGGGGGAGATGATTAGGCAGGACATGTTGGTAAAGGGGATTAACATTGATATGACCCAAGATAGAATTGTGTGGAGAAATGCAATTAGGGAAGCCGACTCCGCATAGGGATAAGGCAAAGAGAATGATGATGATTTGTTTTTTCTATATGGCTGCATCGTCAATTTTTGTCATATTCACTATATTTATGTTTAATGTATCACTAGATAATAATTATTGTAATATTTTATGTATATGTATATTTAATTGGGTGGTATCCTGTCAATAAATAAATAAATTAACCAAAAAGGCCCGGGGTGTAATTCTTGAATTCTTCGTCTTGATTCTTGTAAAAGAATCATACAATCGGGTCCTTTTTGTAGTGTACGGATACCCGGTAGTAAGAAGAATTGAGAAAATTTTCACATGCTCTTAATAGTATGGATATCTTGAAAATACAGTGGAACCCTGATAAGTCGGCCTCCGATAACCCGGAAGTCCGGCTAACCCGTACCGATTTTCATCAAACAAAACAAACATTTTTTTTCACTTTGACTGAGTTTTTTACCAAGAAATAAATAATACTGTATACAACTATGATTAATAAATACTCCCGTATGATTAATAAATAAAAATTAAAAAAAATTACAACAACTGTATGTAATTTAGATATACATATTGTGCATATGTATTTCATTTTTTTGCAATTATACTTGGATTTATATATAAGTACACCGTATTTTATTAATTTTTACCATATTCTCCGGCTAACCTGGATTTTCGATAACCCGGATAAGCTGCGCTTCCGATTAATCCAACTTATCGAGGTTCCACTGTATCAGTGGCGGTCTCAGAGTCAGATTTTGGGAGGGGCGATGGTCTGTTGCAGGGGGGTCTGGGGGGTGCAGCCCCCAGCCGGAAAGGGGGTCCGGAAAATTTTTAAAAATATGGCAAGATTTTGAGAGTTTTAAAGGCATTTTATTCATTTGAACAGTTGATGGACCGAATATGGACTGACTGTCACTTAGTGGTTGTGACGAACGGAGAAAAAGGAAAATCACTTATTATTATTACAATTAGTATGAGTGGAAACAGTTTTACACTATAATAAAAAATAAAAAACTAGCCTCTAAAGCTTGTTGTAAATATTGTTCGGCTAACTTACAAATAAAATATTCAAAATATATTTTGTATTCTTGTGATTGTATCAAAAACCAATTTAGAACTATTGAAAACAAGTCAAAGTCTAATAGAAAAGGTTTGTGGGTGATAGTATTTTTCAATGGCAAGCCTCTGAAGCAAGTCTTATCTTTCTAAACCTTTGACGATTTAGGTGGTTTTACTTTATCACGAACAAACGTCAAACTTCAGAGGTTTGGTCTGACAATGTTAGTTTTACGCTTGAATTGAAAGAGCTTAAAACACATTTTACCTTTTAAAATGTTAAAATTTACAATAAATATACAATACAAATTAGTCTATTAGAATGGAAAAAAGGAGGTTCACATTATACATTGTAATAGTTTTATTAGGTTATAAGTAATAAAATAACAAGTTATAAGGTTTTAAAAAGAATGTAATTACAAATCGAATTCAAGTCTTCGACGGCCACTTTTGGCGAATCGTTCTAAAACTTTCGTTGGGTCTACAGGGATGTCTCGATGGGCATGGAGTAGAGCAAGTCCAGTCAACCTGTCTTGACGCATCCGTGTTCTAGCCACGACTTTATTCTCTTTAGAGATTGAAAGCTACGCTCTGCAGAAGCATTGCTGATGGGAAGTGTAGCTAAGACTAGAAGTAGCTTGCTGACTGTAGGGAACCAATCTCTGTTACAACTGTCTAACGCGTCCAGCGCTGTTTTTTGAAATTCGTCCGTGTCTTTCCATTGCATTTCCCAAAGCTGTAGTTCACCTTTCAATAAGCATTTCATTTCAACTTGAGACATCAAAAAGTTCACTGTACCTCCTTACTAAACACTCAATTTTTTTCAGACATGTCCTGAACAGAGTTGGTTATCAGGTATTCAGGCATGCATACGTGAAGATTGTACAACTCCAATGTTTCTTCAGGAAAACGAGACTTTGTGTCTTCTATTACAGAGTCTAGAATGGGAAGGAACACTGATACTCTAAAGTATGTCTCTGGGTCTTTAGTTGCGTGGTTGGCTCGATTCTTCTGCACTTGTGATATTCTTGGAATACTAATATCTACTTGCCTCTTTTAGTATGCAAATCGCAATATTTTACGATAAATACAAAATAATGAAGGTAAATTTGATAGGCTGTACATAATACGTTGTACTCCGTACCCTCAAAAGGCACTCAGTTTTCTTAAAATGTTACGTTTGTTTGTGAGTTAATAGCCTAAGCGGTAGGCCTGTGAATAATTCTCTATAGCCTACGGTACACCAAAACTACAGGTTTTCTTTTAAACCCTTAAGTTAAACCCAAGGCAGCTAAAGATATAAATACGAATGAGTTAAGGACATAATTAAAACAAACTTACCATGTCGATGTCGTCTTTTGTAGTTGCACATGGAAAAGAAAACGCTTGAGCAAACTGACACTTATAGCCCTTTGACTTTGCCAGGCATTGATACACGGCCAATATGTAGCAACTAGCAAGGCTAGCAAGCAACGTCTGACTGAAGAAGATTTGTTCTATTCTCTGTGATTTATACAGTGTTGCCACTGCCAGTGTGACTTCAACGACAACATTACAGAAACGTCACTGTACCGTATTTGATGTTGTTACGTTATATCAAAACTAACCGTAGGCTATTAAAATAATCTGTCTACGGACGTTTTCACACTGTTAGATTATTTTGTCCAATAATAGCAATGCATTAGTTCGATCTCACATTTCGGATTAATATGTATATTAACTTTTCAATTTTTCAGAAAACTAAGGTTTCTGGGGGGGGCGATCGCCCCCGTCGCCCCCCCCTTGAGACCGCCACTGCACTGTATATGCAACATAAATCCCTTAAGGCCATCGTAATCGGTACATAATTCGCAAATATTTTACGGCTATCCCTACTTTTTCTGTCTTTACACAGCAAATTACGTGTAGTAAAATTCACACTGGTATGGATATGTGAACATTACTAGAATGTCTACTTGACAATGTCATCATTAACTTTAAAGAGATGGCTTTTGAATGTTCTTTTATAACTGTTATTTGTATAATTGCATTATTAATTCAGTTAATAAATTTGATTATTTCATTCATAGGACATTCTGACCAATAGAAAGCTACATAAATCTAAATTAAATCGATAATTTTTGATAATTTCCCGTTGTCAAGTATATTACGTCAGATGCCCTTCGTTGCCACGAAAAAATACATTCAGTGACATTAATGACAATTAATGTTTTAAAAATTATAAAAGTGATGACTTTCAACAGTCAAATTAATATTTATAACAACTGTGTGTTTAATTGTACTAATTTGTACTTACATAAATAAATTACAATAAAATTTTGGTTTTGAACAGTTTTATTCATGAAATAATCGCAACAAATTGCACTCGATCTCTAAAATTAATATATAATTTTAGAGCTCTTGTGCAATTACTACTGATAATTTTTTTCACTAACTATGTATTCAGTGATTATAATAATTTATATGTACAACAAAAACTAATACTCAATCGAGAAAAGAGGAAAAGTATTAAAGTGATTTTTTAATAATATATTGTTACTATGGAACGCTTACAATTTTGAACATTTTTAACAACAAAATACTTGGATCACAGAATATATTATCCTGATGTATTCTCTGCTTGTATTTTCCACAAATAATACACAATAAATAACTTTTTATTAAGTTCACGTCTTAAATCAATTATTTATCAAATACACTATATATCAATATTATTTAATCAATAACTCAAAATATTCCCTATGCCATGTCAAATATTTAAAATTGTCACTGATTGTCACTGTCTGACTGACAATATGCTGACAATATTCTATTCGACTGAGTGCCTTGTAAGACAAAGATAGATTTGGAAAATATTACCACGGACATTGTGTTCATTTTTTTCGAATCCTGAAAAAACCAATAAATATTTTTGAAAAATTTAAACGCAGAATGAACGACTAATTATTACCGAGGGCCGAAAGTCCCTTATAATAAATAAAAAGTTTATTTTGAATGAGATATTTGAAATTAAAAATCACACTAAATTTTCTCTTAGTTTTTCACCCCTGTAACTTATTAAAATAAACATTATAGTAGTTCTCAGGGACTTTCGGCCCTTGCTAATAACGTAATCTTTCATTATGCGTTTAAATTTTTCAAAAATACCTACTTATTAGTTTTCTCAGTATTGGAAAAAAAATGAATCCCCATTTGAATAGCATTGCAGCCGAGAATACGTACCCATCCCCTTAACATTTTAGTATAAAATTGTTTGTATATTGGCATAAGAGATTATTATTACAATTGCTAAAATCCTTAAAACTGTCACATTTGTTAGATCATATTAGATTCTATCTTTTGCATACCAGGTATACCATTTGTAACAAAGAGCAGGATTTGTTGTTATAAAGTTATAATGTAGATGATGTAACAACACAAACTTTATAGATACTGATACTACATCATGGTCATTTTTAGGCTAAAAAGGAGGCAAAGAAAGCAAGAGACAAAGAAGGTCAACCCAAAAAAGTTCCACATACAATTGAAAGTCTAAGAGAAAAAGATGAAACCACAATTACGGATTTAAACGATGCTGAAAATGAACTTGTTCGTGATGATTTGGAGGAGGATGAGTTTAGTGAGTTTTATAAGCAATCATATGAACCTAAAGTATTAATTACATATGCTGACAATCCCATGAAAGTAAGTTTGAGAAAACTAATCTGAAATATGAAAATATAAAAGCTTTATAATAGTACATTCTTTAACGGTAAAATATTGCAAAACCTCTAAATTTTAAAGAACCGCTTGGATTGACACGAAATTTGCAGTGGCGAAGCGTGACTTTTTCTAAAGTGTTACCAAAACTAGATGTAAAAAAATCTTATTGAAAAATAGTTATTTATGAAATAGTTCGTGAAGTATGCTTTTTGCGAACGCACGCGATATTTAGAGCACGAGCGACAACGGAGCGAGTGCTATACATCGCGTAAGTTCGCAAAAAGTACTTCACGCACAGTTTCATACAATATTGAATATTTGACATTTAAAAATCCTAACTACTTTCAAACCACAAAACTGTCAAAAATTTTGTTGTAAGTTAGGGTGACCAGATCAAACTTGAAAAAACGGGACACATCCAAGGAGCAGTAGCGTAGAATTTTTCTCTGGGGAGGGGGGTTGGCTTATTTTTTTGTATTGTTTGTGAAAGATTTGTATTGTTTGTTACATTTTCCTACTTTTTTTATATATTTTTCATATGCCCTGGGGGAAAGGGGGTTTAACCCCCCAAGTCCCCTCTCCGGGTGCGCCACTGCCAAGGAGGGTTTGGGGCTATATCCAAACAGGCAGAATGAAACATGGTCTTTTAGCTAATTTGGGACCTACAAATCCTTTTCAATTTACCTTTGAATATGTAATTTACGTACGATCAAGACTGCGAAACAAACTAAAAAACTCAGCCATAATATCATGGATCAACAATCCGTCAGAACAAAACAGTTGTTAACTGAACAGCAAATAAAGCAATTTTACAAAAAAGTCAGAGCAACAAAAAATAAGCCCAGCATTAAATCAAGCAAAACAAGAGGACTAAAAAACCAAAAAGGAGAAACCGTATTTAAAGAGAAACAGATCAGCAAAATATGGGAAGAATATTATCGAAAAAATGCTATTCACTATGAAGAAGGAAACACACTGCGATGAAGAAATAAAACCGTAGAAGATAACGACGAAGTCGAAATTTTCACAGCAGAAGAAGTACAAAAACAAATATTAAAAACCTAGGAATCGGAAAATCAGCAGGAGGAGATGAAAAAGCAGTGGAATTAATAAAATGCGGAGGAAGAGAATTACATAAAGAAATAAACCAACTAATACAACAAATTATGGACAAAACTGACTACGAGACGATTGGAACACAGGTATTATAGTACCTATAATATATGAGAAAAAAAGGAGATCGAGAGGAGTGCGAGAATTAAAGAGCAATAACTTTATTAAACACCACATATAACATTCTAGCAAACATACTAAACATGAGACTTAAATAAAGCGCTGAACGAATATTAGGAGAATACCAGAATGGATTCAGACCAAGGAGGTCGATGATTAATTTCACACATACAGTGAAACAAATAATTCAAAAATCTAGAGAACACAACAGAGAAATTCCCCGAATATTCATAGATTTCAAAAGCGCTTTTGATATAATCAATCGGACGAAAATGATGGAGGAGCTAGAGAATGTTGGAATCCCAGAAATATTAAGACAAATTATGCTAACAGTAAGCCTAAAGAACACCAAAGCAAGGATCAGTTTCAACGAACAACTTCTAAGGAGATAAATGTAAATAAATGAGTGATATAAGGTGACCCTGTCTCCTCGACATTATTATTTAATCTGACATTGAAAGTAATCATAAGGAGGAACTTGTATCTACCTTTAGCTACTTGGGAGTAACAATATGGAAAACCGGAAAAGAGAGAACAGAGGAAAGAATTCTGAAAGGCAGAAAAACATATGAATGATTAGAAATCTGTTGAGAAACAAGACAAGTATAATATGAACCAATATAATACCTTAATTAGACCTGTTGATACATATGGGATGGAAACAACGACGATTAATAAGAAAGAGGAACATATAGCATTCCGAAATTTGAACGAACAATAATGAGAACAATACTAGACCACAATGTAATAAGAGAGGGAGAAATAATAATGAAAACAAATGCCGAAATTGAAGAAACAATTGAAATTGAAGAAAAAAATAAGAGACAAAAGTCAGATACATAAAATCAACCTAACGCAAATACGGGACATTTAGGCGTCCCTAGAGACTTTTTCGGGACACCGGGACAAATCGTTAAAAAACGGGAAAGTCACATTTTTTCGGGACGTTTGGTCACCCTATTGTAAGTCATTGCTCATATTGTCATCACCATGACAACGGAAAATTAAGGATACTTGATTATATGAAAGTGTGCCAAAAAACCCATTGAAAGTGTGCGAAAAAGTAAATCCCATTTAAAATACATTGTTACTTCACGCACACTTTAAACCCTTCACGCACTGCTATCTATAATGACAGTTTTCACAAACTAAAAACTTATACATAATATGACATAAAGTAGATAAAAATTATTTTAAACCTCTAAAATATAAGTTTTTGTTTTCAATCCTGTGGGATAAAATTAAACAAATCACTATTCCCAAATTATATGCATGTAATTATGTATACATGTATTATATGCATGTAATAGAATAGGTATAACAATAAATAATAAACAAACTAAACAGATTATTCTACAATAAAATTAACATCAAAAATAAACAAGTAGGAAACAGAACATATTTTGAAAACTAGTGTTTATATTTTAAATCTTCTATTTTCAATAATTTCATTTTTTTCTTCAAAATTATATATATAAAAAAATATACAAGGATAATGACTTTTCAAGTAGTTGATCGATTACGCAGCAACATTCTTCCATGTTCAAATGCACGAATAGCTACTAAACTAACGTTACCACATTGTAAAATGGTTACAGTACTGATATACACAGCGTGCCCTTCATTCTCTCGGCTCTCTGGAGCCGTCATTCCTTCAAAATTTTCAGTTCCGAGCGATAGCGAGAATCATCTTTCGTTACCAGAACTAGAAGTGGTAACGGAGTATAATAACGTGCAACGGAATCAAATGTATTCACATGTAATCTCGCCAATATTTTCGTGCGTCTAGTTGGCTATTTACTGAATTAGGTAGGTACTACGTATTAACAAATATTTCGGTTGGTAAAAAATATAAATGGAATTATTTTATAGTAGTCATAAAATATTTATTTGCAAGATTTTTAACTGTTACCAATGGTAACAGTGGTTACATGGACGCTTCGCCAGTGGAAATTTGGCATACACATAGTTAACAAGTCAAAGAAAAAAAGTGATATTGTGCCGATGTGCCCTGGGGGTCCAAAATAAGTCCGGAAATGGAAAAACTGACTAATTTGAAGTAGGAACTTTTCTTCGATAGAATTTTTTCATTAAGTTAATCCTTTTCGAGTTACTTGCTAGTGAATACGTTCATTTTTCAACAAAATAACCACGTTTTTAGACGGTTTTTCGCAAATAACTCAAAAAGTATTTTGTCGAAAAAACGTTTTTAGCAAAAATATAGCCTGTAAAAAAGTGAAAAAAATGGTGTACAATTAGGTCTCTATTCCAAGTGGAAGCAGAGTTATAGCTAATGAGAAATAGGTTCAAATTCGTCAAATTCCAAACAAAATATTTCAACGTGAAATGACCAAAAATGAAGAACTTTTTGGGGAAAACTCATTACAACTGTTTTACAAGTGTACAAAAAAGCTTTATTTTTGTTTTATAAATTAATTTTCTAGCTTCAAAAGTAAACAAGTTACGCTCAAAATAAAGTTCCAATGTTTTGGTAAATCCCATTTTGGAGTCCCATTTTTTGGTAAAAAAATCGTGAAGATCACCCCCTAATTAGCATCTCAAAATGAAATTAATGGTTACCACTTAACAAGTTGCTTTACTCGTAAATGGATTGTTTATATGATCTGTAAGTTTCATCGGTTCAAAGTGCTTATTTTTTACGGGGGCTAACTGAAAGGGCTTGAACAAGTCAATCATCACGAGGGTATGCAACTTTTGAACAACTATACCTATCTTAACCAATTTTTGTCTTACATAAAAACAAAAAAATCCAAAATATTCAGAAAAGCAATACCTACATATATTTTTGCTGTTTGTTATTTTTGCTGTCACTAACAAATTTTAAGTTATTTAAAAAAAGGCATTTTTATCAAAATTAACACTTTAACAATTTTTACTTTAACATCAATAAATTTAAAAAAATAAATGCCCTTTGAACCGATAAAACTTACAGATCATATAAATAATACATAAGTAAAGCAACGTGCAAAGCGGTAACGATTAATTTTATTCAATTTGCTAATTAGGGGGAGATTTTCGTGAGTTTTTTTTTACCAAAAAAAGAAATCAACTTTATTTTGAGCGAACTTGCTTACTTTTGATGCTAGAATTTTTTAAAAAAACAAAAATAAATATATTTTTAAACACTTTAAAAAAGTTGTAATGCTTTACTTTGCTTCTCGGGTTCTAGAGATTTCATAGATACACTGTTTTAGAAGCTATATTTCTGCTGAGAATGTTTTTTCCGATAAAATATTTCCTTTTTGGGTTATTTTCAAAAAACTGCCTAAAAACTGTTTATTTGGTAGAAAAATTAACATATTTTATTTACTCGCAATAACTTGAAAAGTATATTAACTTAGTGAAAAAATGCTAAGTATAGAACAAAAGTTGCTTAGGATTAGTCAGTTTATCCATTTCCGGACTTATTTTAAACGTATATTTCTTCACCCCAAAGAAGGGGTGAAATTCACCGCCAGGGCAAAAGCACACATCAGCACGATATCACTTTTCTTCTTTGACATGTTACCTATGTGTGTGCCAAATTTCTTGTCAATCCAAGCGGATATTTAAAATTTAGAGTAAAAACCGTGAAAAGTTTCAACATTATTCTGTTACTACACAATACTTTCTCAATCACTGATATATTGTAGGTAGGTACATATCTATTATGATATTGTTATAGAATTACTTTGTAGTGATAGCTGATGTCAAAGTCTAGTAATGTCAAAAACAAATTATACATTGATATATCGTATCATATATTATGATATATCGAATGAAGATATCAGGATACCTACATAATATAAGTATAGGAAAAAGTGTATCGGTATAATCCTTTATAAAAGGTATATTTGTTAAAATCCCTAAAATGCTACATCACAGAACTAGTTTTCGATCGGATGACCGATCATCATCAGTGATTACCTAAAATGTGTATAATCTGATAAGATAATGCAAAGTATTTAAAATTTTGACTACGGTTTTAAAAAGTTATAGTTTACTTATCTATATCTATCTATATCTATATGTATATGTATATCTTTAGGCTTTGATAATTTGGGTAACTTTCTGAATTATGTTCCGGACAGGTTAGACAGGGTAACCTTTATTAAATTCAATACACTAAACTCTAAACTCAACAATTTATTCCGAAAAAAAAATCTCATTTATCTAATCAAAACAGTAACAACAACACTAAATTTTCTAACTTTACTTTTCACCCCAGACTTAAAAATCTATCGTCGGTTATCTTTGACAAAAATGAATTAGATTTATTACATCTAGGTCTCAAATACTCCATTCCGAGAAATGTTTCCGAAAAGGACCTTCAGAGTCATTCAAAAATTCTATTAGAAACTCCTGTTTTAATATGTAGTATAAATAAATTCAAACATAAATACATCTCTTCTTCTACACTTTCTTATAATTCCACCACTAATAATTTGTCATTAAATACTTCCAACAATGCCTCTTCTATTAATGTATCTGCCTTTTCTCAGAACACATTATTTCTGAATTCCAGCTTTCCTCAATGTTCATGCAAGAAACGTCAAATCATCTTAAAACCCTTAAATCTATTAAAAATAAAGTCAAATCTAATAATCTAATAATTAGCAAGGCAGATAAAGGCAATTGTCTGGTTATTCTACTCTTTCAAAGTTCAAACTCTTTATATTGACAAAGTCACTACTTTTCTTTCTAATAATAATTTCGTGTCATTTCCAGAAGATCCTTCCCAAAAATTCATTAACAAACTCAAAGATAACCTCAAACCGTTTACAAAATTTTTTCTGAACAATTTGCACCTTACTATAAAATATCTAGTATTCCTCTAACACCCAGACTCTATGGTTTACCTAAGATACATAAAGAGGGAATCCCCATTCGTCCAGTTGTTAGCTTCATAAACACTCCTGTTTCCATTCTTTCAAAATTTATACTCAATCTTATTAACAACATGACGAACTTCACCCCTCGATTCTCAGTCAAAAACACAAGTCACCTTGTCAACAATCTACAACAAATCCAGCTGCGTCCAAACATTACCATGCTATTTGATGTTTCTTTTGACAATCTTTTTACTTCAGTCCCAAAACAAGAAACTATTAATCTGGTACATTCTCTTGTAAGAGCAAGTTCTATTACCAGATTTACCACCAATTCAATTATTCAATTACTCAAATTTTGTCTAGCTCAAGACTTCTTTGTATTCAACAATAAATATTATAGACAACCTGATGGCTTAGCCATGGGTTACTTTTGATGCTAGAAGATAGGCTCCGCTTATCGCCTCTCCTAGCTGACTTTTTATGGATCATTTAGGATCCGTACATATCATGAAAAATCCTGAAATTCTCCATTGGTATCGTTATGTTGATGATTGTTTACTCATCATCTCAGGTAACTCAAATACAGCTGATCTATTACTTTTTAAAATCAATCAAATCCACCTGAATATTAAATTCACCATGGAATAAGAATCATCCTAATCAATAAATTTTCTCTACCTCACTATTACCAGATTAAATGACTACTTCGATTTCAGTATCTATAGGAAACCAACACAGACCGACCATGTCATACCATTATCTTCTAACCACCCTATGTCTCACAAACTTGCTGCCTTTCATAGTTACATATACTCCATCTAATTTACTTACCATTGCACGTCATCCGCGTCATAGCCCGTGACGTCACATGATACCAACACGAAATATTTAGGCGGTAGGTGTGTTCTGTTTTAGAATCACTTTGCCGAGTACACTGGCATTACAGCCACTAGACTTATTTTATTATACAGGGTGTAACAAAAATACAGGTCATAAATTTAATCGCATATTCTGGGACCAAAAATAGTTCGATTGAACCTAACTTACCTTAGTACAAATGTGCACGGAAAAAAAGTTACAGCCCGTTGAAGTTACAAAATGAAAATCGATTTTTTCCAATATATCGAAAACTATTAGATATTTTTTATTGAAAATGGAGATTTGGTATTCTTATGGCAGTAGTATTTCAAGAAAAAATTATAATGAAATTTGGACAACCCATAAAAATTTTATGGGGGTCTGGTTCCTTTAAACCCCCCCAAACTTTTGTGTACGTTCCAATTTAATTATTATTGTAGAGCCATTAGTTAAAAACAAGTTTTTAAAAACTTTTTTGTCTCTTAGTACTTTTTTCAAAAGTCAGTTTTTATCGAGATATTTAAATATTTGTCAAATCCACCACATATTTGTATATGGTAAAGTACGGTTATGGAGACTTGGAATAATATGAAAATTTATTTATGATTTACATTTTTAAGTATACTTTGAACCATATTAAAAAAGAAGCCACATCTCGATAAAAGATGCTTTATCAAAAGAATACAAAGAGGCAAAGAAGTTTTAAAAACACAGTGTTTAACTAATGGTACCGCAGTAATAGTTTAATTGGAACGTACACAAACATTTGGGGGGTTTAAAGGAACAAAACCCTCATAAAATTTTTATGTAAACATATTAAAAAAGAAGCCGCAACTCGATAAAAACTGCCTTATCGAAAAAATATTAAGAGGCAAAAAAGTTTTAAAAATATTGAATTTAACTAATGGCACCACAATAATAATTTATTTGGAACGGCCACAAAAGTTTGGGGGGGTTTAAGGGAACAAAACCCCCATAAAATTTTTATGTGGTGCACAAATTTCACTATAAGTTTTCTTTAAGATGCTTCTGCCATACGAATGCCACATGTCCATTTTCAACAAAAAACCTCTAATAATTTTCGATATATTCAAAAAATTCGATTTTCATTTTGTAACTTCAAAGGGCTGTAACTTCTTTTATGTGCATATTTGTACTAAGGTAAGTTAGGTTCATTCGAACTATTTTTGGTCCCAGAATATGTGGTTTAATTTATGACCTGTATTTTTGTTACACCCTGTATACGCGTAGAAATAATATTTAAAGATTTCTATTAATGTTAAATTAAAGAAATACACAATAATATGTTTCATTTAATTTGTATAAATTTTTTTTATGCGTTTCAAAGCGTTTTTATGAAGCACATTTGTTCGGAATACACTGTAAGTATAATTGAACGAAGGTGATATTTTGGCATAAATTGGTAACATTTATTTGACAGTTGCGGGGATGACACTTCATATTTGTTTATATTCTTTACTATAAGTATTTGTTTCATTATATTTACTGTTTTTATTATGTATTTTAACGCACGATTATAACTTAATTCTTGTTTTCTATTTCTAAAGTTTTTATTTATTTACATTGAATATTAATTTGTTTTGCTATATAATCCACTTCCGCAAAAATTGTGTGATGTATTTGATTTAAAATGAATTCAAGAATTTTTTGTAATTGGGCAACAATGTCCACTTAGATATCTAAAGTAGATAATGACGTGCAACGGTAAGTAAATTAGACGGACTGTACACCGTCTTGAAACCATCCCGTTATCACAATCCAACTAGAAGAAGAAGAAAGAATTAAATATACTTCATTAAAAATAGCCTTCAATAACGGTTACGATCCCCACATCATAAACAAGCTCATTCATAAAAGACAGCTTAAGGTCTTAAGACATGTTGCGTTCCCTAGGGATTTGACAACCAAACCAACTTATGCTTCGATACCATTCCACCAAGATAGACTATCTGGGTCATATCTCAAATATTATCAAAAGATCAGTAGATAACATTCAAATTTCTTTTAAAGTATTCAACAACTTAGGACAATCTCTATCCAACTCCAAAGGTAGTATTAACTACAGTCCGTCTAATTTACTTACCGGTGCACGTCATTATCTACGTTAGAGATCTAAGTTGACATTGTTGCCCAATTACAAAAAATTCTGGAATTCATTTTAAATCAAATACATCACACAATTTTTGCGGAAGTGGATTATACAGCAAAACAAATTAATATTCAATGTAAATAAATAAAAACTTTAGAAATAGAAAACAAGAATTAAGTTATAATCTTACGTTAAAGTACATAATAAAAACAGTAAATATAATGAAACAAATACTTATAGTAAAGAATATAAACAAATATGAAGTGTCATCACCGCAACTGTCAAATAAATGTTACCAATTTATGCCAAAATATCACCTTCGTTGAATTATAGTTACAGTGTATTCCGAACAAATGTGCTTCATAAAAACGCTTTATGATCCATTTATACAAATTAAATGAAACATATTATTGTGTATTTCTTTAAGTTAAGATTAATAGAAATCTTTAAATATTATTTCTAGGCGTATATAATAAAATATGTCTAGTGGCTGTAATGCCAGTGTACTCGGCAAAGCGATTCTAAAAAAGAACACACCTACCGTCTAAATATTTCGTGTTGGTATCATGTGACGTCACGGGCTATGACGCGGATGACGTGCAACGGTAAGTAAATTAGATGGAGTATACATGAATCGTAGTGGTGTTTATAAACTACAATGTTCTGGCTGTGATGCTACATACATAGGAACAACTTGTAGATCACTTGCTTCTCGCTCTCTTGAACATACCAAAAGAGAGAACACCTCTACCTTTTCACATCTTAAACATAAAAATCATACTTTGAATATCCCAGATGATGTCTCTCTACTTCACAACATCCCACAGAAAGACTTCTTAAAATTGGACTTGTACGAGGACCTAGAAATAATCAAAGAAAAACAAAAAAATCCTAACTGTGTCAACGGCCATGTTTCGTTCCACCGGGACTTCCAACCACTTCACCGACAATTTTTTTTTCTTAACTCTTTTTCTTAATTACAATATTACTTTCCACCCCTTTTATTACTTCCTACACATTCTTACAGTCACACTTATAATTGATTTGGTACAATCCACAATGATCTTGTCATCTTCATCCATCAAACCATTATCATTTATCCAGTGATATACATATAAATTATCATCTGATATCATCCACATACATCTCCATATCCAAATTTTCATCTATATACTATCTCTATATCTATTTTCACCCCATCTATTCAATCTGCCATCACCATAACATACCACTGGATAACATTCATACTAAAACCAAATTAAAAAGTCTCACTTTTGTTTCTGGGCCCCGTTCATGTCCCATTCTCATTAATTATCTCATTCACATCGTACATTCTCACCCTCTCATCCTCCTACTGTTAACTACATCTTTTAGGGTTCCGGGTAGCCTGCGGGGTCCTTGGGAATTATTCGCCTAAGTCTGAGCTTGTTTTATATATCCTCACTAGATTATTGAGACATATTTACACTTCTGTCACCCCTACTGTGATCTTTTCTTGAACTCACACAAACTCCAACAACTACCAACTATTTAAATAAAATCAATAACATGAATTCACATAAAATTGCTTTTCTAAACCCCAGGTGTTATCACAAGAGGGTTCAATATCGATTTCACAGTTTCGATTCATGCGTAATGTAGTTTGCCTACCACCCTCATTGAAAACATTCTAACTATAACATCAAGTTTATTTTCATTTTAATTGATTATTTATCACAGTGGAGTGATTGTAGTTGCTGTTCTCAATTTAACAAGCTTTACAATAGATTTTGCATAACTAACAGAGAAATTTGAACTTCCTGTGGAACTGTCATTTCTGTCATGTCATCATTCGGAATTTCGGCTGTCACTGCCACTTGCTACCATATAGTCATCATGTGAACAAGTCACGTGAGTATAACCTATAACTTTTTAAAACCGTAGTCAAAATTTTAAATACTTTGCATTATCTTATCAGGTTATACATATTTTAGGCAAGCACTGATGATGATGATCGGTCATCCGATCGAAAACTAGTTCTGTGATGTAGGCCTTTTCAGGGATTTTAACAAATATACCTTTTCTAAAGGATATTATCGTTTTTGTAATATATGGTATACAGCCAACTACAGGAACACTTTTTCCTCGTGGATTTTTATATCGATATAATATACGTGGCTAATATGTGCACATATCTGCAAACCGGTATTATGCAGGAATATTGTTATTGGCAATGAGAAAACGGCATTAAAACGAATATTTTATTATTAATTATATGTTTTAGAAAACAAGAATATTTGGTAGAGAACTTACAAGAATTATCCCAAATTCAGTTTCTCTCTATAGAAACAGATCAGGAGTTAAGAAAATGGTAAAAAGTGCTACGCAAAAAGGATATACTGATATTCTAATTGTTAATGAGCATAAAAAAGAACCTGATGGTCTCTTACTTATTCATTTACCCGATGGACCCACAGCTCATTTTAGAGTCAGTAATGTTAGAATAACAACAGAGCTTAGAAAAAATCATAGAGATATAACTGCACATCGTCCTGAGGTAGTTTTAAATAATTTCTCCACAAGGTTAGGTCTAACTGTAGGTAGAATGTTGGGAGCCTTATTTCACTATGACCCAGAATTTGAAGGACAAAGAGCTGTAACTTTCCATAATCAAAGAGACTTTATATTTTTTAGACACTACAGGTAAGAGCCATTTAATTTATGCAATTATGATTCAAATGCTGGCAACTTGGCAAATAGTTTTCAGAATAGTTTTAAAAATGTAGACATTTTTGATGTCAAATCTTATATGTGTGTGAATTCTCAAAACATATAAAAATCGTTAGTTTGACTTAATTTTTAACTCCAATTAATATATAGTAAAAATTCTACAGTAATTTAAACTAAATCTTAAAAAAGAATATCACTTCTATGAGAAGTACGACTTCTTCATAGAAGTGACATAGAATAAGTCAAAACATTCGTGCATCTTGTCTTAGTAGCCACCAGTACTAAATATAAAATTGATAAATACTATATGAAGAGTACAGGGGGAAAACAAGGATTGTCACTTTTTTATGAATTTTGGCTTTTCTCGCCATGTGGTACCAAAAACTGAGGACTGTCGACTGGCTTATCGATTCAGGACAATAACCAGGAAGGTCAGTCTGTATAAATTTTCTAAAAATTTGTATACAAGCAAAGAACAAGCGAACAAGGATTGTCTACGCGCTACCGAACAAAAACAAGGAATGTCAGCAGTATCCCACGTGTAGCTGCCGGTAATGCCGCGATTATTTCGGTTTTTTTATGTAGTAAAAAGAATTATGCTTTAAAGTAAGAATACTTTCATAGTTTATCATATAAATAATAATTGCTAGACTTGTTTTCTAATATAGATTCATAATAATAAAGTGACATTTCTTGTTTTTGATCTTTTTTCTTTGTCTGTATTGATATTATGTCAAAAATTGGGATTTTGCTCATGTTACTTAAAAATTGTAATATATCGGGATTGAAGTAATATAAAATTAAATAATATCTATGAAAATGAAACAAATCTGCCAAGTATTTTTTACATATCACAAGAATTAAACCTTTATTGGCGTTTATCTCAATATGTATAAAATCTGACATTCCTTGTTTTTCCCTTGTATTCTTCAAATATAAAATTGATTTTTCTGGTGTAAAGATTTTACATAGGGAAAAAATTTCCTCTTACAGACAATTTCTAGAAATGTGTCAATTCTCAAATTAACGAGAAGACTGACGGCAACTTGAGCCAAATTTATCATTTTATTAATTTTACATAACACTTAATAATTTAATGCCTTAATAACACTATATGGCAAGACCGACATATTAACACTGAGATGAAGTCAAGAATTTATAAAGCCAGTGTAAGACACATTATGCCATATGCATCAGAAACAAGACCCGGCCCAGCCACAACCCAAAAACTACTGGAAACGACAGAGATGTGAATACTCAGAAGAATTACACGAAAAAAAAATGAGAGATTGAAAGAGATGTGAAGACATCAGAAGAAAGTGTAACTACCAGTGTATAAAGGAATGGACACTAAATAAAAAAAAGAATGGAATAACCATAGCTTTGATCGCGCAGGACATCCTGGGTATACCCAGAGGGAGAACGCCTGCGCATTACAAAATTGAGCGTTCGCGGAGGTCAAATCTTTCCCTCTGAACACCCTCCGGATTTTTAAATCGGTGTTCGCGCAGTACAGAAAAAATATCGTGAAAGTGTCCGGGATACGCTCTCGACGTTCGAGGATTGTGTTTCGGATTTTAAGTTCGCACAGGCGCACAAATTGTTTGGGAAGAATTTCTTGACATTCTGTTCTTACTCCTTCCAATTCTTAACCTAAAATATTGTTTTGTTAAACAACTTGTAGGTAGATGCAGATTCTGGTTTTTAAAGTTTTGAAATTATGTATCATTGTGTTGTATCATTTAAATATTCTTCAAACAAATTTTAATATTTTTTATATTAAAGCTTTTTTAGTTGTGTTTGTCAATGTTTTCCATTAGTATGTTTATAAATAAGTAGCTACCTTTTCTAGTATTATTTTCATTCGATATTCGATAATTATCTATTGCGGTAGTATGTTTTAACTTAATTTCTTCTATCTAAATGAGCTTATAAGTACCTACATATTCTTGTGGTTTATTTTTCAGTTTAATTTATGCGTTAAATTAGTCTCTTATTGAATATAATGAAACATAAACAACACATCAAACTTATTCTGAAACTATTTCTTGTGTCTTGTTATATTTTATTATTTTTGTGGTGTAATAAACCACAACACAATGCCACAACCTATCAAATTCAATAGATATATATCAAAATTGGAAATGATTGCTTTCCTAAATTATTCCTTCCTTCAGATAATGTTCAACCCCCAGGAAGTTAAAGGTAATTTTTATATCTAAATATCAAGCTGCCATTTCCAAGTAATACATAACAATCTTTTACTCTCTACAAAGATGTAAGCCGGATTTCGGCGTGGAAATACCAAATTATCGAAATAATGTGGAAATAATAAAGAAAGACGCTAATCAAATTTCTAACTTCTAAGAAAGGCATTGAAAAGAAAGTTAATCCTTTCCCTGTTGCTTTTATTCTCTTTCTCTTTGTTGACGTTGACATACAAATTTGTTGCATTTGCATTTTTTTTGACATTGCTTTCGAAATAAGAAAGGGACAACAAAAGTTGTCATTACTCTTGTCAAAAGCTCTAACCTTAATGTATGCAACCCGTCATTACATTACGAATCCGAAAATTGTTCGCGGAGCGAAAAATCCTGAGCATGTCCAGGATAAGTTTACGTTGACGCCTGCGCATTGGAAACTAATCCCGAACTTACTCGAAGGTGCGTTCGCGGGTACAGTTGACAAATTGTCGCCGACAATTTCTAACCTAATTTAATATAAATAATATCGTTAATAGGTAAATAAAGAAGGTATATTTACTTTTAATTAATATTAATAACTAATTTTAAATTATAATAGGTAAATATACCTTGTATATTTATCTATTAGCGATATTATTTATATCATTTTAAAGTGCGCATGCGTTTTGCTGCTAATTTGTCGCCGACTTGTTGCCGACAGGCACCCGCGAACGCACTTAATTCGTTCGATTTGTACAGCGCGAACACTGCTCATATAAGCAGAATGGGGGAGACTCGTGTGGTCAAAATAGCAAGAGATAGATATCTTCCAATTCCAGAATAAATAGGTCTGGTAAAATTGTATCGCCTTGTCTACTTCCTCTACTGTTATTGATTATTTGTAAATGCCAGTCTAGCGAAATTTTCATAGCACCATTTTGATGTATATAGGTTTCCATAACGCTCGAGTAACTGCAAATTTGGCATACTTTCCTCCCCTACTATTATGTCTCTTTCATTAGACATTACAAAAAAACCGAACTTTTCTATATAATAAGTACAATGATGTACAATGTAAACTGCTGCAGAGCAGGACTCGACGGCAGACATAACACTTTGGTAATATGGAGTACTTATTTGGAGTATATACACATATATGGAGTTGTCCGTGGAGTACAACAGGAGTACGGATTAGCCCAACACTATTCTAAATATTTTGTAAATAAAAATAGAAAAATTCTATGATAATGATAGTTTTTGTTATTTTTTTATAGGTATGGATTTGATGCGAATGGAAAAAAATGTAGGCTAAAGGAATTAGGGCCAAGATTCACTTTAAAACTGAAATCGTTACAGAGAGGAACTTTTGATAGTAAATATGGAAAATACGAATGGATAATTGATGGAAGACGACATTCCATGGAAACCAGCAGAAGGAAGTTCAATTTGTAATATTCGTTATATTTATGTCATAATAAATATATATCATAGTTTCTTTTATACAAACGTTTTAATATTAGATTATTATGGATATAAATTTTGATTTTAGTTCTAATGAGTTTAATGAATGAGGTGAGTTTTTTGCTTTCACCAAGTTTGAAAAAATGTGAAAACGTTGAGTTATCCCCGTCCGTCTGTCTGTCCGTGAACACAACTCCTCCGTCACTATACCAGGTAGAATGACAAGTGAAGTGTCAAGTGAAAGCTTATAATTCAAGGATGATACTAAAGGTGAGAAATTTGACCTAGGCTGTCTGTCCGTCCGACCGCGGATATAATTCCTCCGTAACTATACCAGGTAGAGTGACAAATGAGGTGTCGAATGAAAGCTTATAATCCAAGAATGGTACAAAAGGTGAGAAATTTGACCTAGGCTGTCTGTCCGTCTACCGCGAATATAACTCCTCCGTCACTATACCAGGTAGAATGACAAATGAGGTGTCGAATGAAAGCTTATACCTAATCCAAGTATGGTACTAAAGGTGAGAAATTTGACCTATGACTTCCGGTTTTGGAAATGCGACCGGAAGTACTGTTTTAAAGTCACCGGAATAGTACAAGTGATATATTATTCGACGCGCCTTCGCAAGACGAGAACAAATATATTATACTTCCGGTTTCATGACTGTCTGTCCTTCCGTCCGCGAATACAACTCCTCCGTTATTAATATAGATAGAATGACAAATGAGGTGTCGAATGAAAGCTTATAACCCAAGGATAGTACTAAAGATGAGAAATTTGACATCGCACTTCGGTTTTAGAGTTGAAAACGTAAGTACTGTTTATAAGCCACTCAAAATATGATATGAATGTAAATAAAGATGATTCAAAATTAGTAGAATCGTATATCAGTCGACGCAAATTTACACGAAGAGTTCAAATGTCGACTTGTAGTTCTACTTTGGGTGAAAAACTAGGACTTACAAAGTCCAATTACTTGTTTTTGGTTTATTTATAGGAGCATACTCAATTATTTTTTTCACTGGTAAAGTGATAAAAATTTAATATAATAAATTTAACTTTTTCATAAGTTAAGATACAAACTGTCTTGTTCAGAGTAATAATGAAACTACACGTCATGAAAGTCGCGTCCCCTTAACAAAGAGTGGCTACAAAAGTATTCAGAATGGCGGTGGCACACAGACACCATCCTGATACCTACTCAACTATATCAGGCTCAAGCAGACTTGGTCATTAACAAACTAGAACAAGCAGTTGATGAAAATTGTATTGAGGTCAGAATCCTTAAATAACAGCCTTATCTGAAAATCAGTGTTTGTGAGTGTGTTCAGGGGGTCAAAAGGTTTTAAGATCGTTTGTCTATACCCCTGGTGAGCAAACATACGCTTTCCTAAAAGGTTTGGAAAAGTTTTTAATGAATATTTACCATCCACTTTCTTCTTCCTCTTTATAAGCAATTCTGCTTGTTCATTGGCGGATTGATACCTCTATGGAAGGTTGTCACTCCATCTTTTGCGCGGTCGGCCGATACTTCTTCTACCGATTGGTGATTTATCTCTTGCTATTTTGAGCACACGTGTCTCCGCCAACCTGGTTATGTGGTTGTTCCATTCTCTTTTTCTATTTAGCGTCCATTCGTTTATACTCTGTACGTTACATTGTCTTCTGATATCTTCACTCCTCTTTCGATTCTCAGTGTATTTCCTGTAATTCTTCTCAGTACTCTCATCTCTGCCGTTTCCAGTAGTCTTTGTGTTGTGGCTGTATCGGGTCTTGTTTCTGATGCATATGTCATTATTGGTCTTAGACTGGCTTTATAAATTCTTGACTTCATCTCAGTGTTATAATATGTCGGTTTCGCCATATAGTGTTATTAAGGCATCCTGCCAGTCTATTTGCTCTTTGTACTTGATTTCTCACTTCTTTGTCTAGGTTTCCGTAACTTGACAATATAATTCCAAGGTATTTTATTTCCATTACTTGTTCAATACTGATACCATCAATTTCTATTTTACATCTGATTGGTTCTTTACTGATTACTATTGTTTTGGTTTTCTGAGATGAAATTGTACTATTGAATTCTTTTGCTCTTATGTTAAATCTGTGGACTAATCTTTGCAGACTATCTTCATCTTGGGCTATCAATATTGAGTCATCTGCGTAGCAGAGTATTTTTACTTCTTTGTTTCCAATTCTATATCCTCGTCCTTTGTTGACGTTTTTGATGATTTCATCCATGATTAAATTGAAGAGCATAGGACTCAATGAGCCTTATGTCTCTCCATCCATTTTACTGGATATATTTTGTAGTTGGTGATTTTAATATCTGTACATATTTATGCATCATACTTTGTTAGGATCATATAACTTACTTCCGTGCGTGAAGGAAGATACTCGAATTACAAATATCAGAAGGTCACTTATTGATATTTTTTGTTAATTATTTTGAAGAATATACGGTCACGATTCATAAAAACTTAACATCGGATCACACTGCTCGATGTGCTCAAAGCCTAACTGTTAATATAGGTAGACAAAGTAGGTACTGTATTTTGCGTTAAAAAAATCTTCATCCTTCTTCTTAACGTGCCCTATCAAGTCCCCTTGACGTTGGCGATTAACATGGCGAAACTGTCTCTGTCTCGAGCTATTCTAAATATTTGTTCTGCTTTCTTTATTCCTGTCCACTCGGATATTCTTCAACCAAGAGGCTTGCTTTCTACCAATTCCTCTGCGTCCTTCGATTTTACCCATCATAATAAGTTGAAGAATATTATACCGGTCTCCCCTTACTACGTGTCCAAAATAGACCATCTTTCTATATTTGATGTTATTAAGCAGCTCGCGGGCAGCATTTGCTCTCTTAAGGACTGCCACATTTGTCAGCATAGCCGTCCATGGTATTTTCAGTGTACGTCTGTGCAGCCACATTTCAAAGACCTCCAAACGATTAATGGTGGATATTTTTAATGTCCATGCTTCGACACCATACAAGCGGACTGACCAAATATAACATTTAATCATGCGCTTTCGAAGTTGAAGTTGCAAGTTATCATTACAGAAGAATGACCTCATTTTTAAAAATGTCGTACGGGCTATCTCGATTCTACATTGTATCTCTTTATCTGGATCTAGTTGTTCAGTAATGTGGCAACCAAGATATTTAAAACTGGGTACTCTTTGAATTATATGACCATCAACATATAACCGTGAATCTTGATTGGCCATACGGCTAAATACCATGTATTTTGTTTTTGAACAGTTTATGTTTAGGCCAAACTCTCTTCCCACTGTGTCAATAGCATTTAAAAGGTGTTGTAATCCATTCATATCATCACTTAAAATAACTATCGTCTGCATATCTGATTGTATTTATCAGAATTCCATTAACTTTCACACCCCTTTCCAAATTATGCAGCGCTTCCTTAAATATTCTATCTGAATATAAATTGAATAACAGTGGGGACAGTATACAACCCTGTCTGACACCTCTTTGTATTTTGCATATTTCTGTTGATTTTCCATTTATGCAAGCTGTCGCTGTTTGACGCCAGTATAATTTTTCTATGATTCGTACATCTTGACTATTAACTCCTTTATCCTTTAATATTTTAATTAATTTGTGATGTTGTACTCGATCAAAGGCCTTCTCATAGACAATAAATACAGCAAAGACGTCTTTCCTTTGATCTCGGCATTTCTGCAATAATACATTTAGTGCAAAGAGTGCGTCCCGGGTTCCCAGTCCATTTCTGAAGCCAAATTGTGTTTCATCCTGATCTTCTTCACATTTATCTCTGATTCTACTGTGGAAGATACGTGGAAAGATTTTCAAAGTGTGGCTCATAAGGCTTATCATTCTTTAATCGCTACAGTTTTTCGGACCTTGTTTTTTTTTGGTACGGTTATGAATTCGGACTTTAACCAATCTTCACGGATATCACCAGTCGAATAAACATCACTGAAAAGTTTGACTAGTATTCCAATGTTTTCCTCATTTATGAGCTTTAACATTTCTGTAGGTACGTTGTCAGGCCCAACGGCTTTCTTGTTTTTTGCCAATTTTATAGCATGTAGTATTTCTGATTTTAGTATTTCTGGTCCTTCACCTTCATCTAAAGTCTCCAGTTCTTCGGGTCTATCATCATTATAAAGTTCATTTATATAATTATACCAGGTAGTTCGAATTTCGTGTTCGTCTATTATCATTTTCCCGACGAATCCGTTATAGTATGTGGAGTTTTCTTATGATAAAGACCAGGTACTTCTCTAACTTTTTTAAACATATTAAACGTATCATGTTTTTCATTCAACTTTTTTAATTCCTTGCATTTATCCTCCATCCATTTTTCTTTAGCTACCTTCATTTTTTGTTTAATTAGTTTCTGTTTTTCTTTGTATTCTGTCTTGTTATCTTTCAGTTTTCTTCTCTGCTCCATCAATTCCAGGATTTTATCATTCATCCATTGTTTTTTGTGCCTCTGCATGGTTGTTGTATATTTTTCCATTACTTTCCAGGTAAGATCTTTAAACGTGTTCCATATTTCTGTATTGTTTTCATTTGTTAATTCTTTAGCTGATTATTCAGGTCATTTTCTATTAGCATTTTGTTGGATGCTGAGATATGTAATTTTGGTGTTTTGGGGCTTTCTTCGACTTTTTTGAGCTTCACTTGGATGTCAGTTATTAGAGGGTTATGGTCTGAACCGATATCTGCACCAGGATATGTCGTTGATCTCTTGGCACCATTCTTAAATCTCTTGTTTACTAGAATATAATCTATCTGATTTCTAATTATATGAAGTGAGTTATCTCCTGGTCCCTTCCATGTGTATAATCTTCTTTTGTGTAATTTGAACCATGTATTTGCGGTTATCATGTCATGTTCTTGACAGAACTGGTATAATCTATCGCCTCTTTCATTGCTCTCCCCTAGTCCATATTCACCTACCAGGTCAGATCTTCGTCCTTGACTAATTTTCGCGTTAAAATCTCCAATAATATATGTGATTTCGTTCCTTTTTAGATTGTTAAGTGTCTGTTTTAATTGAGTATAGAATGATTCCACATCATTATCATATTTCTTTTCTGAAGTAGGGGCATATATCTGGATAACATTGACATTAAATGGTTTACTATTTAATTGGAGTATCGCCAGTCTGTCATTCACAGGTACACAATTTTTCACATATTTCTTGAATTTAGATGTTGTAAATATGCCAACTCCATTCCTATGATGTACGTCATCTTCTACACTTCCAGAATAGTATAGTGTGCCTTCATCTTGTTCACATGTTCCCGCTCCAGGCCAGCGGAGCTCACTGATGCCCATTATATCAATTTTTAAGCGTTTAACCTCTTGAACAAAGTTACTGAGCTTTGCCTGTTGCATAGAGGCTTTTAATATTCCATGTGCCTAATCTGATTGTACTGCTAGACATTTTTAAAGTTGTCATACTTTTTAAATTGTAGGGGTTTCGTGTGGTGACGACCGGGAAGGCCCTACAGTCTGGTGCGCGCCCCTCCCTGCCGGATCTTGGTTTCCGAGATCCATGATCAGTAATACTCTGATTATGTTTGGATTGCGCCATGTTAACTTTACTCGGGAGAAATAATTGGAGTGGTTTCCCCTTGCCTTCCCCAATGATTTTTCTGGCGCATTAGGTTTACTCCTGTGGGTTGGATAATTGGAAAGGATTTTTGGATATTTGGTAGGAAATTTGGATCGGAACATGACCTCCCTATCTGGATTTGGGGGATAGTCATGGCTTGCGTGAACAGGGTCGCGTCCCTGAAATATATCTGACTTACACCGGGATCGTATAAGTGTATCTATCCGCTACTACTAAAAAAATCTTCATAGTTGTTTTAATAAACAGCATTTTCAAAATCGGTTGACACTAGCTTAGCAGATTGGAATAATATTTATGAGGGTGATATGCAAATGAGTTATTGAATAGATTGGATAATATTGTTACGTCAATCCGCTCGCTACGTTACTGATCCCGTCCTAACGCTATCGTAGAGAAGTCTCAAAACTTATTGTTGCTTTGTGTATCCAAATACCACGTTTTTTTTCTTTCGGCGTTTTTTTTTGTTGGTTCATTAGGCTGACTTTGTGAGCTGTATAAAGTTTTGTACATGTCTTCGACTATCATTATTACATTATATTTTCCTTCTCTTCTTTATTATTGATACCTAATACTAATAGCTTCTTTGAAATGTCGTGAAGATAGTGTACCTATACGTAGATGGAGAAATAAACGGTAAAAAATCAACATTGTTGGTGGATACCGGAGCGAACAGGGCATATACACCCGACTGTTAAAAACAGCCGTAAGAAACTTTTACCAACGAGGTTGCGACTGCGGACATGTAAAACAGCCGAAAATGACAACATTCTTGGAGAAATTCAGATCCAATTAGAAACTGTGGCAGAAAAGTTCGTCCATATTGCCATAGTTGCGGACATTGAAGTACACACACCCAAACTTATATGGAATCACCATGTATTTCAAAGTAATATTTATTTCTTTTGAAAAAACTTGTTTAGTGTAGGAAACAGAGGTTGAACCTTGCAAAATGGACACAAGTCCGGTTTTATTTTTTTTCTGGTATATCAAGGGGTGCTTATTATAAGACTAACTTTTTCTGAAAAAATTTCGCCCCGGAGCCCCCCTTTTCACCCCTTTAAAGGGGGTAATTTGTGGTTTTTGCGGAACGTAGCCCTTCCTGTCCCTTTTACAAAAAATTTCTTTTATAGAAATATGAAGAGGACTATATTTTCTACGATTTATTTCCCGACAGCATCTGTCTATCATCCACCGTTTAGCGGGGGTGGCGCCCCAAAGTTGACAAGGTTTTAAAAAAGATGTTTTTAAAAAAAATATATTTTTCCCTAACTGTAACGGAAATTAAGAAGAAATCCTGCGGCAGTTATTCACAAATATTTGATTGATTTTTTGGTATAGGTTTCACCATTGATTAATAACTACAGGAATATTTATAATCAATGGTTTCACTTAAGAGTAATAGCCCTTTTTTTAATTACAGGGTGTTACATTTAAAAAAAACCCCTTTTTATACCATCTGAACCGTTTATGCTAGAGTAAAAAGACTTTCAGAGATTACCCATGTACTGGTGCTATTTACAAATTTGTATAATGCACCCCCATTTTTTCCTCGGAACCACCCAAAAAAAAAGAAGAATTAATAAATAAAGTGATTTTCTTTGAATCCTTCACACACAATGCCCTTTATTAATATGATTCATATATCATTTTGTGCACGTTATTATTACCCATGCATGGACACCAAAAGCGATTTACTAGTGCAACCCCTGTAGCCAAAAAAAAAATAATTAAAATGGGGGGTTGAAATTTTTTTTTGTTTTTTGCTTTTTGATTCATATGGACATATGCTTCATCATTAGTGCTTTTCAAAAATATATATGGTTATTGCAACATCCCTGCGGAAACAACCCCTATCCTTGAAAATATACTGCAGAAACTACCCCTATCCCTTGGCGAGCATGTTTTTACGATTTTCTCATTACCTATGCATTATTGTTAAACAAAACTTATACAAGGTTAAAGACCACTATTTACTCTAAAAATTAGGTCCTATTAATTTTTTTTCGTATAAGCAACCGTTACGGCACAGTGGCGCCGTAAACCTCATATATACTTTGGCGGGCTCCAGTTTTTGTTTTTTTTTTTTTTCGTTATCTGTTCGTTCTATTGATAAAGTACTTATGTAAACTAAAACAACACAGTGTAACCTACACATTACGACCTATGCACATTTTACATTCTTTGCTCCCTAAAGCCACAGTGGTGGCCCAAAATAAATTTTTGCATATTTTCGCCACCTACACGCATTTTATTGCGTTAAAGCTACCTTAATAGCACAATATTCACCCCTAAGTGGTCGCTAAGCAGTGTCGGATCCAGGTGGGTTATGGGGGCGATTACCCCCACCCCTCTCAAACCAAGTGATATTATATTTGAAGATTATAAAAATATTCATTTATTTTTATAGAAATACTTCTATTATATTAATATTATTTTTATAAGAATGACTGTTTATGCGTTAGCGACAGTGGCGGATCCAGCATCGTTAAGAGGGGGGTGCCAACTGGTTAAATTTCTATAAAAATAAATGAATATTTTTATAATCTTTGAATATAATATCACTTGGTTTGAGAGGGGGGGGAGGTGATCACCCCCATCACCCCTCCCTGGATCCGCCACTGCTTAGCGACCACCTAAGGGTAAATATTGTGCTATTAAGGTAGCAATAATGCAATAAAATGCGTGTAGGTGGCGAAAATATGCAAAAATTGATTTTGGGCCACCACTGTGGCTTTGGGGAGCAAAGATTGTAAAATGTGCATAAGTCATAATTTGTAGGTTATACTGTGTTGTTTTATTTTACATAAGTACTTTATCAATATAACGAACAGATGACGAAAAAAAAAACAAAAACTGGAGCCCGCCAAAGCATGTATGAGGTTTACGGCGCCACTGTGCCGTAACGGTTGCTTATACGAAAAAAATGAATAGGACCTAATTTTTAGAGTAAATAGTGGTCTTTAACCTTGTATAAGTTTTGTATAAAAATAATGCATAGGTAATGAGAAAATCGTAAAAACATGCTCGCCAAGGGATAGGGGTAGTTTCTGCAGTATATTTTCAAGGATAGGGGTGGTTTCCGCAGGGATGTTGCAATAACCATATATATTTTTGAAAAGCACTATTGATGAAGCATATGCCCATATGGATCAAAAAGCAAAAAACAAAAAAAAATTTCAACCCCCCATTTTATTTTTTTTTTTTGGCTACAGGGGTTGCACTAGGAAATCGCCTTTGGTGTCCATGCATGGATAATAATAACGTGCATAAAATTATATATGAAACATATTAATAAAGGGCATTGTGTGTGAAGGATTCCAAAAAAATCACTTTATTTATTAATTCTTCTTTTTTTGGGGTGGTTCTGGGAAAAAAATGGGGGTGCATTATACAAATTTGTAAATAGCACCAGTACATGGGTAATCGCTGAAAGTCTTTTTACTCTAGCATAAACGGTTCAGATGGTATTAAAAGGGGTTTTTTAAAATGTAACACCCTGTAATTAAAAAAAGCGCCATTACCCTTAAGTGATACCTATACCAAAAAATCAATCAATTATTTGTGAATAGTTGCCGCAGGATTTCTTCTTAATTTCCGTTACAGTTAGGGAAAAATATATATTTTTTTAAAAACATCTTTTTTAAAAACTTGTCAACTTTGGGGCGCCACCCCCGCTAAATAGTGGATGATAGACAGATGCTGTCGTGAATTAAATCATAGAAAATATAGTCCTCTTCATATTTCTATAAAAGAAATTTTTTGTAAAAGGTACAGGAAGGGCTACGTTCCGCAAAAACCACAAACTACCCCATTTAAAGGGGTGAAAAGGGGGGTTCCGGGGCGAAATTTTTTCAGAAAAAGTAATTCTTATAATAAGCACCCCTTGATATACATAATAATAATAATAATAATAAAGACTTTTTATTCATTTGGTATGTAAAACAAATAAGCACATTGAAGAATATAGAACAAAAGCAAAAAAGTTAAACCCTATTGGGATAACATCTGGCGAAGTCTAGCTAAAGCTACTCTTACTTAACCAAATGTTAATCCCCGACGCTTCTAATTAATCTAAAAATAAACCTAAACTAACTAATTAAAACGAAACCTAACTTAAAAAAAAGGTGGGGAAAAAAACTAAATATTAACCAAGTACTCAAAAAAAAATATTTTTTTTCAAACTCATCATTGGGAAAAAAATTCCTTCAAAACAGCCCAACCAAAAATATGTCCATGAAGCTCAATGCACAACAAAATTGTTAAGCAATGTTATTGTTTATCAAAAAGATATAAACGAAATTTATACTTGAATTGATTAATTGAATATAGTTTAATATTATGAGGAATTGAATTATACAGCTTTACTGCGTTGTAGGTAAAACTCCTTTGGAACCAAGCTTATCTGTGTTGTGGCATTGTGAAAGTGTCTTTCAATCTCACGTCTCGCATATGGATTTCCTTTCTTCGGACGAGCTTTTGTTTAAGGATAGTGGAGGTGTTTGGCATCAGAAGTAACTTGTGAATAAAGTTACCCAGATGATATGTGCTTCTATTTTTCATATTAAGCCAACAGCATTCTTTTATTTTATGTGAAATGTGGTCATATTTTCTAATCCCGTAAATCAGTCTACAACAGGAGTTTTGCATTTTCTGTATCCTATTCTTCTCCGCCTCCAGTAGACATGGCATAAAAATAAAATCACCATAAGAGTAATGAGACAGGACAAGGCTCTCACAAAGAAGCTTTTTTAAGTCTTTACTTAAAATGTGACGATTCATAAAAATGAGTTTCAATGATGAAAAAGCTTTTTTGTTAATGTTTTTGACATGTTCCTGAAATCTTAGATTTTCGTCAAATATAATTCCAAGGTTTCTAGCTGAGGCTGTGAATGGTAAACTAACATGATCGATTTTTATGCTTGAATTGTTTTTTACAAGTTGACGTTGGACTTCATTTGCGATACATAATAGTTTTGATTTGGTGGAATTAAGTTTTAAGTTGTGTTCGTCAGAGAGTTCTTTTATTATTTCAAGATCAGAATTAATTTTATCCAAAGCATTAAATAAATCTTTTTTATCGAAACTAAGGTACAATTGAGTGTCGTCAGCGTAAGCAACTATGCTGCAGTATTGTAAAGAGTTAATAATATCAGTAGTGTAAATTAAAAACAATAATGGAGAAAGAATTGACCCTTGGGGTACACCTGAAAAAATATTTATTGGGGTAGATTGTTTGTTATCTACAGATATTTTTTGTGTTTTATTTAATAAAAAAGATTGTATTTGGTTTACAGACTCTGCCTCAAACCCATAGTATCGCAATTTTGAACATAACAACTCATGGTCTACGGTATCGAACGCTTTGGAGAAATCTAAAAGAACGAGCAGACTTATTTGACCTTTATCAGATGCTCTTAGGATCTCATCCATAACCGTTACCAAAGCAGTAGCTGTGCTATAGTTTTTCCGGAATCCACATTGTTTATCAGACAGTATTTTATTGTTTGTAA
The DNA here is from genome assembly GCF_917563875.1 of Diabrotica virgifera virgifera. Taxonomy (NCBI): domain Eukaryota; kingdom Metazoa; phylum Arthropoda; class Insecta; order Coleoptera; family Chrysomelidae; genus Diabrotica; species Diabrotica virgifera. The sequence goes on from NC_065443.1 coordinate 190,803,025, forward strand.
AGTAAAGATATATTTGATCATATAGAATCCTTTCCAATACCTTGGAAAGGGCTGGAAGTATACTTATAATTCGTAAATCAGAGAAAGTCTGAGGATTGTTGTTTTTGGCTAATGGTTTACCAATAGCCATTTTCCATAAATAGGGAAAATATGTTTTTTCTATACAAGAGTTTACTATATGGAGAATATAAATATCTATGAAGGGGCTACAAAGTTGAAGCATTTTCGCTGATATGTTATCTACTCCGCAAGAGTTTGTTTTAATGGAATGCAATGCCAAGTTGATGCTATAGGGCTTTTCATTCACAGTCATTTGTTTCGAGCTTCTGTCATGTGTCACATAATATTAATATATCTACGTCGTACGTTATTGGTATTACCAATGATACAAACCGAAGACGTATGACGTAGATATATTAATATTATGTGACACATGACAGAAGCTCGAAACAAATGACAATCGATGAAAAGCCCTATTCAGTGAGGTGAGCGAAAAAGCGAAATTTAGATTATTATTAAATTTGTTACTATTGTAAAATTGTACTTTATTTTTACCCTTATTAGAAACATTGGACAAATATTGTTCAAAATACTTATTAATAGCTTCGGGGTCAGCTAATTTAGGAGGAAGATCGTAGTTTTTATTAGTTCGAACATTTAAATTTTTTATTGCATTCCAAGTTTTATTTGAATTTTTTTCATAACATATATTTTCTAAGTAGTTCTTTTTGGCAGTTCTAGTTAAGTTTACAACTCTATTTCTTAGTAGTTTATAATTATCTCTATCTTCCTGATCCTTACTTTTTTTAAATTTTTGCAACGCCTTTGATCTCTGCTTCTGCAAAAGTCTAATATCATCCGTCAACCAAGGTGCTTTATTTTTTGTTACTCGACATCTTTTATAAGGGGCATGAACACCAAAAAGTTCAATTAATAGTGTGTTAAAGTATTCGATCTTTTTGTCAATATTTGATATTCTAAAAATGTTATTCCAGTTAAGTTCGATTAAATCATTATAAAGTTGTTGATAATTAAGATTTTTGAAGCAGCGATATTCTATAAATTTAGGTGGTGGTTTATGTGATTTAAGATTAAGCGTTAGATACACAAGATTGTGATCAGAAATATTATCTGTAGGAAGAGTACCTTGGTAGGAGAAGAGTACAACAACGTCCGGACAATTTACAAAAACAGGATCAATAAGTGTGCTCGTTGTCCTTGTTATGCGGGTGGGTTCATTAAGAATTTGCTGTAGACCATAAGACTCAAAACAGTTTAAAATAGGAGAGTTTAAATTGAAAAAATTTATGTTTAAATCTCCCAGAATAACGATTTGATCAAAGATAGGACAAATATATGAAAAAATATTATCAAAATCAGATATAAAAGAGTTAGGATTTGAGTTAGGCGGTCTATAGAACGCACCAACCACAATTTGTTTCATATTAAGTGAAATTTGAAGAAACAAGTACTCCAAAATTGGATTTATTTGAAAGCTGAAATTTATAACTTGCGTTTGTAATGTATTTCTTATGTAAGCACCTACACCACCCCCTCTAGTTTGCCTATCCGCTCTAAAAAAATTATAACCATCAATTTTTACAGTGTTACTATCGATGTTAGAAGAAAGCCAAGTTTCTGTTATCAGTACTACATCATAATCTTGACTACGAATTAAATTTGAAAGCTCATTGAAGCTTGGGAGTAATGACCTAATATTAATATGTGCAAATTTCATAATATAATTTTACTAATCAACTCAAGAATAACAAAAAGGAGAAATCATGATAAGCTACTGTTCTGTTCTGTTTTGTACATCTTGCTGCACGGAGAAACGTTAAGTAGGTAAAACTTTATTGTTGCAAGGTGTAAGAAACTCGACAAACATAAACTACAATCAACACTGCTGCGCAATTCAGCCACACAAAATACACAATTCGGATGGGCTTAGCTTCAAAAGAATTAAGAAGAACTAAAGAGTACTTGGTTTTAAGTGTGTTTACGTCTTAAAAGAATAAAAAAACTGCAATATAAAAAAAATATAAAACAACATATACCAGAAAAAAAATAGAACCGGACTTGTGTCCATTTTGCAAGGTTCAACCTTTGTTTCCTACACTATTATTGTTGCGAAGATTAAAGGTTTTTATTGAAAATAAACAAATATATAAGACAATCGGATAGTACAGCCCGGTACGGTATAGATTATTTGTTTGAGTTGCAAGTTGAACGAAAATAAATAAACTAACTTTTGCGTCTAAAAACGAAAATATTCCTCATGTGGGGTTATACAACTTAGAACGAGGAAAGATTATTGGTCTTGTGGAGAAAGTAATGTTCTCAGATGGACATAGCTGCAGAGCTAGGCGTAATACAGGGCGTTCTGTCCAAAACATATGCTAGGTAACAGGAACTAGTAAAGCTCAAAAATAAAGCAAGGGAAAGTCGCCAAAAGTAATAACGGCTCTCCACGATCGTTTAATTGTCCAATCAGCTGAAAGACACCCAACCATTTCTCACCTGCAGCTCCAAAGGCAGCTTTTGGAAGCTACAGGTGTAACTGTTTCAGTTGAAACGATAAGAAGAAGAGTTCGTACCAAGAGGTATACAGCAGGAGACAGTTATGGGTTCCCGAGTTATCCAGGCAGCACAAGATTGATCGCCTAAATTGGTGTCTTCACCACCAAAACTGGAACATTGGGAATTGACAAAATGTGCTATTTTCAAAAACAGTCAGGATTTAATGTAATCAAATGGAAAATCAGATGACCCACTAAATCGTGTACTTACAGGTCGAGGAACACAAGCAAGAACGAAAACTGTCAGATCTGTTCACAAATATACAAGGGGAAGTGTAATGTTCTGGAGAGGAATTGTGATCCGTAAAAAAACACCTTTAATTTTCATCCAATCAACTTTAACTGCTCACAGGTATGTTGATAACCTGTAGTCAGGCTCTGGAGAGGTGCAACAGGAGAAAATTTAATTTTATTGCATGATAATGGACCTCTGCATACCATTAGAGTGACTACATACATCATTGAAGCAGAAGGTATCCCTTGTTTGGAGTGGCCTGCTTGCTTACCCGAGCTTAATCCTATAGAGTATTTGTGGGATATGCTTAAAAGAAAAATTAGAGCTCGCCGGGATATTCCACAAAACACCGCACGGCTAGTACAAGCTGCGTTTAAAGGATGGAACAACCTACCACAACAAAATGTTGATAATTTGATTAGGAGCGTGCCCACGCAAACTGAAGCTTGCATAAGGACTAGAGGTGATAACACTGACTACCACAAAATACAAAAAAAAATAAATAAAAACAAGTTAAACATTATTTGTTTTACATTGAAATTTTGTATGCTATATTGACTTTAAAACAACTACTTGTAATTTGTTTGTTAAATACTTTATTGTTTTATTTAATTGTTATGTATTTGTTATTAAATTGCTTTAAAATAAATATTGTTTGACTTCGTGTGTTCGTTTTTTTAAATTCGCACGGAATAGTAAGAAATATCAGATCGATGATTCCATATAAGTTTGGGTGTGTGTATATATTAGTAATGGACGTAATAAATTTGCATGGATTTCAATTGGATTTTAAGAACAAAGTAATCATAATAATTGGTAACGACTAGGTATTTCTTCATCCATATGATAACAGCACTGTGCAAGTAGCCGTTAAAGAAGATACAGTTGCAACTGCGAGAAGTGAATTAATCAGTAGCGCGGCTGCAGGAAAATGTGGAAGAAGGAACACCTGTTATGGTGAAGCCTTGGAACCATGACGACGAAGTTGGCCGACTTATTGATGTCAATAGCTGCCCAGTGATTATTACTAAAGAGAAAAGTAGGGACCTGTATGCCTGTGACGTCCATAATTAGTCAGACGACAACTTCCGATAATTCCAACGACAAATTCGACCAAATAGTTTCAGTTGTTGGCCAGTCTTTAAAATAGGCGGGAAAGGGGAAATTAACGTAATTTCTTCGGCGGTATCGCAACATTTTCATGCCGAAAAGAGGAAAAACATGTATGACTATCATTGTCAACCATAAAATCAATGTTGTAATTCCAAGCCCATTCGTCAAATAGCTCGACGATTACTACAGGCGATAAGGGAGGAAGTTTAGGATTGTTTAGGAAATGAAGAAAGATAGGATGTAGTCCAGGGTAATAAGGTTTTTTCCATGACACTTGAACAGCCAGGGTACTTAAGCGTTTTTTCGACAGGTAATACCTATAAGAGTAAATTCTAACTATTTCCTGCGTAGGATCTGGCGGTCATTTTTATTTATAAACAATTAAGTGTCAAAAAATGGCATTTTTCACTTTTTTTTTAATCAATGGAAAACAGGAAAACTTATGGTTTTTTTAGTACAAATTTCTTCGAGATTATGGAAAAAGCTTTAAAATGACGTTTTACAAAGTTTGATATACTCATTTATTGTTAATATAATTGCGAAAAAAGGTCGGAATTGCAAAAAAAATTATTTTCGCAATAACTGTTGTAAAAATTAGGGTACAGCTTTGAAATTTTTGTCAAATAAGGGTTCTTTGGTGCTTAATATGTGATAAAAATTTCAAAGCGATTCATTCAATTGTTTAAATTTTATTCAAATTGTTTATCCCAGAGAGCATTTTTTTTGCAATAACATAAGTCAGAAGAAAATAACGTTATAACCATTCCACAGGTGCCAAATGAAAGAGCATGAGCTATATTTTCAACTTGGTTTAAAAAAGTGAGTAATAAATGCATTTATTAGTAATAAATAATTATGCGGAAGTATCGTAAATCTTTCCTTATTAACTTTTTATTTTTTTACATAAGAAATTATACATATTTATTACATTTTTTTATCAATTATGATATAGATAACATTACTTGGTAGTTGTGCACTTAAATCAGGGTAAAAAAGTTAATTTTTTTGGAAAAAGTTATTCAAAAATTTTATAAAGAAAAATTGACGATACTTTTGCATAATTATTTATTACTAATAAATGCATTTTTTATTCACTTTTTTAAACTGTTTTGAAAATGTAGCTCATGCTCTTTCATTTGACACCTGTGGAATGGTTCTAAGGTCATTTTTTTCTGACTTATGTTATTGCAAAAAAAATGCTCTCTGGGATAAACAATTTAAATAAAATTTAAACAATTGAATTAATCGCTTTGAAATTTTTATCACATATTAATCACCAAAGAACACTCATTTGACAAAAATTTCAAAGCTGTACACTAATTTTTACAACAGTTATTGAGAAAATATTTGTTTTGCAATTCTGATCTTTTTTCGCAATTATATTAACAATACATGCGTATATCAAACGTTGTAATACGTAATTTTAAAGCTTTTTCCATAATCTCGAAGATATTTGTACTAAAAAATCATAAGCTTCACTGTTTTCCGTTGATTTGAAAAAAAAGGGGGAAATGCCATTTTTTGACAGTTAATTGTTTATAAATAGAAATGGCCGCCAGATCCTACGCAGGAAATAGTTATTATTTGTTCCTATAGGTATTACCTGTCGAAAAAACGCTTCAGTACCCTGGCTGCTGAAGTGTCACGAACAGGGTATATTTTTGTCTTATTACCCTGGCCTAATGATAGAACATTCTACCAGCCCATAGGTCTTTCCTGTGGTCCTGGTCGAGAAGAAAGACGTAACTACGAGGTTCTCTGTCGACTACAGTTTGTTGAACAATTTTTCCAAGAAAGATAATATCCTCTGCCTCAGATCGATAACACGTTGGATACACTGGCTGGAAGTAAATTGTTTTCTACGTTGGACTTAAGTGTGGATACTGGCAGGTAGAAATAGACCCAGTAGAAAAAGAGAACCCACCACAGGATCTAGATTGTGGCAATTCAATGTTATGCCATTTGGATTATGTATTGCTCTTGCGACACTTAATTGTGAGGTTTTTTTTGGGAAACATGTATGCTGTATTTAGACGACACAATCGTCTTGGGAGAGACTTTTGAAGACCATCTGAAGCATTTAGAAGAAATTTTTAATCGAATGTTGCCCGAAGCTGCCCAATTGATTTTAAACTCCAAGAAGTGCCAGCTGTTTCCAAGTAAAGTCAATTCATTATCAGGGCTTTTCATTCCGGGTGGAATGTTTGCCACTCTTACTTAGAGCTCTCTGATTCGCTTATTGCCAAGAATCACTCCGCATTCCACTTATATGTTGTCAAAGTTTGTTGTATGACTTGGCTTTCGTTACAATTTTCTTCCACTCATTTCGATATGTGCATATAGTTCCCTCCAGTTTCTCACTTCCAGAATTTTGATATCTCTCATGACCTGGTCCTCCTATCTCTCTCTGGGTCTTTCAGTTTCTGGTTTCCATCTGGTGATCTTCTTAATCAGTAGGTTGTTTTTTCTTCTCTCTATGTGTTTCAGCCATCTCAGCCGCTATGCTTTAATAAATCTAACTATATCTTCTCCCCTCATTATGTCTCTTAGTTCATGGTTTATTCTTCTTCTCATTTCTCCGTTGTTGATTCTTATCGGGTCCATAATCCATCTGAGGATTTTCCTTTCGAATATTCTCAATTTTTCTTCATCTTTTTCCGTGAGGCACATTGTCTCAGCTGCGTACGTAACTACTGGTCTGATTACAACTCTGTATATTTTCAGTTTTGTATTTCTGGAAAAGTTCTTGTCCTTCATAAGCCCATGATATCTCCAGTATGTTTTGTTGCCTGCTAGTACTCGTTCCGTTACTTCTTCACTTCTCTTGTTTTGGCCATTTACTATTACTCCCAAATATTTAAATTGTTAAACTCTTTTAAAAGTGTAGTTTTCTATTTTGATTTCTCTCGTCCTGTTATCTTCTCTTCTAGAGCAGAGTAGATATTTTGTTTTTCCTTCGTTAATTTCTAGATCTCTTTTCCGTGCTTCTTTTACCAGGATTGTTACTGCTTCTTTTAATCTTTCCTTGCCTCTTCCCATAAGAACTAAATCATCTGCATATGCAACTATTTGTATTGAGGAGTGGGCTATAGTTCCTTTAATTTTGCTGGCCTTGACTGTTCCTTCTACTGCTATGTTGAATAATGTGGTTGACAGGGAATCGACTTGTCGAACTCCTGTTTCTATTGCAATTGATTTCGTGCTACCTTCTTATGTTGTTACTTTAGCTCGAGATCCATCCATATTCATTTTTGTTAATCTTATTAATTTTGCTGGTATATCTTGATTTTCATTTCAATAAATAATTTGTTTCTTCTAATACAGTCAAAGGCTTGTCTGAAGTCTGCGAAGAGGATGTGTAGTTCTATGTTGTGTTAGTGGCATTTTTAGATTGTTTGTGTAACTATGTGGATCGCATCTGTAGTGAATCTGCCTTCTCTGAATCCTTGCTGGTAGTCCCCAATTTTTTTCTCTGTGAATTGAGTGAGTTTTTGTTTGATGAGGGCTGTTAGAATTTTATATGTTGTACTCAGTAGAGATATTCCTCTATAGTTGTTACATTTTGTTACTTCTCCTTTCTTAAATATTGGTATAATTCTGCCTAATAGATGCTTGTCCAATAACGGACTTAACATAAATGCAACAAAGACAAAGTTACTTGTGGTTAGTAAACAAGACGTCGCGTCGGCCCTATGCAACTAATTGTCAATGATGAATCAATAACAAAAGTTAACCATTTTAAATACCTAAGAGATGTTGGATAAACGAGACACTAAATCCGGATGAAGAAATTAAAACTCGTATAGAAATTGCAAGAGGAGAATTTATGAAACTAAGATCTATTCTGAGCAACTCTCAGCTGAACTTACAACTAAGAATCAAGTTCCTAAAATGTTATGTGTATCCTGTATTACTATATTGATGTGAAACCTGGATCATGAAGGTTAACATGATGAACAAATTAGAAGCCTTTGAGATGTGGTCGTATCGTAGAATACTCAGAATATCTTGGGTTCAACGCATTTCAAACGAAGAAGTCTTAAACAGAGTAGGTCAAGGCGAAGGTGACTTAATGAAGATGATAAAAAAGAGAAAACTTGAATATCTGGGGCATATAATGAGAGGTAGCAGATACAGGATGCTGCAGTTAATACTCAATGGAAAGATCGACGGAAAAAGAGGAATTGGTCGAAAGAAATATTCATGGCTCCGAAACCTTCGTCAATGGACTGGCTTATCAGCAGATCAATTGTTACATGCCGCACAAGATCGAGAACGATATCAGCAAATTGTTATGGAAGCTACCCACGCCTAAAAATTTGGGCACGGTACTTAAAGAAGAAGAAGATGCTTGTTAATATCTTTTCCCCTCCGTTTTTAATTAGCTCATTGGGATTTCATCTGGGCCAGGTGTTCTTTTCTGTTTCATTTTTTGAATGATGTCTGCCTTTTCTTTGTTGAGCTTTTAGGTATCCAAATAGTCTGGCGCTGTCGTTACTATTCTTTTCTAGGTCCTTTAAGAGCTCTTTCATCCACAGTGTTTTTTTGTTCTTGCATCATTTATCAGCTGCTTTCTTTTTTGTTTTTTTTTTGTTTTCAAGTCAATTACCTGGGTCATATATATAATCAGCGGAGGTGATTATAAGGGGTGGACAAAACTGACTAACAAACATCAAACATTGGGATATGTCCTTACTATCGGTGCATCATTAAGAACTTTGCAGATATCGCTAAACCATTAACCCGAATTACAGAGGAAACAAGATATTTCTGCTGGGATAGAGATGACATTGAAACCTTGGAGAAGCATTTAATCACAACACCAATATTAGGGTATCGCCTACCAGAAGGAAAGTTTATCGTAGACAAAATCAAGAAGGAAAAATTTGTCAGTTGAGTATAAGCTTGTTAGGAGGGATCTGTTTTGAAGTGGATGTGAGAGGTGGCATTCGGATTTTTGCTGATAAAGTTAGTATAGGTGGCAACTTCAGTACCTAATTATAATTGACTTATGCTCCTTCTCAAATATGCTCGGAACATTAATAAAAAAATTAAAATATTTAAAAATTTCGATAAACATCGAATTTTTTCTAATTTCCTTGCTTATAACTTTAAAACGATTCATTTTGGAACAAAGTCGTACAGAAATAAAATAAAGATAATTAAATTTTGTATGAGATACGATTGGTTAAAAATGTCTTAAATTATTACTCTCTCTGCAAAATAGCAATAAATACAAAATAAGGGGGCAAAATAAGGCTATTTTTGTTCAATGTTTTTCAACCACTTTGGTTGCACTTAGAACCTTCGTAATTCGCCTAAAAATTCTTATAACATACTTAAACCGTCCACCAAATTTCATTAAAATCGACCTAATAGATTTTGTTTAATAATTTTGCAATCTAAATGTTTTTAAAAAAGTTCAGTTTTGTAGATCATTTAAAAGTTAGCTAATTTTTTACATATAAACAGGCGCTCTACCTGTCTAATACAGCTTACAGAATTAAAATCGGATTATTTAGGCAGCCTCAGCAATGTTTTATAGTGATAAACAATTTTTGTGGGTTATAAACAAATTAGCGCTGTCGCCAGGAGGGGATGCAACCGCCTCCTATATTTAGATGGACCAAGTTTTTTATGTATTTTGACCTGTAGAACACGAATTTTTTGGGTAGCAGTTGATCCGGATGTCGATAAGATTGTTATAAATAGAGAACTCGAGGAATTACATAACAGCTATTTGTCGCAAAATAAAACATTTTTTTGTATTTCTTGGGTAATTCCAAGCAAGTTTTTTCTTAGGATGTCCAAGTCTTCGAGATAAACGCGGTTGAACTTTCAAAAAATCGAAAAATTTTTGAACCCGAATAACTTCTGATTAAAAAATAAAAAAGCAATTCTGCTGACAACATTTGAAAGTTTAAATTAAATTATGCCGGTTTTGATTGTTTGCACTGCTAAAAATTACGTTTTTTTATTTTTAAACAAAGCTATTTGTTTATAAGCCAAAACATTGTTTATAATTTTAAAACATTGCTGAGGGCCCTTAAATAATCCGATTTTAATTCTGTAAAGTGTATTAGATAGGTAAAGTGCGTCGAATTCTAAATGGTCTACTTTTTGTTCAGAAAGTTTTTAAAAAATTTGAACTTTTTAAAAAAATTAGATTGCAAATTTATTATGCAAAATCTATTAGGTCGATTTTAATGACATTTGGTTGACTGCTTAAGCATGTTATAAGAATTTTCTAAGCGAATTACGAAGGTTCTAAATGCCACCAAAGTGGTTAAAAAACATTGGATAACAACAGGCTTATTTTGCCCCCTTATTTTGTATTTATTGCTAAATTGCAGAAAGGGTAATACTTTAAGACATTTTTAACCAGTCGTATATCATACAAAATTCAATTATATTTATTTTATTTCTGTGCAACTTTGTTCCAAAACGAATCGTTTTAAACTTATAAGCAAAGAAAGTAGAAAAAATCGATGTTTTTCGAAATTTTTAAATATTTTAATTTTTTATTAATGTTCCGGGCATATTTGAGAAGGAGCATAAGTCAATTATTATTATTGAACCTATTAGGTTGTCACCTAACTTTATCTGCAAAAATTCGAATGCCACCTCTCACATCCAAAAATAGACGTTTTTTCACATATCAGCCCTGGTCTATGTCGGATATAGAGTTTGCAGGGAGTTTCCACTTAGTACTCTTGATGCTTTAAATACAAAAATAAGAAATGTATCTCTGAAAAAGAAAGAATCTCTGGAGGTGAAATGAAAACTGAAACAAAATTCCAAAAGAAAGAATGCCGATTATGACATTACATAAATATAGCACTTTAAAAACTAAATTCAAACGCATTCCAATATTGCAGCTTTAATTTTGAATATTTTGTTGAGATATTTGGCACACATATGTAGGGGAGCCCAAGCGGGGATTTTTGCAGTTACTCGAACGCGTCAGATTATTACATGGGGAGAAACCTTGCACCCTGAAAGTGTACCTCTACCATATATTGGCTCTTAATGCAGGGGGCCTGAAAAAAAATCTATTCTTAAAAAACTCGAAATCGTCAGATTAAGATAAAGTAAGTTAAGTACGTGCAAAACAGTGTATATTTAAAAAATCTGACAATTTGAGCGGGGCGTAAGGAAATGGGTGAGTCCCACAGTTTCACAAAATAAAGCGAATATTTCGCGAAATGAATGACATATCGAAAAACTAAAAAATACGTACTCAATATTTTTCAAAAATCTATCTATGATACCAAACACGACTTCTCACGCAGAGGGCTGGGAGTGTGGGAGGTAAATTTAATATTTTAAATACGAATCCCGCGATATTTCGCGAAATGAACATCAGATCGACAAACTGAAAAATACACTTATTCAATATTTTTGAAAAATCTATCAAATGGAACCAAACACGACCCCCCAGGGAGGTGGGGTGGGGGTTACGTTAAAATCTTAAATGGGAGCCCCCATTTTTTATTGCAGATTTGGATTCCTTACGTAAAAATAAGTAACTTTTATTCGGGGCATTTTTTCGAATTATGGATAGATGGCTCTATAATCTAAAAAAACGATTGTTGGAAATGGAAAATTAAATTAAAAAATGGAAGTCCCCACTAAAATGGAAAACTTTACTTAACTTTTTTTGGTTTAATGACCTACTCTTCACAATCCAATAGGTCCCTAAAGCGCTCGAGTGACTGCACGTTTAGCATACTTTGCTCCCCTACCATTTGGTAGGGGAGCAAAGTATGCTAAATGTGCAGTCACTCGAGCGCTTTGGGGACCTACTGGGTTGTGAAGAGTAGGTCCTAAAACCAAAAAAAGTTAAGTAAAGTTTTCCATTTTAGTGGGCGCTTGCCATTTTTTAATTTAATTTTCCATTTCCAACAATCGTTTTTTCCGATTATAACGCTATCTATCCATAACTCTAAAAAATGTTTCGAATAAAAGTTACTTATTTTTACGTAAAGCGCGTGATACACATGCAATCTTTAAGTACGCGGGTTTAAAGATCGCGGACTTACTCGGCTCGCCGTCAGTGGTACACGGCAGAATTAAAGTACGCGGTTTTAAAGATCGCGGTCGCCGTCAGTAGCAAAAAATTTAGAAACTGTCCTCGTGGTTAAATTTTTTATTTTCCGTGTACCTAATTTTGCTGAAATCTTATGTTTTTTAGTAGAGTTTGATTATTTTTTTGATCAGGTTTTGTTAAATAGAAGAATAATTTGATTTTTTATAAGTGTGGTAAGTAAGCTGTCAAAATCATGATGTGAAGTAGAGCACTTGTTTTTGATCTATTTTAATTTAATACAAGGTAGGCACAAACAAACAAAATATCATAGATAAGATGGTAATATTTTCATCAGAAGGATAAAACAGCCTATAAATAATTAGGTTTACTCAAAAACAAATAATCAAAATAATTTAGTATAGTTTAAAATAGTGTTTTACGGTTTTCTCAAAACTTATAAAATGTAACTTGTCTCGTTTCAACAATAAAGGATTGAATTATTTCTAGGAAATTTGCTTAATTAGTGAAAATATGTGTAACTTTAAACGCAATAACATGATGGCTCGTGGCAGTGATACACGTACGGGTTACGAGTAAGATTTCAAACTTGTTGGATCGACGGCGTACTTACTCGGCGGACTTAAAGTACGCGTACTTGAGGTGATACACGCGCGAAAAAGGTCGCGAGCCATAAGTTCGCGTACTTACTCGTGTGTGTATCACCCCTTTAAGGAATCCAAATCGGCAATAAAAAATGGGGGCTTCTATTTAATATTTTAAAGTAACCCCCCACCACACCTCCGTGGGGGGTCGTGTTTGGTGCCATTCATAGATTTTTCAAAAATATTGGATAAGTGTATTTTACAGTTTTTCGATCTGATGTTCATCTCGCGAAATATCGCGGGATTCGTATTTAAAATATTAAATTTACCCCCACCCCTTTCCATGGGAAGTGGTGTTTAGTATCATTTGATAGATTTTTAAAAAATATTGAGCACATATTTTTTAGTTTTTCGATCTGTTATTCATTTCGCGAAATATTCGCTTTTTTCTTGTGAAATTTTGGGACCCCTCCATTTCCTTACCGCCCGGCTCAAATCGTCAGATTTTTGAAATATACACTCTGTTGCATGTACTTAACTTACCTTATCTTAATCTGACAATTTCGAGATTTTTTAAGGATAGATTTTCTTTTTCGGGCCCCCCTTAACGACCTTCCCTGTGTTAAGAGCCAATATATGGTAGAGGTACATCTGCAGGGTACCAGGTTTCTTCCCATATGATAATCTGACGCGCTCGAGTAACTGCAAAAATCCCCGCTTGGGCTCCCCTACCAATTCGTAATATAGTAGAGAATGGTGGTATAGAGCCCAATTTTGGAAATATGTCAGGATGTGTAAATTACTCTATAATTAAATAAAATATTTAAAAAACGAGTCTGTACCGCCATAACCAAGAACAAAAACATGCAAAAACTACTTAAAATCAATTATCTATAACAAGAAATCGAACTTGACTGACTTAAGGCTGTATGACACTATACATTTTCTTGTATCATTTCTAATATCGTTTCTGATATGTCAAAAAAATGCATAGTGTCATACACAGATACAAGAAACGATATCAGAAACGATACAAGAATTTGAGTCAGACACAGATTCTTGTACAAGAACTGCGCCAATTTCTGCGCAAAGAGCAAAAACGTAAAACCTGCTGGTAAAACATCTAAAATGTCATAATTACTTACTCATAATGGCGGCTGAAATGAAAATGGGATCATGTATTGATGAGTTTATTTGTGTTTTTGTAGGTATTATTTATAAATCTTATATTGATACTTAATATACCGTTTGGTATGGACTACTGTTCTACTATAATCATATATTTAGCTCCTATAGTAAAGTTCAAACTATAAATTTAGGTTTCATGGTGCATAATTTTTTACAAAATACAATAGCTCCTAATTTGGATCAAATTGAAGATAATTCTAATGCAAATATTTTAGCACAAATTCAAAACAAAATAAAAACACAAATAATCAACCTCAAACAGTCAACGTAAAATTCTGGTTAACATTAAAATGTTAATTAAAAGTTTATAAATTTTATAAAATCCTTAAAATCATCTGTAGATGTAGATGCAGTACTACCATAACGTGACACGGGGTGACAAACAAAATATCGACCAATCACGTGCCGAATTTCATACAATTTTCGATACAAGAACTTGCATAGTGTCATACAGGGCACAAATGTACGTACAAGAAATGATACAAGAAAATGTATAGGTACAAGAAACGATATCAGAAACGATATTAGAAATGATACAAGAAAATGCATAGTGTCATACAGCCTTTAGCAACATTTAGCGCGCCTATGAGTATAATAATTATTATTACAATATTCTGCCTTGTTTTTGTGTCCGAATATTGTTTTTGATAGTATAGTGTGGTATAGTGGTATAGTGTCACTGTCGTATTTCCGACGCATTGTTAAAAAGTTGCCGCAGAACTTTCGAAAAAAAATATATTGATGACGCGCTGATAGCCTCTTAACAATCACGTGTAAATCTGACAATCATGTATAACATGAATATTTACAAAGAATCATGTGCAGAGATACCTATAGAGGTGGCCAGACCAGGACAGGTTTTATCGTAAAATATTGTATACTAAATTCTATTTAGGTTTTCATAAGCCACATATAAACATGGATACATACATATTATGACACAGGTCACAGGTTACCTCTGTTTCCTCTGTAGCCTGTGGCAGGCTTCAATTGTAAATCATGCATGGTACGGGAAAAGAAAAGGCTGTAGCCGAAAAGAAAAAGATATTTACTGGAAAACACATCTAAAGATACAGTATCAATATATTACCCCCAAAAGATGACTCAAAGCAAGATATTAAAAATTCATATGTTCCTATTGGGTATAAGGATTAGGGTTCCAGGGGCTGCCAATAAATTACCAGTTGTCAATTGTGGAGGCTAGAACAAAATAACTATCGAGACAGTAGGTATTATGTTACAGGTGACTGGATAAATTGTGTAGCTAGGTAATAGGTAAAATAATAGAGACGAAGAGTTTGTGAATGATGAAATGTGAAAGGCATCAGACCAATGCACATTATGCAATTTAGGAAAAATGCGTAATACTACTCTATAAGATCTCAGAAGGAAGTTCAGAACAATATAGTAAATGTCGGAAAACTTCCTTCTAAGCTCCCGATCTAGCACCGGCCAATTTAAAGCTAGCAAATTAAACCGGATAGACAATAGTGATGTTGAAAAAGTAACTATTCGTTACAAAGTACTCGTTACTTACCAATACCGAAAGTAACGATTACTATACAGAGAGGCAAATTGTTACTTTGATTACTCTAATTACTTCGTACCAATCGTATCAGAGCTAGTAACGACTATTGTATCTACTTTGATTACTCTCATTACTTCGTTACTTCGTACCAATCGTATCAGAGCGAGTACCTATTTTGATTTTGAGTATTGTATCTATTCAGTTGATATCGGAGTCGGACCAGTATTCCACGAGTGTTCGGTATCAGTACAGTTAACTAAAATTTTATCTATGAAGGGCGAAGGCTATGAAGAGTTTTACAGGATTACAGAGCGCTGAGAAGTAGCTGAAACAAAGGGAGGTATATCATTTAACAAAGCATGCACCCAGAAACAGATGTCTATACGATTTGTCGAGGTAGATAATTTACAGAATTTCACAGATGTTAGTTCTTTTGAAATTAAAAATGCAACACATTAGATTTTAATAATAAATACACACTATTCTTATCAGGCCTAGAAAAAATAGCTTAGATTGACCGGAAAATATGTAGAAATGATAATAGGTATTTCTAGACTATGATCATCAACTTTAATCTTACATGTAGGTATGGCATTGTTTTTATTAGACCAGGGCATTTAACACTAAAAACACAATAATAAATCTATTTTTAAATATAGTAGGTACATAGGGACTTGCAACTTTTTGCATTGTATTTAGGATTAGGATGGCGTCTGGAAAAAAGTCTACAATACAAAAATAGGTGGAAATGCATTATTATATTTTAAAGTGTTTAAAACGCATCGAAAAATGCATAAACATGTTAAAATCAGTATATTAATGGCCAGATTATCTTGTTTCGGGGTATTTGGGGTCACTGAACACGAATTTGCAATCAGAACCGACCTCCGAAGCACCTGGGTGCCCAGGGTTACTACTGAGGTACGTCATCTAGAGTTTCGAGGGTTTGTTTTTGGCACTTAATTGACAGACTAACAAACATATTACTCGAGATTACTGATATCGTGGAGCAGCAATGACAGAACAATTACATATCATTTAATTTCTATCCATTAAATAGATCGGTAAGGGTCGTTATATCGGATCGTATACTTATACGAAATACTGAGAAATGCGATTCTCGATATGATTACCGGTACTCAAATAGAAAAGTAACAAAAGTAATCAAAGTAATCAAAGTAACGAATACTTTAAATGATTACTTTATACAAAAGTAACGATTTGTAACGAATACTCGAAAGTAACTATAATCAACATCACTAATAGACAATGAATACTTGTTCCGTTTCACTATTTCGTAAGTTTTTCGATGTTGTGTTTATATTGAGTACTTAAAACGAATTCAATCCTTTGATTTTTCAATTTGTCTGAAAGTTCCAACGCTATAATATATATATTGGCAAGAAATATGAGTTGCTGAATTGTTGTATATATTTACTTATTTTATTTAGGTATCTTTCTTTTGGATATATGCATGTTGTTTAAATCACTGTAACTGCGTGTATAAATTTACGCTCGATTTCATAATAAGTTAAAGCGGACTTTAAATTTTAAGCTGGTACCTTTATCAATGGAACTGTAATACACATTAAAGTGAACTTTAGTTAATGTTCACTTTAAGTTGATTATGAAACCGGGCGTTATACTACACATTTTTCCGTGGCAAAATAGGACAAACACGCAAAAAGTTACCTCCCATCTCACTAGATACCGGAAATATATGCAACAGAATACATAACAAATATGCGCATATAATAATATATTCACAAAATTCGCGCAAATATGCAAAATTGTTTAAAGAATATGCGTAATAATAGACACATAATACCTAGACAGCGTGCTGCTGTCAAAAACTATCTGACGATTATTGCGATAGAAAAAACTGAATCTATTGAAATATGTAGGTGGGAATTATCTTTCTAATCGGAGGAGTTTATCAAATCGGCGACAGTGGGAAAGTGACGTGGTCGATAAACCCGCAACGTAATTGGATAAACCCCGTCGGTTAGAAAGAGACTGCCCACCCACCTAATAGCCTCAGTTTTCTCTGTCGCAATCGTCATATAGTTTTAGATGGTAGCGCGCAGTCTAGGTATTATATGTCAAAGTGCGTAACATGCTTGTTAGCTCTTGTCATCTACCGTTTTATGTTTACTCCCTGCTTAGGTTGTCTCGTAACCATGTGGGCGGAAGTGAGGGGGAGGGGAAGGACTACGTCACTCGTATGACAAAGTCAAGGTTGACACTTGACAGTTATTGGCTGCATTCAGCAGAAAACTGCGATGACTAATCGATTACTTAGCGATTTGTAATCGCTAACGATTCTTCTGAATGGTATACTTTCATGTACATACGAAAAAGGTTATGACAACTGTCACATTTTTCAAAATGATTTGCAAATACGTGAAAGACACCCCAAGAACAGAAATGAGAATTATTATGAAATGGTAATTTATAAATAACCCCATTTAATTCATACATAGTTTCAAATTCTTGAATTTCTTGCGACATAGGTAAACCTAATAGGTACATACGAATAATCCAACAAAGCAGTTCAGATATTTATCAGTGTGATTTATATGCCTTTCAGCCTTCCTTGCCTTCAATTCATGTTTTTTTAAGATACATAACTTAAAATATACGTGTTAGACACACGTCATACGTCAATCTTATTTTGATTTGCTAAGGCCCGTATTCATAGTCGGTACTCAAGTTTGAGTCGATGCTCAAGTCCGACCTTAAACAAATTCTTATACAAATTTGTATACAAATTTTTTCAAGGTCGACCTTAAGCATCAACTCATACTTGAGTACCGACTATGAATACGGGGCTTAGTAATCATATTTCAAAACCGATGTTTAAAATGGCGACCGATAAGTCATCGAATAATAACTAATCGACAATTTATGTGGCATTCAGCAGAAAATCACTAAGCGATTAGTCATCGATTGAGTCTGCTGAATGCACCCTTTGTTTGTGGTTCAAACCTTAGACAAGGAAAGAGAGAGGACGAGTAATCCTATGACCAAAAGTGAAGCCAAACCATCACCAGAGATTTTGATCATCGACGTATCTTTGGGGTATTGTCATGCATTGAGTATTTAAAATGAAAACATGAAACGTATTATATTCAAATGGGAAATAAGCCACAATTTTACCTAAAAATGATTTTATTAACGTTTCGACGCCCAAGTCGGGTGTCGTTGTCAAAATACAAAATAATGTTATTTTGTATTTTGACAACGACACCCGACTTGGGCGTCGAAACGTTAATAAAATCATTTTTAGGTAAAATTGTGGCTTATTTCCCATTTGAATATACTTGATTATAAAAATGCCACAAGGAAATAGCTTCAGAATGAAATGTATTTGAAATGAAGAATTTGTGTACGGTAAATGTTTTATTAAGTTGCTCATATTACGTACATATGTTTCAATACATACATATGTTTTTATTACGAATTTTAGATGAGGATTTACTTTATTTTTTATGAAATTTTAACCTTCAACGAACACCCACCACTGGCAACCCATTGTTATATTTGACGTGACCGCCATGTTTTTGGTGACAAACAAACCAAAAACTGGCTTCACTTTTGGAACATGTGTATTAAATGAGTGTTACCCGTCCTCTCTCTTTCCTTGTCTAAGGTTCAAACCTAACCCTCTTTTTTATGTTGTGGTTGCGTTTCCGAATATTTCTATATAATTTTCTTTAATATTGTTTATTTGTTTAATTTTTAATTAATACGTATACATGGTACATTTTTAATGGATTAGTGCTTGAAGGACAAATAATTTTTTGAATTTTAATCTAAAAATAAAATATTTATATTATTAGTTTTTTTCCTATGACTACATGATAAAAATGCTGCATACAGGGTGAGTCATGAGGAACTGTACATACTCCTACCTCGTATAGAGGCTCCTATGAGGAATAACAAATGACCATTAAAAAGTGTCTGCTCCCATTGTTTAATAATATACAGGGGAGTTTCGCATTTTGACA
Source organism: Diabrotica virgifera virgifera (assembly GCF_917563875.1). Lineage (NCBI taxonomy): Eukaryota > Metazoa > Arthropoda > Insecta > Coleoptera > Chrysomelidae > Diabrotica > Diabrotica virgifera. The sequence goes on from NC_065443.1 coordinate 190,822,309, forward strand.
GAAATTTGTATTCGTCATAATTTTTGAACGGTCAGATCGATGTGTCTCTTATTTTGGCCAATCGTTACACTATTACCACACCCACTCTTCTATGATTACCACCTAATCAACTAATTTATTCAAACTAGAAAAAAATCAGGTCCGGCTTTAAAAAAATTAGTTCGTTTGGGTCTTAAAAAAAATTTCACCCTGTATACGCTTTTTGAAAACTCTAATATGAATTTTACAAATTAGACAAATAGACAATTAAAATGGCATATTTATTTTTTTCCGCACACGATTATTTAATTTTTTATTAAAAAGTCAAATTTGTCAAAATCGGAATTTTCTAAAAATAAAAAAAAAATAAACTCACGGTTAACTCGCTACAACTCTGTTCCATTTTAATATTTTTTTTCTGAAATTTTTACAGCACATACCTCTTACCATTATGAAGACTATGAAAATTGTTGTAGACTTTCAGTCTTCTTCTTGTAAAAGTTGCAAACTTGTAAATCGCAAAAATTAGGTGGAAAAATTTAAAATTTATCAATTTGATCACGTCTATGTTAAACTATAGAGTCCAAAAGAAGTGTTATGGGAAGTTTTAGATCTAGACGTGTTATAGAAAAAAAAAATGGTAAAACTTTTAATTTTAAGAAAAACGTTGTTTTTGTAAATTAATTTTTGTAAAAAAAAGTTAATTTTTTTAAATCTATGCAAAAATGTTGCCAAACTTTTTATGCATAGTCAAATTTGATTTTTTAATAAAAAAATAAGTAATCGTGTGGGGAAAAAATAAATATGCCATTTTAATTGCATATTTGTCTTATTTGTAAAATTCATATTAGAGTTTTCAAAAAACGTATACAAGGTGAAATTTTTTCTAAGACCCAAACAAACTAATTTTTTAAATCCGGGCCTGATTTTTTTCTAGTTTGAATAAATCAGTTGATTGGGTGATAACATAAATTAAATTTTTGTTAAAAAAAATTCATTTTTGTAATAAAAGTTATTTTTTTTTTAAATCTATGGTTCACTTTACCAAACTTTTAATTATTCATAGTCAAATTTGATTTTTTTTATAAAAAATTAAGTAGTCGTGTGGGGAAAAAATAAATATTATAAGGGGATGAGGGTTTAGGGTGTGAGAGTTAGGATATATTATAGGGGTTTTGCTCGTACTCGAACTTCAGCTGTAAATAATGGGAAGCACCTTGCACATCGGGGTTGAATAATAATAAGCACAAACTTTACTGTGAGCGGTATAATCACCGAAAGAAATAGAAACAAACTACATTATTAAAACTAATAGTTCAATGGCTTGGAGTACAATTCAGGAACTCTTGAAGCAGTCTCCGCCATGTCAGCTGTCAACCGTCGGGAGAACCTCCGTCACTTGGTCGGCAGGGTTGCCAAGTATAATTCTTGTTACATCCTCCCCCTTTGGATCAGACGTAGAATATGGCTGATACAAAACGGAATAACTGGTTATTAGCGAGGGCTTGGAACAGACCTCGGTCATCATACATGAGCATCTTGATAGCGCTTAGGAGGGCGCTTGGAACGTCTGGGTCTCTGTATGGAACAATCAATCTGCGTAGGCAACGAGGTACTACTGGAGTCGCTGGTTGTGGTTACAGGTACACCAGAACCTGTAGATTGCTGCGTTGTCTTAGGATGTCGTTTAGGGATAGCCCCTCTGCTTTTGGCTGCGACATCTTTCTGCAACGTGGTTGAAGGTCGGCCTCTACTACGTAACTCATGTAGAGGAGTTACAGGCGAATCGGAATCATCTTCCACAAAAGGATGGAGAGCAGACACGTGGTATTTTCCGATCGATACATCTGGGTGCGTTAGAGTTGCTAACTCGTACGAGGTGGGAGAAAGTTGGTTAAGGATAAGGTATGGGCCATCGCGACGCGGCGCAAATTTAGAAGACAGTCCTGCATCACTTTTACTAAGGATGTGAGTCTTTACTAGAACTTTCTGTCCCTTGTTAAACACAACGGTTTCGCGAAAATGTTTATCTGCATACAATTTCGAAGAGTCTTGGCGTAACTCATTATTTTCTCGCGCACTTAATAAAATGTCAGTATGCCTGCGCAAGTAAGGGGTTATCTCGGGAATAGCCGTTTCACTCGCGATAATAGCTCGTAAGTCTTTATGCACATCTGTGGGCGTACGTAGCTCACGCGCAAAGTTCAAATAGGCCGGGGAATAACCGGTAGCTAAACTTGGTACGGTATTCATAGAAAAACGTATACTGGGTAGCACTTCATCCCATTTAGTATGGTCTCTTTGAACTAAAATGGAAATCTGAATCTTAAGATCTCGATTTTTACGTTCCTCCGGATTTGAGGCAGGGTGATAAACAGGAATGAGTGATTGCTGAATACCTAGGCAGTATGTAAACTGCTGCATTATTTTACTAACGAATTGGGGTCCGTTGTCACTCATTATTCTACGAGGGGTGCCGTATCGTAAACAAATTTCACTTATTAGTACCTTTGTGCACTCCTCCGCAGTAGCTTGTTTTAACGGGAATATTTCTATCCATTTCGTGGAAGTATCTTCCACTGCAAAAATCCATCTGTTTCCCTTTTCAGTCACAGGTAGTGGACCCACTAAATCAATTGCAACGCATTCAAAGCGTTGTGCCAACACAGGAGTTTGAATTAGACCTGCTGGTTTTAGATTCAAAGGTTTATACCTTTGGCAGTCGATGCATTTCTTTATATGCTTTACAACATCTCGCCTAATGGTAGGCCAGTAATAACGAAGAGCAATTCTTTGGATTGTCTTTTCGACACCATAATGTCCTGCAATGGGCATGTCATGGCACTCTTTCAAAACCTCAGCTACTTTATTTTGAGGCACTACTAACTGAGCATCCTCACATTCAAGGTCCTGATTATACCGATACAAGACTCCTTGATTCATGACATATCCGCGATCAGTATATCGGTTGATGTCTACTAATTCAGGTTCTTCAGATTCAAGGCAATCAATAATTACTTTAAGCTGTGAATCAGTCAACTGTTCCTCTCTAAGTTTTTTATTGTTTATCGTTGGTACATCCATTGCGATAGTACAGAGGTCACAAATATCTTTCGTGTCTGGACCACAGATAGGCCTTGATAACATATCGGCGATTCGATTCGTCCGTCCAGGAACATATTCGATTCGTAAGTCGTAACTTTGCACTTCTAATGCCCATCCAGCAAGACGGCCAGTAGGAGATTTTAGTGACATCAACCATTTTAGCGGTTGATGATCTGTTTTGACAATAATAGGCGAACTTTCTATGTAACCCCGGAATTTATTAATTGCATATACTATAGCTAAAGCTTCTCGCTCTGTCGTACTATAGTTACGTTCAGCCGCTGTGAGTAAGCGACTTGCATACTCTATCGGCTTTTCATTTTCTTCCTCCCCCTGGAGGAGACATGCGCCAAGTGCATATGAACTTGCGTCTGTTTTAATTACAAAAGTATCTGTAAAAGTTGCTTGCTGCAGAATGGGAGCTTGCGTAAGCAATCTCTTAAGAGTTTCATAGGCCTGGTTTTGTGCCGGTCCCCAAACAAATGCTACATTCTTCTTAGTTAGATCCGAAAGAGGTTTGGATATACCTGCGAAGTTTGGCACAAAACGTCGAAACCAACTACAAGTTTGCAAAAATGACAAAACATGTTTAGCATTGCGTGGAATAGGCATTTCAGCAATTGCTGATATCTTCCCTGGATCAGGAGCGATCCCATTGGGCGTAAGAAGGTGCCCTAAATACTTTACTGAAGAGCGCACAAAAGTACATTTTGCTCTATTTACACACAGTTTGAATACTTGTAATCTTTGAAACACACTAGCTAGATCATTGATATGATTTTCAAATGAGCTAGATAAAATAATAATATCATCTAAATATGCCAAAATAGTAATACCTGGTAATCCGCTACGAAAACGGTCAATAAGCCTTTGAAAAGTAGCAGGCGCGTTTCGTAGACCAAAAGGCATACGATTAAATCTAAAAATACCAAAAGGGGTAATAAAAGAAGTTTTATCTCGATCTGATGGACGAACACTTATTTGATGGTAGCCACTTTTCAGATCTAGTGTTGTCATAAATAGTGTCTGTGTGGTGGCATGCAACAGATCGTCCATCCTCGGTAGAGGATATCTATCTGGTACAGTTATTTCGTTGAGGCGTCTGTAGTCAACGCACATGCGAAAGGTACCGTCTTTTTTAGGAACGAGCACAGTTGGTGCAGCATAAGCTGAGTCGCTTTCATCAATGATTTCCATTTCCAATAAATGATGGATTTCATTTTTGAGTATCTCTGCTTTCTGAGGTGTTGTCCTATAAGGGGGCACAGCGATTGGAATATCACTGGTTAAATTAATACAATGCTCAGCAAATGGTGTAGGTTCATTATGTTCCATAAAAATGTCACCGTACTGATTTATCAAGCACTGTAAAGTATTACGCTCAGAAGTATTTAACTGTGAAGCTTCGTCCTGTCGTAAAGTAAGTTCAAGAAGATTAATTGAAGCATTGCAGGAGTTAGGTTCCCGTAATAGTTTATGTTGAATATCAGGAGAATCAGCAAATGAAAATTTCATTTGAGAGATATTAATAATAATATCAGCATTTTTTAAGAAGTCTATGCCAAGAAGAGTTTTAGCTGATGTGTGTTCAGGAAATGCCACAAAAGTTGTAGGTATGGATCTATCTAATAGGAGAACCAAACACTCAAAAATATGAGCTGTTACCGTGCGGCTTATACCGTCAGCAAGCACTAAACTCATTTCCTTGGAAATATAGTGTAGACCTTTGTTTAAAAAATGATTGTATAGTCTAATTCCAGCTATAGTACATTTAGCTCCAGTATCAACATATGCGCAACCACTCAAACCTAAGACACTTATTGGTAAGAGGGGACGATTATTCAAATTGTCAGTTTCTGCTAAAAGAAGCTCTACAGAAGAAGCTGCTTCTGTGATAATAGAATTTACAGACATTTTACAGTTAGGACAATTTGTGCGAACATAACCAGGAGTATTGCAACCGTAACAAACTACACTGGAAGAACGTTGAGAAGGTGTATTTGAAGTGCTAGGATTCGTATTTGGACGACTAGGAGGTACAGAGGTGCTAACTGAATCATTAGAATTAGATTGCTTAAATTTTCTGCATTCCGGCTGAGTATGGCCAAAATTTTTACAAAATGTACACTTCGGTCTGGATTTTGGTTTGACAGAATCCTTTTCTTCATTCGATTGAGGTTTTTGTCGACGATCAGAGTCGGTAGCAACTAAACCTTCCTTTAAGGATGCTTCGATTTCCCGAGATTCCCTTAAAAGTTCCTTAAAGTCTCGAAATTTATTCCTTGGTAACCTTTTTCGTATTTTACGTGCCATTAAGCCATAAACCATATCCAACTGAACCTCTTCGGTTAGGGTATAAGGTAATTGTGCGAGCAAAGCTCGAATACGAGAAACAAACAGTTCGGTAGGTTCCTTAGAATTTTGTTCACGCGAGAATAATTCTCGAAATATTAAATGAGGAGGAAGTTTTCTCGAATAGGCATCTCTCAAGGCTTGTACAGCGTCTTCCCATGTGAGAATGGTATTTTTGACACCTTGCCACCATGTAGCAGCACTACCATTAAGAAGCATGGATAAACCACGAAGAGCATTTTCATCACTTATTTGGGAACAGTCCTTAAAAGTGATCACATTGTCGAGAAAAGCTTCAACATCAGCGTTAACAGTACCATCAAAGCGAGCAGTACATTTAACGAAGTTTCCTCCTGACGTATGTGTAGGAGTTCTATTAAGGTCTCTGATTTGTACCAGAATATCTTCAGATACTTGTTTGTTAGAATTAGCAAGTACCGAAAGTAATGAATCAAATTGATCTTGTGACATTGTTACCATAGCGGGAGCAGAACATTCCCCTGCTGTAGGATTTTTTGAATTACCTTTTGACATTTTACAAAGTATAGCAGATAACCAAATATTACTAAATGTGTAACAGACACAAGGCAATAAAAGTGATCTTATTGTAAAAATTAGATAGTTATATGTATATGCAATAAAAGTTATTTTATTGAGAAATCGTAATATAATTACATGCAATAAAGTTATTTTATTGAAAAAGTATATAATTATATGCAATAAAGTTATTTTATTGAAAAGTTATATAATTATATGCAATAAAGTTATTTTATTGAAAAGTTATACAATTATATGCAATAAAGTTATTTTATTGAAAAAGGTATATAATTATATGCAATAAAGTTATTTTATTGAAAAAAGTTATATAATTATATTTTAATTTAAAATCCGAGCAAATTCGGTAAAATTTTAAATTTGGCAACAAAATGTTGAAAAAATTTGAAGAGCTACGAAACAGTGTTAGACATAGGCAACACCGCGCAGAACGACAAGTAAGCGAACATCAATTCGAATAATCGAAATACGAAATCGATTCCCCGTACTCAGATCGTGCGTGCAAAATCGATATATACCGGTGAAACATGAAAATCGGCGCAAAATACATGCCACGCCACGATATGAAAAAGTAGGGTTATTGATTTTAAAATACTACTTACAGCGAAATTCTGGTATTAAAAGCACTTTAACACTTACGAAACAATGTCTATAATTCCTAGCCACAAAGTTGGGACGCCAATATAAGGGGATGAGGGTTTAGGGTGTGAGAGTTAGGATATATTATAGGGGTTTTGCTCGTACTCGAACTTCAGCTGTAAATAATGGGAAGCACCTTGCACATCGGGGTTGAATAATAATAAGCACAAACTTTACTGTGAGCGGTATAATCACCGAAAGAAATAGAAACAAACTACATTATTAAAACTAATAGTTCAATGGCTTGGAGTACAATTCAGGAACTCTTGAAGCAGTCTCCGCCATGTCAGCTGTCAACCGTCGGGAGAACCTCCGTCACTTGGTCGGCAGGGTTGCCAAGTATAATTCTTGTTACAATATGCCATTTTAATTGCCTATTTGTCTAATTTGTAAAAATCATATTAGAGTTTTCAAAAAGCGTATACAGGGTGAAATTTTTTCTAAGACCAAAACGAACTTATTTTTTAAATCCGGGCCTGATTTTTTTCTAGTTTGAATAAATCAGTTGATTGGGTGATAACATAAATTAAATATTTGTTCAAAAAAATTCATTTTTGTAAGAAAAGTTATTTTTTTTAAATCTATGGTTCACTTTACCAAACTTTTAATTATTCATAGTCAAATTTGATTTTTTTTATAAAAAATTAAGTAATCGTGTGGGGAAAAAAATAAATATGCCATTTTAATTGCCTATTTGTCTAATTTGTAAAAATCATATTAGAGTTTTCAAAAAGCGTATACAGGGTGAAATTTTTTCTAAGACCAAAACGAACTTATTTTTTAAATCCGAGCCTGATTTTTTTCTTGTTTGAATAAATCAGTTGATTGGTGGTAACATAAATTAAATATTTGTTCAAAAAAAATTAATTTTGGTAATAAAAGTTAATTCTTTTAAATCTATGGTTCACTTTACCAAACTTTTAATTCATAATCAAATTAAATTTTTTTATAAAAAATTAAGCAATCGTGTGCGGAAAAAAATAAATATGTTATTTTAATTGCCTATTTGTCTAATTTGTAAAATTCATATTAGAGTTTTCAAAAAGCTTATACAGGGTGAAATTTTTTCTAAGACCCAAACGAACTAATTTTTTTAAAACCGGACCTGATTTTTTTCTAGTTTGAATAAATCAGTTGATTAGGTGGCAATAGTGTAACGATTGACCAAGACACATCGATCTGACCGTTCAAAAATTATGACGAATACAAATGTCTGTCAAAATGCGAAACTCGCCCTGTATATTATTAAACAATGGGAGCAGACACTTTTTAATGGTAATTTGTTATTCCCCATAGGGGCCTCTATACGAGGTAGGAGTATGTACAGTTCCTCATGACTCACCCTGTATTCCAGAAAAACCGTAATAAGTATGTAATTTTGCTAAACTTTTTCTACTTTTTGTTTTGGGTTTTTGTGAGAATTAAACTGTTATCTCCATTTAAAACACACAATAAATGTTAAATCTTCTTCAAATCAATTATATTTTTTTTTCAGCAGGCTATTGATTTGTAAGGGAAAAATTGTTATAAATTATCAATATAAGAACAACTAATATATCTATACCCAAAAGAATCCCAAAATATATTGCAAAACCTAAGTTTTCGAACCTTTTATTATCATTGAAACTTATGACAATTTAAGTGTCGTACGGGTGACGTATTCCCGCCTTTGAAAAGCGAGCATTTGATTGGTCTATAGTTACGAGACAACCTACGCCCAATCTATTAACCTTGCTCCCTGCTGCCATATTTGACAGCATGTTAGAATGTCCTATTGGTATATGCATAGACATAATAAAGGGTAGACCCGGCAAGTGATGGGCCGCTCTGTGCATCGAGGTATAAAGTTGGATTTATAGTTTGACGTAGCGTAGACGTAGACGCAACGGAGACGGAAGAAACGGACTGGAAACGTAAGAAAATAATATGCCAATTTATAATTCGACGTAGCGGAATTTTTGCGCATGAGTAGAAAGAATGACTTAATTCAACAACATAGCCTATGCTATAAATTATACATTATACGAACCGTAAACAAACTTTGTGTTTATTTATTTATACTATTATTTATTATAGTATATAGGTATCCGTTTTGGTGTTACGTGGATTAGGAAATACACGAAGGTATGCTCCTTAGTTCCGTGGTATTTCCAACTATTTTGTTTCATTTCTTAGTCTTTAAAATGTTTAATGTTTATTGGATTTACCTATCGTATATGTGTGAATAACCCAGAATTAGACTAATAAACAACTCATATTTATCTGAAATATTGAAACTACACCATGATATATTTTTATTAAATTAATAACTTAATTGTAACAAGTAATTAACAAAATTGGAATATGTTAGAATAAACATCTTAACCTTACAAAATGGATGAGGGCGTGTCCACTTTGGTCTTTGGGTGACAGAACAAAATTCTTGATTTTGATTGGCCAGCCATAAGAAACGCACTGTAAAAGATGAAAGTTGGTGAACTCTTCCGTTACGTTACGTTTTTCTTATGTTCCGTCAGGCGCTTGCGTTCATTTATAAACAAGAGTACACAAAACTCGGTGTTGAACTTTTCCAGTGCGTCTACGTTACGTCTACGTCTACGCTACGTCAAACTATAAATCCAACTTAACGCAAGGTTCATAGATTAGGGCACCTCTATCTATGAACCTTGGGTGTAACACCTCAATAGGGCTTTTCATCGATTGTTATTTGTTTCGAGTTTCTGTCAGATGTTGATGACAGAAGCTCGAAACAGATGAGTGTGAATGAAAAGTCCTATGGACAATATTCACTTTGGGTGGTCTAGCCAGCTTTGTCTATCACATGCGCGGGATCGCTTTTTAAAAAGAGATAGACAGGCCATCGATCGACTACCTCGTTACGTATTTTTTGCTCAGTATGCCTTGTCTATCCTCATTATGTCTATGGGTATATGTCAACTGTCACAGAACAAATAATCTATACCTTAATTAGGCATTCCAAATCACGTGATATAATATGGCTGCTGGATGGCGAAACTGTCATCCATAGGCGTATGCAATGTTTAAACCACTTCATATTTAATTTGCTATCACAATTTCACAAATTTCGCTACACAATTAACAAAAAAACAAAACCAAACAGGATATTCTTTACAAATTTGTCAATATTTAATGTAAACATTAGATACGCCATGACCACCCCCCATAACTATGTCTATGGCCATGTCAGTTTAGCCATCCACCGGCCACCACTGACAGTTCATTGGAATCCTTAATTCGCACACTTGATCCAACGTTGCCAATTGTACGGGTAACAGTCAATGCGCGGTAAATTTAAAAAAGACGATGCATTGTGCCAGCACACAATGTGACACAATCATAATATAATGATTAGTAATATAGTATTTTTACTACAAAAGCGATATTACGTAGGTCAAAATTTTTGACGTAAGAGAACTGTCAAAACATTTGAATGTGATTTTTCATTATTGCCATGTTTATTATAAACATGGCAATAATGAAAAGTCATTATTGCCATGTTCAATTTTTCATTATTGCCATGTTTATTATAAACATGGCAATAATGAAAAGTCACATCCTAATGTTTTTACAGTTCTCTTACGTCAAAAATTTTGACCTACGTAATATCGCTTTTGTAGTAAAAATACTATATATTAATTTAATCATTAAAGGTAGTCAGTACCAAAGTAGCAATTTGTCGACGCGACAACGTTGTCTACCGCGTGGCAACGTTTTGTTACAACGTTGTTATTGCCTAGAAGACGACCCTATTCTGCACTAATTTGGTGGACGATTTTTGAGTTGTCTTGACGTTGCCTAGGCAACCTCCTGTGAAGCAACATCGTTTCGTAAGCGTTGCATAAGACAACTGAAGCGACTATAAAAAGAACCTGCGCGTACAATGGTTGCTCAAGGAGTCAGACTGGTTATGTTTTTTTACCTATATTTTTAACACCTGTATGGTGAATGCGAAAACCAAAAAGGTAACTATTTTGACATCGTATTAGGTATTTAAATTTATATAAATACATAAAGGACTTAAACAAAATTACCTGATGTGAAATTTATAAACGCATCTCAGATTACCGTCAAATATGGATATTTCACCTTTAAAAAACACACGCTCTCCTTTTTTATGACATTTTTGACAAAAAATATGCAAATTTAAAAAAATCTAATTTTAATATAAAAGTCAAAATTTATGTTAAAGATGTTCTGTATAAATTTAATGTATTGATGGTGCTTTTAAAGGTATCAAAAAATGCCTGCATTTTTTATATCCTGTGTTTTCATTTTCTTTACATCTCAAAAATCTCAAGTAAAACCAAAATGGTGCATTAACAATATTACCAATATTACTAAAAAATACCTTATTACCAACCCTAGACGGAAAAGACAACTTAGAAGTCCAATCGCCAACCAAAACCCGGCCGCGCCGACTATCCCAACGATCCCAACCATTTTAGATTGCACCCTCTTATTGGGTGACAGAGGTCATGTGACCAGTGTCAAAAGTGTAGCATTCTCCTTAACAGCGTTGTCACATTTAGGAGATTTCTACTTTTTTTTGGTAGGTTTTTGATATTTTTTAAAATATTCTAGTAGGCAATATTTTTTAGTAGATTTTTGGTATATTTCAACATTTTGTTATGACTAAAATAAAATTTGCTTTTTAATAGTATTTACCCCATTTCTAAATTAATTTTCAGACATTTGGTTACAATTTCCTAATGCCATTACCGAAAATAAGATTCAGAACGTAGATGATGCAATGTTACAGAGAAATGAAAGTGGAAACTGGATTCTTGTGTAACAAACTTGCAGATTTCAAGTAACAGTGCAAGCAGTATTTCAGGTGTTATTGAAGAGTTCTGGCATTCGGTGAGCCTATTAGAAGCTAATGATGGAAAACTAAAATATCTAAACATATGTAATTTTGCAAAACAAAAAATGTTGTGTTTACGTGTTTCTAATGTTAAATGCGAAACAATTGTTTGAAGAATTTGATCCAGACGTGCAGATGTTAAAATTAGGGGATGACAAAATATTCTAGTTATTAAATGTACCAATTCATTTTTTTCGAATCATGAGGAAACTATAATAAGTATTTTTGAAAAATTTAAACGCAAAATGAAAGACTGCATTATTTAGAAAAACCAAAACGTTTCTTTTGAATGAGATATTTGGAATTAAAAGTCACACTAATTTTTTTCTTTTTTTCACCCCTGTAACTTATTAAAATAAACATTATAGAAGTTTTCAGGGACTTTCGGTCCTCGGTAATAACGTAATCTTTCTTTCTGCGTTTAAATTTTTCAAAATACTTATTAGTTTTCTCAGGATTCGCAAAAAATGTAAACATTTAAAATACATTGAACATTTTAACAGGCGACATTTTGCGCCTATCCCCTTAAGTTTTATTATCAAAAATCCCAAATATATCCCAAAAATCCTTAAGTATATTTTATTTTTTGATTTAGCAGATTTTAGCTAAAAAATGGTAATTATGTTGGTGGCTTGGATCGAATGGTTTGGAATAATTAGGTCTCCAATTTTTGGAATTCCTTTTGGGATATTTAGGACGGATATGCATATTACTGCGTATACGTATACTGTATTTACATGGCCTAAAAAGAATCTACTGATTTTGTGAAAGCAAAGCTATAAGTATACTGAAAGAGTAAAAACTCACCTGGCAACCCCGCCTACTAAAGCTGATACAAAGATTGAAAGATTAAGGTTATCAAATCTACTGGGATAAAACAGTGGACAATGGAATGGAAACGAGCTATTAAAAAAACAAATTAACAGGTTGTTAAATAAATCGAAAATTTCCAGCAAAATAAAACATATAATAATAAGAAAAAAATAAGGTTATAAAGTAAATTATTTCTCTCCTTCTGAAGTTACCGCAAGGGTGTCACACACCTAGAACAACACCTAGGGTCGTGACAGACAACTTCAGAGTCTGCCAGAAAACCCAAATCGGCCAGGGCGTAAATTAGTTTAGCATTATAACGTTTTTAAGTCGTTGCGATTGTTGAAAAAACTGAACTGTGATATGTAGTTGTCACAATGGTAATAAATTAGTTGCCCGTATAACTAAAGGTATTACTTAAAGTTGTAACATCGTAATGTCAGTCGCGATAGGGGACGTTGGCCGAAACAACTCAAAATGCTCTCTGGCAACGTTATATACAGTGCATTTGTTTGTACTGACAACCAATGCGTCGAAAAATTGCTACTTGGGTAAGTGCGTGCGTCATACATATTATATTTTCAAGTTTAATTTATGTCTTACTAATATACATACATGATAAAACTCAAGCTAAAATAAGTTTATTCAAGCGTTTAAGCTATTAGGTCAGGATCCCGCGTATGAAAAAAAAATTGATTAATAGCAAGCTGAAAATTTGTTAATAGGGGTGTCTAGTCGGACAAACTTTGATATATGGGAACACTGGAAATTTTAATTGTGGAACAGGTTAAAAATTTGGAACGGTCAGACCACGAAAGAAAACGTCACATGTATTTTGTCCAAAAGAACTTCCAATTGATTTGTTACCCTTTCATTAAACTTTCATGCAAAAATCAGACTGCTATTTATCACCTGTCATTTGACATATTCTACGTGTTCCACTCATTTATAATTCTCATTTGGTGATAAATAGCAACCTGATTTTTGCATGAGAGTTTAATGAAAGGGTAACAATTCAATTAAAAGTTCGACAAAATACATGTCGCACCTTGAAAACCATAGGGCAGTAACTGCAAAAATCATAATATTGAGTTATGAGCATTTTAAGTTTTTGTAAAGTTAATTTTATTTACTGTAATTCCAAAAATTAAGCTGCAAACCTGATATTTGGCACAGTTGTCTTTAATTTTACATATTTTTATATGAATTAAGAAGTACGTAAAATTTCCCCCAGGAAATAGGTATTTTAGCACATACGGCCATATGGTATTAAAAAATATATCAATTTTCGCACATGATACAGTAAAAATTCATATAAAATAACAGTTTTTTATTGATTGTACTTATTTATTACAAATTTTTAGTGTTAACACTTAATCAAAGTCTTGCATATTATAATTTGTCGCTTATATAATATCTGTCGGTTATAATTCGCTTTTCTTTTGGGATCTGCAGTACGACGTTGTATATCAATTTGTTATAGTCTTGTCGCTTATTTCCAGTGTTGCAATCAAATCTCTATGCAGCATTCTGTTTTGTTGCATTCAAAGGATGTTTCCTTAGATCTTGCTTCCATTTTACGAGCGTGGGTCACATTTTGCACATATTGCCATATAGATCTGGGGTTTTTTTTTCCAATTTTAGAACCGTAGAGCATCAACTACTGCAGATAATGCCTGATGGTATAAAAAGAAGAACCGATTTTTGACAAAAGCCATAGGGATGTATCTTTCTGGTACCGAAATTAAAATTTTTTGCAGACGCTGCTATATAGCATTAAAAAATAGATTTTTTTTCTTATTAGACCACATTCAAAGGTCATTTCATGAAAAAATTGCAGATATTGCCATATGGTTTTCAAGGTGCGATGTGACGTTTTCGTGGTCTGACAGTTCCACAATTAAAACCCCTTTTCCTATATATCAATGTTTGCCCGACTAGACACCCTTAAGCTATTAACAAATTTTCAGCTTCCTTAATCAACTTTTTTTCATACGCGGGAGCCAGACCTATATACATATATGTTAGGGTGGGCCGAAAATGGCAAATTTTTTAAAAGTCGCAAAAAATAAAGGGCGCTAGTTTGGAAAAGGTGCATATGGATATTACTCATGCAGGTAGAAAATTTGAATTTTTTAAAAAAATATTTAACCGAGCCCAGGGGCCACTTTAGGGGTCAAAATTTTTTTTCCAAAAAAATTAGGGGCGCTACCTTAAAATCTTTTTTATTTAATCAGTAATGTTACTAGAAAAAAATTAAAGAAAATAGAAAGCATTTTAACCGGCCCCATGAACCAAAACAAATTTTTAAAAATTCAATATATACCATAAATTAACATTTGTATAAATGTGCAGTCTTTCGCTTGATTAGTATAATTTTTTATATAAAAATATACTAATCAACCCAGAACCCACCACGCGGAGGTATCTGCACCTTTTTTTTTTTTCATCACTAGGTGGGGAATCTGCAAACAGACGTCGGGGGTAAACATTTCCAACAGTGCTGGGTTCCTGAGCTGAAACCTCATCAGTGTCACGTCGACCAGTTTGGCCCTAAATCGGACCTCCCTGCCCTCCGTAACTCCGATGTGGCCGGGACCAGCTAAACCCCACCCCTCTCATACTAGGGCATCAGGGTGGAATCGCCCGTTAGGGCATGACTTCTCCCCGATGTCCTTCTTTTGCCCGATTCTCAGTCGCTCGTCATCACGCATCAGCTTCCGTCTCTCGCAATCATCCGACCACCACGTCCCTTAATCCTATGCTATCTGCACCTGGAGTTCCTCCCAATTGGGGACCCTCCCACCCATATATTTTTAAATTTAGGTGACATTCCGTTTTTCAAAATATTGCGACTTGTTATCGAAAATGGGTAACATTTGTCGACCTTCTAACTTTAGTCGAACGTATCCGTCTCTGGACTCATCGCCACATACTTTAGTGGAGGCCTCAGTCACCAACTTCACACAGCGTTCCACTGCCTGAGTGTGACATGAGAATTTATCAAACACAAATGTGCCTTTTAAAAAATTATCTAAATCTTCATTTTTTAAAGAAACTGTCAAAGGTGGTTCTGAAATCACTGTTTTTTGCCAGTCTATTAAATCTATGTAATCCTCAGCGGCTAAGTTGATTAAAGGTACCCTAAAGACTCTCACTTCATTACTTGGGTGCATTCTGCATTTTTTTATCCTCCTTACAGCCAATTCCTTTATATGAGGCCTTGGGTCGGTTAGCATAGCTAAGAGTAAGTTTTCAGGATGAGCAAAATATCCATTGTCGGCAAAGACTTTGTTCACTATTTTGGTAACTTTAGGTGGAAAAGTTCTGGAAAGACTAATGGCTTTCCATAAATGTCGTGCTCCATCATAGATCAGTGGTCGTGTTTTAACATTAAACCAAACGGGGGCATAAACTTTCATAATAAATTCAGATAAAATAACTAGGTTTGATATGGGTTTTTCGGTGGCTACATATAGTCGTAGTATCCTGTTGGCTGTAGTAAGCCAGCGAGCATGGGATAACTTTCCAGGATCTTTATTTGCCAAACTTTCAGAAAAATGTCCATTTTTAATAGCAGAACAAATGTTGTACAGATATTTTTGGTCAGTACTTAGAATATCTGCTGTTACTTCTGGAAGCTCCGTGTCTATAATTTTAAATTTTTTTACTGGCATTTGTTGGCAGTCTTTCAGTTGGGAACCCACTGGCCCTGAAAAACTATAAGGTCCCTTGGTTTCGCCATCTAAATTTTGAAGAAGATGACGTAAAGGCAATTCATTTGTATGGAGGAGACATATACTCCACTGAAGGGGTCTTCCGATATGAGTTTCCATAAGACGAATTATGCCTCCCTTCCATCCCGTATTTACATTTGTTCCATCGCAACCGATTAGAGACAAAAAACTTATATCCGTCTGATAATTATCTAAACATTTTAAAAGTTCATTTTTTATATTCACTGCAGTAGAAGCTCCTTTTGTAGATATATGTGCGAAATATATACTACCAGGTTCTTTTATAATTGAAATGTGTTCTTCTTGTTGAAGATTTTTTTTTATTATTTACCATAGAAAGAGTTTGGTCCTTTCGCCCATCAAAATATAGACCTACAATAGTCTTGTTTTCCTGATTTTGTTGTAGTTTTTGTCGACTTTTACGTAATTCTCGTCTTATTTTATTTTTATCTATTACGTTCGTTTGTTCACTTGTTGAAATTAGATTAAAGTCTTCCAACACGGCATTAACAATTTTAGCTACAGCCCTGTTAGAAGTTCCAGTCTGATCTGCTATTCTGGCAGTGTTGGCTAAGCTAAGTCGCATCTGTTTGGGTTTCGACACTGATACTTGAGGATGGGATTCTTGTTTTGCTGAAACTGGACATTGGTATTCCTCCTCGCTTGAACTTTCATTAGAACTTTGGTTTATATTCATGATGTATTGCCTAGTAGTATTTACATTTGTAAGGCCACTTGTACTTGGAATTGGCTCTTCGGTTTCTTTCTTTCTTTTCAATATGTTGTATATTCTTTCTTCTTTTTTTTGTATCTGTTTTGTCACAAGTTGGTCAATCCCTCCAAATTGCATTTTTCTCTCAGATCTTTGGTCTTGTAAGAAGGGCCATTCTATTTTCGGAATCTTCCTATTTTTTTCGCAACAGCAAGTTTCCAAAACGAGACACTTACAAGTTGATATATCAAAAAGCTTTTTCGACTCTCCTAGAAACGTATCTAACTTAGCTTGCAAAAACTTTGAAATTTTTCCTTTTATGGGTTTAATAATGTTTTGATATTTTTTATTATAATTCAAAATTAGTTTAATTATTCTTTCATGAGTTATTATAGGTAGAGAAGCACGTTTCCACACATGCTCTACTTTATTCGCAACAATCTTGGCAACTGTAGCACTTGGCGGTTGCTTACTACCGTCGCCTTTTAACTCTAATCGAACCTCCAAATAACATTTCATCACATCCTCGTACGTCGGAAGCTGAGATGCATTTGACAGAATGTCTTTTGAATTGCCAAATATTGGGCACGTGGCACTAGCACGAGTTTTTACTAAAGTGTTTGGCATTATAACTTTATGTCACGTTCTAATCACAATTAGAATTTATATGTCCACAAAAACACTAAAAACGTACAAAAAACAACTAAAAGTCCACAAAAACAGTCAAAACAACTACTTTTAAACGATTTGCACTCCGCAACAACAGTCCGCATTAGACAAAGACTCGCAGGGAACTAAATTAAACTTAAACCAAAGAATACTCCATCCAACAAGAAGCGAAAGCATCGACTATTTCACGATCCAAATTTCTTTGCGCATGTACGATCCGCCATGTTTCATGTATTATTTCTTATTTCTCAACCTAACCCCTAACAACTGTTTGTTGAACCTAACAAATAATGTGAATGTATTTGTAAAATTATTGTGTTGTTTAGTCTTTTCGAATTGTAGAAAAAAGGATAATACTATTAAACATATTTATCTATTGTTAAAATAAACTCTCATTGTGATGGCTCCACGCAAGGGTGGATTTTCTTGTGTGGTTCGTACTGGGATGCGGGGATGCCCCACTAGATCGTGAACAAATAATTTTGTTTTCAGTACCGAGAAATCGTAGCAGGTACACGACCGTAGGACAATGAGAGAAGTTCCTTTTAAACATTTATGTGATTCATTTTCATTCATTTTCAAACATTTAGATGATTCCATATTCGTACCTATCTATTAAAATTATTCATTCCCAGATTTTTAATAAAGAATAAAAACAATTTAAACATAGCTATTTAGTGTTTTATTTAATTTGCAATAAGTAGTATTATTTTATTTCCAGTAAACAAACATTTGCTTAATTTTGTTCAGATCATTAACTATGTGTCTTAGCACCCTATTCAAAATAAGTTTTCGTTATCGTAATACAACATTTGAAATATACAAAATTTAGTGTACGGTTCTAGAAATAAAAGTCATTTTGAATTAATGCAAGGCAGGTCCACAACATCAATTTTTATTTTATGACAGCTGAGGGAAAAACTTATGTGTGGAAGAGAAAGACTTACACATAGTGTTTATATTAATCTTGAGAAGGTATATAGCAAAGTTACCAGAAACCTATTGGTACTAAGTAGGAAAGGAGTGCCGGCTGAATATGTGAGAGTGGTACAAGAGATGTATCAGACGGTAACAATTAGAGAGAGCGAATACAGCTGAAACTGGACAATTTTGTGTGAAAGCAGAGCTTCATTAGGGTTAGGTTAAGTTCCGTATTAAACCAGTGTTATCAATAACTAGAACTAGCGAATAACTAGAAAAGATAATGTTAGGAATGAGTATATGTATACGAAAAAATTGGATGTGGATCCTATTGGAAACAAAATAAGAACAGGTTTAGGTGGCTAGATGCTAGATCTGATGCCTTCTTTTTTTATATAGGCAGTACTCAGTACTGCCTGTTTTTCTTCAACGGTGCATTTCATTCTGTCCCTAAATTGTCATTCCAGCTTTTCCTTGGGCGTTCTATACTTATTCTGCTTAACGGTGACTTATCCCTGGCTATTCTTACTATCCTTGATTCAAACATCCTGCTTATATGTCGATTTGACTCTTCTTTTCTGTTCTTTACCCAGGTATTTATATTGTCTACCACACATATGCGTCTGATTTCCTCACTTCTTACCCTGTCCTGTAGTTCTTTTCCAGCAATCCTTCTTAAGATCTTCATTTCGTTGGTATCCAGATGTTTTTCTGTTTTGCTTGTATCTGGTCTTGTTTCGGCCGTATAAGTCATAACTGGCCTAATAACTGACTTATATATTCGGGCCTTTGTTTGCACTCTTACGTGTTTGTTTTTCCAAATTGGGTCGTTTAGGCATCCGGCCGTTCTACTGGCTTTAATATTTGTTGTTTTACCTCTTCTTCGATACTGTTGTCAGCTGATAGATTAATTCCCAGGTATATAGATGCTAGATGTGATGGGATAATTGTTATATATCCAGGCGAATTGAATTTGGTACAGTACAACCAGAGTTTCCATAAACTTCAGATGCACAGAAAGAAATCGAAGGTGAATAAAGTCATTCTAGGCTCAGCCGCAGAGTTTTCTCATGCAGCGAGAATATGGTGGTGTTGGAGGTCAATAGACATTCAAAGACATTTTTTAAATGGAAACAAAAAAAGTCATCAACCTAAGACAAAGTTAATAGAAAATTTGAAAGTATAATTCTGTACTAAGTAAAAAGGTCTTGGGTCAAAAATATTTATTTTGACAAGTTTTTCCGTACGAAAAAAAAGTAGTAGAAATCGATAGAAATTTTCATCTATATTTTGAAATTAACTATTAAATTCAACTACATAAGCATTAAAAATCCATCACGTTTACATAGTTTAAAAAATTTAGTCAGAATCGATATTTTTAACTTAAAACCTTTTTACTTATCTGAACAAAAGTGATATATGGGTTATATTAAATTTTACAGAAAAAAAAAATACAATTCGTATTAAATAGATCAACTTAAAACACTATAGTTTTAATTATTACTTTGTTTCTCAGTGTAACTCAAATTTCCTACTGTTTTGAACGAATTCCTCATTACTTTTCTTAGTGTAGTGTGAAGTATTACCCCTACCATTCTCCGACCGATATTTCTGTCCCCTGAACATCAAAGGAACCGACAGGTGCTTTCGCTTCTTGTTGGATGGAGTATTCTTTGCTTAAACCAAAGGCGTTGGTCCGACTACGCATAGTTCAACGACCTTAAAATAATAGGCAGATCATATTAGAGGGCGGACTGATATTATCAGCTTAGAAAATTCGTCATGGGCCCGGCTTAAAATATTTTTTTTTGTATAATATTTTTTTTGGGTAATAAGGAGGTTAAAACAATGGTTTTTTTCAGTAGCGCCCCTAAAAAAAATAATATTAAAAAAATAGCCCCTTGAAGGGCCCCTGGGCCCGGCTAAAAAGTTTTTTTTTACGTAAATTTTTTGTTAATTATTTTTTTTACATAAAAACGCACCTTTTTTGCTATAGCGTCTTTTAAAATAAAAAAAAAAGTTTTTTCGGCCCACTCTAATATATGTACTACAAGAACTGCAAGAAATTTTGTGAAAGTGGCTTTGTGATAGTGGCAATTAAGATTGCTTCGTAGGGGTAACTTCAGACATGGCCTGTTCTGTTGGGCCATAAAGACCGCGTCCCACCATCAAATAATTTGATCAAACTGGTTTGAGCAAACTGAAAGTGACAGTTAGTGACGTCACATCCTGAGTGTTCATTGTGGATAATAATGAAAAATTTTAATTTTAAATAAAGTACAAACAAGTTAGACAACTCAATACAAAAAATTTGATCAAACTAGACTGATAGTGAGAGCACAGATTTTTAGAATTTCAAAAAAACTGCAATTGTGACGTCACTTTGACGTACTTCCTCAAGTACGTCAAGTTTGCTCAAACTGTTTGATCAAATTATTTGATGGTGAGACGCGGCCTTAACAGAGTAAAGTAAAGGTGGCTATGACAGAGGGTTACTTTAAACGCTGTGTCTAGGTACACGCTAACGTGTACGCAAATAAAAAAGTTAGGTACACGCGAATTAAACTTTATCAAGCCGGTGACGTCACTATTTAGCGTGCGCAGTGACTTTATATTTTGGTACACGCTATTTTGATATGTTTTGTTGTTTGTTTGATAGAAAATATTTTTATTAAGGGAAGGGGAAGGGAAGCAAACTTAATATGTATATAAAAGTATATATTCAGGTTAGCAAAATAAATATTAGTTAACATGATAGATCCAAAATATTGCTAAAATAATTTTTTAAGTAAATTAATTATACCAGTTTACATTGGTGTTAATTTTTGCTGTGGTGATTATTTTTATTTATACAGGCGAGAGTTGAACTTGTTACGATTTTCATAGAAAATTGGTTATAACTTTGTAAATACCCTGTATAACATAATAACCCTAATAACACAAAACATTCCATGAATGTTCCTAGAATGTACACACAGGACATTGAAAACATTCCTGGAATGTCCCCAAATGCACACGAATGTCCCTGGAAAGTACCAGGAAAGTGCTGTGTCAGCATTTTAAATATTCTTAGAATGTTCTGTTGGAACATTCCATGAATGTCTACGAATGTTCTTTGGACATTCACAGTCTATTTTTTAGACTGAATGTCTTGTTAGAACATTCCATGAATGTCTACGAACGTTCTTTGAACATTCACAGTATATTTTTTAGACATTCACTGAAATATATCGTCAGTAATGTGACAATACCTCCTATGTTTTTTCATGAGGTTTGCAGGAGACGAAAAACATTTTTTAAGGTCACTTTCTGGTTTCGTATGTATTCTGACTTTTTTTGTAGTAAATAGATAGTTGAATTTACTGCAAAACAAGTCAAAAAATATATGAAAACAGGAGGTGGCCGAAACAAGTTTTTAGTCTATCTTACAAATCTCTTGAAAAAAACAGATAGGAGGTACTGTCACATCACTGACGATATATGGCCATACCAAATAATACATCCTTGATAAATATAAACATTTTTATTGCAAAAAATCTTTACATACATTTTTTAATGTAATTTGCTGACATTCCTAAATATTATAAAAAAATGTGTCACATTTGCTTTGTAAACCTTTCTTTTGCTTTTCGTAGCCACATATTCCGTTTCCTTTCTGGTTTTTTGTAGACCACTTCTCTCAGCTGATTCTAAAATAAAATAAAATAAAAGGTAATTTTTCTATCCTTTACAATTAACAATCAGAAGAAATATTATTTACAGGTAATAATATGCATAAATAATAATAATAAAAAAATAAATATTAAATAATATTTAAATAAATAATAAATAATATTTAATAAATAAAATAATAATAATGAACATTTTGTATTTTGACAACGACATCCGATGTGGAAGTAGAAACCTTAATAAAATTATTTTTTCAAGTAAATTGTGGCTTATTTCCCCATTAGAATAATTAATTACAAAAAAGCCACAAAGAAATAGATTTTTCACAAACAAATAAGTATTTAGTATTCATTATATTTATTGTTTTTATTATTTACTTTAATGTCCTACTGGTACATTATTTGACAAATAATGACATTTCGAAGTCTGTTAAGTACGATATAACGCCCTTGGGCATTAAATTTAAATAACGACTTAGATACTGTCAAGTTGACAAATATCAACCTAAGTAAAACTATGGTTACCACAATTACGTTACTACTGTTACTGGTAAATGTACTTATTTAAAAACTAATCAATTCAAAATTCATTCAAATTTTTCGCATATAAAGAATAATTTAGTCGGGCATTAAACGTTGAAGGCACCACAGGTATTATAATAATAACGCTTTCGGTCAACGTATATCCCTATAATACCCTTGGTACCTTAATAACTGTAACATAAGATTATACCTTAATTCTTGTTTTCGATTTCTGATGGTTTTATTTATTTACATTGAATATTAATCTGTTTTGTTGTATAATCTACTTCGCAATAATTATGTGATATATTTGACTTAGAATGAATTCAAAAATTTTTTGTAGTTGGGCAACAATGTCAACTTAGATCTCCGATGTAGATAATGAATTACAACAGTATCTATATTGTACGGACTGTATTATTAATTAGGTTATGCATATACCTGTGTGACATAAGCTATTTGAACAGCACAGTCTCTCAAACGAACAGATGAAAGTGAAGTTCTGTCAATATCTTTTTCTAAAAAGTGTTTTGAACATACTCCTCTATTAACAAATCTGATCTATACTTCATGTCTTCTTCGCAGGATCTTCTGGAAAGCTAAAAATACAAAATATATGCATTACTAAGCATTATTAACAAATTTTAGTTTTAAATAAAAAATATGATTAATGAACTCACAAAATTATTATAAAACAGCTTAGAAATTGTTTATTAGTATAGTCGGTTCCCCAAACTCAGACACAACTGGCTAGCGATTTTAGTAGGTAATTTTTTTTGTTTTTGGCCAATTTTGCCAACATTACAGTAATTAGTACTGAGACTGAGTTTAGCAAATCGACTATAATATTCTGTGTATTCATTAGTTGGTACTGCATATTATAGTGTGTGGTCTACCATCCTATTTATAAACGCATACACTAGCAAAAACGCAAAAAGAATTATTTTAGTTTTACAAATCCTTTTGTTATTACCTATCTCTATTTACTATTTTAGTTAGGAATAAGCGAAGTTTGTGGCTTATTCACAATTATTATTAAAATAATAAATGGATATGACCAATTATTAACTTATAAAATAAAATAATAATTCTTCTGATTTATGCCTTTTATTCACTTTGTTATATCTAGGTTACTTAAAAGATTTTTTATGAATAGTATTATTAGGGTATTAATAGTATTAATTTATTTTCTGAAATACAGGGCATGCTTTCGTTTACATATTTGCATACTAACCTTTTAATAGGGCTTTTCATTCACAGTCATTTGTTTTGAGCTTCTGTCATAATTGAAACGTTATTCCTGCAGATTTTTTTATCTACATTTGTTTCTGCTACTCCAACTGCGTTAAAAACAGGACACCATTTTATGCACTATGTTAATAATACTATTAAAGCTATTACAAAGTATCCGAATTAAAAAAATATTCTTAAAAAGCACAAATAATACAAACAACTAAAAACAATCCACGGCAAGGCAAGGTCGCCAAGATGAAGATGCCAAGGCCAAGATGGCCGAAGCGAGGTCGTTGGTTGGTCGTTTTTAGTCACGTGATGCCCTCTCAAGCGCCATGCACAAAAATATATGCACGGCGAATTTGAAAATGAACGCAAAAGAAATAAATATAAATGCCTCTCTTGGGTTTTGCATAAGTTATAAGTATTTTTTTTTATTAACAAAATCGCATTCCAAATTGAATATTCGCGAACAATAATTTTTATTACATTTGTATGTTTATAATCTTGGGAAACTCTTTAAATTTGACATATTATTGCACTGTAGGCCTAAAATGTCACTTAGTTTGTTTGGTATGTTATAAGTAATGTTGTATCTCTTACACGTATGTATTATTTCGCAACTTAAAATATAGGAACATTGGTAGTATGTTCACAGAATGTCTTATGGTAACATTCCAGGAATAATTTAAACAGATGTTCACCGAATGTTCCCTAAATGTCCAGGACATTCAAATATTGATAGAACTTTGGTAGTACATTCCTGGAATGTTGTGTGTTGTTAGGGAAACCTTTATATTTTTGTGATATGGAAGTTAATAGAGGATTTGGAACATAAAATAAAATATAGGATGTTCCATTTAAAAAACATAAGTTTGGTCTGCCACTATATTTATCGAACGCACTGTAACATTCTAACTAATTTTAGTAATTTTGTAATATGAAGCCATTGTTTATCATGAAGCTCAAAGTTTGCTAAAATTTGTGTTACTAACTTTTATTGCTATCTATATAGCGGATCTACTGAGCTTTATCACACTAATCAATCGCCCCGTATATTTTATCTTATTACTTCTGCTACCCTTATTACTTCTGCTACCTAATCACGCATTTTTGTCTCTTATCTTTTTTATACTGTTTTAGAATGTTGTTAAACTCATTAAAAGAACTAAATAATTGTCCACACTCCATAGTAAATAAAAAAAACACTAAACAAGTAAAAAATAAGCAAACTCTTTACAAATCAATACTAAAGTGTAAACATAAAGCGATTAGACAAATTCTAACCACACTCTAACACTCGTGATACTTTACAGATATTTAATACCACAGTATACACACGGCACAAATTAGCGTGTACCAAAAAACCCAGTCATAGTACACGCTAAATAATGACGTCACTGACTTGATGACGTTTAAGCGTGTACCTAACTTTTTTATTTGCGTACACGTTAGCGTGTACCTAGACACAGCGTACTTTAAATTGTCGGCTCGAGTGGGGAAAGAATTTGGTAAGATACTGGGTGCTATGTAAATACCAGGTAAATTCAGAACCAAGTACTAACTTTTATTACAGGAGTGAAATGGAAAGAATAAGCTAAAGATAGCCTAACTCAGAGAGCTTTAATATATTACTCAGACACATATTTGCTGTTTATTTAGCGTTTGCCTCTAAATCACCGCCTTTGAAATCAATAGGCAGTGATGTGTTATTGCCATATCAATTTCTAAAAGTAAAAGTTGATATAAAAATAGTGTTTTTCAAACTAAGGTTATCTAAGCTTATGTTTTTCAAACTAATCTTAAGGCTTAAGGATTACAATAAAACGAACGTATATAGTCGTACCGAATTTATTTTGCAAACATGAAGTTGGTCAAGTGCAATCAATTACACAGTTTAAAAAAATACCTCTAATCAGGGCCGAGTTCCCATATAGCACACAACGTCCGATGTACGTCCATATAACGTACATTTAAAGTCCAAACGTCCATGGACCAAAAGTGGACGTACTATATACGTACATTACGGGACGTCCATTGGACGTTTGATTTCAACGTACATTGGACATCCATTTGTGGTCCATGGATATTTTACACAAAACGCGACTCTTATATTAAGTCCCAATACAAATTAAATGAGAATCTTCTTGACAACGTTGTCGCTCTTCGCGCTATCGGTCGTGAAAGGTAGTATTAGGCAGGTACTTTTAGGGGATTATCGCTGTTAATTGTTGTGGAATACTGAAGGATGGTTTATTTATGATAATTCACAGAATGGCAAACGCGCTTGTAATATACAACAACGGTACTGACTCTAAAAATAGTTTGGAACAGAAACAGAACAGAGATTAAACCTCTTTTAATGTGCATGCTTCCTAGGGCGTCATTATCTGAATCTCGTCTTTATGAAAATACATCCTGTGATATATTTGTGTTTTCTGTTTATCGTGTAAGTGCAGTCGTGCATTAATGAAGTTCCTAGTTCCTATAATAAAGTATATATTATAGTGAAGTTATAGTAAAGAGAAATAAAAAAGGTCTTTTGTGTAATATTTTTAAGTATAAGTTTAGTATTATAAGGAACTATTTCCTATAAAGGCTTTTTGCTATGTATTCACAAAATTATGGATACTAGATTGCTTTCTGAAAAGTGCCCTACAAATGTCCATAAGACGT
The DNA here is from genome assembly GCF_917563875.1 of Diabrotica virgifera virgifera. NCBI lineage: Eukaryota > Metazoa > Arthropoda > Insecta > Coleoptera > Chrysomelidae > Diabrotica > Diabrotica virgifera. The sequence goes on from NC_065443.1 coordinate 190,848,775, forward strand.
ACATTGAATGTACATAAGGTGTACACTGAAAGCTCCAATACAACGTACAATGTACGTTTGTAGCGGACGTTCTATGGACGTCCAATTTTGTGAACTCTGGACATTCGTTGGACATCCATCGGATGTCCATTGTACCTTAGCGGGACGTCCATTGGACGTTCCAATGTACACAGATGTACGTCCATTGGATGTCCATAAAACGTACTTGTGCTATCTGGGTTTAGGTCAATTGCCGCCCTAGCCAATTCTCTAGTAGCCGCCCTTCAAACATGTACCATTTTTTGAAAAAAAAATGCAAGCAGAATTTTTTATTTAGGGAGCGTTCAAGTATTATGTAACACGATTTTTGAAGATTTTTTACCCCCTCTCACCCCTACGTAACGCAATTTTTGAAGATTTTTGACCCCCCTCCCAACCTGCGTTACGTAATACTTGAACGGTCCCTTAAATAAGAAATGTATTGTTTGGAAATGTATTAAAATGAGGAACATAGAATTTATAAAAAATAATATTTTACACAAGTGAGAAGAACAAAAATCAGACTGATAACAGTATGGGAAGAATTCACTTTTGACCGGTGAAAATAAACACAGAATGTTTTACATAAAAATGAAAAATTATGTGTGTGTGTGTTTAGATTTATGACCTTGGTTTGAACCAATTGGCCAGCTCAAATTTTTTTTTTTTTATATTTTCATAGACACAATTTCCTAATTTTAACTGATATACATTATATTTTAATAATCACAAACATATATTACATACATTACATTAAAAATACATACTAATAAAACACTATTACTAAATACTTATACTAAACCACTAATTGATATTAATTTTTTTTCTTTTTTTTTTCTTTCGCGCTAAGACCTAAACCCGATTCATCCTCGCGGAGGTTTAGGCCTTCTTTGTGATTTTTTTGTTTTTTTTTTGTTTTTTTTGTTTTTATTTTATTTTGTTTTTTTTATTGTTTTTTAATATTTATTTATTTTTTTTTATTATTTTTTTTTCTTTTTTTTTATATATATATTTTTTAAATTTTTATATATATATATATATATTTTTAAATATCAATTTTCATATTTTTTAAGTGGTTATAAACAATTTTATACAAATTTATATTTCGTGTACATAAAATGGAATTTAAATTGGTGGGGAGAGTAACTCCTACTGTTTGTAGATTCTTATATAACTGTTGATTCAGCATCTGGAAGTTTGCGCAATCGAAAATCACATGCTCTAAAGTACCCAACTCCCCGCATGTGCAGTTTTGAGAAGTGGCCAACCCTAGTTTATTTTTGTGAACTGGATATAAACCATGTTTGTTCCTTGCTCTATTTAAGGTTTTAATGAAGTGCCGATTTGTAATGTCGTTAAACCACGGTTTTCTATAAATTTTTGGTTGGATATCATGAAATCGTACACCTTTAAGAGATATATCATATTCCAGTTGCCATTGCTCCATTTGTTTTTTCTTAAACCATTGTCGTAGATCAGTGACTGGCATTAATGGTTCTTCTATCGTTTCCCCTGTTGTAGTAGCATCCTTGGCAAGTCTATCCACTATTTCATTTCCGTTAATTCCATAATGAGCCTTAATCCAAACCAAAGAAATTTGTTTACCTGTATTCGTAAGTAACTGGATTGTTTCTAAAATTTTTATAATTACTACTGATGAAGTGCTTGATAATTTAGTTTGTACTATTGTGTCTACCGAACTTTTGCTATCTGTTAATATAACAAACTTATTCTTGTGATGGATATTAATATACCTCAAAGCTTGAAGAATTGCGATGAGCTCAGCAGTATAACTAGACATTTGATTTGAAAGTTTAAATTTTTTGGATAGATTTTCATTTTAATGGTAAAAGGCGCATCCAGTTGACTCAGCGAATTTGGATCCATCTGTATAAATACAATCGGACTCCGGCCATCTTTTCAGAATTGTTTTCTCAACAAACGTATTTATGTTAAATTGATTAACGTGTGGTTCAATATTAAGATAATAATAAGGAATTTGTAGTTCTAATAGGTTATAATCACAATTATAAAAGGGAAGGATGTCATTTATGTAAACCTCGCTATTAAATTGGATTAATAGCTGATAACTGCTTATTACTTTGGGATGAATTTTACGTCGCCAGAAGGGACTATCTATTTTTGAATTGAGGTTTTGTATTTTCTCAGATCTTTTCTGTGCTAGGAGTTTTGACATAAAAACATCACACAAAAATTGCCGTCTAAGATGCAAAGGAGGCTCTGCTGCTTCAATTTCTAAAATATGTGTTGGTGTGTTTTGTATACATCCAAGACAAAGTCGTAAACACTTATTTTTTATTTTTTCCAATATCTCCAATTGAGTTAAATTTGCATTTCCATATAAAATACAACCATAGTCAATCACTGAACGTATTAGTGCTCTATAGAAGATTAGTGATATATTTGGATCGGCTCCCCACTTTGTGTGGCTAAAAGCTCTTAGTATATTTATTGCGTTTTCACATTTTTTTGACAAATGATGAATATGTTCTTTCCAAGAGAGCTTTTGATTTAAAATTATGCCAAGGTATTTAACAGATGTTTTATATGGGACTGTGAAAGGTCCTATATTAATTTGGTTTGGTGGTTGATAACGTCTTCTCGTAAATGAACACATGACTGATTTATCTTGAGAGATGCTGAATCCATTTCTTTGTGACCATTCGGCAATTCTTTCTGTGGCGTTTTCTAATGCATTGATTGAAGCTTCGATCGACTTCTTTTCCGTATAAATGCAAAAGTCGTCTGCGTACTGAAGTATTCTAGTTTCTTCGGTAATAGAACTAGTAACATCAGCAGTGTACAGAATAAACAATAATGGACTTAAAATACTTCCTTGAGGCAATCCAATTGATGTTGATTTGGGCGTACCTATCACTCCATTTATATTTAAATACACTTTTCTATCACGGTATAACTTCATTAAGTTCGCAATAACCCCTTCTGGAATTCCTATGGCGTATAATTTATCTGTCAATATGTCTAGATTAACTACATCATATGCTCCCTTAATGTCTAAAAATAGGCAGGATATTGAGTTGTTACGAGTAAATGCTAATTGTACATCAGTAACAAATGATGTTGTAACTTCTTGAGTTGAACGTCCTCTTCTGAATGCATATTGGACTGCTGATAATAATTGATTTTTCTCCAGCCAGTGTTCTAACCTGTTTTTAATAAGTCGTTCGTACGTTTTCATTATACAAGACCCCAATGCAATAGGTCTGTAGGAGTCTGCAGAATCTCTAGGTTTATTAGGTTTAAGAATAGGTACTATTAAATATTTTTTCCAATCGTCTGGTATGTTCGACTTGTTTGTATATATACTGTTATAAATGCCTAATAAGCGCTGCTTAGTTATAAATGGAATCTCAGCAATCATTGGGTAATGGATGTTGTCTATTCCGGGAGACGTATTATTTCTTTTCTTACAAGCTTGTTGTAATTCGTTCATTGTGAAAGGTTTATTTAGCATGTGATCATTTGTATAATTATTTTTGAACTCTCTTGGTTTTTCGTTAACCCAATTCGGACAGATTTTACTATGAAAATATTCTGTCCAGTCTCCCCACTCTATTTGATGTCTATTTGCTTGTTTCCTGTTTTTGAATCTGTTTAATTTAGCCCAAACATCTTTCATTGGAGTATTTTTGTTCAAACTTTCACAATACGATTTCCAACTAGCTCTTTTTGCTTCATTTGTAATTCTTTTAACGATCGCATCTTGATTTTGATACTTATTAAGATTATCCAAATTTGGATTCTCTTTATATTTACTAAATAACTGCTTGCGTTTCGTTACTGCATCTTGGCAGTCATTATTCCACCATGGTTTGCATTTTTCCCAAGTATTTCGTTTATTTGTACTCTTTTTTGGTATAGCTACGGTAGCTGCTTCGTTCATATCTTCTAATAATTTGTCATAACTATCGTCAATAACATTCAATGATTTTTCATATAACAAAGTGCTAAATTTTCTCCAGTCTGCCTTGTTAATTTTCCATATTTTATGACTTTTTGTTGGTGGTGGCGTTCCTCTAAGTTGACATTTCATGAGTATTGGCAAATGGTTAGAGCCATGGGGATCTTGAAGTACCTCCCACTGGAATAATTGACTGATATTTTGAGAGCATATAGTAATATCAATAGCACTTTTTCTTTGGCCTGGTCTAGTAACAAGGGTTGGTTCCCCTGTATTTAAAAATACTAGATTTAATGAGTTTATTGCTTCTAACAGGTTTCTTCCTTCAAAATCTTCTAGATCTGATCCAAAAGCCGAATGATGCGAATTAAAATCCCCACCAATTATACATGGTTTTGGTATGCTATTAAAAAAATTAAGAAATTGTGTCAGTGTAACTCTACTCAAAGGTTTTATGTAAACTGAAACAAGATACACTTCCTTAAATTGACCAATCCGAACACACACACACACCTAGCCATAATCTTTTCCATTTGAGGTAAATCTATCTCAGAAAAACTAATTTCATCCTTAATTAAAATTGCTACACCAGCTTTTCCATCTTCTCTATCTAAACGTGAACAATTATAACCTACGAAATTAAAATAAATATTTGGTTTAAACCAAGTCTCCGAAAGAAGACCTATATTGATTTTATATTCATGAAGTAAATACTCCAAATTACATTTATTTGAAACTGCCGATCGGCAGTTCCATTGTGTAATAGAAAAGGTTTTGTTCATGTCTGCGAGCTTAATCCCTGTTTATTGAGTCTGTCCTTAATAATAATAACCACTTCAAACTGTTGAACATTTAAAATATTATCCCTATTTAAAGGCTTTAATATATCCATAACTAATTCAAAGACTAATGTTATCGTTTCTGTTTCTGACATTTCATTCGTTTTAATAATATTCTCTCGGTAAGATTCTTGACTCAAAATACCCCCTTGTAACCTAGCGATTTCAATTGGTTTAGTTATTTTGATTGCTTCATTAATACAAGGATCAGGTGTTTGAGGCCTGGCCCTTTTCGTTGGATTTCTATAGATAGTGTATTTATGGGAATCTATGGGGCTAGACTGCGAAAAACCTGAAGAATATGGAAGAGCAGCTTGACTTGGAAGGAGTGGAAAAGCTTTTTGAGACGCTAATTCTATGGGAAATTGAGGATTTAATGTTTTATTTTCACTAGTAGTTGCATTTGCATATGTTCTATTGGGGATTAATTTAATTGCGTCATTGTATGTTAAATTTTTTTGAGACATAATATCTTTAATAGTTTTTTGCCTCAGATATTCAGGACACAGCTGAAAATTTGTAGTTAAATGATCTCCGTTGCACTGAAGACATTTATTGTTTGGATTTTCCGTGCATTTTGAGGATAAATGTTCACCGTGACATTTGAAACATCTAGACTTACCACGACACTGTCCACCCACGTGCCCGTAACGATGGCAATTGAAACACAAAATTACTTTCTGTACAAATAGTTCGACCGGAATTAATACCTTATTAATAACTACATACTTAGGTAAACTTTGTGCCCTAAAAGTCACAATAATACTTTTAGTTGGAACATATACCGTAGTATTATTCTCAACAATTTTCCTTTTTAATCTTTTGACTTCTACTACTGTAAATTTACAGTGGTAGTCATAGGCTTTAATTTTATTTTTTAACTCCTCATCTGAAATGTCTCTATCAATATCCCTTAAAATACCCTGACGATGAATCATAAATTTAGGTACATAAGCCTCAAGTTTATTTTCAGTAAACCTTTTTGATTTATTTTGATCTACTAAAAAATTGGCCCATTTTGACTCTCCAAAAACTACTTTTTCCGCAAATCGCCAGGAAATTTTGACATTCCTGTCAAAATTTCTTGAAGAAAAAGTCAGGACTTCCTTACTGTAAGGAAATGATATTTCCGTACAGTTGTTAGTGTTCTACATAAATGATAGAAAACTATAATATATATAATATAAATAAAGCTATAATCTAAATAGAAATTAAAACCTTGTAAATTACCTTAATCATTAAATTTTCTTTATCTGGAGCTTCCTGGATAAATTTTTCAATTTCTTCCTTCGTTAAAATCTTAGATTTCTTTGCCCTATAACCTTGAGCTTGCCGTTTCAATAAAGAACGAAGTTTTGAGTATGTAGATATATCTACATTGTATTTAAGTGCAAGGGTTGACTTCAGCATTGAATAATTGGCCCATAATGTTGAAGATTTCATCTTTAAACAAAGGTCTAGGAAGTATGCCATTACAACATTTTCTGAGAAAGAACTCGTATTTTTACTCATGCGATAATCCATAAAACGTCTGTATGCATTTTCGTACTTTTCTCTTGATTTCTTTGGCAATAATTCTAATGAAGCAGTATTCACTGCCTCAACCAGCTCTGGAGGAGTCCCAGGAATGGAAATTTCATCATCACTTATCATTTTACTTTCGAGAACACCAGCAATTAAATTTATAAGCGTCAAGTTTGACAATTCAACCTCAATACGTTTCCATAGTAACCCAAGTAATTTTATTAGGAATTTCAAAGCACCATTTATTTGGGAATAAAATTATCGCGTTTTTTTTAAATCAATCAATATCTGTCGAATTTTAAACGATTTGCGGAAAAATAGTATGTTTACCTCGTAGGAAAAGCCACATTCCTGGACTCTGTGTTGCTAAGTCTTGGCTTGCGCCTCGACTTAGCAATCTTCACAGTCGTCCAGGAATGTTAAGCTTTTCCTACCCGGTAAACAATGTACTATTACTCGATGTTTTCCTGCCAAATCAATTCTTTTTATTTTATTATCCAGTTCCGGCCAATTTTTTAGTATTATATCACCAACCCTAATCGCATTTAGACGTAAATCACTTTTATTTTCAATTATTACTTCAAAAGGACCTGTGTCAGTTTGTAAATATTTATAGGTAGTTCTATAATGTTATTTGTATTTATTTGGGACGAGTTTGACGAAATATGAAGTTGATTTTTACTTACGTTTGAGCTGCTATTGACATTTTTATTAATATTATCGATACCTGAAACCGCTGTTATTTCCATATTATTATTCTGTTCTTCTCTAAACTTGTAAAATTCGTCCTCTCCGGGATCGGGAGGGTCACCGTCACCGTGTCCGCTCATCAAGATTTAATCGCTTCGAACGCTAAAACTGACTTATATTTATATAAAACTTAAACTATAACTAAATTAACGAAACTAAAAAAGAAAATTTAACGGATTTAACTAATAAAAACTGCTAATAAATTTAAATTTTCGAGAGGAACTTTGAAATGCGTCCTTACACCTTGACAGTAGTTTGACGTTTTGGAAAAATTATGATTATGTATAATTTGCAATTTGCACTATTTAGTATAAGATAGGAATGTGTTGCGATAGCAGTAGCCGTTATTTTTTAACTGTTATTTCACTGAAGCTATTTCACACTGCATCATTTTCATAACAACTGAAATATTCAGGTAGCTGACTACTTCTTTAATTATTGTAGACCTATAGGAAGAAAACCTAGCCGTGTCCTGTCTAGAGTTCACGTCCGTTTTTTTAATTATTAACAATTTAATTTGTATGTAATTTCTACATACATTACATATATGCAATTTTATTATAAATGTATTAATTAATAAAGGGTCTACTTTGTTTAACCATTTCTTGAAAAAATTATTTTTTTCCAAATACCTATTTTCTTAATCATATCATTATAGTATGGTATAACTAGATCCAAACCCAGACATCCAAAGTGAAAGTTATCCTCCAGCACCAAATTGTTCTATATGGTCTACATAATGTTCAGAAAAAAGTCACACCATTTTGAGCGTCGGGTTTGGGGGGAAGAGGGGGGAGAAATCGGTAAATTCGTAGTTTTTTAAGTTTTTCGTCAATATTTCTAAAACTATGCGGTTTAGCATGAACAACCTTCTATACAAAAATGTTCTACATTAAATTTGAAACAAAAAAGGTCCTCTGCATAATCCGTCTAAAATGAACGGCTCCAAAGTTATGGAGGTAGTATAGTATAATTGGTCCAAAAAAGGCCTAACCCAGATATTAAAAGTAAAAGTTTTCCTCCAACACCAAATTGTTCTATATGGTCCAGATATTATTCAGTAAAAAGTTACACCATTTTGAGCGTCCCGTTTGGGGGGTAAATAGAGGAGAAATCGGTAAATTAGTAGTTTTTTTTATGTTTTTCGTCAATATTTCTAAAAATATGCTTTAATGTTCTATACAAAAATGTTCTACATTAAATTTAAAACAAAATAGGTCCTATACATAATTGTTATAAAACCAACGATTCCACAGTTACGGAGGGTGAAAGTGGAGGTTTTCGATACTTTTTATATTTTTTGAGCAATTTATAATATTTTTACTGATTGAAATAAATTTTCTTTAACAGGATTTGCTATTTCAGTGGCCGATGGTATGTTAGTAATAATCCCTTGAAGAATTAAACGTCAACCTCACCACCCAAAATCATCTTCAATTGCCCAAAAAATATAAAAAGTATCGAAAACCTCCACATTTCACCCTCCGTAACTCTGGAACCGTTGATTTTATAACAATTAAGGATAGGACCATTTTTGTTTTAAATTTTATGTAGAACGTTTTTGTATATAACATTGTTTACGCTTAAACATAGTTTTAGAAATATTGACGAAAAACGTAAAGAAATAACTAATTTACCGACTTCTCCCCCATCTCCCCCCCCCCCAAACCGGAAGCTCAAAATGGTGTAACTTTTTACTTAACAATATGTGGATCATAAAGAACAATTTGGTGTTGGAGGAAAACTTTTACTTTAAATGTCAAGGTTAGGCCTTTTTTTGGACCAATTACACTATACTACCTCCGTAACTTTGGAATCGTTCATTTTAGAAGGATTATGTATAGGACATTTTTTATTTCAAATTTATTGTAGAACATTTTTGTATAAAATGTTGTTCATGCTAAACCTCATAGTTTTAGAAATATTGACGAAAAACGTAAAAAACTACGAATTTACCGACTTCTACCCTCCCCCCTCTCCCCCTCAAACCCGACGCTAAAAAAGTGTACCTTTTTTCTGAACATTATATGGACGATATAGAACAATTTGGTGTTCGAGGATAACTTTCACTTTGGATGTCTGGGTTATGTCATTTTTTGAATCAATTCTATCATATTATTAATGATCATAGAAAAAGTTAAAGTATATTTTAATAAATAAATTATTTTTATTAAATAATAATTTATTGAACATAATTTATTCATTAAAATATACCTTAACTTTTTCTATGATTAATAATGATAGTATCATTACAAGTAATGGATTTTTGAGAAAATATTATTTTTTCAAAAATTATTTAAAAAATTAGACTGTTTATTAATTATTAAATGTCTAGACAAATTGCATATTTGTAATTTACACAAAAGTACATACAAATTAAAAGAAGAAATATCAAAATTCATTGAGTAGATCCCAAGATATAGAAAATGGTAGTAGTTTTAAGTTGCTTTTTTAGTTTTTGAACTCGTGCATTTTTCGGCTCCCGCCAGATAGCTGACAACTGTTTTAATTGTTGACCTATAGGATGAAAACGTACATGTTTCCTGCCTAGAGTTCGCGTTCGTTTTTTAATTATTAACAATTTAGTGCAATCAACGCAGAAGCTCCCCCTTCACTTACTATGACTAATCATCATTTGAACTACATTTTTAAAAATTCGAGTAAAATATCATCTTTCCGAATACCTATGTAATAAGATGTTTTCTACAGACAACATTTTTAAAGTTATTGTAAATGTTTATAAACTAGTATTTTTTACTATATTAGATAATTTTTATCTTTCCTTAATACATTTTGATAGGATCACTTTTCTACTTTCATTTGGCATACGCAGAATTGTCCTATCTTCATTATTTTCTGTCATTTGTTATTGCAAAACAAAGGTCTCTGGGATAAATAAATAGAATACCTAACTTTTAAACTAATTAATGGATCGGTCTCAAATTTTGGGAGTTTGTTATGTACCCCAATAACCAACTTTGAGTAAAGCGAAACACTACAGTTCTAAGTTAGTTTTAGGAAAACTTATTAATAAATAACGATTTTCAGTTATTTTGCAGTTTACGAAGCTACAAATTAACTTTTTGACTTTCAAAAATCGTCATTTTGAAGATTTTCAATGTTCTAAAAAAATAAATGTTGTAATTTTATGTCTTAGCTTTTTAATTGAGTGCAAAAAATGGAAAAAATCGCGTTGATTAGTCAGCTACCTTGATATTAATTTCATTGTCCCGAACATGGTCTATTTCTTGCTTATTTCCCTGGCTGAGGTATTATATCAGTGCGACGACACGAATATTATCTCCTTGTAATAATTCAGTTTAAAAATCCCAACTCTAACTTGATTTCCTACGGTAATCTTTAGTTTCTGCAGTATGTGCAATATTGATGTGATCAGTCAATTCACCGTCTTTGCGGAGCTTCTGGCGGCCCAATAATCACAAATTTATGACTTCCGTTTTTTTGGATGAATAGTGTTAGGTTTAAGATAACAGAATGCTATGTTTGTTTTATTTTTGATATGAATGCAATTTCTTTTATTTAGAAACGAACGCCCACTTCTATTTCATTGATGGATGAATATACATATTTGTTATTCGATCTTAATTTTTAAATACAAATATTTTTTGTACAGTATTTTTGCCGCCCCAGGGGCGTCATTTGATAGGGTTAGGGGAGGCAGTTGCCCCCTCCCCTGAAACTGAAAATGACTAAAATTTACAAAAAATACTTTCAGTTTTCATCATTACATCATTTAATATAATGTATTGTATATTATATAATGCTTGCCCCCCCCCCAATCAAAATTTCAAGCCCCTGTGCCGCCCTCTCACAATTTGCCGCCCTAGGCAGCTGCCTATATTGCCTAATGGATAAAGCAGCCCTGCCTCTAATACAAAGTATAACAATACTTGAATATATGCTATACAGGGTGTTATAACAGAAAAAAATAATAAGCAGTAGAATATGATCGCCGTTTACAATTAAAAGAAAATATGATTTAAAAATTGTGGCCTTCTATGGAAAGTTTTTGTTATCAATGGGTTAAAGTGTTTTTCACTCAATAATATGTAGTATGTGTAATAATATGTGTAGAGCACCAATTCAAGTTAAACTTGTTATTGATTTTTGTGTTTGTTATTGTTTTGTATTTTTTATGACTCTGTAAGCATTGTCTATAAAATTGTACAATTTTCCATGACAATAAAGTATATATTTCTATTCTAAGTTGTCTATTTCTTAAACCAAAGCATTGATTATTACTACGAAATATTATTTCGTAGAAGTTGTCAAACAAATAAAATATTTGGGAATCATTATTGATAATTTATTTATCAACGTTAAAAACGATTTATTGATTACAGTTAATTTATTTAATGGAAATTAAGGTAATAATAATAATAATGTTTATTCAACAAAAATATAACACTATACATCATTCTCTTTGCCTTATCCCTATGCGGGGTCGGCTTCCCTAATTGCATTTCTCCACACAATTCTATCTTGGGTCATATCAATGTTAATCCCCTTTACCAACATATCCTGCCTTATCGCCTCCCCCCAGGTCTTCTTTGGTCTTCCTCTCCTACTCCTTCCAGGAATCTGCACTTCAGCTATTCTTCGTATTGGGTGATTAACGTCTCGACGTTGAACATGACCAAACCATCTTAACCTATACTCTCTCATTTTGGCATCAATTGGTGCCACACCTAGACTTCCCCTAATATACTCATTTCTAATTTTATCCTTCTTTGTCACTCCACTCATCCATCTAAGCATTCTCATTTCCGCCACCTGCATTCGTTGTTCCTCTTTCTTTTTCACTGCCCAACATTCAGTTCCGTACATCATAGCCGGTCTTATGGCTGTTTTATAGAATTTTCCCTTCAGCTTCATTGGAATTTTTCTGTCACACAACACACCACTCGCTTCTTTCCACTTCATCCATCCAGCCCTAATTCTACTGCATGCATCTCCATCTATTTCTCCATTACTCTGTAATACCGATCCTAGGTACTTAAAACTATTGCTTTTCACAATCATTCCACCATCCAAAGATACCATTTTATTTGTAGTAGCTCCATCTTTAAATGAACATTCCAAATACTCTGTTTTTGTCCTACTAAGTTTTAAACCTTTTTCCTGCAGAGCTTGTCTCCACTGTTCCAGTTTTTGTTCTAAGTCTCTTTCACTATTTCCTACTGTGAGCGGCCGTGGGTAACGGCATAAACGCTGGCCTCATACGCCAGTAGACGTGGGTTCGATCCCTGCCAAAGACAAACCATTTTCATTTCCAATAATGACACGAGCCGTCTCACCGTGCCTCGGAGAGTACGTTAAGCCGTCGGTCCCCCTGGGCTAGTGTACATCGACACTAGTTACTTGAAACAGGGTTACCCTAATAGCACACGACGTCCAATGGACGTCCAAAATAGGTCCATTTTTGGTCCTAACGTCCATGGACTATAAATGGACGTCCTTTGGACGTCCCATGTTGGACGTCCTTCGGAAGGAATAAATATGGACGTCCTTTGGACGTCCGACGTTGGACGTCCTTCGGACGGAATAAAAATGGACGTCCTTTGGACGTCCGACGTTGGACGTCCTTCGGAAGGAATAAATATGGACGTCCTTTGGACGTCCGACGTTGGACGTCCTTCGGACGGAATAAAAATGGACGTCCTTTGGACGTCCGACGTTGGACGTCCTTCGGAAGGAATAAATATGGACGTCCGACGTTGGACGTCCTTCGGAAGGAATAAATATGGACGTCCTTTGGACATCCGACGTTGGACATTCTTCGGACGGAATAAAAATGGACGTCCGACGTTGGACGTCCTTCGGATGGAACAAATATGGACGTATATATACTGGACGAAATACGGACAATTCCCTAATAGCACACGACGTCATTTGGACGTCCAAAATAGGTCCATTTTTGGTCCTAACGTCCATGGACTATAAACGGACGTCCCATGTTGGACGTCCTTCGGAAGGAATAAATATGGACGTCCTTCGGACGGAATAAATATGGACGTCCTTTGGACGTCCGACTTTGGACGTCCATACTGGACGAAATACGGACGTTTTATGAACGCTTATATTGGACACATTATACCAATTACGAGATCAAATAGCAAAATAATTGAATAAAATATTAACTTGCGTTAACTTTACGTTAATGAAATACAGTCAAACCTGTCACTAACGGCCACTAAAATGAAAGAACTATTGGCCGATATAGAAAAGTGGTCGTTATTGCCAGTTTTTGTAGCCTAGATATACAGTACAACCTGTGTTACTGGCCACCTGTACTAACGGCCAATTTAAAAATTCCCCAAACCAATTATATCTAGACTACAAAAACTGGCAATACCGGTCACCTTTCTATATCGGCCAATAGCTTTTTCATTTTTAGCGGCCGTTACTGACAGGTTTTACTGTAATTAGTGTGGGGAATTTTTAAACTTTCCGTTAGTACAGGTGGCCGGTGTTGGCAGGGGGCCGGTAACACAAGTTTTACTGTAGTTTAAATCGATTAGATCGAAAGATTAAATCTTAATTCAAAATTGTATATTAAATTATTACAATTATAAAACTATATAGTTTAATATCCAAAACATGTTTTGATTTCATGTAATGTAATGAAAATCTTATTTGTAAATTATTGGTTACAATGTTTAACAACAGGAAATATTCAAGAATAAATAAAATAAAAGTTTCCCCTAACAACAAAACATTCCAGGAATTCTACTATCAAAGTTCTATTCCGTGAACATCTGATTAAATTATGGCTGGAAAGTTACCACAAGATATTCTATGAAAAGAGTACAATGTCCTCCTGGAGGGGTAAAATTTTCCATACTCTAAAGAGAGGCCATTTACTATTCAATTTGCGTTCATTTTCAAATTTGCCGCGCGAGTATCTATGTAGCGTCGCGTGGTCATTGGTCATCAAGTCATCAATTATTTCATTTTCATCATAAGATAACCTAAAAATTTAGTAAAAATTTTGATTGGAAAAAAATGCATCGATAAGGGGGTGAAAAATGGAAATTAGTGGCTTTTTTTTTGCTGTACTCAACTGTACTGTTTAGTATGCTAGTTTTGGCTATGGCTAGATCTCTTAAACAATTATGTAAGTATTATAAAATCCGTTTTCAATTTTCTTTATGAAACGAATCATTTATGCATGTATTACCTGTAAATATTTTGATTTTTAATTGTAAAGAATAGAAAAATTACCGTTCATTTTAATTTTTTTTAGAATCAGCTGAAAGTGGTCTACAAAAAACCAGATATAACCAAAATAAAGATATAAAAAGTGTATTGGCTAATTGGAAGAAACAACATTGTCCATGCATAATAAGTTATTACTTTATAAACAAATATTAATACCTAGGAATGGAACCTGGATATAATCATCAAGAAGATAGCAGGAATCCCGACAAACAACTTAAATAAGTACAAGAATATTGAGGAAATCCTCCTCGATACTACTGGGCAAACTAGAAGATTGAAGAGGACAAAGCCTTTTGAACTAGTTTGAGTGATAGGTGATAGTGAAAAGCAGAGCATAGTGCGTGATGTGGCTGTGTATGTTAGAATAGTGCACGATCTTGTTAGATTAGATAAGAGACGCTATCGGGTAAGCTCTTCATTTTAAGAAACATTAGTAATTTAGGTTAAATTAAAATTGCTCATTGGTCAGTTATGACCAGATTGCTTTTTTTATGTTTGGCAAAAAGGGCGTAAGTCAGAATTGCACATTGCTAATGTTTTGATGATTTCTGGACCAGCAAAAAACTGTTGTAGACGTAAACTGTATGTACCAATAAAAAGAGCCGATTTTTCTGGTCCAGAAATCATCAAAACATTATCGATGTGCATTTCTGACTTAAGCCCTTTTTCCCAAACATCAGAGAATTGTAATGTACAAATTCTCCTATCTGATTTTTCATGAATTTTGTAGGAGACAAAAAACCATTTTTAGGATCATCTCCTGCTTTCACATGTAAATTTTGACATGTCTTGTAGTAAATAGATAGTTGAATTTACTACAAAACATGTCAAAAAATATATGAAAACAGGAGGTAACCATAAAAAAGTTTTTAGTCTCTCTTACAAAACTCATGAAAAAACAAATCGGAGGTATGTCACATCAGTGACTATATCCAGGGAATGTCTAAAAAATATACTTTGATGTCCCAAGAACCAAATATAACCTTTATATATATACAGGGTGTAACAAAAATACAGGTCATAAATTTAATCACATATCCTGGGACCAAAAATAGTTTGATTGGACCTAACTTACCTTAGTACAAATGTGCACAAAAGAAAAGTTACAGCCCTTTGAAGTTATATATTAATAGCACCAAGGGCCTTAGAGGCCCATGGCTTGAAAAGTTTGTTTTTTCTTCATTTTCACGTTTCTTTATGTACTGAGATCTTCTCTGGCTTGATATGTGATTTTTCTCCATCCCTTCCTCTTATTCATTTTTCTTTTCTGACCCTGTAACACCATTCTTTCCAAATCTTTTTCGACCTCTTGCTTCCATCTATTTTCCGGTCTTCCTCTTCTCTTTCTTGAAGCTATAGTGTAGTTTAGTACCCTTTTCGGAGTCCTCGTTTTTGGCATCCTTTCAATGTGACCTCGTGATCTAAGTCTCTGTGCCTTTATCACTCATTTGAAGTTACAAAATGAAAAGTGATTTTTTCCAATGTATCGAAAACAATGTGCTTTTGTGCACGTTTCAATTTAATTATTATTGTAGTACCTACCATTTAAACAACGTTTTAAAAACTTTTTTGCCTCTTATTGCTTTTTCGAAAAGTCAATTTTTATCGAAATATTGTGAATATTTGTCAAATCCACCACATATTTGTATATGGTTAAGTACGATTATGGAGACTTGGTAATAATATGCAAACTTATTTATGCTTTAAATTTTTAGGTATATTTTGAACCATATTAAAAAAGAAGCCAGACTCGATAAAACGTGCCTTATCGAAAAAATACAAAGAGGCAAAAAAGTTTTGAAAACACTCTGTTTAACTAATGGTACCTCAGTAATAGTTTAATTGGAACATACAACATTTGGGGGGTTTAAAGGAACAAAACCCCCATAAAATTTTTACGTGGACATATTAAAAAAGAAGTCGCAACTCGATAAAAACTGCCTTATCTGAAAAATACTAAGAAACAAAAATATTGAATTTAACTAATGGTACCACAATAATAAAATTGAATTGGAACATACACAAAAGTTTGGGAGGATTTAAGGGATCAAAACCCCCATAAAATTTTTATGGGGTGCACAAATTTCACCATAATTTTTCTTTAAGATATTCCTGCCATAATAATGCCACATGTCACATGTCCATTTTCAATAAAAAATCGCTAATAGTTTTCGATATAATCGAAAAAATCCATTTTCATTTTGTAATTTCAAAGGGCTGTAACTTTTTATGTGCATATTTGTACAAGGTAAGTTAGGTTCATTTGAACTATTTTTGGTCCCAGAATAATGTGATTTAATTTATGACCTGTATTTTTGTTACACCCTGTATATACAGCCCATTACGCACCACCTTAAAAATTGGGCATTTTTGATGTCTCGAATTTCCTAAACCTGTTGTTGCATCTAGGTGATTTTTTTTATAATATTCTAGCCTAGGCCCTAGAATATGTTACCTCCTTATGCTTGTCATGCACAGGGAGCTATACTGTAATATATATTATATCACATTACTATAGAGAGCGATATGATATAATATACATATATTACAGCATGACAAGCTTAAGGAGGTAACCTATAGCCTAGGCTATAATATTATAAAAACATCACTTAGATGGGACAACAGGTTTAGGAAATATGAGACATCAAATATACCCCATATTTAAGGTGGTGCGTTAATTTCTTGGAGAAGTGTATTGTAATTTAATGTAAATACTGTAATATCCAATAATTGTAATTTGATATAAGATGAAATATAAGTTCCTTAAAAAATATATTTTTTATTTCCCACAATACATTCTCCACAGGTCTAAATATCGTCGCTAGACGTCCACCGAATGACCTTCCAGGACGTTAGATGGATGTTCAGCAGCAAGACATTGGACCAAACTGGGACATCCTATGAATGCCCAAATGACGTCCACCGAACGTCCCCTCCGACGTTAGGTGGACCTCCATTGGACGTTTAACAACTTGGCCTTTGGACCAAAATTGGACGTCCTGTTAAGGTCCAATTCACGTCCCCTAGGACGTCCGATTAAGGTCCAATTCACGTCCCCTAGGACGTCCGATTAAGGTCCAATTTACGTCCGATTAAGGTACAATTTACGTCCGCTTAAGGTCCCATTTACGTCCGATTAAAGTCCAATTTACGTCCGATTAAGGTCCAATTTACGTCCGATTAAGGTCCAATTTACGTCCGATTAAGGTCCAATTTACGTCCGATTAAGGTCAAATTTACGTCCTATTAAGGTCCAATTTATGTCCGATTAAGGTCCAATTTACGTCCGATTAAGGTCCAATTTACGTCCGATTAAGGTCCAATTTACGTCCCCTAGGACGTCCGATTAAGGTCCAATTTATGTCCGATTAAGGTCCAATTTACGTCCGATTAAGGTCCAATTTACGTCCCCTAGGACGTCCGATTAAGGTCCAATTTGCGTCCGATTAAGTTCCAATATACGTCCCCTCGGACCTTAGATGGACGTCCAATGGACGTTCGGTAGCGCGACATTTGGACCAAAATAGGACGTTTAAAGGACGTTCCTCGGACGAAAACGGACGTCCAAAGGACGTCCCTAAAGTCCGTGAAGGACGTCCAATGGACGTCCATTGGACGTCCTTGTGCTATTAGGGTAAAGATGTAATTGGCGCTGGAACTATCCGAAAGGATCTCCCCGGCAAAAATGCCATACGATATTATTATTATACTATTTCCTACTAACACGACATAATCAGCATACATTAAGCACCATGGAATGTTACCCTGTAGTTTCGCTGTTATCTGGTCCAAAACTAATGAGAATAAATACGGACTCACCACCGAGCCTTGGTGCAATCCTACTTTCACATGAAATTTATCAGTCTCTCCCACACCTGTCCTAACACTAGTCGTTAGTCCCTCATACATATCCCTCACAATCTTTACATATTCACCAGGGACTCCTTTTTTATTGAGTGCCCACCACAGAATCTCTCGAGGAACTCTATCATATGCTTTCTCAAGATCAATGAATACCATATGAGCGTTTGTTTCTTTACTCCTGTATTTTTCCATCAACTGTCTTATAATGAAAATTGCATCTGTTGTTGATCTACCCTGCATAAAGCCAAATTGATTCTCGGATATTTCGGGCTCTTCACGTATCCGTCTGTCAATTACTCTTTCCCATATTTTCATGGTGTGGCTAAGCAGTTTTATAGCCCTGTAGTTTGTACATTGTTGTATATCTCCCTTGTTTTTGTAAACAGGTACCAGTATACTGCTTCTCCATTCGTCTGGCATTTGTCCGACTTCCATAATTCTATTAAATAGACCTGCTAGCCACCTTGTTCCTGTCTCTCCCAATGCTCTCCATACTTCCCCAGGAATATCATCTGGTCCTACCGCTTTTCCTTTCTTTATTTTTTGAAGCGCTTGAGCCACTTCCTCGTTGGTTATTTTGGTGACCATTGCTGCTACTGTCTCCGTTGACTCTACAGGCTGTCTGTCAAATTCTTCAATTAATAAGCTGTCAAAGTACTTTCTCCATCTCTTTTTGACATCCCTTTCGTGAACTAGTATTTTATTATTTTCATCTCGGATACATCTAATCTGATTAAAATCTTTTGCTTTCTTTGCTCTCTGTTTGGCTATTTTCTTCGTTTCGCCTTCCCTGGTATCAAGTTGATCGTATAGGTTTGAATACGCTTCTGCTTTGGCTCTTGCTACTGCTACTTTCGCTTCCTTTTTCGCCACCATATAGTTTTGAAGATCTGTGTCGGATCTGGTTTCTTGCCACTTTTTATATAATTTTCTCTTCTCTTTTATTTTTCCTTGTACTTCGTTTGACCACCACCAAGTCTCTTTATCCTCAAACTTTTTTCCTGACGTTTTCCCAAGTATTTCAATAGCAGTCTCTCTAATACTACTGGCCATTTTTCTCCAAATTGTATTAGGGCTTCCTTCCATGTTCCAACATATTTTTTCTACTATTCTTCTCCTGAATAGACCTTCTTTCTCATCTTTCAGCAGCCACCACTTGATTTTTTGTGGTCCTCTCCGATATTTTTGTTTAGTTTCGCTTTTTACTTCGATGTCCAGAACAAGCAGCTTATGTTGTTGGCTTACTGTCTCACTAACTATTACCTTGCAGTCCTTGCATTCACGTATGTCTTCTAAATATAACTCACAAATATAACACTATATTTGTCTCACAAATATAACACTATATATAAAATAATAAACTATAAAATCTTCATGCGACTAAAAACATATCAAAGTGTAGATATAGTTAATAAGAATAAACATAGGAAGCCACAAGAAAATAAATTTGCACGTAGCTATAGCCCAAAGTAACTCCTGTTGTTTATCCAAATCTTCACTAGTCAAAAGCCTTTAAATTAAAGTTCCAGCAGTTTTTCCTTTTTCTACATATATAAAATATCTGGTGTTTGTTCCTAAAATCAAATACATAAATAAAAATTTTACGTTGTGTACCATAAAAATCATACAAATGTGGAAAGTACCACAAAAGTACAGTACACACTTGATACTCCGACATGCTCGGTAGTCTGACCTTTTGGTCCCATACCTGTCGGACTATCAAGGGACAACTGTATTTTAATATTAGGACAGTTATACCTACAAGGTTTAGGTTAGTTTAGTTAGTTTTATATAAGGGCAGTTGCCATAATAAGCCACAACAAAAAGGTATTAAAAGAAAAAGCTATAGATCTGAAATGGGAAGCTACTACGTTTAGTCTATATATAAATGAAAGTAAAAATATATAGAGTGCACAAAGTAAAATCAACATGAACATCTGAAGGTAGAAAACCATACCTACGAATATGCCTCCCATTTTCACTACCCAGACTCAATAATAAATGACAACAACGCCAGTCAAGAAAAGCATGGATTCTTAGCAGCAATAAGTGATTTTATGCATACAAAGACTTGACGAAAAGTAAGTTACTAAGTCTAACCTTAGAATCTACAAAACAAATCTACACTTTGCAGTGATGGTTTGTGGAGAATTAAAATGAACCACGAGCTAGATAATACTAATGCAGAGCGCAGATATTGTTAGAATTGTAAAATCTCAAAGACTAAATTGGCTTGATCACTCAGAAAGAATGCCAGATAATCGAGCTGTACAAGTAATCCAGAGATGGAAGTCCCAAGGAAATAGAACAAGAGGAAGGGCCCATAAAAGATGGATAGACGATATAGAGGGGGATCTTAAAACCATGAACATCGGAAAAGTATCTGGCAGGGCAGAATGTTGTTTAAGCACACCAAGACTCACAAAGGGTTGTAGCACCATTAGAAAAAGATTTAATGACAGTTTAGGCTATATGCATTAAAACATGGTGAGCTTTGCATCTAACCATATTGTAATAAACTATATCTTAATATCTTATACTTACATGGTCGAGAGAAGTCTCTTCATTATTTTCTTTACATTTACTTCTTTCATTAGCTCTTCTCTTGCATTCTAGATCACCTTTTCTTTTTATTGCCTGCTTTGGTAACCCATATGTTTTGGTTTGGAATATCTTTTTAAAGTGGCTGGCTTTCCTAATAATTAAGTTTGAATTATTAATTAGGTACATCTTTATTATTGTAGACATTTTTTAAAAACCTTATTAATTGAATTACTTACCACTTATACAATTATTGCATATTCTTTCATATTTTAATTTTAGTTATGTTCTCCTTATGGCTTTTACATATCTATTAATTCCTTGTTCCCGACTTTGTTTTGTTAGGACACGGTTATTAGACTTTATTAAGGTTGTCTTGTCCGACGGTGGTGGGGAGACTTATATTTTTGACTTTACGTCACAAGAGTTTACATTCCCATATTTTTAAATTATTTTCGATCATTGAATGTGTGTTATTGTGTATATATGTGTATTATTTGTGTTATTATGAAATAATAAGACAAATAGTACACATTTTATCTTATACCGGGTGGCGAATCGTAAAAAGGGCCATAGGAAACTCAATGTAAAGTTCTGAATTGTTGAATTCCTGCGTCCCTAATTATTCTACATCAAAAGTCATGAGAGAATACTTGTAGAGAATTAAAATCTGTATTAAAATCAAAAGTTAAAATTGTTCTACGATTTAAATACATTCCAAAATTTTGAAAAATATGATACATTTGCCACAATAGGTATGTGTGTAAAAGTAAGGCCACACGTTACTATTTAACTGACAGTGCTCACACCATTGACTGAATAAAAAAATCTTTATTATTAATCCTTTCTCCGTAACTGAGGGTATCTTCAGTTACGGAGAAAGGATTAATAATAAAGATTTTTTTATTCAGTCAATGGTGTGAGCACTGTCAGTTAAATAGTAACGTGTGGCCTTACTTTTACACACATACCTATTGTGGCAAATGTATCATATTTTTCAAAATTTATATTGACAGTTCAAAAATGTGAACATTATTGCATTGTGTGTGGCCTAAGTTTGGGCTGAAAACTGAAATGTATTACATTTTTACAAAATTTTGGAATATGCTTAATTACGTAGACCAATTTTAACAGTTATTTCCAATAGAGATTTCAATCCTCTTCAAATAGTTTCTAATGTCTTTTGATGTAAAATAATTATTAGGGAAGCTGGAATTCAACAGTTCAGAATTTTACATTGAGTTAATGCAAAACTTTGACGCATGTCAAAATTCTCAATGTGTTTTAATTGTATTCATTTTTTTCGAATCCTGAGAAAACCAATAAATATTTTTGAAAAATTTAAACTCAGAATGTAAGACTACATTATTACCGAGGGCTGAAAGTCCCTGAAAACTTCTATAATGTTTATTTTAATAAGTTACAGGGCTGAAAATAAAAGAGAAGTGTGATATTTAATTTCAAATATTTCATTCAATAGAATCTGCTTGTTTATTCTAAGGGGCTTTCCGCCCTCGGTAATAATGTAATCTTAGATCCTGCGTTTAAATTTTTCTAAAATACATGGTTTTCTCAGGATTCGAAAAAAATCATATTACGATTCAAATAACAGTAAACTCTCGTGACGTAATCTCACCCTTAATGTTCATTGGTTAGTCGATTTAGGCAACCGTAGTAATGTCTAAGAACCGTGTTGTTAGGATAACTATTTACTATATTTATTTATTTATTTATTTATTTATTTACAAGATAATCTGTCAATTGTCAAATTGGTGTCAAATATTGAGATTTTAGTGACTTGGCAACGTTGGATCAAACTTCTCGTATCTAGTGTGAATAGGGCTTTTCATCGATTGTCATTTGTTTCGAGCTTAGAGTATGGAAAATTTTTTACCCTCTCCCTGGAGTGACCGCAACGAGAACGAAACTGAAGCCAAAACCAAGTTAGAACCAAACACGAGTGTCAGTGGCGTATCGCGTAGGCCAGAAGAAACTATATAAAACTACATAATTAAATAATATTGCTCGTAGGTTTAGTTCAATTTTCTATTTTTATTAATTACACAATATTATGCATGGCTTATATAGAAAGATTGAAACAAACAACATTATTTTAGTGTGTTGAACTTTTATACCCACTCAAAATAAAACAGGATTAGGAATTAGGGGATGTGACGAAAGCAAACTTTTTGAATTATTGATTTATGATAGATATCTTTATTTCACATAGGTCGCAAAATTTCGGCTCCAATACTATATTTAAATAGGATTTATTTTTTAGAATTCTGAGAAAAAAGTTACAGGGGTGAAAAACTAAGAGACAATTTAGTGTGATTTTTATTTTCAAAGATCTCATTCAAAAGAAACTTTTTATTTATTCTGAGGGACTTTAAGCCCTCGGTAATAATTTAGTCTTTCATTCTGCGTTTAAATTTTTCAAAAGTATTACTTTTTTCAGTATAGGGCTTTTCATTCACAGTCATTTGTTCCGAGCTTCTGTCGTGTGTTACATAATATTAATATATCTACGTCATACGTTATTGGTATATAACAATGATACAAACTAGAGACGTATGACGTAGATATATTAATATTATGTGACACATGACAGAAGCTCGAAACAAATGGCAATCGATGAAAAGCCCTATAGGGCTTTTTATTCACAGTCATTTGTTTCGAGCTTCTGTCATGTGTCACATAATATTAATATATCTACGACATACTTTATTGGTATATAACAATAATACAAACTCTCCCATATCACTGATACAAACCAAAGACGTATGACGTAGATATATTAATATTATGTGACACATGACAGAAGTTCGAAACAAATGACAATCTATGAAAAGCCCTATTGGAAAAAAATGAACACCATGTCAGTGGTAATATTTTCCAAATTGAATATTCGCTATCTTTGTCCTACAACGCACTCAGTCGAACAGAATGTGCTGACAAGACAGCGGCAATTTTAGATATTTGACACGGCTTTAGGAATAATAATAACGTTTGATCCAAAATTATTGGTCGCGTTCACCAGAATAATCCGAGTGCAATCCGATTAATTTGCGCTGAAACGCTGACAGTTTTTTTACTAGTGAACGACTGACGTTTGACATTCGATTGGGAGTGTTCTGTGTTCCATTTGTTTATGTTTATATTCTTTATTTATATTTATATAATTTAATTTATAACCTGGACAGTTTTGTTTTTAAATAAAACTGTGTCTGAACTAAAATGGATAATATTCTTGAAGAATTTTTGTTTGGGGACGAAATTATCCCTCAATTTGCAAATGCCGTTATACATTTAGCCGATGTACCTACCTCAAATTATTCCAGAAGGATGACATGAAATAATAAGGAATTAAAATTACTTTAAATATATATAAACCATAATTCAATATCCAATTTAGAGGACATTTTCGTATGTCCAGAACTACTTTCCAGGTAAAATTGTATAACAAATAATAACATCATGTAGGTCTGTCAAATAAAATACCAAACGTCAGACCGCGTATTTTAAATTTAAGAAATATTTTCCAAAAATTTAATATTTCTAAACTAGACATTACGCTTTCGAGGTGTGAACAGTTTCTGTTTTGCAGCAGTTAAAGTTTGCCACTAGTTTAGGGTCTTAACCTAGCTAACAACCGCCGGTGTTGTTGCTTAAGTGTTTGCATATAGGTAAGTTGAGCATTTTTGCTTATATTTTTTTTTAAGCGGCTTTCTTTTATGCTATTTTGCTTGCTCTTTTTATTTCTTTTTGCTTTCTAGTTATTAATACTTCATTGACTGGTTTTTTCTTACAATGAGTGAAGAAAAGGGGGGCTCAGTCCCCCCTTATCCTGATACTTCTTCTCCGGCTAAAATTGCAATGACTAATAATTCCGAAAAAAATCAAAATCAGACTTCCGACAATAATTCTCAGGAAGAAAAAAAGGTTAATACATACTCCGAAAAAGATCATGGACCTTTTGTAGTATATCTTGAATCTACAAATATACCGAATATAAAAATTGGCACATTCAATACAATTAAAATGACATTGAAATTTTACATATAAAAAGATTAAATAGAAGAGTAATTAAAGATGGAGTAACTTCTTATGAACCCACAGGTACGACACTATTTACATTTCGAGGCGTTCTTATGCCCAAAACTGTGTTTTTTTATGGCATACCAAGACTAGTGGACACATATATTGCCCCAGTGACACAATGCTATAACTGTCTTAGATTTGGCCACACAAAAACAAACTGTAAAGGGAAAGAAAGATGTTTTAATTGCGGGGAAAACAAACATGAAGACGTATGCATGACAAAATGTTTTTACTGCAAGGACTCTCACAAATCTATTGACAAGAGCTGCCCAGAATATACAAGGCAAAAGAATATTAAAGAACTGATGGCGTATGAAAATTTGACATTTTTTGAGGCAAGTGAAGCCATTCCAAAATCATACATCTCAAATAATAAATTTATTTATAACCCGAGAGATTTTCCAAATTTTAAAAATAACAGCAGGCCATTAGAAAATACTCCAAGTACCAGTACAAATAATTCTAACACCATAGAACCATCGCAACGAAGAACAAACAATTTTAGATCATCTACAGTAAAACGTTCCTTTTAACAGGTGGTTCTGAACTCCGACAACAAACGGAGAGTCGTGCAAAAACGTCAAGATAAGCAACCAAATGAAAAGAGTACATATACACAGCAATTAAGACCAGAAAAGCCAACCTCTTCCCCCACTAGCTCATTTTCTCGTTCAGAACCTTTCAAATCAAGAACCTCGGCTAATTAATCACAAAACTCCAATCAAGCCTGGCAATCCAGTGCATCGCAAAACTTTCAAAATATTGATACCTTTTCTTCAAATGACTTTTTAAACTCATGCCTAAATTTTATTATTAATACATCATCAGAAAACTTAAATTTACTTAAAAACCATTTATTTTCCCGATTAAACGTATATGGACCAAGAGGATAAATCTGATTCTGATTTTAATTAATTAAACATATATCAAATCACATAATCATGAATTCAAAAAAGAAATTAAAAATTATTCAGTGGAGTATTAGAAGTATTAAATCAAACAGGGAAAACATAACGAACTTAATTTTCAAAGAAGACCCTGACATAATTGCTATTAATGAAACTTGGCTTAAACAAGATTTTAATTTTTCTTTGGAGTATTATAATGTTGTCAGACAGGACAGAGATGACGGATATGGTGGAGTAGCTACTTGTATCAAGAAATCTATTATTTTTTCTACAATTCAGAAGTACAACTCAGACCAAATCCAATACATAACAACAAAAATTGGTAACTTATACATAATAAACATTTACTCCAATACAAATAATGCCATAACTCTTTCTTTCTTGAGCTCAACAATAGAAAACATACCTACAGAAAACTTAATTATACTAGGTGATCTGAACTCTCACCATCCCCTATGGGATAAATGTCCTACCAATAAGGGAGGAAAAAATATTTATGATTTTATTTTTGATAAAGAATTAATTATCCTAAATGATGGGTCAGCAACATTGTTTCAACCTCCTAATAATAATCTTAGCGGTGTAGATCTAGCCATAGCAAGTAATAATATGGCTCTACGTTCTACTTGGGGTGTCATACAAGATTGTGAAAATAGCAACCATTTCCCCACCTTTGTCATAATAAACAACTGTGAGTATAACAAAAATGATAGCACCTATACACAAACATACAAAATGAGAAATATTAAAAGAGCAGACTGGTATACATTCCACACTGGGATGATAACAGGAATGCTTGATTTACCGGTAAACTCTAATTACAATGAGTTTTTGGAGGTAGTTAATCAAGTAGCAGATAACTCAATTCCCTATAAAAACTGTAGAACACAGGGTAAACCTTCAAATCCGTGGTGGGATGAAGAATGTTCACTTTGGATTAAAAGCCGCAAACAGGCAATTCAAAACTTTAAACAATCTGTTTCCTTAGAGAACTATATAAACGCTAAACGTATAATCGCCCAAACTAAACGAAACCTCAGAATTAAAAAAAGAAATAAATTCATAAACTTCTGTGAATCATTAAATAAGGAATCTAACACTACCTATGTCTGGAACAAAGTTAAAAAATTCTCAAATAACAAAAATTACGGCCAGACATTTCATAACCCCGCAGATAACATTAAAACAGAAATTCTACAGAACATGTCTGCAGTTTTTATTGATCCAAATTTTGAGCTTGACGATATAAACGAGCAAGTTTCCCCTTTTACAATCTGGGAACTTAACAATGCTGTAAATAATAAAAAAAATTCGGCACCAGGTATGGACGACATTCCTTACCTTATGATAAAACATCTACCACTACAAGCTAAACATTTTCTGTTGAATATCTACAATAATTGTCTAAATGGTGACAACCTGCCTGAAGATTGGAAGAACCATAATGTTATAAATATCTTAAAACCACACAAAAATCCACTCTTGGCCAGTAGTTTCAGACCAATAGTTTTATCCTCATGTGTGCTTAAAACATTAGAAATATTAATCAAGAATCGCCTAGATTGGTCCTTAGAACATAACTTTTCATTCACCAACCATCAGACAGGTTTTAGAAAAGGAAGAGGCACTGCTGACAACTTGACCCTCCTTCATTCCACAATTGTGGAAGCCTTTGAATCCTCCCAATCGGTTTTGGCCATCTTTCTTGATATCAAAGCAGCATATGATAATGTCAATATATACAAACTTTATAGCAAACTAAAACTTCGAAATATTCCATCTGCAATAAATAATATTGTGTTCAAAATTTTACAGAACAGACTTTTATATTCAAGATCTAATGATGGTGACTTTTTGGGACCTTTCATGGCAACTAAGGGGCTACCTCAAGGTTCTCCCTTAAGTACCATTTTGTTTAATATTTATATAGCAGAATTGTTTTGTATTAGCAATAATGAAGTTAAAATATGTGGATATGCAGACGACTTGGTTTTGTATATTAAGGGATATGATATCCAAAGCATGGTAAGTAAAATAAACAAAGAATTGGAAAACACATTACACTGGCTTGCAGAACATGACTTGTCCTTATCCAAAGACAAATGTGAAGCTGTATGGTTCACAAAGGGTAGGCGAAGAGATAATCTAACAGAAATCAAAATCAACAACACAGCCATTCCTCTAAAAAATTAAGTGAAATTTCTAGGCATAATTTTTCATAAGCATCTATCATGGGACTTACATGTTGACAATATTATACTCAAGGCAAAGAAAAATATTAACATCCTACGTGCAATATGTAGAGTCTGGTGGGGAGCTGACCCATGAACACTCCTAATGGTTTTTAATGCCTTGATCAGATCTCACCTCGATTATGGTTCCTCCTATTCAAGCCAATATCACAAAAATGCAACAACAAACTCAATGCAGTATTTTTTGAGGGACTTAAGATATATGTTTGGGGTGCATGAAGTCTACACCAAATTTGGCAATCTTGGCAGAGTCTGCCCAAATGGACCTAGAACATAGAAGATTATTAGTTAGCCTCTAAATTTTTAAGTAAAATCATCATTATTGAGAATCATCCCATAATATTACTCCTAATTGAAATACGTAAAAGACTTATAAACAAACCTAATTTTTATACAAGGCATAATGTACCATCCCTAATAGCACACGACGTCCTTTGGACGTCCAAAATAGGTCCATTTTTGGTCCTTACGTCCATGGACTATAAACGGACGTCCTTTGGACGTCCCATTTTGGACGTCCTTCGGAAGGAATAAATATGGACGTCCTTTGGACGTCCGACGTTGGACGTCCTTCGGACGGAATAAATATGGACGTCCTTTGGACGTCCGACGTTGAACGTCCTTTGGACGTCCATACTGGACGAAATACGGACGTTTTATGAACGCGTATATATTATATTGGACACATTATACCAATTACGGGATCAAATAGCAAAATAATTCAATAAAATATTAACTTACGCGTTAACTTTACGTTAATGAAATACAGTCAAACCTGTCAGTAACGGCCACTAAAATGAAAGAACTATTGGCCGATATAGAAAGGTGGCCGTTATTGCCAGTTTTTGTAGTCTAGATATACAGTAAAACTTGTGTTACTGGCCACCTGATAAAATCGGCCACCTGTACTAACGGCCAGTTTAAATATTCCCCAAACCAATTATATCTAGACTACAAAAACTGGCAATACCGGTCACCTTTCTATATCGGCCAATAGCTTTTTCATTTTTAGTGGCCGTTACTGACAGGTTTTACTGTAATTGGTTTGGGGAATTTTTAAACTGACCGTTAGTACAGGTGGCCGGTGTTTGCAGGGGGCCGGTAACACAGGTTTTACTGTAGTTTAAATCGAAAAGATTAAATCTTAATTCAAAATTGTATATAGGTACAATTATTACAATTATAAACAAACTAAGTATATAGTTTAATATCCAAAAAATGTTTTTGATTTTATGTAATGTAATGAAAATCTTATTTGTAAATTATTGGTTACAATGTTTAACAATAGGAAATATTCAAGAATAAATAAAATAAAAGTTTAATCCTAACAACACAAAACATTCCAGGAATGTAGGTACTACCGTTCTATTCCGTGAACATCTATCTGATTAAATTATGGGTGGAAAGTTACCACAAGATATTCTATGAACATAGTACAATGTCTTCCTGGAGGGGTAAAATTTTCCATTACAAGATTTTAAGAGAGGCCATTTATTGTACTGTTCAATTTGCGTTCATTTTCAAATTTGCCGCGCGAGTATCTATGTAGGGTCTCGTGGTCATTGTCATTGGTCACAGTGCTGCCGTTCTAGTACAATTGTACTATTTCTAGTACATTTTTAGCGAGTGAGTACGAAAGTACATTTTGTAAATTATCCACCCATTTCTAGTACATTTATTACACAATCTATTTTCTTCGCTTTATACAGATACCAACCAATAAAGGAGATGTATTATGTATTTGGTGATTTTTCTAGTGACTTTTTTGGTTATTGTGTTGGTTGTGTGAACTGTCTTTTTAGTTATCTGGCAACTCTGTTTTTAGTTTACACTCATTTTACACTTTATTACACCTGCCGTTGTGCCGTTTGTGTCTTGGCTCCTCCATGTTTATTGTGGTTTATGTTTATAAACAAAAAATAGTTTAGCCGCGTTAATTAGTCAATATTCTACAAGAAATATTTTAAGTATTTGATTTAATACTCGACTGAGAGTATTTGTTTCTTAACTTTCATCTAAAAATGTATATATATTTTTTATTAGAAGTTACACTTCTTGTTTTCTATATTTTTAGAGTGAGAATAAGTATTTAAAGTTTCAGTTATGTTGTTTTAATGTAAATTTAAACTACAGTAAAACCTGTGTTACCGGCCACCTGTACTAAAACGGCCAGTTAAAAAATTCCACAAACCAATTATATTATGTAGACTACAAAAATTGGCAATACCGGGCAACAGTCCTTTCATTTTTAGTGGCCGTTACTGACAGGTTTTACGTTTTACTGTATATTATATAAATAAAAAATAAAACTAGTTTTTGTTGTTTTCTTTGTCTTTTATTTTGACATCTAACATAATAACCTGTCATCTGTCATTTCTTCTTTTTTGGGTTATCTGTCATTTTTTTTCTTCCCTGGGGCTGTCAAGTGTCATTTTTCCGTCGTTGGAGACAGTGAGTACAATCTAGTACATTTTATGAAGAATTCTAGTACATTCCTAAATTTTTCAGCGGCAGCACTGATTGGTCATCACATTTCATTTTCATAACATAACCGATAACCTAAAAATTTAGTAAAGTAAAAATTTTGATTGGAAAAAATGCATCGATAAGGGGGCAAAGGGGGTGTGGGAAATGGAAATTAGTGGCTTTTTTGCTGTACTGTCTGCTAGTTTTTGCTCTGGGCTCTGGCTAGATCTCTTGTTTAAACAATTTTGTAAGTATTATAAAATCCGTTTTCAATTTTCTTTATTCTTTATGAAACGAATCATTTATACATGCATATTATTACCTGTAAATAGGTACCTATTTCTTTTGATTTTTAATTGTAAAGAATAGAAAAATTACCCTTCATTTTAATTTTTTTTAGAATCAGCTGAAAGTGGCCTACAAAAAAAACCAAGAAGGAAATGTATAGCCTTGTGGCTATGAAAGGCAAAAGAGAGATATAAAAAGTGTATTGGCTAGTTGGAAGAAAGTCCACATTGTCCATGCATAATAAGTTATTACTTTATCAACAAATATCAAGAAGATAGCAGGGTCACGAGCATCAACTTCATAAGTTCAAGAATATCGAGGAAATCCAGCTCCTCGATACTACTGGGCAAACTAGAAGATTGAAGAGGACAAATCCTTTTGAACTAGTTTGAGTGATAGGTGATAGTGAAAAACGGAGCATAGTGCTTGTGTGCTGTGCCTGTGTATGTTAGAATAGTGCACGATCTTGTTAGATTAGATAAGAGACGCTATGGGGTAAGCTCTTCATTTTAAGAAACAGTAGTAATTTAGGTTAAATTAAAATTGCTCATTGGTCAGTTATGACCAGATTGTTTTTTTATGTTTGGCAAAAAGGACTTAAGTCAGAATTGCACATTGATAATGTTTTGATGATTTCTGGACCAGAAAAAAACTGTTGTAGATGTAAACTGTATGTACAGTAGAATCTACTACAGTACTGTAGAAATCATCAAAACATTATCGATGTGCAATTCTGACTTAAGCCCTTTTTCCCAAACATCAGAGAATTGTAATGTACAATAATTCTCCTATCTGCTTTTTCATGAATTTTGTAGGAGACGAAAAACCATTTTTAGGATCATCTGCTTTCACATGTAAATTTTGACATGTTTTGTAGTAAATAGATAGTTGAATTTACTACAAAACATGTCAAAAAATATATGAAAACAGGAGGTGACTATAAAAAAAGTTTTTAGTCTCTCTTACAAAACTCATGAAAAAACAACTCGGAGGTATGTCACATCAGTGACTAAGAATGTCTAAAAAATATACTTTGATGTCCCAAGAACCAAATATAACCTACAGTCCATCTAATTTACTTACTGTTGCACGTCATTATCTATGCCAGAGATCTAAGTTGACATAGTTGCCAAAGTATAAAAAGATCCTGAATCCATTTTAAATCAAATATGTCACATAATTATTGTAAACGTGGATTATACAACAAAACAAATTAATATTCAATGTAAATAAGTAAAAACTTAAGAAATAGAGAACAAGAATTAAGTTATAATCTTTTAAGATTTGCAGTGCAAGAGTTTTTGCACTGCATTGTTAATAATTAAAAAACGGCTCCGAACTCTTGGCAAAAAGCCGGTAGGTTTCTTTGTATAAGTATGTCTACAATAACAACTAAAAAAGTTGTCAGATACCTCGATTATTCCAAGTCGTTATAAAATTAGGTGAAATTTATATTTTTATAGTAGAGGATCTTTTTATAGTAAAGTAAATAATAAAAACAGTAAATATAATAAATAAAACAGATACTTATAGTAAAGAATATAAACAAATATGAAGTGTCATCACCGTAACTGTCAAATAAATGTTACCAATTTATTCTAAAATGTCACCTTCGTTCGATTACAGTTACAGTGTGATCCGAACAAATCTGCTTCATAAAAACGCTTTATAATCCATTTATACAAATTAAATGAAACATATTATTG
Organism: Diabrotica virgifera virgifera; assembly: GCF_917563875.1. NCBI lineage: Eukaryota > Metazoa > Arthropoda > Insecta > Coleoptera > Chrysomelidae > Diabrotica > Diabrotica virgifera. The sequence continues at coordinate 190,881,217 of NC_065443.1, forward strand.
TGTATTTCTTTAGGTTAACATTAATAGAAATCTTCAAATATTATTTCTACGCGTATATAATAAAATATGTCTAGTGGCTGTAATTCCAGTGTACTCGGCAAAGTGATTCTAAAAAAGAACACACCTACCGCCTAAATATTTCGTGTTGGTATCATGCAACCTCACAGGCTACGACGCGGATGACGCGCAACAGTTAGTAAATTAGACGAAGTATGTAGATATATACAGGGTGTAACAAAAATACAGGTCATAAATTTAATCACATATTCTGGGACCAAAAATAGTTTGATTGGACCTAACTTACCTTAGTACAAATGTGCACACAAGAAAAGTTACAGCCCTTTGAAGTTATATATATATAATAGCACCAAGGGTCTTAGAGGCCCATGGCTTGAAAAGTTTGTTTTTTTTCTTCATTTTCACGTTTCTTTATGTACTGAGATCTTCTCTGGCTTGATATGTGATTTTTCTCCATTCCTTCCTGTTATTCATTTTTCTTTTCTGACCCTGTAGCACCATTCTTTCCAAATCTTTTTCGACCTCTTGCTTCCATCTATTTTTCGGCCTTCCTCTTCTCTTTCTTGAAGCTGTAGTGTAGTTTAGTACCATTTTTGGAGTCCTCGTGTTTGGCATCCTTTCAATGTGACCTCGCCATCTAAGTCTCTGTGCCTTTATCATTCATTTGAAGTTACAAGATGAAGTGATTTTTTCCAATATATCGAAAACTATTAGAGATTTTTTATTGAAAATGGACATGTGGCATTATTATGGCAGCAGTATCTTACGAAAAAACTATAGTAAAATTTTAAAAACTTTTTTGCCTCTTTCAATTTTTATCGAAATATTTTGAATATTTGTCAAATCCACCACATATTTGTATATGGTTAAGTATGATTATGGAGACTTGGTAATAATATGCAGACTTATTTATGCTTTACATTTTAAAGAAGCCAGAAAAAAGAAGCCAGATCTCGATAAAATGTGCCATATCGAAAAAATACAAAGAGGCAAAAAAGTTTTAAAAACATTCTGTTTAACTAATGGTACCTCAGTAATAGTTTAATTGGAACATACACAAACATTTGGGGGGTTTAAAGGAACAAAACCCCCATAAAATTTTTATGTAGACATGTTAAAAAAGAAGTCGCAACTCGATAAAAACTGCCTTATCTGAAAAATACTAAGAAACAAAAATATTGAATTTAACTAATGGTACCACAATAATAAAATTGAATTGGAACATACACAAAAGTTTGGGAGGATCTAAGGGATCAAAACCCCCATAAAATTTTTATGGGGTGCACAAATTTCACCATAATTTTTCTTTAAGATATTCCTGCCATAATACTGCCACATGTCCATTTTCAATAAAAAATCGCTAATAGTTTTCGATATAATCGAAAAAATCGATTTTCATTTTGTAATTTCAAAGGGCTGTAACTTTTTTTATGTGCATATTTGTACTAAGGTAAGTTAGGTTCATTCAAACTATTTTTACCTTAAAAATTGGGCATTTTTGATGTCTCGAATTTCCTAAACCTGTTGTTGCATCTAAGTGATTTTTTTATAATATTCTAGCCTAGGCCCTAGGCTATAGGTTAAGTACCTCCTTATGCTTGTCATGCACGGGGAGCTATACTGTAATATATATTATATCACATCGCACTCTATAGTAATGAGTGAGCCTGCACATATGGAACCATTTGTTTTCTGTCTGCAGGCTCACTCATTACTATAGAGAACGATATGATATAATGTACATATATTACAGCATAGCTCCCTGTGCATGACAAGCTTAAGGAGGTAACCTATAGCCTAGGCTATAATATTATAAAAAAATCACTTAGATGAAACAACAGGTTTAGGAAATACGAGACATCAAAAATACCCCATATTTAAGGTGGTGCGTTAATTTCTTGGAGAAGTGTATTGTAATTTAATGTAAATAATGTAATATCCAATAATTGTAATTTAATATAAGATGTAATATAAGTTCCTTAAAAAATATATTTTTTATTTCCCACGACATTAGATGGATGTTCGGCAGCAAGACATTGGACCAAACTGGGACGTCCTATGAAGGCCCAATTGACGTCCACCGAACGTCCCTTCGGATGTTAAGTGGACCTCCATTGGGCGTTTGGCAACGTGGCATTTGGACCAAAATTGGACGTCCTGTTAAGGTCCAATTCACGTCCCCTAGAACGTCCGGTTAAGGTCCAATTTACTTCCGATTAAGGTCCAATTTACGTCCGATTAAGGTCCCCTTTACGTCCGATTAAGGTCCAATTTACGTCCTATTAAGGTCCAATTTACGTCCGATTAAGGTCCAATTTACGTCCGATTAAGATCCAATTTACGTCCGATTAAGGTCCCATTTACGTCCGATTAAGGTCCAATTTACGTCCTATTAAAGTCCAATTTACGTCCGGTTAAGGTCCAATTTACGTCCGATTAAGGTCCCATTTACGTCCCATTAAGGTCCAATTTACGTCCTATTAAGGTCCAATTTACGTCCGATTAAGGTCCAATTTACGTCCGATTAAGGACCAATTTATGTCCGATTAAGGTCCAATTTACGTCCGATTAAGGTCCAATTTATGTCCGATTAAAGTCCAATTTACGTCCGATTAAGGTCCAATTTACGTCCCCTAGGACGTCCGATCAAGGTCCAAATTACGTCCGATTAAGGTCCAATATACGTCCCCTCGGACCTTAGATGGACGTCCAATGGACGTTCGGTAGCGCGACATTTGGACCAAAATAGGACGTATAAAGGACGTTCCTCGGACGAAAACGGACGTCCAATGGACGTCCCTAAAGTCCGTGAAGGACGTCCAATGGACGTCCATTGGACGTCCTTGTGCTATTAGGGATACTTGGTTTCGGCATTAGAATATTTTTTTCCATATTTTAAAAAAATATACAAAAGCCCAAATTTTCCATGCTATGAATTAGACTATGATACACTAATGAATCCACTTCCAATTCTAAATTGTAATATCAAAAAATATGACCCGATGATTAAAGAAAAATTCCTTATGACTACTGAACAATATGGGAAAGACCATACCTTTATATATACTGATGCCTCAAAAAACAAAGAAAGGGTAGGTTTTGGGATATGCATCCCGAGTATTGATTATAATTTCTCCTCAAGACTTCCTGGAGCTCTAAGCATAAGCAAAGCAGAGAGTATAGCAATACATCAAGCGGTGGAAGTCGCAACTACAAAACATCTAAAGAAAGCTATAATATTTTCTGATTCGCTCAATGCAATAACCAATATTAAAACATGTAACATATCTGCTTCAGCAGATATAAGGGCCCTAAAAACAAAGAAACTTATATCTTCAGCCAATGAGAATGGTACCAAAATTCTCCTTTCCTGGATACCTGGACACTCTAATATATTTGGTAACACCCAGGCTGACATACTGGCAAAAATAGGAAGAGACCTGAATGTACCCATGGAAGTACAACTGAATTCCCAGGATGCCCTATCAATCATCAGAGGAAAAATTACAAAAGAGTACCAAGAAAAATGGAAATCTTTAGTCCAGAAGAAGACTTCGCAATACAAAACAATTCAAGACTTCTTTCCTACAAAACCTTGGTATTCAAATTTTCCATATAGAAATAGAAGACACACTACCACCATCATTAGAATGCACACAGGCCATTGTTTAGCAAAACAACATCTGTATAAAATGAATATAAAAGATAATCCTTTTTGTGAATGTGGTCGTCTCGAGGATCTAAACCACATCTTTTTTGAATGCCCGATTAATGTGATTCCTAATTTTGATATATACACAAAATTTATTTCCATGAACTTCAAAACACCGCTCTCTATATACAATATTCTAAGTTCTTTAACGGAAGAATCAGTCAATGTAATTATGCGTTTTCTTGCAATTAACCAAATAAGCTTATAAACTGCAATGCGTTTTCTAGCAATTACCAAAATAAGCTTACAAATTGCAAGGCTCAACTGTCTATATGTATCCGTGTTATATTATGTTGCTATTTGTCATTTAATTTATGTTTTAATTTTTAATCATACTGAACCTGACCCAATTAATCTCATTTAATTATAATCATCACACCTCATCAAAAGCTTCCCTACAAGAACATAGTCAGCGATTTTGGTATGGCTTAGAGCCAGACTACGTCAAGATCGTTATAAATCGTGCTGGTAATCGCCTTGCAGCGAAACCAAAAACAAAAAAAAAAAGAAGATAACATCATGTATATATTGTTATATTTCCAGGAACTATTTAATTGTATTGGTCATATCCACCAATTTGAAAACAGAATAATTCTATTGGGAAAAAAATTAATGTTTAGGATTTGGATGCTAAGTAAACCAGAGAATTTGTTGCTGGGGATAGGTTTGGTTTGCCAAAGAGCTCTGGACATAAGATTTTCACCCAAATAATATAGAATTACAAAAAAATTGAAAATAACTAATCTTGAATATCAATGTGTATATTGAGTTTAATTTTATTGTAAATATGCTATAATATAATTTTATTGTAAATATGTATTGTATTAACACATTTGTGGACACATCTTCATATCGATACATTTTTGGCAAAGTAACGTAAGTGACATTTTGGAAAATCATGTTTTTGCATTAAACTAACGCTATTATTGTTCAGAAGGCACTGCCAAAGTGTAGTAAGCCTATACATATATATTAATGTTTAAAGTAATTCTAGGCTTACTACACTTTGGCAGTACATACCTTCTAAACAATAATAGTGTTAGTTTAATGGAAAAATATGATTTTCGCCAAAAATATGTCACGTTACTTTGCCAAAAGTGTATCGATATGCAGACAATAATTTCCCCTTGTAAGTACATGCATATATAATCGTATCTGCGAATGGGTTAATTGTAAATCGTAATCAATAAAAATTTTGTGTGAATCAATAAAAAACTGGTTTGTTTGAAAATAAATGTAGTACAAATGTGTTCATATTATTTATTTTCATGCTTAGATAAAAACTAAATGTATTGTAACACAACCTTTCATATATCTTCCTCCTAAATTGTTAAGCAGAATTTGTTAACAAGAATTGTCCGTCCATTCTTTCTAGGAATTTCTTTCTTAGGGTTCCTAGTATTTGGTTGTGACTCTAAAATTGCATTTGTTTCACTGAGAGATCTTAAAAGGTCTCTCGATCCTTATTTCATTTGACATAGCCAGACTCATAGAAATAATTATATCTGTATTGATGGTATTATCAGAGAACAACGAACAAATGGTGGTCTTCAGAGTGCTCCCAACCAACAGTACCTTATGCTGCTCCGTTTTCTTTTACTGTTTTCGCCCTTATCCGGGCAAGTGGGGCTCAATAGGTCCGAAACGTCATGTCTTTTATATGGAAGCCCAGATAAGGATTAAAGTGAGCCTTCTCGTTTCAGAATTTTTTATCGAATACAGCTTCAAGATAATATATTGTAACCATGCAAAATAATTATTTTTTCCCTTTATAGGAGGCCAGCAACAACTTCGTAATGTAAGATTGCTTGGAAATGTGCTTCTGTATGAGCATCATAAAGGGATGTCTATTGCATTCCCAGTTTATCTCAAGAGTTAATTGGTTGTGATCAAAGAATCTTATTAAAAAATAGATTATATCTCCCTCTAGTTCTTTTTTCATAGTTCCTCTACTTATATTAAATTTGGAGTATGCCTAATTCCATGAAATGACAACAAATAATATGATTGTAAATAGTTTTGAAAAAGCTGTTTAAACTGTATAATTAATTTTTTTTAAACATCTACTTTTAAAAATTTCGTACTTAGGCCTGGATTCCGCATACCAAAAAATAGTTGATTAATAGTAAGCTGAAAATTTGTTAATAGCTTAACGGTGTCTAGTTGGACACATTTTGATGTATAGAAACACTGGAACAGGGGAAGCTTTAATTGTGGAAAATGTCATCCTGACAAGTTTTTGATTGTGAAAACCAGCAGGTTGTTTTTAAGTTTATTCAATAGCAATATTCATTTTAAGAATTCTGACACGTAGAACATGTCAGAGGATAGGAATTATATTATATATAATAGCACTAAAGGCCTTAGAGGCCCATGGCTTGAAAAGTTTGTTCGTTCTTCATTTTTACTTTTCTTTAGGTACCTAGATCTTCTCTGGCTTGGTATGTGATTTTTCTCCATTCCTTCCTGTTATTCATTTTTCTTCTCTGGCCTTCTAACCCCATTTTTTCCATATCTTTTTCGACCTCTTGCTTCCATCTATTTTTCGGTCTTCCTTTTCTCTTTTTTGAGGCTATGTTGTAGTTTAGTACCCTTTTTGGAGTCCTCGCGTTCGGCATCCTTTCTATGTGACCTCGCCATCTAAGTCTCTGTGCCTTTATCACTCCTATTATATTAGGTTGATTGTATAATTCCTTTAACTCATTATTTGATCTTCTTAACCATAAACCGCCCCTTATTATTCCTCCATATATCTTCCTCAGGATTTTCCGTTCCCAGATCTCCAGTAAACTTTGTTCATTTTTTGTCATTGTCCATGTCTCACTGCAGTATGTTACTATTGGTTGGATAGTTGTTTTGTATAACTGTATTTTTGCCTTTCTTGATAAAAACTTGCTTTTCAACATTCCATTAAGCGCATATACACTTTTGTTGCCTGCCATTATTCGAGCTTGTATTTCTTCTTTAATATTCGGTTTACATGATATTATTGCTCCTAGGTATGTAAATCTTTCTACCATTTCGAATTCGTATGATGTTCCTTCTTCTACTTCTACTTTAAGCTTTTGTCCATTCCTGAACTGACCATCTGTCCATTCCATACATTTTGTTTTAGTTTCATTTATGTGGAGTCCCATTTTCTTCGCTGCTTTTACTATTCTCTGTACTATTTCCTGTAGCTCTTTTGTTCCTCTTGCAAGCAACACCACATCATCCGCAAATGCCAAAACTTGGTGTCGTTTTTGATATAGGAGTGCTTCTCTATTGATTTTTGCTTCTCGCATTATTTTTTCTAGGCATAAGTTTTTTTTCTAGGCAAAGAGTAATGATGACAAAGGATCGCCCTGCCTTACTCCTTCATTTAGTGTTAGGAATTATAATAATAGGAATTATATTGGTGGTAAATAGCAGTCTGATTTTTGCATGCTAATGAAAGAGTAGCAAATCAATCGGAAGTTCTGTCCGACACAATAGATGAGACGTTTTCGTAGTCTGACATTCGAAATCTGTAACCTGTTCCACAATTAAAACTTCCCGTTCCAGTGTTTGTTTTAAATTAAAACATCAAAGTTTGTCTGACTAGACACCGTTAAGCTAATAACAAATTTTCAGCTTGCTATTAATAAACTGTCTTCGTACGCAGGATTCAGGCCTATTAACTATTTAACTCAAGCAGATTCCATATTTTACCAGCGAATATAAATCTCATTCAAAATTCGGCATATCTAGATACTCCTCATAAACTTAATGAAATCTTACCAGAATAATAAACGTTTACTACCAAAACAAGAAAATTTTGATAATAAATTAAATATTCTAAATCTACAGAATCTACAATATTATAAATAGTTGGTATGCAATCAATACCAATTTTTATAAGATTTGTGAATCAATCAAAAACTGGATTGTTGGAAAATAAATGAGGTAGGTACCTACTAAGATATTGTGTGTTAATACATATTTCTAATAACTATATAAATTAATAAAAAACACAAATATTTCTAACTTAATTTTATTTAGATAATAACTATATATAGGATACATATTAATAATACTAAAATAACAACTACAAATATTTACAATAAATTACATACAATAATTATTGTATTTATATTCAATTTTAATTAAATTATCCATTTTACTTTGAACTTAATTTTAAAGTTGGCGAGATTCCTATCACAGCACAATAACAAATTTAAGGCTGAATAAAATGGCGAGCGCTTCCAATCCGATTAATTCAGCGCACCGTTCACTAGTAAAAGAGCTTCCAATCCGATTGCAAGCCGATTCCAAGCTCTCTGTCTGATGAACGCGACCATTGTCACCATAGGTGGCTCTCAACGACAGAGATAGATATACAGTGCATATCTGTTCTTAATTCAGATATACTACTTTCCAGTTTACGTCAACTTTGCAGTGCACGTCAACTTAACAAGAAAAGTTAGGTTATGTAGAGATGTTGGTGGTGGACATATACAGACAGCATCCTGTTTGATTTTATTTATTATTGTTACTTATAATTGTGTTAATTCTTTTTATTTTAGATTAAAGTTCTGTGTTAAAGGCTTTGACTGATTTTTTATGTTTTATAACGTTAATCAAAATTAATTGATAAAAATTCAGATTAAAACAAGACATACGTAATTTTTTGCACGGCTAGCTTTGATCCAATAATTGTGTATCGCTCGTTATCTTGAGTTGTTTATTAAATAATATTGATAGTGGACGTGACATTAATAAAGGTATTTATTGTTTATTATTTATGAAAGATCCCAAGCAGAGACTACACCAGGATATATATTGTGATATAAGCATTTTGTTGTTAAAGATATTCAAAATTTATCTAAGCGTTCCATAGTAACAATATATTATTAAAAAAATCACTTTTCCTCTTTTCTCGATTAAGTATTATCTTTTATGGCATAGTATATAAATTATTATAATCACTGAATACATAGTGAAAAATTATCATATTAATTAATTGAATTAATAATTTAAGCGATGATACAAGTAACAGTTATCCAAGAACATTCAAAAGTCATCTCAAGTTAATGGTGACAATGTCATTGTCAAGTAATGTTTATGTACGTATCCATATCAGTGAAAACTTTACTACATATAATTTGCCGTGTAAAAAAAGAAAAAGTAGAGATAGCCGTAAAATATTTGCGCCTGTGCTCTTAAATAATTTTTTTACATATAAACAAAGTAAAATCAAGCAATAAAATGTTTAACAACAAAAAAAGTCAATAATATGTAATAACAATATACGCTATTAATTCCATTTTCGAAGTTGCCACAATATATTTTATAATTTCATTTATTTCGTACCGTTTCGTACCTACACCACTGGTAAAATGGTGATTTTTTATGTTACTTTTAATTTTACATGTAAATTTTTCTCATTTTATAACTTAACCATGTAATTTTAATTATGTAATAAGGTACATTGAAGTGTTAATTTTCAAATTATTAACCATTTAAGAGGCAATATCTAAGAATATAGGAGTATTTATTGAATTTTCATCTACGCACACATAACAGAAATATTTATTTACCTGTAAAATGTAATTCGCACTTATTTCCTGCTGTTGTCGCTTTTACAACCGTAAGCCGAACACATCACCACTATAAAGAGTTAAAAAAATTGCTAGTTTTCACTCAGAAATCGCACAAAAATCACTAATAAAACAAGTGATGTTAAATCTCAATGAGAACCAACCGTATTAAAATAAGGATTCACTTTCGTTCGAAAAACAGATTGCGTGTTAGATCTCCAGAGAGAGAAAAATTTTTCCATGCTCTAAGGTTTCGAGCTTCTGTCGTGTGTCACATAATATTAATATATCTACGTCATACGTCTTTGGTTTGTATCAATTAGGCATTCCAAATCACGTGATATAATATGGCTGCTGGATGGCGAAACTGTCATCCATAGGCGTATCGAATGTTTAAACCACTTCATATTTAATTTGCTATCACAATTTCACAAATTTCCCTACACAATTAACAAAAAAACAAAACCAAACAGGATATTCTTTACAAATTTGTCAATATTCAATGTAAACATTACATACGCCATGACCACCCCCCTTAACTGTGTCTATGGCCATGTCAGTTTAGCCATCCACCGACCACCACTGACAGTTCATTGGAATCCCTAATTGGTATATGTCAATAACGTATGACGTAGATATATTAGGGAGTTTTTGTGCACACAAATACGTAAACGTAACGCATCTTTTTGACATATACGCTTGCGCATTAATGGTTGAACTCCCGTATCGCGATACGTATTACCTAAGGTTACGGGCTGGTACGTTAGGTTCATACGCATCCCTATCGAGCCGAAAGTCACCGAATGCACACGAGGATCTTGCCCGATTACCTACCAAATGAACATTTCATCAGCGTACTACCCGTTTATAAACATTTTAAGGTTATATTGGTTATTGGTTTACTCTATTTGAGTAAAATTATGCTGTGTTTGTAATTGGAAATTGGAACTTCATAATAGATTTAAAATTTTATTGTTTTTAAGTTGTCTATTAATAAAGCAAAATAAACAAATCTTATATTACTTTAAGAAATACAGTGATCACCACAATTAATAACTAGATAAACAAATGACCTAGTTTCAGTAAAATTTTCAAATAAATATTACCAAACTATTTACATTATACTGTAATTCTGATGTAGGTACAATAATTTACAATTAAAAAGTAGGTATAAACAAAAATAAAAAAAATTTAACCTAAGGAAAAATAATATTTTTATATTTAATTAGAAGCAATTAAAACCATACAATTTCATCATTCATTTATCTTTTTTTACATTTGTATATTAATTGTATATTGTGTGAACATTGTTTTATTTTTTTAAATGTCAACGGAATTTAAAAATGAATTTACGATTTGCTTTACGTTACGTTAAGGCAGTTACAAAAACTACCTATTTTAACATTCATCCTCTACGACACGTTAGTTGCTTTACGTATAAGGAGATGCGTACGTTACGTAGCAACAAAAACTTCCTATTAATATTATGTGACACATGACACAAGCTCGAAACAAATGACTGTGAATGAAAAGCCCTATAGCATAGATATAACAGAATAGATTAGGCCAGTTCGAAAAATAGCGTAACGCGGAACAGTTCGGGTCGGTGGTCTATCTATCTCTCTCTACCGGCGCTTAGCTTTCTCTCTCTAGCATATGATGGCTGCCGCCTCTGTGTAACTGTCGTTCCATTACTCCCACCGCTCCCACCTCTTGGTAGATACGCTCATACTCGCACGACAGACAAAGATAGCTAGACCACCGTAGTTGATATCGGCGTTACACCCCAATGCATTGAGTGGCATATGACTAACCTGATCTATTGTTGACATATCTCTGGTGAATAGTGAACTTGCTCTGTGTCAACCACAGCCCACAGCACAGCACATCAACTGTTTCCTTCTGTCATTTGCAACTATAGTGTCAAGTGTCAAGTCAAAACCAAGCAAATTCCAAAAATGTGTGGTGGTTTCTAAAATTGTTGCTTAGATTATACTTATTGACTGAAAGTGTGAAGCACATGCAGAATTTTTAATAGTTGAAATTCACCTATTATCAGTCCGTAAATATATTAAAAGTAATGGGTAATGTACACGCTTATTCTTCTAACCCTCCTCCACCACCTCCACCAAGTACAACCTTCCCAAGGAAGAAGGATACTGATCCTGCAGCTAGTCCTCCGGAGGTGATTGAAAATCCAGGACCATTAGAAGAGATTCATTCAAAGTGCAAAAGTATGTCGCATCCTAACCTAATTTTTAATACCTACCTATGCCAGTCATTTAAAAAATTGTAGGACAAATAATTGTGATAACATGTGTCCTTTGTTCTATCCTTCTTAAGTTAAAAAGTAGAAAAAAAAACAATTATATTATATATACATATGTACACATCTTTATATCAAGCAGTTGGGTAATGTGGACTGACCCTATCTAGTTTTATTTTGAGGTTGTAGTCATTACTTTAAAGGGCAGGACACACAGTGTATCTGTATATATATAATGCATAAGATTCGTTATTTTAACAGTTATTATGAATAGAAGTATACTTAACACATTAACTGCCAAATTAAATATTTTTTTACTTCTGGCTCTATGTTCAGAATCTCAATGTTGATACTCCTTACATGGCCTTTAACAGGTTGATTGTCGGCGGGCAAAACAGCTTCCTTCGGTAACTCCAGCTACTCTGTGAGTCTTACTTCGATTATTTGATCTATACTCCGATTGGAGTAGCCGGCATCACTGAAGGAGACTGGCACACTCCGATCGGAGTAGTCAGCAATCAACCTGTTAATGTGTTAAAGGTTATCAATATTAAAAAGTTGGTATTTTATTTATATTCACTATTTTTTATAGTTTAGGTTTTGATTTTTATATTATTGCTATACTTCAAAATCTTGAATTTTATATAGTACTAATAATAAACAAAGCTCAAAATGAGTGATATTTCATATTTATATAAACAAAAAATTTAAAGTGAATCGAGTAAATGTGAAACATCAAAATGGAATTAATGAAATTATTGTTAGGAAATTCGTAATATACAAACAGTGAATGTGTCTGGTAACTGTAGTTGAAAACTTGGTATAATAAGAATAAACAAGGTATCATGAGCAACAGAGTGAAACGTGGAGAACTCGATTTAGTTATTTTATTCAAACATTAATCAAAAACATTAAAATAAAACATATTTTTAATTACAATTAAAATGATAATTCCCATTAAATTAAATAGATATCATTTAGTATAAATAATGTAATAATTATAAATAGGTAAGTATTTAAATAATAATAACAGTAAATTAAAATTATAAATATAATATATCAACATTGTAGAAATTGAAGGCCAAAGAGGAGTAGGTAAAAATTTTCAATATAATACAGGATCATGAAACCTTCACTATAGTTAACGTCAATGTTTATGTTGTACAATACAAGAAAGGTTCCCCAATAAGAAGACAATCAGTGGGAAGACCACGAAAAAGATGGAATGACAACTTACTATTAGAGGCCCATTGAAAAACAGACAGTCATTCATGTATACACAAAAAGAATACAAGAAATAGATAGAAAATGCTAGTTACAGATAAAAAAGTTCAGGGAGTTCTATTATTGTTATTGTATTTAGCAGGACTCTGTTCTATTGATGTGGAACCAAGCCCGGACTGGCCCGCCGGCCTACAGGCCGGTGAGCCTTTTGCCTTCCTTTGTATCTATCCATTTAAAAAAATTAAATGCTGATAAAAATTGTTTTTAACCTCTACATCTTGATAATTTGTTAAATGTTTGTGAACCAGTAGATTCCTCTGTAGAATAAAATTACCCAAACTTTAAAAATTTATCTCCAGAGACTACCAAAGAGTGTGGAGTAAAAGGGATAGGTACTGGGAAACTGAAGGTATATTTTTATGGTATCTTAATATAATTTACTATTCCCAATAAAAATAGTAAATTACTTTATGGATTTAAATTAAAATTAAACTTAAAAAAATTGACCAGTAATAATATTGACTTACTTGACATGCGTTAGGATTTGAAAAAAGTTTGATGTAAAGTAGAGGTGGGGGTCTGGCGTTTGGCGCGTTTTTTGGGATTTGGATTGGCGCCTTTTTTATGAGCCAGTCCGGCCCTGTGTTGAACATGCTGAATTCATTTCCCATACTGAATGTAACTTCTGGTATTGTGATGGAGCTGTTTTTCATTTAGGGGTTTTAAGTTTTAGTTTTAAAGAGTGAAAATTATTTTTTTATTAATTTGGTTTTTATGTATAGATCAATTAAATAAATAACTGATTTTTTTTTCAGATGTTTTCCCCACATGTTTTGAAGGCGCTAGAGTTATGCTTACAAGAGGTCTTAGTAATCACTTCCAAATATCCCACACAATAAATATGAGCTCTGTTACTCCCAGTGGATATAGATTTGGAGCTACTTATGTGGGAACAAAACAAATATCACCAACAGAGGCATATCCTATATTGCTGGGTGATATTGATCCCTCAGGGAATCTGAATGCCACTATTATACACCAAATTCAGCCAAATCTTCAAACAAAATTTGGAGCACAGGTATACTTTTTAATTTTTACTGGATAATTTAAGTATATCTTTTGCATGCTGCAAAAGGCAGATGTCTGACCTTTATCTAATTCGCCATCAGATAATTTAAATAATATGTAAGGTGTGCACAGTATAAATTATGGTGCATGTCATTATCTATATCAGAGTTGACCTTATTGCCAAAATAAAAAATAGTCCTGAATTCATTGTAAATCAAACCACTGTTGGGCACAAAAAGGGGGACAAGTCATAAAAGGTGAAAACAAAAAAAAAACAGTATTTAAAATTTTACAAAAAAAAGTTAATTTTTTACAGATGTTTAGAACGATAATCTACTTGATATTTGTTTTTACATGTACAGTAGAACCCTGATTATCCATGTGCGGATTATCCGGGCTGCGGATTATCCATGCTATGATTTTCTATTACTCAAATTGCATTTTTGAGGTTTTATCAAAGTAGCGTCACTGTAAATCATTCGTCTTAAACCCTATACGCTGAGAAAAAGACTCATAACGAAAGATTAAATTTTTTCTTTTTTTTTATGGTAGGTACTGTTATATTCCTATTTGACATAAGAAATAAAAGTCTATAGTTATATTTAAAATTCAAATAAAAATAAAGGTTTTCGTTTTTCTCGACCGAGGGCATGTAAGTTTGGAACACCCTGTAAAAAACAAATTTTGTATAGGTAGTTTTTAAGAAAGTGTTTCGGAGAAGTGTTTACGAACCCCAGGAACAATACGACTCAAGTAAACAATTAGAGTGATGTTTAAAATAAAGTGTTCGTGGAAAGGTTGTCAATAACCACCGATAACTCATATTCTAGTAAATAAGATAATAGGTTATTAAATTTGTAAAGAGGATTAATGTGGAAAGTAAAATTGAAATGGGGAATATTATTTTTTCTTGAAATCCATTAAGATATTTAGAAAAAGGAAAGTTTGTGTTGGTAAATACGGATAATTGAAAGTTGCTTGGGATTGGTTGTTTTTTGAATGCTGGAAGGGGTATTTTGGAAGGAGGAGAATGAATGAGCAATGAGAGTCAGGTGTTTTGAGCGATAGAGAGGCGAAGTCCAGTTTTCGAGAAGAGTGTACAAAATAGTGAAACGCCGGGTTAGTTAGTTTTGTTTTTGAAAATTAAAAAGTAAGATATCGTGGAACGAGTGATAGGCTGAGTCGAGATAGTATATAACTCCTTGAGTCTAGAGTATAGAATAGAATAGAATAGAATAGAATAATTTTTATTTGCATAAAATTTTTACATATTTGAGCAAATAACGTCAAGTAAATGTAAAAGTAAAAAGAAAAGAGATTGTATAAATCTAAAGTACATAGAACAATTTTTATCATAGTTAAAATTAAAAATAAAAATTTAGACATTACATGTTACAAAAACAAAAACAACTAATACTCCAGGTATTCCACCACAGTATATGGTTCTACAATGACCAGATATTTAAATAACTCTCTTTTAAATCTTCCAAATTGAATCTCTTGTTTTAACGCTGATGGTAACTTGTTGTGGAAGTTGATACAGGCATATAGTGGACTTCGTTCTGTTAGAGTAAGCCTGTGTCTAGGGATAGTTAGGTTTAGAGCTCTTGTGTGATGGGTATGATTGGGGATGTAATGGTTAAATAATAAAGGGTTCTTAAAAAGAAACTTTAAACATTCATAAATGTAGATGGCTGGAAAAGTAAGTATATTTAGTAGTTTAAATTTCCCCCTGCATGAGTCTTTGATTTTCATCCCAAGAATAATCCGTATTACTTTTTTCTGAATGATAAGAAGCTCTGATGTTGCCACTGCATTTCCCCAGAACATGATTCCATAACGTAGTTGAGAATAAAAGTTAGCATAATAAACAGTAAGAAGAGTATCCTGCTGTAAGTACTCTTTAAGCACTCTTATTGAGTAGCATGCAGAGTTCAGTTTTTTACATAACTGCAATAGGTGTACATCCCACTGCAGATATTGGTCAATGTAGATACCCAGGAATTTGACAGAGTTGGATGTTTCTATGTGGTCTGATTGAATATTTACCATATTCGTGATCGGACCTCGAGACTGAATGGTTCTAAAATAGATGAAGACAGTCTTATCACAGTTCAACAATAATTTATTCCCAGCGAACCATCTCTCAGCCCTCTCCAGATTTTCACCTGTTTTCAAGAGCAACTCTTCAACAGTTTTGGCCCAAATCAGATAATTTGAGTCATCTGCGAAATTAATAAGGCTAGATGATTCATCTGTTACAGATTCAGCAAGATCATTGATGTATACAAGAAATAAAAAAGGTCCAAGAACACTTCCCTGGGGTATCCCCAACTCGAGATTCAGTGCTTCTGAGAGTGTTCTCTCACCATTAGTTTCCAGACAAACTCTCTGTGACCTTCCTGTGATAATGACTCGATCCAACGTAAAGCTGGGCCTCGTATTCCATACTTTTCAAGTTTGATCAGCAGTATTTGATGATCTAAACTGTCAAATGCTTTTGACAGATCTAGAAAAGCTCCTAGTGTTTTGTTTTTTAGTTCCAAGTTTTCAAGTATTTTAGTAACAAAGTCAAATATAGCTGTATCAGTTGATTTGCCCTTTAGGAAACCATGCTGTGTTTGTTTGAGAAGATTTTTTGACCTGAAGAAATTTTCAAGTCTATTATACATAGCTTTTTCAAAAATCTTAGAGAAGGACGAGAGAAGACTGATGGGTCGATAATTTTCCACTTTAGTTGGATCCCCTTTCTTGTGCAGTGGTTTCACCAGAGCTATCTTTAAATTTTGTGGAAAGTAGCCATATGCGAAGGAATTATTTATAATGTAAGTTAGAGGATAACTTAATTCATGTGCAACATACTTAATGATATTTGTGGAAATTCCATCATGACCAGAGCTATGTTTATTTTTTAGATTTTGAATTATTTTTAGAATTTCAGTTTCAGAAACAGAAAACAAAAACATACTTTCTGAGACAGTGCTGATATTAATGCTGAAGTTTTCTACTGGCTTGATTTTATTGACTGCATTTGCCATAAAAGTGTTGATTTCATTGGATAGAGCATTCGACTCACCTTGTAAGCCCAGAACATTGGAGCTTTTTGAGTTCCCTTTAATTTCTTTGATTATTTGCCATGAAACCTTAGACTTGTTATCACTACTTTCCAACCTTTTATGATAAAAGTTTTTTCGAGACTCGACCAAAAGTTTATTATATCTATGCTTTTCAGCCCTATAGTCCTCTCGATACAGCTCATTATTGGCACTTAAAGTGAACAAAATATCCAGCCGTGATTTACAGGAAGTAACCTCTGGTGCACTTGTCCAACTATCTTTACGATTTTTGCTATTAAATCTTTTTATAGGAAAACATTGCTGAAATAATGTTTCTATAATATTTTTAAATTCTTCCCATTGGCTGTCTATTTGTGAAGAATGACATGCAAAGAGATTTGACCAATCCACCTGACTTAACAAGAATTTGAAATGTTGTTTGTTTTCTGCATTAAACTGACGTTTTTTACTACTTACCGAAGGCACTCCACCGATCTCAAATCTAACTATCTGAGCCAAATGATCTGATGTGTGAGGGTTGAAAACTTTTGATGAAAATGCTTCAATATTTGTATAAATATTGTCAATGCACGATTTTTTGGCACCATCTATGCGTGTGAATTCTGTTATTGAAGGAATTATATTAAAAGAGCTTAAAAAATTTTTAAAAATACCTGGCCATTTTGCGTCCTGGAGTATATTTAAGTTAAAATCTCCTGCTAAAAAAATTTTACAATCTTTACAAATCAAATCGGACAATATTTCATCTAATTTCTCAATAAGAATCTGTGGTTGTTCGGTTCTGTAAATTGATAGCACAACAATCTTCATTTTATTAAGCTGGACTTCTGCTGCTGCACATTCAAATACTGATTTTTCAGACAAACTAATAATGTCCTCCCTGGCTGTACTGGCATATTTATCTCGAACATATACAGCTGCTCCACCATGTTCATTGGTACCTCTACAGAATGAAGATACAAGTTTAAAATTTTTGATATAATTTTGAAGCTGGTCTTCAGTTTTCCCGAGTATCCCGGTTTGTTGAAGTGTTTAAAAAAGGTGGAACACGGCATCAGGATAAGGCAGGAACGAGTGCTGTATGAGGCGTAGTTTTCAAAGGAACAGAGGCATTACTGGAAGACTTGGACGAGTCGTTGGATCACAACCCAAGCCAATAGGAAACGTGTTTTGTGTGAAGACATTATCAAATCATCAGTAAAGGTCAGTCTAATTTGTTATGACATGAATGTATGGTTTGTGTATTAAATACCACATTGAAAATTGAGCCACACAATCACTATTAAAAAAATTTCATCAAACCTAAATCAATTTGTTACTAATAAATCATAATAGTTCATTATAAATAAAATAAATTTGGAGACAAAAAGAAATAAGATTCCCATTTTTGTAACTGTTGTATTAAATAAAGATAGAAAGATAAGATATAAGAAATATTAAGCAGTTAGTGCCATTTAGATAAAATAAACGATTTTTATAATTTCTAATTGAAATCCGTATGTGTGTATTATTTTACTCTCTTTTATCTATCCCGATTAGGAATCCACTGAGAAATACTTTGAAGCCACGAAAGTAAGTAATTGATATTATAATTTAGCCCTGAGATTGACACTATATTGATATTTGATCTGTTTGATTAATGAGATAATTATTGATTAATTAATTAAGATAAATTACATATGAGAACATCATTAGATT
Organism: Diabrotica virgifera virgifera; assembly: GCF_917563875.1. Classification (NCBI taxonomy): domain Eukaryota; kingdom Metazoa; phylum Arthropoda; class Insecta; order Coleoptera; family Chrysomelidae; genus Diabrotica; species Diabrotica virgifera. Next base: position 190,899,838 of record NC_065443.1, read on the forward strand.
TCAAAAGTAAGATCACAACAGTACATATGTATTATGTATGAGAAATAAATGTTTGGATTATCCGTGAGTTTCAATTATCCGTGCCAAGGTTCGGTCCCTGGGGTTCTACTGTACTTGTACTACATGGATTAAAAATTTTTTTACTGAGTATTTGTGATCACAATATATTTAAAGCGATATTTGACTTACCTCTTTTTTCACAAATATGCATATGGCTTACCACCTTTGTAATTGAACATAAGAGTGATTACACAGGATAATGGAAAAATTTTAGATACAAGTTTATTTAGGTAAATACAACATATACACTCAACCAAACTTATTTGGAATCATCTGATATTTTTTATTATTTTAAATGAATTAAACCTAAATTTAATATTCTTTCTTTGCACCTCTCCGGAGCCTAACTACAGGTTATAGTACCAAATCAACATATACTCTATTCCACGAATATACGACTGTTTTGAATTATCTCGACAACGAATATTTTACTGTGCAAAATATGAAGAACGAAAGTAAATTGCAAATTACATTATTGATTATTGGAATAATTATTAGAGCCATTTACTTTCGTACTTCTTATGTTGCACACTAAAATATTCGTGGTCGCGATAATCGAAAACAGTTGTATATTCGTGGAATGGCCTATAGCTGTGAACTATTAAAGTTCGTTGGATGAAAATTAAATGATTTTTTGTACCGATCCTAATTCCTCTCCAGAACATGACCCTACCTCCTTTATATTTGTGAACAAATCTGGCAGTTTTCATTCTTGCTTGTCCTCCTCACCCTCTAAGTACCGGGTGTCCCAATAAGAATGGCTCTCGGCCATATCTCAGGAACCGTTTATAGTACAGCTTTGAGAAAAAAATATTTATAACAAAAGTTGCCTCGGGAAAAGCCTGGAAATTATTTTTATAATTGTAGGTCCACCGCGAGAGGGCGCAATTGAATATCAAAAATTAAAAAATCAAAATGTTACAAAATTTACCTAATGAAAGGGTACTGTAAATCGAATCATCGTATTCTTCATAAAATTCTGCGCATATTTGATTTCACAAGTTTAAGTCTACCTTTGCAAATAAGAGGTGGGGGTGAGTGGGAACCTTCTTATGAAAAAATGGCTGTAAGTCCGGTTCTGCTAAATCGATTTTTGTATACTTGGTCTTGTTGAAATCAGCTCTTTTTCGTCAATGTAAGTGTCTTATTTTTGAAAAAGCCTAATAAGTAATATGCAAGCTAGGAGGCGTTATTTAATTATTTTCAGAAATCTAGTTTTCTTTGGAAAATATTAAATACAAGTATGCATTTCTAATCCTGTATTACAAAATTAGACCAAATTAGCAACATAATACCGAAAACCGCATGTCGATACCTTTTTTCTATCTCGAGATATCTTAAGAAATGTGTAAATTCTAAACATAACTGTTATCATCACCGGTAAACGAGGTTAAGGAAAAGTAGTGTGCTATGGAAAAAAATAAAGATTTTCCAGATGTAAACGTATATAATTAATTAAAACAACAGTAAGACAAACAACACTATAAAATATAACATAGAAATAAAAGCAACTAGGTACTTACTTAGTCTTAGTGACTGCCTACATGTTCAAATTGTTGCCCATAATTTTTGATGCAAGCATTTACTCTTTTAAGAGTAGATTAAATAGCAACAGATTTAACTGTTTTAGACTTTTATTTATGGGGACGGATTAAAGACCTTGTTTTTGCCGCTAGGCCCCAGGGGCGGCTCGTGATAGTAGAAGGTGGTGAGGCACACTACACCTGAGGAATTTTATTATTATGATTAGCTTCTCTTTAATGGCCGGAAAGTCGATTTTGTGACGTCATAACTCTAGGACGAAGCTAGGACAAATAATCCCGGACAAAAAATCCCCACAAATTATCCTTGGACAAAAAATCCCCAGACAAATAATCCTCGGACAAAAAATCCCCACAAGAAATCCCCGCACAAATAATCCCCGGACAAACAATTCCCACAAAAAATCCCGTACGAATAATCACCACACATTTTTTAGACAAAATATCCCCACAATCAATTCCGGACAAAAAATCCTTAAGAAATATTTGCTGCCGATTAGTTCTCTAAAAGTTTTCCCGTGAATGCGATCAACTCAAATGTTTTCTCAGTGCACAGAGTTATTTTGAATTTCAATTCCATATCGAAAACTTCAAATTTTACATAACAAAAGAGTTTGAGTTTTTTCAAAAATCGTGGAAGATATATGGGGAATGAGCTAAGGCTGTGGGAATCATGTTGCAATATTATTTGCTTAAATCTTTTGCCCACTCTGATTTGAATAACTATGTTCAAAAAAATTTTACAAAAAAACAGAACCACAACATACAACATTTTTGAAACACTTAAAACTACTTTTGTATGTAAATGTAACCAATAAATAAGGAAACATAATTTATTAGTTATGAATTTTACAAAAAAAAAACACAAACACAAAATTAACATTTTTAAAACACTTACAATCTACTTTTGTATGTAAACGTCCGATGTGGAAGTGCAAAAGTTAAAAAAATCATTTTTTAAGTTAAATTGTGACTTATTTAGAATAAAAAATTACATAAATGCCACAAACAAATAGCTTCAGAACAATATATTAGGTGATAATGAACAATGATTTAAAATGAACAATGTTTTAAATACATATCCATAAACTTGTAAAATATAATAATCCATTCGCATATTCGCGGTGTGCAAGTACTCGGAAGGGATACGCGAAACGATCGTGCGCGAATAGCGGAGAAATATTGCAACTTTCTTAAATAATTCATATTGTCAATTGAAATTGTCAAATTGACGTACATTTCATACCTATTGTCACTTAAGAAGAAAAATTATATATTGCTTCACAATATTGATATGATATGCAATTATTATATAAAGGTAAATTTAATTAATTGTATTTTGCTTGCAGTACTGCATTTTACTAACTAATTTTATTTACTACATACAATTGTTTACGTTTTAATAACATAACCTAAATCTTATTTTTTCTTCTTATTATTTTTTTTTGGACTATGGCCTTGACAATTATCCAGTAACCAGGACCATATGATTGGCCAATATAATTAAAAGTGCGAATAAAAGTGCAGAGCGAAGAAACCAGGTGTCGCTTTTCCGAACTTGCACGGTCCCAATACTGCGTATGCATAGAAAGCTATGATGTGCAATCGACTTGTGCTTGTAGTCGGTTCAGTTCGACTATTCATATTCCGTTCCGCGGAACCTTAAGTAAATAAGGGAAGCAAGGTCAAGTAACTTCGTAACTAAAAAAACACGTGTTTGAGGCCGGCCTCAAGGATAGATGAATTTTGTTCCCAGAATCGGTGGCACATTTTTCAAATTTTGCCGCTTTTACTGTTGTCGTTGTCCCATTTTAAGAAACGGTAGTATGCTAGATAAGAATGGTGTGAGGCTAGCTTCAACTGAAATGATTTGAGAAAGTTGGAATGAGATGCATGTTGCATAGATGCATATAATACTGGCACGTGCAAGACGGATACAAAGATAAAGAGTCAGGGCCGTACCGATTTTAATTTTTTTTTCATAAAAATAAAGTTATTTAGGAAATTTCAAAAAGCTAAATTATATTTAAAAAACTGATTATGAAACAACGAAATAACGTAAATAGTTGATTGATATACTGGTGAGGCACTGCCTCACCTGCCTCATAGGACAAGCCGCCACTGCTAGGCCCACTACTCGATAAAAAATTATCTAGAATCTAGAGAATACGAAACGCAATTCAAAGCATTGCGAAAGCAGAGATTCAGACTGCTGTTTAATCTACTCTTGAAAGAGTAAATGCTTGCATCGAAAATGATGGGCCATTTAGGTCGTCACTAAGTAGTTGCTTTTATTTTTTGTTATATTTTATAGCGTTGTTTGTCTTATTGTTGTTTTAATTAATTATATACGTTTACATCTAGAAAATGTTTCTTTGTTTTTTCCATAGCACACTTACTTTTCCTTAACTTCGTTTACCGGTAACATTAACAGTTTTTTAACATTTACACGTTTTTTAAGATATCTCGAGATACAAAAAAGGTATCGACATGCCTTTTCGGTATTATGTTACTAATTTAGACTAATTTTGTAATACAGGATTAAAAATGCATACTTGTATTTAATATTTTCCAAAGAAAACTAGATTTCTGAAAATAATTAAATAACGCCTCCCAGCTTGCATATTACTTATTAGGCTATTTCGAAAATAAAACAATTACACTGACGAAAAAGAGCTGATTTCAACAAGACCAAGTATGCAAAATTCGATTTAGCAGAACCGGACTTACATCCATTTTTTCATAAGAAGGTTAATCATCTGATTTTACATATTCTGTTTTCATTTGAAAATAGCACACTTTTCCAATTTCCATTATTCCAGTCTTGGAATAAGACACCAATTTACGTGATCAATCTTATGCTGCCTGGGTAACTCAGAATCCCGTAACTTTCTCCTGCTGTAGGTATAGTCCTTGGACACAGCAACTCTTCTTCTTGTCAGTTCAACTAAAATATTTACACCTACAGTTTCCCAAAGCTGCAGATTTCAAATACATAGTGATTCCATATAAGTTTGGTTGACTTTCAATATTAAAAGACATTAAACATTGATTAAGTATTCATACAAATCTAGCTAAAAGACACTTCAAACTTTTATTCGTCATCAAAAGTTAATGAATTTAGAACTCACAACATAGTTGTAAATCATAATTATTCTAATATGGAACAACGACTAGGATTACCACCACTTAGTATTAGGCGGGATATTTCAGGTTCTGCTTTTATTTTTAAAATTATAAATACTCTTATTGATGGCCCTTACCTTCTGAATGAAATCAGATTTAAGGTACCTTATTTAGGTTTGCGCCATATAGCTACTTTTAATATCCCCCTTCCTAAAACAATCATGTGGTAGTATGTAATAGTGTGTTACACAGATATATGAGATTGTTGAATACCACAGATGTGGACTTATTTCAATCATCAGTTTGAGTCAACTTAAAAGGTACCTATCTTACAAGGTGAAATATTTAATATGTAATAGATTTGTTTAATTGTGATATTTGTATTGGATAATTGTATATTTGTAGTTTACTTAAATGCAGTACCGGCGCTAGAGTATCAGGCGCCCGCCTGCAACACTAGCATAGGCGCCCTTCAGATTCTTTTAAATTAATATTTTGTTCACACCAGCAGAAAAAAGCCCATTTTGGCGCCCCCCCAAACAAGGGCGCCCGCCTGCAGTGCAGGCCCGTTATCGCCGGCCCTGCTTAAATGCCTGTTACGTTTTTAGGTTTAGTGTTCTATGTTTAGTTGTAAATTCAAAAGTTTACTATTTCTGTCTAGATTTATGAAACCTAACTTTTCGTTTATTGTATTTTACTGTTATTGGGGTTATCCCGTTAATAAAAAAAAAGAATGTGTGTGTACTTTGTACGCACGTAAGAAGATATTCTTTTATTATATAGGTAATTTCAACGAAGTAAATATACTTAACAGGTTATTTGTATTTTATTTAAAAATTAAACTAACTTTCTTATCTACCACTTTCAAAAAATTTTTATTAAAACAACCAAAAATAAAAAAAAATATATGAATCGCCCAGGATTCGAACCCGCGTCATTCCAATCTCGGAGCTAACGCCCTAGCAACTACACCAGCGAGGTCCTTCTAATTGACATGTAAGTTTCGGATATAATTACACAACACGGTGACAAATAGTGTAAATATTTTACTATTTGACTACAGAGAAACACAAATCCAAAAACACAAGAATTATAATAAATAATACATTTACTAAAAACACTAATATATTCTTTTAATGACTTATTTGCACGGATACAGATACATAAACACCTATCTTGAAAGATTAGCAAGGAACTACATACTGTCTGTGTGCGCAGGCGCGCAGATTTATGTACAATTTTACCCTCAATCGAATCGCGCCTAAAGAAGAATATCTTCAATAAATAAATAAAAATCTGGGAGCAAATCAGCTAAGTCTTTATTTGTGGGTAGATTTTTATAAAAGTGCCACAGTGATTCTCATATAATATATACGGCAGTAAGTCATGTGCTTTTTCTTCTCTATCATTATAGGTAGAGGCTTGTTTAATACCTCTTTGGGTAATAAATTTGTAGTCACTTTTCCCCTCTTTTCTAAATCTATGGTATTGAAAGGTACTTATTTGTAAAAGGACAACTTGTACCGAAATTGTTTAGATTTTTCATATCGTAACCAACGAAATTGTGTCCAGTTTATCTTGTTATTTTGATTATCAGTTTTGCGGTTAACTAGTACGGAATTAAAAAAGCCACCAAAATTCTTTAACTAAAAATTGATGTTTTCTCCCTACTTGCCAAATTAATTGAGCCCAATCATGTCGGTGTTTGAGCCCAATCATCTATTTGACTACTAAATTTTTTCTTTTAGACTGATCCGCATCGCACTCCATATGTGTATGGCTAGACTGTGATCAATAATTTTTAAATTTGCAGAGTATTGTAAAGCAGTTAAACAAGCTGCTGTTGTGAAACTGTTCTTATTCTGGCCAGGATAACAGTCTGAATACATTATTAGGTGTTCAAGATACGGATCTAAATCTTTTGTAAGGAAGTTTATATAGGTAGAAACCAATTTCATTTCCACCACATTTTGCTCGAGATTAATGCAATAAATAGCAGTGAGCTTGTGAATTGTCACAGTCGTCTTGTAAAACAACTTACCGCTTTGGAGATCTGGTGTTGGCAGGCATTATTGGAGATCAAAATAATAGTTTTCATTTTAGCATGATCCTTAGTCAGAAATATATCGTCTTTGTTTTTATAACCATGATCAGCTTGTAGCTGTAAATGGTGTTCATTTCATGATGGTATTCAGATATTCAAGCATATCTAGACATTTTTCAATTTTCCCTTATTTGTCTTGAGTACTACTCCGGAGTGAAAATTTGTGTTAAACCTATATTTTTTAACCTATTTCGTGTTATTTTCATTGTTATAACAAAAATGTCAGAATATTGTTTTATTTGTGCTAAAATTTTAACTGAAGGCGAAATTGTTGCCGTTAAAAACATTAATCAATGCAAGTACTGAAAGAGCTGATGAATTTTTAGAATTTCTTAAAGAGCAGAAATATGTGACCATACATGTGGAGTGAAGTTTAAAAAAAAACTAATTCAACTCCACAAGAAGTTATTTCCTACGGAATTAGCTTTCTTCTCTCTATGTATGGAGCGCCTAAAAAACTATGTGCTTAGATAAGTTTCGATATGCATGTTTCTTTAAAAATACTCGAAAAAAAAACAAGTGCAGTTATCTTGTCTTCCTCCAACCTTAGCGGCTGCTCATCATCTTTTTCGGGTATATTACCAAGTTCAAGTGTGGCTTGGTTATCAGCTAGATCCAAAAGACTGGGGATGGAAATTAGTGGACAGTTCATTAGAACCAACTCAAATTTTACTTCCACCTGCGCCGAAAAAACTCCTGAACACACTTTTTTGCAACCGTAAAAAGGGATGTAGCTCTAAATGTGATTGCAAAAAAGTTGGACTGTTTTGTTCGGTGGAATGCACTAATTGTCAAAACCGGTCGTGCTCCAATGTTGAATCACCAACAATTGAGGATTCATTTGATTCTATCGAGGAGCCATGCAATGTGTCATTATTGGGGCAATTTACTTGCATCCAGGATGAACAAGAAGAAGAAGAAGAAGAACAACAAGAAGAAGAACTAGAAGATGAATAAGAAGAACAAGGAGAAGAGGAAGCAGAAATATTAGAAAATTATGAACAAGTTGGATAAATTTCCCTTTTTTTTAAATTTATACCGCTTTTTATAACTTTTATCATTTTTAACCCTTGCCAATATCAATTAATTATTCAATAGCTTCAAATTAAACAGAATCATAACAGATCCGTGGAATAGGCCTACGGGGGAAACCACGTTAAAAAACGCGCTAAGTATTTATTACACTACCTCAAAGGTGGTGTGGAAACGTGTGCGTGTGCGCATATGATGACGATTACAACTTTTTGAATCGTTGTATCTCAAAAACGGTGGCTCTTAGGAAAAAAAGTAATCAGACATTTTTTATAGATAATTATCTAATCTACAATTTTTGTTAGAACTAATTTTATGATAAAACTTACCGTTTCGTTGAAAATCGCTAAAAACTATATTTGTGACCTTTGACCCCGCGTAAATTTTTTAGCTCGGGTCGGATTTATGAGGACTTTTTAGATTTCATTCATGATGCTATTTTGAACAATCCTGCCAATTTTCAGCTTGATTGTAATTTTTGTAACCTCGGATGTTTAAGTTGACCAGAGTATTATTTTAGTCGATAAATCATCTACCCCGGAATCTGTGATATTACCGGATTTTTGATCTAAATTCAAAAATTGAGCCACAGCTTCGGTAATAAAATGTGCTTGAGAACCAGTGTCTAAAAACACTCGACAAGTTTTGGCTTTTCCGTGACCGTTTATGATATCTACCACCGCGGCAGCTAATAAGACTTGCGTGTATACATGAGCATGCAAATTTACGCTGGCACTAGGTGTGTGTATTTTTATTGTTTTTCGAAGCTGTATTTCCTTTATGTCCTGGCATTAAATGATTTGTGTTGCTATTGAGTTGTCATATCTGAGTCCATGGCTCTCCTAGATATTATTTTTAATTTCAGAACTTCTGCAAGTGCTGACAGTATATAGATAATTCAAATTTTTAACTCATTAAATGCTTTTTCAATTTTAGGTACAGAACTCAAAATTTCAAGTAGGTCAGTTAACAATGAATTATAAGGGTTCTGATTATACTGCTAGTTGTACAGTAGCCAATCCTGATGTAATTAATAGTTCAGGAATAGTTGTTCTACATTATTTACAAGCTGTAACAGCTAAGCTGGCACTGGGAACTGAACTGGCCTATCAAAAAGGACCAAGTATTCCAGGCGGAGAAATAGCTTTATTAAGTGCAGCAGCTAAGTAAGTATAATTTAAACCAAACACTTCTTTCAGTGCATCATTAATTTTGACGTCATATAGGATTTTAAGACTGTCGCAAATCATTGCATGACATTTTACTTAAATCTGACAATTGTTTACACATCTTGAAATGTGGATCGGACTTTAAAACACATTATAGGAGCAATATTCAGAATGGGCAACTGAAAATAAACTTACGTGCATAGAAATCGGCCCACTTAAAAATTTGGTGATTTTTGATGTCTCATATTTATGATGACATATTATAGTCTGATTCTTTAGCAATACCACTGTTACAATATTGTTGCTAAACAGGTAAATTTTCATTGTATACCGGGTGTACCAATCAAACTGTGTTTTTTTCTCAGTTTGCATCACCCTGTGGAATATTCTAGGATTTATAAAATACTGAAATTAAAACCCAACTATAGACTCAGGTTTTCTTAACATTCTGTTTTTTGATTCATTCGTTTATGGTGGATAATAAAAAAGTTAGGTACTTTAACAACTAGACATGTTCTTCATCAATACACGGTGTTTCTGAATACATACGACAAACTTTAAAGGGTAATTCTGCATGAAAAAATAATAACAGTTGGCTTTATAAATGTATGTCCGCAAATGTTTCGTTTCCGAGATACGGGATGTTGAATTTTTTCTTACAAATTGACGATTTATTTTATTGCTTTAAAACCAGTTGAGATATACCAATGAAATTTGGTGGGTTTTAAGACGTAGTTATTGCACATTTTTTCACATACAATTAAGAATTTAATATTCACCATTAGCGCGCATACGTGTAATATGACCGATCATATTACCCGTATGCACGCTAATGGTGAATATATAATTCTTAATTTTATGTCAAAAAATCCGCAATAACTATCTCTTAAAACCCACTAAATTTCATTTGCATATCTCAACTGGTTTTAAAGCAATAAATAAAGCGTCAGTTTGTAAGAATAAATTCAACATCCCGTATCTCGGAAACGAAATATTTGCGGACATACATTTATAAAGCCAACTGTCATTATTTTTTCATGCAGAATTACCCCTTAAAGTTTGACGCACTTATTTAGAAACACCGTGTATTGATGAAGAACATGTCTAGTTGTTAAAGTACCTAACTTTTTTATTATCCTACATAAATGAATTAATCAAAAAACAGAATGTTAAGAAAACCTGAGTCTATAGTTGGGTTTTAATTTCAGTCTTTTATCAATGCTAGAATATTCCACAGGGTGATGCGAACTTTGAGAAGAAAACACAGTTTGATTGGCACACCCGGTATACAACGAAAATTTACCTGTTTAGCAACAATATTATTACAGTGGTATTGTTAAAGAATTAGGCTATAACATGTTTGAAAAATCACTTAAATCGGCTAACAGGTTTAGGAAATATGAGACATCAAAAATCACCAAATTTTTAAGTGGGCCGATTTCTATGCACGTAAGTTTAGTTCAATCTGATATTTGGTAAGATTCATTAGATTTTGTGAAAGTTTGGACTATTTACCATTTTCAATAAGCACCTTAATGATTACATAAACATTACACTACATTATTACATTATACACACACATACTTTGTATTTACATCTGCACTTGTTGCCTATCTGTGGTGGAATGTGTGCATGATATTTGACCCTAAAGACACATGCCAGAATATTTTAAAATACCAAGGTCTTAAAATATCTGCCAATGGTGAATTTACAAAATAAAATACATTTATTAAATGTATTTATTAAATTTTGGTGTATTATTGGAGAGATCCTTGATGCCGCTCTTGTTATTGATACAATTTTGGTCTTTTTTATGTACATCATCTCCAACATACAAGTCTTATTCTAGTCTTGTTTTTTTTTTTTAAATTTGAACGTTTTCAAAGTCAAAAGCATTGTTATTTTCTAGAGAATATTTGACTAAGGCTGTAGTGTTTAATTTATTGGTTTGTACACAATTTTTTTGTGCAACAACCCTTCTATATAGATATTAGTGTATTTGCCCAATATATGCTGATATTTAGTACTTAATAATGGGTTTAAATTTTGAAGATTTTTTTTAGACGATTTATGTCCAACATTGATATCATATTTTGTCAACATTTTGGACATTTGTTCAGAGAATCCATTAATCTTTTGACCAACTGGTAGAATGACTTTGAATTTAAACTAATTTTCGGTTGCTCCGTCTAGAAACTCTACAAATATTTCATTAATTAGCCTCTCGTAGACACTGTATACAATCTAAAATACTGAAATTAGTCTGTCACATTCAAAGTTGTTTTTTAACTTTTGACAAATACCAAAGGTGGAACAGAGGTGACAGGATTATATCGCATAGATACAGAAAGTGATCGAAGAATAAAAAACAAAATGTGTAATCATTGAAGAATAAGTAACAAAATATATACAGTGATGAGCGCACTAGAACCGACAAAATAACGCAAAAGACGGAAAACAATATGTTGTGAAATAAAGAGAGATGAGACTACTAGAGGTGCGAAATTATCAATAGAAACCTTTTAAATTTACATTAAGTATATTGATAGTTTCCCAACTTTAGATGTATCGCTGGAGTTTGGCAGCTGCCACTGTGACAGTTTGACTGCGATATGTCTTAAGGTGGGAAAATATCAATATATAATGTAAATTTATAGAAATGAATTTCGACTCAATTCAAGCTTTCTGCTTAACCCAGGTATAAACATACCAAAAGGCACCGCCAGGAAAACATTCCACTTTGCGGTTCAGAGAGCCCATATGAAACGAGTCTTTGTACTCTATGTAGAGTATGGCATTAACAAAATAAGAAAATCTACGGTTTCAAAATCTGTTTTTGATTAAAATTATTCCCCGTTAGAGGGCGTTCTATCCATACTGCGATATGAATTATTATAATTTATATCGACAATCTACGGTCGGAATGGTAAAAATCTGTCTTTCTTAGCGCCTCCTTGACAACAGGTAGACCTAGAAATAGTACTATCGGGGGATGGAGGAAGACAGATTTTAATCAAAACGAAACCGTAGATTTTCTTATTTTGTAAATTTATAGGTTTGCAACGATAATTTCCCACCTCTACTAGTTTATTCTCTTTTAATTTCACAACTCTGTATGTAACGCACGTAAAATGGTTAATGGATATAATTAACATACTTCATTATTTTTTTTTTGTAGATATTCAACTGACAACGCACAAATATCAGGCACATTAGGCGTACAAGGCGTTCATTTATGTTACTACCAAAGAGCTAGTAAGCAGTTACAAATTGGAGTTGAATTAGAGGCTAATCATAGAATGCAAGAGGCTGTGGCATCTGTTGGTTATCAAGTGGATTTACCAAAGAGTGAAGTAGTATTTAAAGGTAAGAAATATCTGGTGCAATAATGGAAGCTGCAGTATATAGAGAGAGGATCTAAATTATGGAATAAATTCATGGACAACTTTGGAGAAAAATCCCGAAACAGGTCGATTTTTATTTTTAGATTACAATCTTTTGGCATATATTTCATACTAGTGACGTCATCCTTCTGAACGTGATGACGTAATCGATGATTTTTTTTAAATAGGAATAGGGGTCATGTGGTAGCTCATTTGAAAGGGTGTTCAATTATCTATTCAGTAATATAAACATTAATATCATTATTTATACAGGGTGGCCAAAACAATAATTGTTGAATTAAATTAATTGACGTAAAAAGAAGAATGTATGCAATTTATTTAACCCAAAATACATTCTATTGCTGTAAGAAAATGGAAAAAATGTTTATTTGGTAAATAATCATTGCTTTTCGCTTAAAAATTAAATGTTCAAACTGCCAAGAGGTAGGTGGGAGACTGTTTGTGATTTAATTTAAGCGAAAAGAAATATTTATTTGTAAAATAAACATTTTTTTCTATTTACTGACAGCAGTACAATATATTTTGAGTTAAATAAATTACATACATTCTTCTTTTTTGCTTCAAATAACTTGAGCTACCACACGAACCCTATTCCCATTTAAAAAAATCATCGATTACGTCATCACTCTCAGATGCACGACGTGACTAGTATGAAATATAGGCCAAAAAATTGTAAATTAAAAATAGAAATCGACCTGTTTCGGGATTTTTCTCCAAAATCGTCCAATATTGGAGAAAATGAAAACCTAAGATTCAATCATCAGATATCAAACATTATCAATATTACACTAAGTTTTCACTCCAATGGCATATAAAACAACACAATGCTATTCTACACCCCACCAGGGTGGGGTGAAACGCACGCTGGGGTTTGTTTTGGTTGGATCGGGGAGAGCAGCATATGTGCCTCCTGATGAGAGACTAATAAGTTTCGAAACCGGTAGGGGTGCTTGCAGCACTCTCTGATTGGACTAGAATATGGTTCGGCTGTGTTTTCGTTTTGCAACGAAATTGAAAATGGTTATTCATTTTTGATTTACATTTACTCTGTGTGGAGTATGAAGGGAACCATTCTCGTTGGAACTTTACCGCGCTGAGCAGATGGGACGTGAATTGTAAATTGTAGAATTCCCTCATCTTCCTTAGTCTCAGCATCCGTATGGCTTGCAAATTGTAGAAGCCTCGGAGGTGTAACCAAAGAAGGTTCCCATTGTTTTCATTCTGGTGGGGTGTAGAATAGCATTGTGTTGTTTTATATGCCATTGGAGTGAAAACTTAGTCTTTTTCTAGCAGTTGCCGCTAGGGCATCTGTGCCATTTCGTTCGTTGCAATCCGGGACTGCACGCTGGGGTTTGTTTTGGTTGGATCGGGGAGAGCAGCATATTATGTGCCTCCTGATGAGAGACTAATAAGTTTCGAAACCGGTAGGGGTGCTTGCAGCACTCTCTGATTGGACTAGAATATGGTTCGGCTGCGTTTTCGTTTTGCAACGAAATTGAAAATGGTTATTCATTTTTGATTATCAATATTATACAGTGGCGGCTGGTCAGAGGAGGCAAGGGAGGCTTAGCCTCCCCATAAGTTTTTTACACATACTACACTGTTTTGTTTACTTTGCTATTTTGCTTCGCGTTAGAGATATCGGAAAAAGTTATTTGAACAAGTTATTCCAAATAATATTCTAACCACACATACCAAATTTCATCACAAAATTCGCACTTTTAGTTTTTCATTATTTGTAGTCAGGATCCTAAAATCGCAGAGGAGGCTGCTGGCCGGAAAATCCCACTTGCTAATGCTCCGCGCAGCCCAGCAGCGTTTAAGCATGGTAGTTTAAGGAGACCCGGTCTCCTTGGAGCTGCATTATCGCTTAACGCACACGCTGCCCGGAGATTGGGCAAGGGCGGCTAATCGGCCAGCAGCCTCCTCTGTGATTTTAGGATCCTGACTACAAATACTGAAAAAACTTAAAGTGCGAATTTTGTGATGAAATTTGGTATGTGGGATTAGAATAATATTTGGAACAACTTGTTCAAATAACTTTTTCCGATATCTGTAATGCAAAGCAAAATATCGGTAATTTACCGTGTTTTTGGATTCGCAGTAGGCCGCTTTTAGAATTAAAAAAATTCAGTTGAGTATCTTAAAAAATGTGAACCTTCAACCTGAATGGACTGCAAAACTGCAAATCTGTATTTATTTTGATATGCAATATCTACTTACAGAGATATAATTGTTAACAAATAAACGACACAAACTTTGGTAATACACTTTTACAATTAGACTAACTATTTTTAAAATGATATATTATGAAATTTTGAATTATGATATAAAATGTAAATAAAAATGGTCAAAAAAATGGGGCCTTAAATTAGATTTTTTTGTCGGATTTTTTTTTGCTAGTGCAAATTTGTCTAAATATTTTACAGTTAGGTATAGCCTCCCCTATTGTAAAAATCACGAGCCGCCACTGATATTATACGAGGTATGTCAAAAAATATGAATTTTGTTCAAGGGTAAAGTACCTTTATTTCTCTGAATATCGAAAATTCTTATTATGAAAAGTTGTTTGGAATTAAAAACTAAGATCCAATATGCAATTACATGCCTGTAATTGAAAAAAAATATTTTAGAAATTCTTCTCAAATTTATTACTATACTGAATTCGCTCTGTCGAGATTTACTTTGACACTGACGTTAGTAATTTCTTTTTTGGGAAGTTCAGTTGTCAGAAGTGATTGGAAATTACTACACAACCAACGCACCTGCTCATAGCCAATATTATTAATAGTAAACAGACATAAAGTATATTATACTTTATGGATATATTATACTATTAAAGGATATTATACGAGGTATGTCAAAAAATATGAATTTTGTTCAAGGGCAAAGTACCTTTATTTCTCTGAATATCGAAAATTCTTATTATGAAAAACTGTTTGGAATTAAAAACTAAGATCCAATATGCAATTACATGCCTCTAATTGAAAAAAAATATTTTACAAATTTTTCTCAAATTTATTACTATACTGAATTCGCTCTATCGAGATTTACTTTGACACTGACGTTAGTAATTTCTTTTTTGGGAAGTTCATTTGTTAGAAGTGATTGGAAATTACTACACAACCAACGCACCTGCTCATAGCCAATATTATTAATAGTAAACAAACATAAAAATAACATAAACCTTACGCCAATCAATTATTATTTGAAGGGCTGAGTGGATGAAGGAGGTATGTAACAAAAAGTAAGTTTTGAGATATTTGACCCCAAAGTTTTCATTGTAGAACTTTTTTGTAGTTATTGGTTTTCAAATGCTTAACTAATCATACTGTTCCCATGAGTGGTGAAATTAATATGGAAGTTGAGAACATTTTTTAATATCTGCTAACCAGACAAAAAAAAAAAAAGATGTGTACACACCTCCTTCCACAAATATTTTGTATATTTCATCTTTATCTAAAGGATAAAACAGGTTATGTGCATACAATTGAAAATACTATTGTGTAGATATTCAAAATGATATTTATTTTTAATACATATACATATTTTAATAACACCAAGGATATCGAAAATTGTCACCCCTTAAGTTTATTCATTATTTTCACGCAAAATAAGCTCATAGAACCACCTGTGTTGTTCTGGAACGAAGGGAAGTTGTTGTGTTAAGTTATCAATTTTCTCTTTTGATAGTGCACCGGTTTTCCTGAAAAGTCTTGGAATGCCAAAATATTTGGAAAGTGTGGAGGGCTTTTTCAAATTTTTAAGAATATTGACTTCTTTAAAAGGAGTACCATAATCGAAACTCTCCTTGAAGAGGTATGACCCATAGGTATCTACCCGGATCCATTTAATGCCATCACGGAAATATACTTTTTCATTTAGAACATCTTTTTTTCTATTCATCAGTTGCATTTTGTTTAGAAGGTTCTCGGTGTCTTTGAAATGATGTTGCATATCAATAACCATATTATTCTTTTTATTGGCAGAGGCAATAATTTTACAGTATTGTTGTGGAGTACAAATAGTTTGATGATTCCTTAATCTTTTTTCAATTCGGACAAAATCCCGGTCTGAATCCAAGTAGGAATGACCTACTTCAGGAAACTTATGGTCGATTATTTGGAATATTCCTTTTCGTATAAGATACTCATAAACACACACCATTAGGAAATTTTTGTTCTGCCCTGCACACGAATCTGCCCAAATAATTAAGTGATTTTTTTGTTTAAGTGCCAGCTCAACTTCAATGGTTCTTAAAAGACACCTAGCGATCTCACTTCTACCCCTGCATGCTTGGTCTTCAGTCCATCTACAAAAAATTGTTTTATCAACTTCTTTAGTTATAATATGTATGCCTAAATTATAGAACCACATTTGGCGGAGGTAAAATGCTTTAGAAGTACTGAGTCTAGGCAACGGCATCGTTTGTTGGAGGTCGAATGTCATATATGTAACACCATCTGTATTTTTGGCTAGTTCCCTGTCGATATTCTGAGCCGCAAACGCTGCTTTATAATTTTCAATATGTTACTCATTTGCAGCACCAGAATCGCAAGTGCTGCAAGTGTCACTTTTCGGGTGTCCAAACGATAAGTTGAATTCATTGTTAAAAATATTGCGGTACGTGCATTCTTTAACTTTGAATCGATTTTGGACTTTGTCTGCATTACATGTATCAATATAAAGTTTATGCATAATAGGAAGCGATAAAAGCGGAGACAGATATTTCTGATGGATATTGCAGTTTCTTGAATAATGAGATAATAGGGAACTTGCACATTTTTTTTATTACATAATAATGTTCAATTTTGTATAAAAATGAGATTTCCAAAATTTCACGCTTCAAAAACTTATAATAACTTAAAAGTACAAATTTAAAGTCTTCTTTATTTTAAAATAGTTCAAACGACCCATGACGTCACAGAGTTTGACTATGTGGTTCAGTTTAGGTTATATTTACGTATATTCTTCTTCTTTAGTTTATTGGCCTCCACCTACTTGGGTATTTAGCCAGATCGTCGTCAGGGAATAAAGGACAAATATTTATATTCTGATATTTATCGTATGTCACTGTAATAAAATATACCAGTTTGTTGAGATTGCAGTTTGATACAGTTTTTGAAGGAAAGGAAAGAAGGTTTACTATTGAAAATAAAACCATTTTGTAAAAGTACAAATTTTCTATGAATAGTTCAAACGATCAAAAACATTTGTAACGTCACATAACTGTATTTTCTACTGACGTTTATAATGTATAATCCAAAATTATATATACAATTGGTGTAGAATGTAAACATACATCCCAGTGACGTCACGACGCGTTTTGGGGTGGCTGGTATAAGTTGAATTTTTAGTCGTCTTTAGGGGCCAAACGAAAGACAAACAAAACTTTTTTATTTTTGATACAGGTTCTAAATTATGTTCTGTTGTGATTTATACCATTTTTTCGAATTTAAAATTTTATGCAAGTTCCCTATTCTGAAGGGAAACTTGAAATATGCTGAATTATATAAGCTACAACATCATCTTGAATTTTATTGGGTCTATTTTTGTGTTTTCCTCTTTTGTCTGGTACAGGAGCAGCTAAAACCATCTTAATTTGCTTTTGGATTAAGTCAACCTTCTTCATGCTAATGTTATATAACGAAACAAAAGCTCGTTTACATGTAATAGTTTGTTTTGCCCCGTATGTTACGTTATATTGGAATGAGGCGGTCTTGTGTTTTAAAGCTCCAGTTCTTTGTCTGTGTGTGGGGATTATTTTGATACTATTATACAGAACAGTTTTTAGCATTTATATCCAGTTTGTACCACGATGACAAAAATTTTTCCGTCTTCAATTGTAAATACCTGGGAACACTGTCGGCGACACTTTTCGGGGCATATATTACCTTTGACACTAGTCTTAGCAGGTTTCAACTCACCTTTATAATTTGTGTAGGCCTCTCCTCTTTGCCTACAGAGTGTAGCTTTTCGTTTCTTCCATTCATCAAGATTTCGTTGTCTTTTTCTACTTACTTTTATTTTTGGTTGGAAATGTTTCTTTTTACTATGGACTGTAGGCAATATATGCTCTTTTTCATTTTGTCCAACAATATTTTCATTAGATTTTGCCTGACTTACTAGTATGTTATTATCCTCCATTAGTATATCATTCTCTTCTTCCATCGGTTCATTATTACTCTGTGCATCTACCATCTCATTATCAATCTCGTTGTCTGATGATGAGTCGTTGTAATCTTTCGGATCTGGCACGTATTCATCACTAGAGTTGTCCCCGAATAAGGTATCGCAACTTGAATCGTAGTTATTGTCTTCTCCATTATCTGAAAAACAAAAGATATAGTCAATTTACTGTAGTAGTTATAAGGCACTTAACCTACCCTTAGCACTTTATAAGTCGTGTCTTGCTATGACAAATTACATAATAATCATAACAAAACAGTTGACCAAGTCATGACATAAAACTTTTGTCAAATTTGTTAATTTCAATATTCATAATAAGAACAGAGGGAAATATTTTGTTACATTTTTTAATTTTAATTAATGTCAGTTTTTACATAAGGAAAACTGTAGTATTACTTGTAATTTCGAATATCTGTTTGATTAAAAAAACAAAAGATATTAAACTATACATTTGAAGTCGAAGCAGAACTGTTTACCTCCAAGTTAACACTTGGACACATTGTGAAAGTATAAGGCACTTTCCCTGTAACAATAAAAAATACCATTGAATATAACAAAATATTCCTACATGAATTTCATATTTTATAAAAAAGATACTTACATTCTTCTTGGCAAACTTCATTCTTGCGTGTAGAATGGTCACTACTTGTTGATGAAATTGGCATTTGTAGGTTAGAATTCCCATTTTTCATGGTTTGTATTACATTTTTGTCAATACTCTCGCTGGCAGTTAAAATATTATCATTTAAAGCTAACTGTAACATTACCTTTCCTCTTGAAGTCATTTCAACTATCAATGTGAGCAATATTACTAAACACAACTTAAATTCGCAAAACACGTGTTAATCACAACAATCGTTTTTGTCAAATGGTGAACAGCTCATTCACAGCTAGCTGTTACGTGCATGAAGGCGGTATGTTACAGAACTTGGTCAGGACACTAGTGGAAGAAGGAGGTATGTGCTATTTATGTATCATACCTCCTTCATCCACTACAAATATAAGTAGTTGTTGATACATACCTCCTTCATGACATTAGTATTTCTCTTAATACGGCTCTTAGAGTGCTACTGTTAGTTTCACAAAACATACTAACACATACCTCCTTCATCTACGAGAATAACTCGATTTTTGTAAAAATGTTACATACCTCCTTCATCCACTCAGCCCTTCATTTATTTACACCATTATAATGTATTGATAACAAATAAGAAAATTATTTATTGTACAAAATAAAAATATTTTGTAGAAATAAACTCCACAAAATTTTATGAGATTAGTAGACACTCCCACTATTTCTAATAATTCTTTTTTTTTTAGTGAAAGATTAAGTTGATTTTAGCAGTTAATAGTGTGAGGTAGGAATTTTTGTGTTGTATGTTTTCTATTCCGAATGTGTCAAAGTGAATCTCGGTAGAGCGAATTCAGTATACCCAACATCGTTTTTATTTAATACAAATATGATAACTCTTAATATTCATTTTAGGAAAAAAAGTTATTTTTCATAAAAAGCTCAGCATGGTGTAAAATCTAGGATACAACCATGATATATCAACTTTTATTAATTTTATACGAGGTGTGTCAAAAAATATGAATTTCGCTCATACCTACGATAGTACCTTTATATTTCACAATATTTCAATTAGAAGGATGTAATTGCATATTCAAACATTGTTTTTAATTCTAAACAACTTATTGTGACAACAATTTTCAATATTGTGAAAAATAAAGGTACTTTACTCCTGAGTGAAATTCATATTTTTTGACATACCTCGTATAAAATTAATAAAACGTGATATATGATGGTTGCATCTTAGGTCTTAGGACATACAGAGCTTTTTATATTTTCGTAAAAGTAATAATAAAAGAGTTATCATATTATGTGTAATAAACAAAAACAAAGTTAAATTTCAGAAAAATTTGGTAAATTTTTTTTTTTTCAATTAGAAGCATGTAATTGCATATTTGATCTTAGTTTTTAATTCCAAACAACTTTTCATAATAAGAATTTTCGATATTGAGAGAAATAAAGGTATTTCACATTTTTTGACATACCTTGTATAATATTGATAAAATTTGATATCTGATGATTGAATCCTAGGTAGTATGTAGAACTTTTTATGAAAAATAACTTTTTTCGTAAAATTAATAATAAAAAAGTTTCCCATATGTTTCCAACTTAAGTAGACACGCTGTAAAGGTATACAGGATGGTTTATCTTATTCGCCTCGGTCTCTGTGTGGAACACGACTTGATATTTAAAAACATTTTCTTCTCAGAAATATACAGGGCTATTAACACCACAATCTAAAAATAAAGGGTAATAATACGGTATAGGAAATTATTTAACGTAGGTTTGCACTTTCAATGTGAGCAACACAAAGAAGCGTAATTAAAACGATATAGAAGATAATGTATAAGAAAGCATGGTAAAAAAAAACAAATTCGTTTTGTAGGTATGTTTCTGTAGGAACAATGTTCCCAAAGTAGAAAATTAACAAAAGTTTAAAAAATACAACAAAATACGTAAACAAATATAATAAACAAACAAATTTTTTAAAAGACAAAACTTAAATTAGTTACCTTCGTATAGTTCGTCATCATCTTTATTGTATAAATTTGTTGTATTCATAGTTGTAATAATTATTTATAAATAAAAATAAACATTATTTCTGACGATGTAAAATTGACACAACCCTTTTGAAGATAAACTGATTGGGATGAATGCATAATGTCATATAAATTGTCTGTTATCAAGCGGTTACTGCACTTATTTTTTGGTAAATTTACTTTTGAAAATTGTCTTTCACAACTTGCATTTAAATGAGGTACGGTGAACACAGACAATATAAAGGTACTCAAATTAGTAAATAGAGGATTATCGTCAAAATGTTTTATTTTTCCCACTTTAAAATGGAATATCCTAGTATTGTCATCAATACTTTGCATCGTTTATAGGTCATGAGAATTACAAATTCGGGGCTAGATCACACAGAATTTACACACGAATACATCATCTCCAAGGGCTCTCAGCCGATTTGCCGCAACCGTCAAATACCAATTTCAGTTAAAACACTATCTGAAAGAAGCTAGTAGTAAAACAATAAACTTTGTCAAAAAACTGTAAACTCTGTAACAAACCGCAAAATTTCACAAAATGTTTGTATTTTTTCAAAACTACCACGTGTAAAAAACTTTTAATAAAAAATAAACCAGTCCGCTAATAACCCTAGGGGCTGATGAGGTTAAAAAAGTGCCAAAAGTCCAGAGTCATTAGTACCGATTACCTACAACAGCTAACACATTTCTCGGGACAAGTCTACCTCTGTCAACATCAGATTCTCGTGCAATAACAATTCTTCCTACATCAACTGGTGTTAACTTTGAATTCTAAAGGACAATCATTTTCTCGGCTGTCTTTTCAAGTCCAACTTTAGCCTTGTTCTGTTAGTTATTCATGTTGTCACTTCGTATTACCTATATCATCGGTTATAGGTTATGATTTACCCACCTTGACTATATTCTCTTCGTCAGCCTTCCCGCAGATAATATGAGTTGATAAGTGACAAATTGAATATTAATGAGTATCTGAAATTTGTAGTTCGCCTATTGTACACACATCTCAAAACTTTCTTCTGAGCTTCATAAGGACTTAGTTATTCCTTTATGTAGTTTTATTGCTTTCCAGAAATCGTAACTCTTTAGACCAGCGGTTCTCAACCTTTTAGCATTGGCACCCCCTTTGAACGCTGAAGATAGCTCACGCCTGCCCTCCAGTCAATAATTATTGGTTGGTTCAAGTTAGAACAGTGAAATTGTGAAACTGACGATGCTAACTCTACGTTAGCAAAAGCTGGGACGCAAAATAAAAATCTCCAGATATATTATATAACATTTGCAGTAGAGTCAAGTTTCATACGTTTTAGGCTGCTTTTTTTGGCAATAAAAAATTCTGGGCGTTTATCTTTCAAAGAAGAATGGTTTGAAATTAGATGGCGTTCCAAACGTCCGGGGCGCATTGCATCATTACTAAGAACAGCATGACAGTTGACACACCGAGGTAAATGACTGCCGTTTTTCTCCATAAAGGTAAAACCATACTTGATATAATCGTCTGAATACAATCATTTATTTGGAAGTGACTTAGCCATTTTCAAAGCTGTTACACAACATTATTAAATAATTCACAAACAATCACTCTGTTATTAAATAACGATTATACTGATTGCTACAAACAGCACACAGACGCTGTCGACTGAGACTGACGCGTGAGACGGAGTCACTGAACTGAAGCCAGGAGTGCTTGCAATACAATGTTGGTAAATATACTTTGCGCTCCTACGATGTTGCCATACACAAGACTGTCGTGTTTAACTCAGGTTGTGTGTTTGAGTAAAACGATTTTAATCACGTTTAAATAAAGAAATATTTCTAACAAAATAAAAATACGAAATACAAAATATTTTGTTTTTTTTACAAAATATATATTTGTTAATTTTAATTTTTTTTTCTTTGTACCTTCACGCCTCCCCTGAAATTCTCACGCCCCCCCAGGTTGAGAACCACTGCTTTAGACCATTTAGTTGTGGTTTGGCCAACCAACATGTCTCTTACATTTTGATTTGATCTCTCTACGGACCCTTGAGTTTCCGAAGTTCGACGTTTTTCATGGACCATTTTTAATCCGGGCCACCTTTCAGCAATATTTTTTACGATGCAAATTCTCTACCTTGTCGCTTTGTAAAATCATAGGTGAGCAGAATAAAAAATATTGAATATATAATACGTGTAGTTTACAAGCTGAACCTCGCATAACATCGGCTTTTGGACGTTTTGTTTGTCACGTTCTGCCAATATTGCGAATGCCAGAACGTGTTTTGGGTCTACGTTAAACGGCCCTTAAACGATATGTCGGACATTGGCAACAAAATTGGCATTATGTACATGTAAAACATATAAAACACATTGTTCAACAAATTTATACTTACCATTTTTGTTTCAGGTCACATCGATTCAAATTGGTCGGTGGGCGCAGTTCTAGAAAAGAAATTAACTCCTCTGCCATTCACGTTAGCTCTTAGTGGGTTAATGAACCATAATAAAAATCAATTCAGGCTCGGAGTTGGTATATTGATCGGATAGACATTTTATAAAATATGAATCTTAGTCATAAATTCATTGTTGCGACTATTACCAATTAAAGTTTTATTAAACAAGTTAGGCGCATCTTTTAATTTGTTTTCTGGCATTTATTTTCAAATACTTTTTATGTAAATGCAGGGTGTCCAACTTTAGGAACAGTATTTAAAGTTTTTATAACACATTTAAGGAAATATTTTGTTTAATACAGATAAGACTGTTTTCCTTTTCACGTATACATTAAAAATAAATTGTATATCATCTCTCCAATAAACCATAATTAACATTTTTTTATATAAAAATTATACAAAACCCAAAATAAATATGGTTCTTCTAAGAGTCTGTTAATATTAATAACGATATTTAGCGGATCGCTTTATTATCACTACCTCAATATTAAACAATACTTGCAAATAGAATATAGTTTCTATAGAATATAGATTATAGAATGGTTTCGTATTCAGTAGAACACTCCAATATCCCCCTGTAACACATTCGATTTTTTATTAAGTGTGTACAATACTTAATAACGTTCTCCATAATATAAAAAGCGAATAAAAATAGTTTGTAATCAAATATTAACGGTTAAAAGTATCTTTGTCTTAATAAAAAATCTATGGGTCAACGTAAAACCATATTAAGTTTTTAGTGTGACTTTCTGTAGTCGTACTTATTGTTTGACGGTCTCCTTACTACTTTTGTAAGATACTCATTAACATTATCAAAGTGAAACGTTTTTGTCATTGTTTAATCTCTTATGCCAGTTTTTATAAACAAGTTATAGCGATTTGACCATATTTTACAGCATAAGGCCTATTTCATACTTTACGACTTCGGTCGTCACGACAAACGGTCATAACGACAGTTTGTCGTACATTCCATTAGTAAAATACAACAATGTACAAAGCCTTCCACACAGGATGACCACGACTAACTGTCGTGCCGTTGCTCTTCGGCTGTCGTCCAATGTCACTGCAATGGACGACGATTGTGTCGTGCCGTGCTATCAGTGAACCACGGGCATAGATCAGTGCTTCCATACTTAACGACAGTTAGTCGTGTAAAACCAGTGAATCCAGTGGCACGTACCTACATAATGGCAGACAATATAGATGGGGAATTTTTACCTACATAGACACAATACATAGGTAAGCATCTGGTTGGTATTATCTTATTGTGAGGACAAAAATTTCAGCATTAACAATTTTTATCACTTTTTCAAAGTGCCGAGGAATGGACTCTACTATAAAATGCATTATTATCAATGTACCCTATTATAAAAATTAAATCATAAATGTTTCATAGGGAATATCTAAAATTTCTTGTTAATATTTTAAAGATTCTTTTATAGCACAGTTTAGTGTCCAGTGACATAAACGTAGATATAAATTCGTGTTTTATTAATGATTATTTAAATATGTAGATATTAATATAATCGGTATATTAAATAATCTAAAATCAGTTTTCTAAACGGATCTTTTAAATATTGAAAGATGCAAATTGAGCCCTATAACAATAATTATTGTTCACTAATTGAATTGTATTTATTAACAAAATAATCTTTGGGATTACCAAAGATGATCAGGGCGAATAAAAACAAATTTTATGTAATTTAATGTTTTGTATTTTGATAACTTGTATGAAGAAAAATTTGGAAGTACACCGCAAGAAAGGCTGAGAGAAATAAATGATATGGTAAAGCTCCAGGGGAGGATGAAATTGCACCAGAAATGATCAAATACTTAAGAGAGAAAGGGAAAGACTGGCTATGGACAATATGCAAAGGACAAATATGCATGGAAGGAGAAAAGGCTCCCAAAAGATTGGGAAAGCAATTAAATACTACCAATATATAAGAAGGGCGAGGAAACTCTTTGTCACTGACGGAAATAATTAAAAAATTTATTTTGGTCATTTATTAAATCTCCAAAAAGTGTATGATATAAACCTACTTCTTTCCTCTCTTCTTCCATTGATTGGATGCACCAAATGTTGGCGATTACGTCTCTGTCTTTTTTACGGCGATAAATTAACCATAAAGCCAAAATTTTTGCCCGATTCATTCTACGCCTTGTGCTCTCTACGACAATAAGATGAATACTGTCGTAAAGTGTGAAAGTCCGATGAGTACGACAAACGGTCGTACGACCGTTTGTCGTGACGACCAAAATCGTAAAGTATGAAAGAGGCGTAAGAGATCTGTCTTGCCTGATTATCTTTATCTCTGAAGCATTAGTTATAATATTTAAGGTATCTCGATTGTTTACTTGTTTTCTCAGCGGATTATCTTTTTTAAGAGCCAGCACGTTTTCGCCTTTACTTTTAACTTTTTAACCTAATAAAATCTTTAAATAAATTCTTTATCCTATCCTAACATATGCAGCGGAGACAAGGACAGATACAAGAAAGACGAAACAACAAATCAACAATATCGAAATGAAAGTATTAAGATCAATAGCGGGCATATCATTATGAGACAGAAGTATACAAGAACGATGCAAAATTCAAAATATTAACAGGTGGATAAAAACAAGAAATAAAAACTGCAACGAACATGTAAACCGAATGGAACCAGATAGATTAGCGAACATCTGTAAAAACAACAATATAGCAGAAGACTCGTTGGAAGGCCGTCGAAAAGGTGGAAAGACAATGTACAGTCAATAACAACTGAAACATAATAAGAGGCAGACAAACAGGAGTAATTCTATTCGCACGAAGAAGAAGAATAAATTATTTATTGCGTCGATGCTTTTATACAATAATCTAACGTTTTTATAGACATACTAATAGAAGCATTACTAACCATAGAAGTTCGGCTAGTATGGGAATGCAGAGAATAATTCCATATAATGGCGGAATATGAGTATGTATAAATATGCGCGCCGTGCGTTCTTGGCGCCGACAGAAGTTGGATCGTGTGCGCACCGTTTGTGTGTCACTTAAAAACACCTCCTAACGCGTACTAATCTAACGAACCCTACACAAACGCGTACCGCACACACAGCGCGCATATCTATACGTACCTTAACAGTGTCATACTAGTATGAGTACCAGGAAATTTGTCAATACACGACAACTAAAAAGCTGACTAAATTGCTAGAAGAGGATCAGCGATAAAATACTTTGGTCCAGAGTTGACCTTCGGAGTACTGAAAAGCACTGTCCGCCACTGAACAGAACATAACTGCCACTGGGAAAATAACATAACGGCCCAGCACAAATTTATATTGGACGGGCATACTACGCTAAAAGGGCTAAAGCACTGCGGAAAACAAGCAGGAATCATTTCAGAATCATAACAGACTTCCATACTGGACAAGTGCTGTTCAAGGTACACCTACATGCAATACAGACTGGTTAGTGAATCCTTAAGCGCCAGCCTCTGTGGCAGAGAACCTGAAACAGTCAACCATTATTTTACATTCTTGTGAGGACTCTACACCTGTACACATTGATACAGAGTTCCAGAATTCTGGAATAGTGGAGTCACTGAAGGTGGATATGAGCTATTACCTCCGATTTCGTTTCACCAAAATTGGTGACTGGTTAGAGGATATCTCAAGAAACAAAGGTGACATGGTGCCAACTTGCGGTTTTCCCCTGGGGGTGGATGCCACCCCTTTATCGGGGTGAAAATTATTTTATTAAAAATAACCACATAATTAAATTCTAAGCCAAATTTGTTATATAAAGTTATTAAAATAAATCAAAACTTTTTGAGTTATTAAAGATCAAAAATTTTAATTTTTCGTAAGAAAAATGCATGTTTTTAACCGATTTTTCATAGATAACTCAAAAACTATCAAGTTTTTACAAAAAAGTTATTATTACCAAAATTGAAGCTAATAAGAAATAAAATAAACTCCTTAATAAAAAACCTTTTAATATTAACTAAAAGTGAGTTATAGGAAATTGAATGCATATTTTTTTCGACGAGTACCCAAAAGTATTCTAGCTTAAATTACGGGAAAATGATACATTTTATAAAATAAACTTATTAAACATTAGTGAAAGTACTTAGAAATATCTATCAAATGAGATACCGAACGAGTTAATAGCAGTAAAATTTATGCACCAAAAATTTTTCAAACTTTATCTGTTAAAAATTTTTCCAAAAAATGTTATCATTTTATTTAATAACTCGTTATTTTTAAGATATCTGGTTCACCTAAAAACGGTTTGAAAGGTAGTTCCAAAGTCTATCAAAACGCGTTGAATTTAATCTTTTAAACCCCTTACTTTTTTAAAATCGAAGATTAAATGGCCACGGTTACATGGTTCTCACAGCAAAATTTAAGCTTTAAACGTTTTTATCTCGGTTATTTTTCACCCTACAGAAATGGTAAAAGGGTATAATATTTGATATAGAGAAAACTAAAATTTGGTTATTTACCATTTTTCACGTATATTGAGTATTTTTATAGTTATTATCAAAAGAAAATGAAAATGACGATAATTTTAAAAATTCTGATTTTTTGAATGTATATCTTTTTTTTCAAAAATATGCATTATAAACCGGTGAAAATTGTTAAAATCATTACTTATGCTCATACAAAGAAATATTTGTAAGGATTACTATAAATTTTAATTTTTGTGGAAATGGCGTATGTTTTATTTTCAGTTTTGCCTAAAAATTCGAAAGGGTTCTCTTAGTTTCATCATAACTTGCTTAATTTTGATGCTATTAACTTCTTCTGGAGCTCATTTGTTAGGTATTCTGAAGTACTTTGATAAGTGTTTAGCAGGTATATTTTATAAAATGCATCGTTTTCCCGTTATTTAAGCTTGAATACTTAGATTTGAGTGCTCATCGAAAAAAATATACATTCAATTACCCACAACTCACTTTGAATTAACATTAGTTTAGTACTTTGAGTGAATAGTGTATTCAATTTTTTATTGTCTTCAATTTTTGTAAGAATAACTTTTTTGTAAAAGCTAATAGTTTTTGAGTTATACGTGAAAAACAGCTTTAAAACATGCATTTTTTTATGAAAACATAAAATTTTTGATCTTTAATAACTCAAAAAGTATTGATTTATGTTAACTTAATATAACAAATTTTGCTTAGAATTTGTCCCTCTATCGATTTATGGTATTATTTTTAATAAAATAATTTTCACTCCAGAAAAGGGGTGGCACCCACCTCCAGGGTAAAAGTGCAAGTTGGCATCATGTCACCTTTGTTTCTTGAGGTATCCTCTAACTGCTCACCAATTTTCACGAAAATCGATGGAGGTTCAACGAAATCGGAGGTGAAAACCTTCAGTGACTGCACTAGAAGGGGTACAATGAATAAATGGAAGGTGTACAATAAGCCAATTTGTTGAAGTAGGACCAGTTTATAATATACGGCTTCCGAAAAAACCATAGAGTTAATTCTTATTTACATGAGCTTTTCAAAAAGAAAACAACGGGATGATTTCGTAATGTATACATTTATGGATTAATAAGTGCACACGTTATTTATTCAAACGCCATTTATTAAGAACAAAAGTGTAGCTCTCACAAACATTTACGAACACATTTCATATTTAGGTACATTCATAAAACTTTTAAAATCGACTCGCTCTTTACAAAATTTTCTTAGCAACACAGAAATATGCCGTTTTAATTTATGAAGAGGGTTTGCCGGGAAATAGTTGCTTGTAGTGTATCGTATCATGTGGCGATTCTATTCTCTTGTAGTTTGAAAGCCTCACTAATACATATAGGAGGGATATTCTTGGAGTTCCATCTTATTACAAATACGTGTTTTTGGATTACTGCGCCTTCGTCACTAGAATTTCCGTTAACCATAAACTAAACAAAATATATAAATTTGACAAATTTTTGCATTTAAAATCATCTTTTCAAATGAGACACCCTGTATATGTATCAAATGTTACTGATATTTGACTGTAAATTGTAGTTCCTTTTTGTTAGTCCATTTTGTATTAGTCATCGTTTTGGCATCGTAGCACAGAGTTTATTATTTGAAGTGCTGTTTTGCATACCGAAATGCTTTGACTGTAGAGTGCAAAAAATTTGTTACATTTTTTTACAGAACGTTTGTGAAATTACCTAACAAAATATATTGTTGAGAAAAATTGAATAGTTTATTAGACACTGTTCCACTATTTTATTAAAAGTTTGCAATTTTTTTCATTCGTCCTGGTCCTTTCTTAATGCCAACCATTTGTTTATCCTTAGATTTATTGCTTATTAAGGGGTGCACTTCTGTAAAAAAACGTTTTCTCACATTATAGATGTGAAAACCAATTCAATATTGTGAATATACACACTGTTAATACCAATTTAAAGCTTTTTTGAATATATCTTTACTCGATCAAAATCATCTCTATACACAAATGTTAATAAATAATATCTTAATTTGTCTATTCATATTTAAATTATTCAGGACTAGTGCTTCTACAGATTATGGTGTAATTAAGTGTAAGGATCTAAGTATCTTTGGTGAGATGATTGTACCGGGTGTCCCAATAAGAATGGCTCTCGGCCATATCTCAGGAACCGTTTATAGTACAGCTTTGAGAAAAAAATATTTATAACAAAAGTTACCTCGGGAAAAGCCTGGAAATTATTTTCATAATTGTAGGTCCACCGCTAGGGGGCGTAATTGAATATCAAAAATAAAAAAATCAAAATTTTACAAAATTTACCTAACGAAAGGGCACTGGAAATCTAATCATCGTATTCTTCATAAAATTCTGCGCATATTTTATTTCACAAGTTTAGGTCTACCTTTGCAAATAAAAGGTGTAGGTGAGTGGGAACCTTCTTATGAACAAATGGCTGCAAGTCCGGTTCTGCTAAATCGAATTTTGCATACTTGGTCTTGTTGAAAACAGCTCATTTTCGTCAATGTAAGAGTATTATTTTTGAAATAGCCTAATAAGTAATATGCCAGCTAGTAGGCGTTAATTAATTATTTTCGGAAATCTAGTATTCTTTGGAGAATATTAAATATAAGTATGCATTTTTAATCCTGTATAACAAAATTTGACCAAATTAGCAATATAATACCGAAAACCGCATGTCGATACCTTTTTTTCTATCTCGAGATATCTTAAGAAACGTGTAAATTTTAAACAACTGTTAATGTCACCGGTAAACGAAATTAAGGAAAAGTAGTGTGCTATGGAAAAAACAAAGACACATTTTCCAGATCTAAACGTATATAATTAATTAAAACAACAATAAGACAAACAACACTATAAAATATAACAAAGGAATAAAAGCAACTAGTTACTTAGTGACCCTTTTTTTAATGGCTTTGACATAGCCAATTAGCCAGACTATTTGTTTTTTTGTATGGTATTACAATAGCAATTTTAAGTTAATATCTAAGCCTACTTATTATCTAAATTTACAGGGTGTTATAATATATTAATGGATACATTTTTCAATTTTGTGTGATATTTTTACAATTTTTAATTTTATTATCTAAGCCTATTTAAAATTTAAATTTACAGGACGTTACATATTCGTAAAGACATTGTACCGTCTGCTTATTTTTTGGAAAAAAGAATTTCGTTTAAATTGACCGGTAAAGGACAATTTAGATCAATTAACTTTTCATACATTACTTTAATATTTTGTCTGTACTGTCCACACTCCAATATGAGGTGCTGTAGATGTCCCATTCCACCACAGGCGCAATATGGGTTATCACTGATACCTATGCTGTTCAAATTGTTGCCCATCATTTTCGATGCAAGCATTTACTCTTCCAAGAGTAGATTGAACAGCAGTCTCAATTTCTGCTTTCGCAATGCTTTGAATGGCGTTTCGTATTCTCTAGATTCTAGATCATGTTTTCTCGAGTAGTGGGCCTAGCGGCAAAAAGAAGGTCTTTAATCCGTCCCCATAAATAAAAGTCTAGAACAGTTAAATCTGTTGCTATTCAATCTACTCTTGAAAGAGTAAATGCTTGCTTCGAAAATGATGGGCAATAATTTGAACATCATATCTTAAAAACACTGTCAAAGTGTAAAGACGCATTTCAAAGTTCCTCTCGAAAATTTAAATTTATTAGCAGTTTTTATTAGTTAAATCCGTTAAATTTTCTTTTTTAGTTTCGTTAATTTAGTTATAGTTTAAGTTTTATATAAATATAAGTCAGTTTTAGCGTTCGAAGCGATTAAATCTTGATGAGCGGACACGGTGACGGTGACCCTCCCGATCCCGGAGAGGACGAATTTTACAAGTTTAGAGAAGAACAGAATAATAATATGGAAATAACAGCGGTTTCAGGTATCGATAATATTAATAAAAATGTCAATAGCAGCTCAAACGTAAGTAAAAATCAACTTCATATTTCGCCAAACTCGTCCCAAATAAATACAAATGACATTAGAACTACCTATAAATATTTACAAACTGACACAGGTCCTTTTGAAGTAATAATTGAAAATAAAAGTGATTTACGTTTAAATGCGATTAGGGTTGGTGATATAATATTAAAAAATTGGCCGGAACTGGATAATAAAATAAAAAGAATTGATTTGGCAGGAAAACATCGAGTAAAAGTAGTTTTTGGAGAGTCAAAATGGGCCAATTTTTTAGTAGATCAAAATAAATCAAAAAGGTTTACTGAAAATAAACTTGAGGCTTATGTACCTAAATTTATGATTCATCGTCAGGGTATTTTAAGGGATATTGATAGAGACATTTCAGATGAGGAGTTAAAAAATAAAATTAAAGCCTATGACTACCACTGTAAATTTACAGTAGTAGAAGTCAAAAGATTAAAAAGGAAAATTGTTGAGAATAATACTACGGTATATGTTCCAACTAAAAGTATTATTGTGACTTTTAGGGCACAAAGTTTACCTAAGTATGTAGTTATTAATAAGGTATTAATTCCGGTCGAACTATTTGTACAGAAAGTAATTTTGTGTTTCAATTGCCATCGTTACGGGCACGTGGGTGGACAGTGTCGCGGTAAGTCTAGATGTTTCAAATGTCACGGTGAACATTTATCCTCCAAATGCACGGAAAACCCAAACAATAAATGTCTTCAGTGCAACGGAGATCATTTAACTACAAATTTTCAGCTGTGTCCTGAATATCTGAGGCAAAAAACTATTAAAGATATTATGTCTCAAAAAAATTTAACATACAATGACGCAATTAAATTAATCCCCAATAGAACATATGCAAATGCAACTACTAGTGAAAATAAAACATTAAATCCTCAATTTCCCATAGAATTAGCGTCTCAAAAAGCTTTTCCACTCCTTCCCAGTCAAGCTGCTCTTCCATATTCTTCAGGTTTTTCGCAGTCTAGCCCCATAGATTCCCATAAATACACTATCTATAGAAATCCAACGAAAAGGGCCAGGCCTCAAACACCTGATCCTTGTATTAATGAAGCAATCAAAAT
Source organism: Diabrotica virgifera virgifera (assembly GCF_917563875.1). Classification (NCBI taxonomy): domain Eukaryota; kingdom Metazoa; phylum Arthropoda; class Insecta; order Coleoptera; family Chrysomelidae; genus Diabrotica; species Diabrotica virgifera. The sequence continues at coordinate 190,932,993 of NC_065443.1, forward strand.
AACTAAACCAATTGAAATCGCTAGGTTACAAGGGGGTATTTTGAGTCAAGAATCTTACCGAGAGAATATTATTAAAACGAATGAAATGTCAGAAACAGAAACGATAACATTAGTATTTGAATTAGTTATGGATATATTAAAGTCTTTAAATAGGGATAATATTTTAAATGTTCAACAGTTTGAAGTGGTTAATATTATTAAGGACAGACTCAATAAACAGGGATTAAGCTCGCAGACATGAACAAAACCTTTTCTATTACACAATGGAACTGCCGATCGGCAGTTTCAAATAAATGTAATTTGGAGTATTTACTTCATGAATATAAAATCAATATAGGTCTTCTTTCGGAGACTTGGTTTAAACCAAATATTTATTATAATTTCGTAGGTTATAATTGTTCACGTTTAGATAGAGAAGATGGAAAAGCTGGTGTAGCAATTTTAATTAAGGATGAAATTAGTTTTTCTGAGATAGATTTACCTCAAATGGAAAAGATTATGGCTAGGTGTGTGTGTGTTCGGATTGGTCAATTTAAGGAAGTTTATCTTGTTTCAGTTTACATAAAACCTTTGAGTAGAGTTACACTGACACAATTTCTTAATTTTTTTAATAGCATACCAAAACCATGTATAATTGGTGGGGATTTTAATTCGCATCATTCGGCTTTTGGATCGGATCTAGAAGATTTTGAAGGAAGAAACCTGTTAGAAGCAATAAACTCATTAAATCTAGTATTTTTAAATACAGGGGAACCAACCCTTGTTACTAGACCAGGCCAAAGAAAAAGTGCTATTGATATTACTATATGCTCTCAAAATATCAGTCAATTATTCCAGTGGGAGGTACTTCAAGATCCCCATGGCTCTAACCATTTGCCAATACTCATGAAATGTCAACTTAGAGGAACGCCACCACCAACAAAAAGTCATAAAATATGGAAAATTAACAAGGCAGACTGGAGAAAATTTAGCACTTTGTTATATGAAAAATCATTGAATGTTATTGACGATAGTTATGACAAATTATTAGAAGATATGAACGAAGCAGCTACCGTAGCTATACCAAAAAAGAGTACAAATAAACGAAATACTTGGGAAAAATGCAAACCATGGTGGAATAATGACTGCCAAGATGCAGTAACGAAACGCAAGCAGTTATTTAGTACATATAAAGAGAATCCAAATTTGGATAATCTTAATAAGTATCAAAATCAAGATGCGATCGTTAAAAGAATTACAAATGAAGCAAAAAGAGCTAGTTGGAAATCGTATTGTGAAAGTTTGAACAAAAATACTCCAATGAAAGATGTTTGGGCTAAATTAAACAGATTCAAAAACAGGAAACAAGCAAATAGACATCGAATAGAGTGGGGAGAATGGACAGAATATTTTCATAGTAAAATCTGTCCGAATTGGGTTAACGAAAAACCAAGAGAGTTCAAAAATAATTATACAAATGATCACATGCTAAATAAACCTTTCACAATGAACGAATTACAACAAGCTTGTAAGAAAAGAAATAATACGTCTCCCGGAATAGACAACATCCACTACCCAATGATTGCTGAGATTCCATTTATAACTAAGCAGCGCTTATTAGGCATTTATAACAGTATATATACAAACAAGTCGAACATACCAGACGATTGGAAAAAATATTTAATAGTACCTATTCTTAAACCTAATAAAACTAGAGATTCTGCAGACTCCTACAGACCTATTGCATTGGGGTCTTGTATAATGAAAACGTACGAACGACTTATTAAAAACAGGTTAGAACACTGGCTGGAGAAAAATCAATTATTATCAGCAGTCCAATATGCATTCAGAAGAGGACGTTCAACTCAAGAAGTTACAACATCATTTGTTACTGATGTACAATTAGCATTTACTCGTAACAACTCAATATCCTGCCTATTTTTAGACATTAAGGGAGCATATGATGTAGTTAATCTAGACATATTGACAGATAAATTATACGCCATAGGAATTCCAGAAGGGGTTATTGCGAACTTAATGAAGTTATACCGTGATAGAAAAGTGTATTTAAATATAAATGGAGTGATAGGTACGCCCAAATCAACATCAATTGGATTGCCTCAAGGAAGTATTTTAAGTCCATTATTGTTTATTCTGTACACTGCTGATGTTACTAGTTCTATTACCGAAGAAACTAGAATACTTCAGTACGCAGACGACTTTTGCATTTATACGGAAAAGAAGTCGATCGAAGCTTCAATCAATGCATTAGAAAACGCCACAGAAAGAATTGCCGAATGGTCACAAAGAAATGGATTCAGCATTTCTCAAGATAAATCAGTCATGTGTTCATTTACGAGAAGACGTTATCAACCACCAAACCAAATTAATATAGGACCTTTCACATTCCCATATAAAACATCTGTTAAATACCTTGGTATAATTTTAAATCAAAAGCTCTCTTGGAAAGAACATATTCATCATTTGTCAAAAAAATGTGAAAACGCAATAAATGTACTAAGAGCTTTTAGCCACACAAAGTGGGGAGCCGATCCAAATATATCACTAATCTTCTATAGAGCACTAATACGTTCAGTGATTGACTATGGTTGTATTTTATATGGAAATGCAAATTTGACTCAATTGGAGATATTGGAAAAAATAAAAAATAAGTGTTTACGACTTTGTCTTGGATGTATACAAAGCACACCAACACATATTTTAGAAATTGAAGCAGCAGAGCCTCCTTTGCATCTTAGACGGCAATTTTTGTGTGATGTTTTTATGTCAAAACTCCTAGCACAGAAAAGATCTGAGAAAATACAAAACCTCAATTCAAAAATAGATAGTCCCTTCTGGCGACGTAAAATTCATCCCAAAGTAATAAGCAGTTATCAGCTATTAATCCAATTTAATAGCGAGGTTTACAGAAATGACATCCTTCCCTTTTATAATTGTGATTATAACCTATTAGAACTACAAATTCCTTATTATTATCTTAATATTGAACCACATGTTAATCAATTTAACATAAATACGTTTGTTGAGAATACAATTCTGAAAAGATGGCCGGAGTCCGATTGTATTTATACAGATGGATCCAAATTCGCTGAGTCAACTGGATGCGCCTTTTACCATTCAAATGAAAATCTATCCAAAAAATTTAAACTTTCAAATCAAATGTCTAGTTATACTGCTGAGCTCATCGCAATTCTTCAAGCTTTGAGGTATATTAATATCCATCACAAGAATAAGTTTGTTATATTAACAGATAGCAAAAGTTCGGTAGACACAATAGTAAAAACTAAATTATCAAGCACTTCATCAGTAGTAATTATAAAAATTTTAGAAACAATCCAGTTACTTACGAATACAGGTAAACAAATTTCTTTGGTTTGGATTAAGGCTCATTATGGAATTAACGGAAATGAAATAGTGGATAGACTTGCCAAGGATGCTACTACAACAGGGGAAACGATAGAAGAACCATTAATGCCAGTCACTGATCTACGACAATGGTTTAAGAAAAAACAAATGGAGCAATGGCAACTGGAATATGATATATCTCTTAAAGGTGTACGATTTCATGATATCCAACCAAAAATTTATAGAAAACCGTGGTTTAACGACATTACAAATCGGCACTTCATTAAAACCTTAAATAGAGCAAGGAACAAACATGGTTTATATCCAGTTCACAAAAATAAACTAGGGTTGGCCACTTCTCAAAACTGCACATGCGGGGAGTTGGGTACTTTAGAGCATGTGATTTTCGATTGCGCAAACTTCCAGATGCTGAATCAACAGTTATATAAGAATCTACAAACAGTAGGAGTTACTCTCCCCACCAATTTAAATTCCATTTTATGTACACGAAATATAAATTTGTATAAAATTGTTTATAACCACTTAAAAAATATGAAAATTGATATTTAAAAAAAATATATATATAAAAAAAATTAAAAAAAAAATACATATATAAGAAAAAAAAAAAAAGAAAAAAAAAAAAAAAAAAAAAAAATAAATATTAAAAAACAAAAAAAAAAACAAAATAAAAAAAAATACAAAAAAAAAACAAAAAAAAAAACAAAAAAAATCACAAAGAAGGCCTAAACCTCCGCGAGGATGAATCGGGTTTAGGTCTTAGCGCGAAAGAAAAAAAAAAAAAAAAAAAGTTAATATCAATTAGTGGTTTAGTATAAGTATTTAGTAATAGTGTTTTATTAGTATGTATTTTTAATGTAATGTATGTAATATATGTTTGTGATTATTAAAATATAATGTATATCAGTTAAAATTAGGAAATTGTGTCTATGAAAATAAAAAAAAAAAATTGAGCTGGCCAATTGGTTCAAACCAAGGTCATAAATCTAAACACACACACACACACATTTGAACATTTAGGCAGTCACTAAGACTAAGTAAGTAGTTGCTTTTATTTCTTACAACAGCTGCTGTTATATTTTATAGTGTTGTTTGTCTTATTATTGTTTTAATTAATTATATACGTTTACATGTGGAAAATGTTTATTTGTTTTTTCTATAGCACACTACTTTTCCTTAACCTCGTTTACCGGTGACAGTAACAGTTATGTTTAAAATTTATACATTTTTTAGATATCTCCAGATAGAAAAAAGGTATCGACATGCGGTTTTCGTTGCTATGTTGCTAATTTGGTCTAATTTTGTAACACAGGATTAAAAATGCATACTTGTATTTAATATTTTCCAAAGAAAACTAGATTTCTGAAAATAGTTAAATAACGCCTCCTAGCTTGCATATTACTTATTAGGCTATTTCGAAAATAAGACACTTACATTGACGAAAAAGAGCTGTTTTCAACAAGACCAAGTATGCAAAATTCGATTTAAGCAAGAAACCCATTATGAACGGCCAGCACGGCACAGCCCGGCACGGCACAGCACAGGCCGGCCCGTCCAAAAACCCATTTGTAACGGCCAGCGCGGCACGGCACCGGAAAAATGATCATTTGCCATAAATGATAATGTATTTTTATTAATAAAATATATACAGAGAGGGGCTAAATTATCGAATAAATTCATTTTCTCTAAAATGGACGGCTTTGGAAGAAAATACCAAAACAGGTCGATTTTTACTTTTAAATTACAATTTTTTGGCATATACAGTGGAACCTCGATTATCCGTCACCTCTGTTAACCGTCAGGGTCCATTAAGTTATATTGTATACACAAGTAAAAATTGAGTCATCAATTCATTTTGTTTGAGCATTGCGATAAGCCAAACGAAATTCATTGAAATGTACACGTGCAGTTATGCCATCACCGCATTTTTTTATGTAAATAATTTTTGTTCTTATTCAGGGCTCTGGATTAAATTTCAATTTAAATAGGTAATGATAAATGATACCATACTTTTAGAGTCCTATTTTTAGAATCGCAAGCCGAAAATAAAAATGTACATCACACAAATTATTAATTGTTAACCGCCTTCTCGATTATCCGTCATACCCTTGGTCCGGTGCCCTGACGGATAATCGAGCTTCCACTGTATTTCATACTAGAGACGTCATTCATCTGAGCTTAATGATGTAATCGATGATTTTTTTAAATGGGAATAGGGGTTGTGTGGCATATCATTTGAAAGGGTGTTCAATCCTCTATTCAGTAATATAAACAATAATATCATTATTTATACAGGGTAGCCAAAACAATAATTTTTAAATTACATTAATTGACGCAAAAAGAAGAATGTATGTAATTTATTTAACTCAAAATACATTGTACTGCTGTCAGTAAATAGAAAAAAATGTTTATTTCACAAATAAACATTTCGTTTCACTTAAATTAAATCACAAGCAGCCTCCCACCTACCTCTTGACAGTTTGAACATTTAATTTAAGCGAAAAGCAATGTTTTTTTGCCAAATAAACATTTTTTTCTATTTTCTGACATCATTAGAAAGTATTTTGAGTTAAATAAATTGCATACATTCTTCTTTTTTCGTCAATTAATTTAATTAAAAAAGTATTTTTTGGCCACAAATGAGATGCCACACGACCCATATTCCCATTTAAAATAATCATAGATTACGTCATCACGCTCAGATGGATAACGTCACTAGTATGAAATATATGCCAAAAAATTGTAATTTAAAAATAAAAATCGACGTGTTTCGGGATTTTTCTCCAAAGCCGTCCATTTTAGAGAAAATGAATTTATTCCATAATTTTGCCCATCTCTATATAGGAGAAAAATGTTATATGTATTGTTTTAATTTTATTTTAGAAACGCATCATGTCATCTATGATATATTTTAAAAACTATCGTAAAATAAAAGTTTTTAAAAGACATAAACTACACAATTTTAATGAATATGCATCATGTTAAAAAAACGAATTCATGGTTAAAAGATAATGTATGTACCTGTCCATTGATCAAAATGTTAGGATATTTGTACCAATGCATTGTCCTTTTTCTTGCTATTGTGATAACCTGGGTCCGATGCATCATACAAAAATGGGTATTCTCTGACACTCTCAATTAAAAGTTCGTCCATATTATTTCAAAAGAAACAACGCGCTTTCAATTAAAAAATCAACAATACAATATTTTATAACAATTATGACACACTGGCGCCGACTGGCCGTTCAGAGGCCGTTCGACTCCAACGGATTTTATTCTACTCGGAGAATTTCGGCCGTTCCGTTTGCGTGCTGGCCTGTGCCGGGCCGGGCTGGCTGCTCATAATGGGTTACGTTGCATTTAAAACTATACAAATGAATTTGGACTGTCCTGTGCCGTGCCGGGCTGTGCCGTGCTGGCTGTTCATAATGGGTTTCTTGCTTTAGCAGAACCGGAGTTCAGCCATTTTTTCATACGAAGGTTCCCACTCACCCCCACCTTTTATTTGCAAAGGTAGACTTAAACTTGTGAAATCAAATATGCGCAGCATTTTATGAAGAATACGATGATTGGATTTCCAGTGCCCTTTCATTAGGTAAATTTTGTAAAAATTTGATTTTTTAATTTTTGATATTCAATTACGCCCTCTAGCGGTGGACCTACAATTATGAAAATAGTTTCCAGGCTTTTCCCGAGGCAACTTTTGTTATAACTATTTTTTTCTCAAAGCTATACTATAAACAGTTCCTGAGATATGGCCGAGAGCCATTCTTATTGGGACACCCGGTATAGTCCAGTATTAAAAGTACGAAAAACATTCATTTTAATTATGTTACAGACTTGACGAACAATATACACTAGGTAAGCAGCAAAATTAACGCACTACCTTAAAAATGGGACATTTTTGATGCCTCGTATTTCCTAAACCTGTTGTCCGATTTTAGTAATTTTTTTTGATGTTATAGCTTTATTCTTCAAGAATATCGTTGTAATAATATTGTTGCTAAACAGGTAAGTGTAATTGTATACCGAGTGTAACAATGATAGTGTGTTTTTCCTCAAAGTTCTGAACACCCTGTGGAATATTCTAGCATATATAAAATATTTAAATTAAAAATAAACTGTAGCCTTAGGGTTTCTTAACATGTTGCTTGTTGATTTATTCGCTTATGCTAAATACTAAAAAAGTTAGGTACTTTAACAACTAGCAACGTTCTTCATCAATACAGGGTGTTTCTAAATAAGTGTGACAAACTTTAAGGGGTAATTCTGCATTAAAAATAATGACCGTTTGATTTATAAACATATTAAGTCTGCAAATGCTTCGTTTCCGAGATACGGGATGTTGAATTTTTTCTGACAAACTGACGATTTATTTACTGCTCTAAAATCGGTTGAGATATGCAAATGAAATTTGGTAGGTTTTAAGAGGTAGTTATTGCGCATTTTTTGGCTTACAATTAACCCTTAAATGCATGATTTTTTTTATTGATGTCAAATATCAAAAAAAGCTTTTAGCAGAAGCTTAGAAATGATGAAAAAATAATAAAAAAAATTAAGTTTAATTTTAAACACTTTGTTTTTGACAATAACAGGTTTGTTGCCAAAATGCTACATTGTGCATACAAGGTCAAGTTAGGATATAAAATCTGCATTGTTACTTTACATGAAAATTATAAAAACAATTATAATTTTTATTGAAACACAGTGCCACACCACATTTCTGACATTTTGTATGTGTAAACCCCTTACAACTGGGATATTTATACCGTTGTTTGTTTCTATAGTCGGCCAGTGTCCATATTGGTCCCTACTATCTTTGGGGGGAATGTACTGAGCTAGTCCTCTCTTTTTCTTGTCTTAGATGTCAGCTTCCAATGTACTTGGTCTCCCTCTTTTTGCTGTGGCTGTGCTCATTTTGCACAGACACTCTGCAAGTTCTCTGCGAAAAGCTGCTTGTGTTAAAAGCTTTGCCTTGGGTTCTTAGCAACCGTCGCTCTTTTATAGAGTATCCAGTATTGGCAACTGTTTTTTTCGCAGTCTTATCAAAGCGTTTTATTTGTATATAGGAGATATACCTGCAAAAGTGGAAAGCAAGACGTTATTTTTATTATCTTTGTAGATGAGATATCTACGCCGTCAACCGTTGCAGTATATTCATGACTGTCACCACGAGGAAATTCTTCATATTCGTATGTGTTGGTAATTTGCAATATGGTATCCGGTGCCTTTGAACTGTTCCCAATGATAATATTCCCCTTTTGGCATTATGTACAAGCAGCGGTACACCTGTATAATAATTATCATGATAAAGACGGAAATTTTGATGCTCTGGAATAATGCCAGCCAAACGAACAACTATATTACCGGGTGCTACAAGATCGGTAGATGGCAAGCTTTCATTCTCCTGGATGATTTGCTCACTTTCTAGCATTTCCATATTTTTTGTTGTGTCTATCTCCTCTGCCATATCTTTAGCCCCATTGCACGTTTCTTCATCAGATTCGTCGCCATAGTGAGGTTCAAATTCAGGGTCTGCAATACTATCTGTGTCGGAGAAATCACTTTCATCTTCACTAGTCAGGCCTGTGAAATTTGCCCAATATTCCTGCAGATCCTTTCCGACAAATAATTCTGACGATGCATTCTGTAATAAAGAATCGGATGTAAATATTCTGTGTCGGAGATTCTTGAGTGCGCACTGTAGCAAAACAGCAACAAAGAATGTTTTTCATTTTTCTCATGAATGCGGTAAAAACAACAAGGGAGCATAATAAAAGTAAAAAGTAGATACCTTACCTAGTAACTAGGATATTTTTTCAATAATAAATCACTAATATTCTAACTAGATACGACTCACAAACTTCATCAAATAATACACGACGTTACAGGTTAGCTGCCAAACAACTCAATGGGTCGAAGTGCATGTTTATGCCATCTGTGCAAAAAGTGCCAAACTATTTAATATTTACACTATGTAGACTACAGGCAACGCCATGCAGTTACTTCAAATTCGAATCAGAATAGACATATTGAATCGTTTACCTATGTTGCCGAACGGCAACACGATGCATTTAAGGGATAAGAATTTTATATTAACCATTGGCGTGCATACGGGTCCTATTATCCGTATGTACGCCAGTGGTGAATATAAAATTTTTAATTGTATGCCAAAAAATGCGCAATAACTACCTCTTAAAACGTACCAAATTTCATTTGCATATCTCAACCGGTTTTAGAGCAGTAAATAAATCGTCAGTTTGTAAAAAAAATCAATATCCCGTATGTCGGAAACGAAGCATTTGCGGACATATGTTTATAAATCAAACGGTTATTATTTTTCATGCAGAATTACCCCTTAAAGTTTGTCACACTTATTTAGAAACACCCTGTATTGATGAAGAACGTTGCTAGTTGTTAAAGTACCTAACTTTTTTAATATCTAACATAAGCGAATGAATCACAAAGCAAAATGTTAAGAAAGCCTAAGGCTGCAGTTGAGTTTTAATTTCAATATTTTATATACGCTAGAATATTCCACAGGGTGTTCCGAACTTTGGGGAAAAAACACACTATCATTGTTACACCCGGTATACAATGACACTTACCCGTTTAGCAACAATATTATTACAACGATATTGTTGAAGAATAAAGCTATAACATACTAAAAAAAATCACTAAAATCGGACAACAGGTTCAGGAAATACGAGACATCAAACATGTCCCATGTTAATTTTGATGCTTAGTGTAGAATTTCAAAGAAGAAGAAATTAAGATTTTATCGGCCAAACAATGTACATAAACGAATCCTGAGACATGTACATAAGCGCTTCGTAATTAATTGGAAATTAAACAAGAAGGCACCAATAACAAAATTTAACAACTTTGATCTGACCTAATTCAGCAAATTCATTATTTTTATTAAAAAACCCCGTTTTACTTTAAGGTAACATAATAAGCTGTTTTGTTATGTTCTGAAGTTATGTTAGCTGTTAAGTTTTATGAGTAATCAAGTTTTTATGTAAAAAAAGCTTTCAGTTGGCAATTAGCGTATGTATATATAGATCTAGGTAGTAGCAGCCAAAAATCACAAGACATCTTATATTCAATACAAAACCAAACAAAAACCCAAGAATAATAATAAAAACTAAAGAGGAAATGCAATCAAATAAAATTTCGTAACATACATAATCAGTTTATTCTAAATCAACTTTTAACTAAAAGTAAAATTATATACTAACATTCTAATAACTATAGAAGTAACACGACAAACTGAAAACATTCCATAAATATATTCTAACTGTTATTACCTCCATCAGAGATATTTTCAAGTAATATATCATATGTTTTGTACTTTGTTTTTTTGGCAGGGGGTGCACCATTGCCTGTATTGGATGGCAATATATTAATATCTGTAGGCGTCCAATTATCTTCAGGATCTTCAATCTAAAAATACATTACTTTCATTAATTACTCACTATATAGTATATTTCGAAGTGTGTGTCTTTGTGAGAAGAGATACGGAAAAAAGCCATACAAGAAATTATGGACAACCCGACAGTTCAACATTTTAAAATTATTTTCAATTATATAAGGTATTCCAAAAAGTCAGAACATATTATTAGAGTTAAAAGTGCAATAACTAGCAATATATCCGAGACATCTTGAGCCCAACAAACTTATAAAGTAACGCATAAATTCATTATTAGCTAAATAAACATCATTATTAGACATTGCCGAAACATGTCGATTTTTATAAAAATTAAGATTTTTTGGCATATATATCATATTAGCCACGTCATCCATCTGGGCGTGATGACGTCGTCATGGATGATTTTTTTAAATGAAAATAGGGATCATGTGATAGCTCATTTGAAAGGGTATTCAATTCTCCATTCAGTAATACAGGGTGTTTCATTGGGAAAGTAATATACGTTAACTGTAGAAAGAGAACACTTAGGCGGTCTCAAAAATACCGTACTTAATGGGTTTTACTTCATTAATAACAAAGATACTGGGTGTTTTCTCTATTTTGCCATTTTCTTATTTGGTTCATAACTTTTTAACCACACTGTATATTTATTTTATATTTGGCACGCAAATATTATTTAAGGTGTACAATCAACAAATTTATTTTAAATTGTAAAAAATCCAGGTCCGGATTTAAAAATATTGGAAAAATGTTCCGACCCAAAAACAACACCCTGTACATTGAATTTTTTTAAATAGATTTTGCATTTGAAAAGATGATGAAAAACTAAATTTAGTGGTATATGGTATACTTTGAATTTTTGGCAAAATGATTTTTCTGGTCAAATTTTGAATTTGAATTCTGAAATTATGTGAATTGCGAAAGCTCGAAGTAGAAAAAAAAATTGAAATACGACTTACAACTTGCTAACCATACTTTATTTTTATTTTATATTGATCACTGAATATTCTTTAAAGTGTACAATCATTTAATTTATTTACAATTATAAAAAAATCCAGGGCCGGATTAAAAAATATTGGAAAAATCTTCCGACCCAAAAGCCCAATTTAGATTAAATAATGGCATTAATTAAAATTAAGTCACAGTTTATTTTTTTTTAATTTGAGCTCTCGCCATTCACATAATTTCAGAATTCAAATTCAAAATTTTTATGTGCAAAATCCATTTAAAAAAAATAATGTACAGGGTGTTTTTTGGGTCGGAACATTTTTCCAATATTTTTTAATCCGGCCCTGGATTTTTTATAATTGTAAATAAATTAAATGATTGGACACGTTAAAGAATATTCAGTGATCAATATAAAATAAAAATAAAGTATGGTTAGCAAGTTGTAAGTCGTATTTCAATTTTTTTTTTCTACTTCGAGCTTTCGCAATTCACATAATTTCAGAGTTCAAATTCAAAATTTTACCAGAAAAATCATTTTGCCAAAAATTCAAAGTATACCACTAAATTTAGTTTTTCATCCTCTTCTCAAATGCAAAATCTATTTTAAAAAAATTCAATGTACAGGGTGTTGTTTTTGGGTCGGAACATTTTTTCAATATTTTTTAATCCGGACGTGGATTTTTTACAATTTAAAATAAATTTGTTGATTGTACACCTTAAATAATATTTGCGTGCCAAATATAAAATAAATATACAGTGTGGTTAAAAAGTTATGAACCAAATAAGAAAATGGCAAAATAGATAGAACACCCAGTATCTTTGTTATTAATGAAGTAAGACCCATAATGTATGGTATTTTTGAGACTGCCTAAGTGTCCTCTTTCTACAGTTAACGTATGTTATTTTCCCAATGAAACACCCTGTATAAACGGTAACATAATAGGAAATTTGCATAAAATTTTAAATTCGAAAAAAATGTTATAAATCACAACAGAACATAATTTAAAACATGTATTAAAGATAAGTTTTTTTTTGTCTTTGGTTTGGCCCCTAAAGACGATTAAAAATTCAAATTATACCAGCCAGCCCAAAACGCGTCGTGACGTCATCCGGTTATATGTTTACATTCTGCACCAACAAAGTAAACAAAATTGTACTTATATAATATTAAATTAGACATTATAAACGTCAGTAGAAAATACAGTTATGTGACGTCAAAAGTGTTTTTGATCGTTTGAACTATTCATAGAAAACTTGTACTTTTACAAAATGGTTTTATTTTCCATAGTAAACCTTCTTTCCTTTACTTCAAAAACTGTATCAAACTCTAATCTCAACTAACTGGTATATATTATTACAATGACATACGATAAATGTCATTAGAATATAAATATTTTTCCCTTATTCCGCGACGATGAGCAGGCCAAATACCCAAGTAGGTGGAGGCTAATAAACTAAAGAAGGAGAAGGAGAATATACCTAAATATAACCATAAGCATAACTAATAAAACTATGTGACGTCACGGGTCGTTGGAACTATTTTATACCGCAGAAGACTTTAAATTTGTATTAAGTTATTATGAGTTTTTGAAGAGTGAAATTTTGGAAATCTCATTATTAAACAAAACTGAACAGTATTATGTAATAAAAAAAATGTGTAAGTTCCCTATTATTTATATAGGGTATCCAAAAAAAATTTTAAATTAAATTAATTGAGACAAAAGGATGAATGTATGTAATTTATTTAATTCAAAATACCTTTTATTGTTCTCAGAAAACAGGAAAAAAATGTTTATACATTTATGTAACAGGACAAATAAATATTGTTTTTCGCTTAAATTCAATGTTACAGCTGCCATCCACATGCCTCTTGGCAGTTGAACATTTCATCTAAGTTAAATCAATGTTTATTTTTTACCTGTTTTCTTAGAATGAATACAAAGCCTTCTTTCAATTACTTGGCAGTAAATTTGTAGCCGGGGGAGATTGGAATGCGAAACACACACATTGGAGCTCAAATAACAACCTTTTAAAAGCAATGACCGACAACAACTATGATTGCCACACCAACGGAATCCCTACTTACTGGCCAAGTGACCCCAGAAAACTTCCAGATGTGCTAGACTTTTACATAAGCAAAGGAGAATCTAGAAACAACTGTCTAATAGAATCCAGCTATGATCTCTCATCTGATCATACACCAGTTATTATGAACAAGAGTACCACAGTTATAAACAACACACCCCCTCCTCGATTAGCGTCAAAAAACACCAACTGGGCAGATTTCCAATACTACCTAGAAGAAAACATTAATCTTAATTTGCGAATCAAATCTCCACACGAGATAGATAAGCAGCTCAATATTTCACCACCCTTGTACAAGAAGCGGCATGACAATCTACACCACGAACTGAACGCAGAGCGACACATACAACAAATCTTCCCCTACAAATTCGGCAACTCATTGCTGAAAAACGTCGTGCGAGAAGAAACTGACAAAGATCTAGAAACAACATAGATCAACACATATACAATAGACTACGTAGACAACTTGGAGTAGCCATCAAAGCTGCAAACAACGAAACTTTCGAACATTACATTACAAACCTTACAGCAAATGATCAAACGCTATGGAAGGCGACTAAGAAGCTCAAAAAACCATACACAACTATTCCTCCCCTCCATAGACCAAATGGTGAATGGGCTCGTTCCAACAAAGAAAAAGCGGACGTATTTGCTGAACATCTTACAAGTGTATTTCAAACCGAGCCACCAGACCCTGATGAATAAGTGAAAGAACTAATTAGCGCAGCATGTCAAATGTCCCTTCCAATCAAAAGTTTTACTGCTATAGAAGTCAAGAAAGAAATAACCAAACTCAACTCACGAAAGGCTCCAGGTTATGACTTAATCTCGGCACAAGTACTAAAACAACTTCCTCGTAAGGCCATTATTATGCTAACAGTAATATTTAATCGCATGCTAAGCTTATCATACTTTCCAAAAATATGGAAATTTGCAGAAATCATGATCCTTAAGCCAGGCAAAGCGCCCAATCAAGTAACATCTTATCGACCCATCAGTCTACTCCCAATCGTTAGCAAAGTTTTTGAAAGATTGCTGCTACAAAGAATATACGCAGATCATGAATTCCTAACATTACTACCAGAACATCAGTTTGGTTTTCGGGAAAATCACTCTACTACACAATAAGTCCATCGAATAGTAAATGAAATATCAAAAACTCTCGAAGAAAGGAAATACTGCAACGCTGTATTCCTAGATATCTCACAAGTGTTTGACAAAGTTTGGCACAGAGGTCTGCTTTACAAAGTAAAATTAGCACTATCTAGTAACTATTTCCTCCTAATCAAATCCTACTTATCAAATAGATATTTCTCTGTCAAATTCAAAGACCAACAATCCAGCCTATGTCCTATTAACTCCGGAGTTCCGCAAGGTAGTGTTCTCGGGCCGCTGCTTTTCTCACTCTACACAACCGATATACCAGAGTCTCATAATACTACGATCGCTTCCTTTGCGGATGATGTGGCAATACTAGCTGTAAATGAAGATCCCATACAAGCCTCACAAGACCTGCAACATCATCTGGGCATACTCAGTGAATGGTACACAAAATGGCGAATAAAAGTAAACAAAATAAAATCATCTCAAATAACGTTTACCAACCGCCACAACACATGCCCGCCTATAAGAATGGAAAATGTACGAATATAAACAGTAACAGACGCTAAATACCTTGGCCTCCATCTTGACCAACGTCTTAATTGGAAGAAACATATCCAGACCAAAAGAAGACAACTATACTTGAAATTCCGGCAAATGTATTGGCTCCTTAAGCGCAGATCAAAACTCAACATACAAAACAAAATGCTTCTGTACAAAGCAATACTCAAACTTATTTGGTACTATGGACTACACCTCTGGGGCTGTGCAAAGTCAACATCACTGAATATCATCCCAAGATTTCAGTCTAAAGTTCTAAGATCAATAGTGGATGCACCATGGTACGTAAATAATCAAACACTTTACGAAGACTTAAATATACCTTTCATTAGAGAAGAAATACATCGACCTACGGAGTCACAAAATGAGCGTACCATTCACCATGAAAATGAGTTAGTAAGGGAATTATTCCATAATGGCCCTGCCACAAGGAGACTAGATAGAACCTGGCCTCAAGACCTATTTTAAAAGTTAAACATAAATAGAATAAGATGAGACATCATTGGAAGTCTCTTCTTCATGCCCAAAAACATGGAACAAATTTACTTAATACTCTTTTAATGATGTAGATTGTAAATAAACATAATTACATAAAAAACCTGTTTTCTGACAACAGTAAAAGGTATTTAGAATTAAATAAATTACATACAATCTACTTTTTGTGTCAATTTAATTAAAACAATTTTTGGACCCATGTAGGTTCCAATTATGTTATTGTTTATATTACTGAATAGAGAATTGAATACCCTTTCAAATGAGCTATCACATAACCCCTATATGACGTCACTAGTATTATACACTAAGCATCAAAATTAACGCACCACCTTAAAAATGGGACATTTTTGATATCTCGTATTTCTTAAACCTGTTGCCCGATTTGAGTGATTTTTTTAGTATATTATCGCTTTATTCTTCAAGAATATCGGTGTAATAATATTATTGCTAAAGAGGTAAGTCTCATTGTATACCGTGTGTAACAATGATAGTGTGTTTTTTCCTCAAAATTTGGAACACCCTATGGAATATTCCAGCGTATATAAAATATTGAAATATAACTCAACTCTAGCCTTAGGCATTTTTAACATTTTGCTTTTTGATTCATTCGCTTATGTTTGATAATAAAAAAGTTAGGTACTTTAACAACTAGAAATGTTATTCATCAATACAGGATGTTTCTAAATAAGTGCGACAAACTTTAAGGGGTTTAAGGGGTGAAAAAATAATGACTGCTTTATAAAGATATGACCACAAATGCTTCGTTTCCGAGATACGGGATGTTGAATTTTTTCTTACAGACTGACGATTTATTTCTTGCTCTAAAACCGGTTGAGATATGCAAGTGAAATTTGGTAGGTTTTAAGAGGTAGTTATTGTGCATTTTTTGACATACAATTAAGAATTTTATATTCACCATTGGCGTGCATACGGGATGTATCTTAAATGTTACCCGTATGCACGCTAATGGTGAATATAAAATTCTTAATTATATGTCAAAAAATGTGCAATAACTACCTCTTAAAACCTACCAAATTTCATTTGCATATCTCAACCAGTTTTAGAGCAATAAATAAATCGTCAGTTTGTCAGAAAAAATTCAACATCCCGTATCACAGAAACAAAGCATTAGCAGACATATATTTATAAAGCAAACGGTTATTATTTTTTCATGCAGAATTACCCCTTAAAGTTTGTCGCACTTATTTAGAAACATCCTGCATTGATGAATAACATTGCTAGTTGTTAGTCCTGTCGCCAGGGGGGTACAACGGCCTCCTGTATTCAGATGGACTTACCCAAGTTTTTATTATGTATTTTGGCCCGTAGAACACGAATTTTTTGGGTAACAGTTGATCCGGATGTCGATAAGATTGTTATAAACAAAGAAGTTGAGGAATTGCATAACAGCGATTTCTCGCAAAACAAAACATGTTTTTGTATTTTTTGGGCCATTCTAACCAAAAAATGTTCCTACAAGTTTTTTCGTAGGATGCATAGTTTTCGAGATAAACGCGATTGAACTTTCAACAAATCGAAAAATTGCAATTTTTGAACCGGAATAACTTTTGATTAAAAAATAAAATAGCAATTCTGCTTACCGGATTTGAAAGTTCAAGTCAAATTCTATCGGCTTCGAATATATACATTGCTAAAAATTTGTGTTTATTGCTAAAAAAAGCTATAAACACATAGTGTTTCCGTGCCTAATACATGCGTTTACATGCATGATACGTAGAAATAGCCTCGCTTGCACTTGTACCTACTCTACCTACTCGTTCGATTTTAAATGAGAAATCATTGAAAACATCACTCCAGCACTAGGTGTTTATACTTTTGTTTAACAATAAAATAATACATTTTTAGCAATGCAAATAACTAAAACCTATGTACTTTGACTTGAACTTTCAAATGCGGTAAGCAGAATTGCTATTTTATTTTTTAATCAAAAGTTATTCGGGTACAAAAATTGCAATTTTTCGATTTTTTGAAAGTTCCACCGCGTTTATCTCGAAAACTATGCATCCTACGAAAAAATTTGTAGGAACACTTTTTGGTTAGAATGGCCCAACAAATACAAAAACATGTTTTGTTTTGCGAGAAATCGCTGTTATGTAATTCCTCAACTTCTTTGTTTATAACAATCTTATCGACATCCGGATCAACTGTTACCCAAAAAATTCGTGTTCTACGGGTCAAAATACATAAAAAAAACTTGGGTAAGTCCATCTGAATACAGGAGGCCGTTGTACCCCCCCTGGCGATAGGACTATGTTAAAGTACCTAACTTTTTTATTATCCAACATAAACGAATGAATCAAAAAGCAAAATGTTAAGAAAGCCTAAGGCTACAGTTAAGTTTTAATTTCAATATTTTATATACGCTAGAATATTCCACAGAGTGTTCCAAATTTTGAGGAAAAAACACACTACATTGTTACACCCGGTATACAATGACACTGACCTCTTTAGCAATAATATTATTGCATCGATATTCTTGAAGAATAAAGCTATAATATACTAAAAAAATCACTCAAATCGGACAACACGTTTAGGAAATACGAGACATCAAAAATGTCCCATTTTAAGGTGGTGCGTTAATTTTGATGCATACACTGTTACTAATAAACGAAGTATAAAAGTTATACTGAGAATAAGTCAGGTATAGGCAAAATCACTACCAATAAACATGGAATAACTTAGGTATAGGTTATACTTGGAATAAGAATTTAGTCCAAGTTTATACCGACCCACACCCTTGTTTAAGTCTGCTATAACCTATTTTATGACTGTCAAAGTCATCAGAGACAAAAATATATTATTTTTTGATTTGTTTTGTGAGTAGATATACAATAAAAAAAATGTGTTTAAGAGGTATTGCGGCTAACGAGGAAGTTGATAATTTAATTAACATGATGGAAAATACACGAAAAAGGAAAACTTTCAAAGAAAGCATAAATTCTTTTTCAAACAAAGCAGAATAAAAATCCGGTTTCCTAAAGATGATGTAAGATTTTTAGAAAAATTAGTAGGTGATTCACTTATTGTGAACAAGCGAGGAGGAGGCTTATCCTCCACTCTACAAGAAAAATAAGGTCTTTATTTTCTATAATATGTAGAAAATCTCTCACAATATTCTTCAAAATATGCTGAAATTAACATATATTTACATTGCATTTATAAGTCAAATAAATAAAGTTTACTTTTTCTTCACTTTCCCATTTAATGTAAAGTTCTGTTTTATTTGAAGCCATTTTATGAAATGCTCAAATATAACATACAACATACGAAATAACGATTTATTACAATACAGCAGAAAATACAAAGTTCCTTTTATTCGAAGCCATTTTATGAAATGCTCAAACTCAACATACAATATAAGAAATAACGATTTATTAAAATATAGCAGAGAATACAACGACCATAGTCCATCAAAAAATTATGTAATCTACATATTTTTTGAGTTTATACGACTCATAAAGGGAAAAGCAACTGCGGGTAGTTCATCAAAAAATGACGGAATTTGGTGTATTATTTGTAGAGAAAAGTCAAAATTGACATATTTTACCCAATATATCGTTGTTTTATGCATTTGTGTAGAAGATTGCGTCGTTGCCAAACTAATATTTCGGAATAAAGTGGGAATACTTATAACTAACTTATACGGAGTTTATTGGTAACAAATTATTTTTGTATTATATCTACCTTATACTTAGAATAACTATTCTAGATATAAATACGGAATAACCTTAGAATACGAGTGTTTTATTAGTAAGGCAGTTAGTGTATATATGTCAAAAAATCGTAATTTAAAAATAAAAATCAAACTGTTTCGGGAATTTCTAGTAATGCTGTTTACTTAGCTAATAATCATACCTATTCTGTAACTCATTTCGATGATAGAAGTCAGTAAAATCGAATAGAAGTGACCAAGTCGAATAGAAATAGTCCAAATCCGTATTCCATAACTACTTCGGAATCTCTACAATCGTAATGTGAATAGAAATCACTTCGACAGCATTTACCCTGTCGAGATGAGATTCCGATTATCGGAATTGTGGTTGACGCAAGCGCATTTTGTTTTGTTTTGACGTTTATATTTTATATATAAAAATAATTAATTACATACTACTTATTTATAATTATTTATAGTATTTGTACCTTTTTTTAGCTGCTTAATTTTTAGTATGTGGTGTTATTTGTTTAGAGAACTATATATATTTCGTTTAGACATGTTGTACGAGTATGAATAATTGGACCTAACCTTATTTATTTGCTACTTGGCGTCTGAATGTTTCCCATTCACATTGTTGCCATATTTTGTTCGTATATTTCTTTTACAATTGCAATCAATGGTATAATGCACAAGAATAGCTTGATAAATAAATATTATACCAGTATACTTGTATATTTATCAGTCAACGCTCATAGCCTGAACAAATTATAGAAAAGATGCCATTTTTGGGAAAAGTTGTTTAGCAGTTATTTCAACTGAAATCGAATCTTAAAGATTGCATATTATTAGTAATATCAACTTTAAATAATTTATTAATAATAATGAATTAATAACATCAATTTAAATATCTTTGATTTAAAAGCATTTATACTTCTTATCTTCACTTATCTTTTTTATTTATCAGTTTATCTTCTTTTTTATATCAATTTTAATTAACTTTAATTTAAAACCATTTATCCTCTTTTAAGCTTTTTGCATCCAGTATTTACACGAATATTTTATTTACTTCTCAAAACTTTGAGGATAGTATGAAGAAAGTATGAAAACATTGAGGAAATGGCAACGGTGTCATATCTCAAGTAACAAAATAGGTCACAGAACACAATTTCGCTGGTTACTGCGCGGCTGCCACCTCCTCAGAACCGCGTGAAATAGAAGTCAGAGATTCCGATTACGATATGAGTTACAGAATACCGATCCAAACACAAAAATGACGCGATAGATATCAAACATTCCGATTTTGGGTAATTACGATTCGACTTGGTCATTTCTATTCGATTTGTTAAAAGTTACAGAATAGGGCTGAATGAATTTATGCGTTACTTTATGGACGCACTGTATATACCAACTTGACACCTTCAACAAAGCTATAGTTGTTCCATTTTATCTGTGCCCATGCGTATGATTCATTTTCAAACAAGTTAAATCAAAATATATATTGAAACGTACGTCGATATGTAGTATCATTGGTACATACTGTCAGTGGTAATAATTAGGAAATTGCTACTATCCCGTGGACGTATGTTATAAACTTATTTTATTGAAGTGGTTAATCTTGTTTCCCTATTGAGATTGATGGACTTAACATTAAACAGCCTGAACACCATACAGACTATTACTACGTAGTACCTATGAAGATAAATATAAAACGGTAATAAATAATTTAAAAAAAGTCACAACACCAAAGTTGTGACTTCTGTTTAGATTAATTAGTTAATTAAGTTTTGATTAATTAGTCTCCCACGTCTACTGCTATTTTAATATTAAATATCATGCAACTGCAGTAAATATTGCTTTTTATTATCACTAAATATATCCAAAAGTCAAATAGCGTTTTTCTAAAAAAAAATTAATGATCACATATGATTCACCGTTAAACAAATTATACTCATACGTTCATTGGATCATATACATAACCTCCGTTAACCGAAACATCGTTTAACCGAAGCGTCTATATAATAAAAATATAGCTGCAAAACATCGTCGTCAAAGGAAAATACAAAAGAAAATAGAATATTTTTTAAAAACACTGAACAACATTGTATTGCTTTGTTCTGTATTTACATATTCAAGAACATATTATTACGAAATCACCTCATAGTATTTTTTAATACCAACTTTGACCAAGAATACTATGTAATTTGATACAAGATGAATAAAAAAAGAATGATATTTTTAACCGAAATTCTTGTTATCCGAAACGGCCTCCCCCCTATTATTTCGGTTAACGGAAGTTTTACAAAGCAAATTGTATCATACATTGAATGTGCTTTGTAATCAAAATAATAACGGAATCCGGAATCTGAAAAGGAAACTGTCGGAAAAGCCAAAAGGCAGAGAAATGTGGAATGGTATGATGATTCGGAGGGTATGCCAAAAGAAGAAGAAGAAGAAGAATTATTTCATATTACGCCTCTTAAATTGTTTTGTATTCTTATTTCTATATAAAAATGATAAAAGACAATTATTTTATAATATACCTACCTAATAAACATTTTTGTATTGTTGTTTTACCCTACTGGTATAATATAAAACTAAGAGTACTGTGTAATATTTTACCAATTTTTTTCACACTTCAAAGTTGATGATTATTACAACACGCTCATATACTTATGTGTGATGATTATCATCACGTTCATTTTTAAAAATGCCTACAAAATAAGACCTACTCTTGAATCACATTTGATTCATGGACGTACGGATTAAGGTACGACTCCGACAACGACTGCAGGCGGTAACTACAAACGGCAGTTGCAGTTGTCGCCGTGAAAGACGTAACTACTTTGCACTATTAATTTTATATGAGACTGATTCCGACATCTGACTGCAACTGCGGCCCGGCAGAACGTCAGTTGCTGTGCTGGCCGACGGCAGACGACACTTGACCGAACACAGTACCGCGGTTAGTGCCGTCGTGAAGTTGGACGACATGGTGGTGTTAACAAACGAAGGGTACAGGTTCATAAAGAGCTAAGTCACCAAATATTCATTTCGTACAAAACGAAGTTTAAATTTTAAAACCAGTTATTGATAAATTATTGATGGTTATCATGAACTCTGTTGATTAGATCAGTTACTTGGGTAATTAATGAGACACACACAAGAAATTAAATTTATATTGATATTATTAAACATAGTACATAAGCCTTAATTGGCCAAACCACCAAACATTATTGGCCTAAAGGGGCTAAGTCCAAAAAAAAACAATTTAAAATGACGAACAGACAGAAGTTATTAATATAAAAAATTCTAATTCTTGATGAGGTTATCAAAAAATTTGTTTTGCTTCGTCACCACAGAATCGTTTTAGATCTTGTAGACATTTAAATTTTTTAGCTGAGATTGGTATCAAGCCTAAAAATAATGTTGTTTAATAATAGTATTTCACGACATATTTTTTTTATACCTGAATAAGAATAAGGAGGAAGTTCGAATTCATTTTGTAGTAGCACAGGTACCTTTCGCTTACTTTCTTTTTCCTTCAGTATTGCAGACTCCCATGCTCCATTATAGGACTTCCGGTAATATATTAGTCTACGATGTTCTTGACTTATTTCCAATTCTCGAATTGGGCGAGAACTGAACGGAAATTTCTTCAAATAATCTGTTTTAGTAGTAAAAAAATTCGTCCATGATCGAAAGTAGGATTGATCTACTTCCACAACGTCAAATGGCGATGGTTTTGCACGAGCACTTCTGAAAATTTCAACCCAATCGGAAGGAATCTCAGCTCGTTGTTTGGAGTTTATTAAGCCCATATTTTTATCCGGTTTCATGTAGGAATGTCCACGAATAGGGAAAGTAACTTTAACACAATCAAGTCTACGTGTATTGTGGACAATATAATGCAAAAAACGAAATATGGTTTAATTTTTATTCTGCCCCCCGCAGGAGCCACAGAATATTTCAAGCGATCTTACTTGTACATCGAGAAAATTCCATAGAAAGTCATTCAGCATTGAGCATACATCGTCGCTTCCCTTTTTGCCAAGTGTTTCCGGGTAAATGTAAAACACACTTTTTGCTGTAGATATAATATGGACATTAAAGGCATAGACGTTCAGCTGGCTCTTATAGTAAACATCGTTTGTTGTTATGTTTGGGACACTAAGATTTTTTCCAAAATCGAGACAAATAGCTTCGTGAGTCACAGAGGTTCGACTTTTTTCTTCGCAGCTCTTTTTCTACTGTAAAATGTCTCAGCCTTTTTTTTTGTGTACATCATTTTGTATTGTAAGCTGGCGTATTTCCTTTTGCAAAATGACTTTATATGTTCGTATATTGCTGCAAGAACATGGGATTCCAATTTTTTAGGATGGTTTTTATTTTCTCCCCTTTTATCTTTAGGAGCGACTTCAGTCATTTTTAGTGATTTTTGTAATATCTCCTATTTTTTTTTATTCCATGAATAGACATAAAAGCTTGTCTACAAATATTTATTTCTTTTAAGATATTATCAGTGCAAAAACGTACCCTGTAAGTATATGTAGCACTTCTCAAATTTGCTTCATCTTCATCTTTCCTAGGCCTTCTTCGGCGAATAGGAAGTACCGTAATCAATCCACATAAGTATGAGTTCTGCTCATTAATAGAAGTCAGTGTGTTAAAATTCTTCAGTATAGTTTTTCTTGCTTCTTCAGGCACATTTTGAAAACACTGTTTACGACAATTACAGGTTGCACCTACCTCGTGACTCTGCAGTCTAATTTTTTTCATGACATCTCTCATTCTGCCGTGCTTTTTCCTCTTTTTTAATTCATTCTGTCTAGGCACTACTTCACTCTCGTCTCCACTACTATTGTTTTCTGTATTCATTGTTATTTACTTTTAAATCACTTGGAAAACAATGAAAACACTAAAAACACTAACTACACAGACGAACCTAACTAAACTGCACGTGTTTATTAGCTGTTTACATGGACTTTACCCTTTTAGGACCTGTTTGATGAGGACTTGCCCCCTATTGGCGGTGTATGCGTAATTTACGAATTAGCATTTCACAGGTACTGAGCGCTTTTAAGACATCTACAAGCCACTGGCCACTTCTACGTTAAAATTGCTACAAGATGGCACCACTAGCTCTATTTTTACTAAAATTGCGACTTGCCCCCTTTTGGACCTGTACCCTTCAAACTGTTTATTCGACTGCAAAAATGCGAATTCTAAAAATTCACATATGAAAGAAATTGTTTGGAAGGATAACACGCAGCCTCAGCACAGGACAGTACAGAAGAGGCTCCTGTCACGCATTCTGAATATAATATTCAACAAGCTAATGACATCAAGCTAGCATGACTACTAAAAGTTATGTACGTACTTCTATCAAAGCTGACCAGCAACTCGGCAGTAAAAAACGTCGTCGAAATAGTAAAGAAGATATTTTATCTTATATGAGCGAACAAGAAAATTTACGCCTTTCGGTAATAAAAAATCCATCGCAGAGTAGTGATTAATTTTTTGGAGTGAATTAGGCTACTGGCAAGTCAATCGCCACGTATTTCGTAGCTCCGAACAAATCGTTTGATTTTGTATAACATACTAATTATTAATTCATTAGACATAAACTATCCTATTAAGTGCAATAAACTCTACAAAAAGTGCTAATTAGTCAGTGTAAAATTTGCAATCTAAAGTGCCTTTTGGAACAGTTTTTGTGAGTACATTTTATCATATTCGTAAACCTTATCAGCATATTCACAGTAAAAACTTTACAATGCCTACGTCACCTAATTGTGGGAATTGTTTAAAACCGATACCTGCCAACGATCGAAAACTTCAGTGCGATGGATGTAAACGACAAATTCACATGGGCTGCACAGAGGTTTCACTTGACGATCGGGTAACCAGACAGAAAGTTCGTGGTATTTGTATTCTGTGCAACTCTTCTAACACAAACGTTGCTAACATTTCTCAAATTAAGGATCTTTTATCTTATCTCAAATTAGATATTAACAGTAAAATGGATGCATTTGATAATAAACTGGCCGAATCAAATGAAAAATTGAAGCAGATTGACTCTCTTAAATCAGTAGAATTTGCGGATAATATAGCTAACGAAGCTGTTGATCGTATTACAAGAGCCAAAAATGTGTTAATCAGAGGCGTCCCCGAAGTGGGTTCTACATCTCAGGCTAAAAAAGATCATGACAATAATGTTATTACATCGGTATTGAGTTCTGTTGGGTGTCAAGAAACTCCGCTGAGTTTTTACAGGGTTGGCAAACCAAATCAACGTTTCCCTCGTATGTTAAAAGTGGTTATGTCTTCCGACTATTTTGCTAAATAAATTCTACGCAACAAATCCAAGCTTCTAGAAGATAAAGACACTGAATCCTTCTCCATAATTGACGACAAAACTCCAATTCAACAACAACGTCTGAAAGACCTTCGAAGCGAACTGGAAACTAGAAAAAACAATGGTGAACGGGACTTGACAATTAAGTACATCCAAGGCATTCCTAAAATTACTACATTTCGCCATTGACCCAAACTCCTCTATGTTCAACGATTGGCTACTTCTTTATACAAACATTGCTTCACTTAATGCTAAATTTACTGAATTTGTATGTAATATTCAATTAATAACACCTCATATTATCTGTATAGCTGAAAGTTGGTTGAATAATAATATTCCTGACTCTTTAATTGCCATACCTAGTTACACTATTTATCGTAAAGACCGACAAAATCGCGTAGGAGGTGGGGTCTGTATTTATCTTTCGGAGTTAATTACTAATAACTTTTCTATTTGTGCTAAAGATATTCAGACTGCCGGATTAGATATTCTTCACCTGACTATCACCAGAAATTCATTTACCATGAATCTAATTTGCTTGTATCGTCCCCCTGATACCCAACCAGGAACTGATAATCTTTTTATTGAATTACTTGAGGAAATATCACTTCTTGACAATCTTGTTATCGTAGGTGACTTTAACTTTCCCGATATCTCATGGCCAGCTATTTCGTTAACTGACGGTGTTAGCTCTCATAATTTATTTAAAAATTTTATTATAAATTCCAACCTGTCGCAACTTATCACCAAACCTACTAGATTTAGACTTAATAATCAACCATCAACGGTCGACCTGGTAATTACAAACGAAGAACAATTAATTTCAACGATAGACATATCTTCTCCAATTGGAAAATCCGATCATGCAGTGATAACTTTCCACATTCAGTTTAACTTATCGAAAAGTCTTAACAAAATGTATACAAAGACTATAACAGTTACAGATTTCTTTAAAGTTAATTCCGCTTTACATCAACTTAATTGGAATAACCTTTTTCATAACTTAATCGATCCCTCGTCAATGTGGGACACTTTTCTTGACACTACAACTAGAACTATTTCAGTTCATACAACTGAACGTCAGCTGTTTAGAAATCAATTAAAACCTTGGATCAACCTTGCCGCTACACGCTTAATTCGACATAAACGGAAGCTTCGGCAATCTTATAAACGCACAGGTTCCCTTGATGATTTTCTTGTTCACCGTAGATTTTCCAATAGAGTAAAACAATCTTTGCTAAACCTAAGGAAAGATTTTGAAGAATCTATCATTGCAAGTGATAATAATAAGAAAATTTTCCGGTACATTCGCACATCTTTATCGTCTAAAGTCTCCATACCATTGCTTCAAAAAGCCGACGGGTCTTTATGTTCTTCGAATAAAGAATCCTCTGATGCTTTATCGCTGTTTTTCACTCAGGTTTTTACAGATGAACCTAATGATGCCGTTCCTCAAATAATGTGTCCACGTTTGCATGCAACTCTTAATGACATCTCTTTCACACCGGAGGTAATTAAACAACATTTACGGAAACTACGCAACAATTCATCGCCTGGTTTGGACGGACTAACCTCCTTTTTCCTAAAACAATGCGGAGATTCTGTAGCAATCCCTCTATCCCTTATGATGAATACTTCCTTTAATCAGGGTTATCTCCCTTCATCGTGGAAATTGGCTTCGGTTACTCCTATTTTTAAGAAAGGCAATAAACTTGATTGCAATAATTATCGGCCAATCAGCCTAGTACCTATTGTCAGCAAGATCATGGAAGCCATTATTTCTGAAGCTATGTCTGAGTTTCTCCTTCACGAAAATGTGATTCCTCACCAACAACATGGTTTTATTAAAGGTCGTTCAGCAATCACGAATTTACTCCATTGTGTTAACGATTGGTCGTCATCTTTAAACGATCGGCATCCTGTTGACGTAGTCTACTTAGACTTCTCCAAAGCTTTCGACCGTGTTCCCAAGCGTCGACTACTAGCTAAATTGGATCACTTTGGTATCCGCGGAAAGTTAAACTTTTGGATTCAGAATTTCCTATCTGATAGGTATTTCCGAGTTCGTGTTGGGGAAGCATATTCATCAGATAAACCTGTCAAGAGCGGAGTTCCACAAGGATCGGTACTTGGACCACTTCTCTTCTGTGTCTATACAAGCGAGCTTCCACTCATTATATCTAGTAAGGTTTCCATTTACGCTGATGATACCAAGTTGTACGTTAATCCTATTGTTAACCAACATGTTCTTCAACATGATCTCGATACAATATTGAAGTGGTCCTTGGAATGGTTACTTCCTCTAAACATTGAGAAATGCGTTGTACTACACATTGGCAAGAACAACCCGTCACTACCGTACTTTATAAATGGACATCCCTTAAGCTCGGTAACCTCCCACAACGACCTCAGAGTGATAATTAACAGTGACTTAAATTGGTCGGAGCATATTGTGTCGGTGTGTAAACGTGCAAACTCGAAACTATTTCTGATACGTAAGTGTTTTACACGTATTTCTTTAAATTCCATGTGCAGACTTTATTCAATATACGTCAGACCTACTCTTGAGTTTGCAGGACCGGTTTGGAATCCAGATCTCGCTCGTGACAAG
The DNA here is from genome assembly GCF_917563875.1 of Diabrotica virgifera virgifera. NCBI lineage: Eukaryota > Metazoa > Arthropoda > Insecta > Coleoptera > Chrysomelidae > Diabrotica > Diabrotica virgifera. The sequence continues at coordinate 190,961,620 of NC_065443.1, forward strand.
GTATTAATCGAAAATGTGCAGCGTAAAGCTACAAGACTCGCATTCGGCCGCGCAAGACCTTGTTATGAAGATAGACTCACCATGGCTCATCTAACGACTTTCGAGCGTCGACGTCTTCGAGGTGATCTAATTTTGTGCTTCCGAATTCTGAAATACAACTTTGGAAACCTAAATACCATGTTTACCATAAACCGAGATGATAGATTAAGAGGCCACCAATACAAATTAAAGAAGGAGCAGGCAATAGCACGGTCCAGAGTAAACTTCTTGCCTAACAGGATATTTAATATTTGGAATAATTTAGATCGAGACACCATATCAGCAACTACAGTGAATACGTTTAAAAACAGACTGGATACGACAATATTTCATACATAAAAATTGCACGATGTTAAATTTTCTATGGATATTTTACTAATATCTCTTATTTTATGTAACTGTCAGTAGTTATTTTACATTGTTATTTTTCTTTGTTTTTGGGCATAATAGGAGCTTGCTCCTCTGCCCTTACTTGTTATGTAATAGTAATAATAATAATAATAATAATAATTCAAGTCTTTTGCCAACCATACTGAACAGCTTTAACAAAACCTGCAACAAAAGTGCTTCAAATAAAAGCAAAACAGGAGCTCTTTCAAAACAGGACGTCTGTCATGGTAACAACTGTAACTGTCGTCTGCAGTTGCCGTTTGCAGTCACGCTCTTTGAATCATATATGATTCATTGGACAGTGTCAAGTTGTTAATATTACCTAAGGTTGAGAAATACGAAAATATCGAGTGAATTACATAAAAAACAACTAATATTTTTAATATATCGCACCTTTGGGCAAACAGTGATACAATTGCAAATTTTTCACAAATTGAGTTATCAACACTACGATATTAAATACTCGCCTTTATCTGGGGACCAAAAAGTCAGTACTTTTTTTTATTTAAGTGAAATATTATATTTATTTTTTATAAAAATAAAACCGAATCAACTTTATTGATAAATAAATAAAACTTTATTGATTTATAAAACCAAATAAAAAAATGCAAATAAACCAATAAACTGCCAGTCATTGAAAATTATAAACGTCAAAATTGAAAGCTATCAAAGACATTCCTTATTGTTTATCCTTGTTTAACTTATTGTGATTTCTATGGAAAAGCGGCTTAATTTTGCGATGCTAGTTTCTGTGAATAATTTCATGTATGGGAAAATATAGCGTGGAAGAACTATATCCTTGCAGTAGATATATTTTAAGATAAAAACTTTTCTCTATACATAGTATATATTTGCATTGTAAAAATTTTTAAAATTACCTCTGGAGCTATTGGTAAAAATTGTAAGCAATCTAAATTTTCATATTCTTCGTCAGAACTACAAAAAGCTGCTACAGGATCTACTGTCGATACATCTACCTACAATTAAAAAAAGATGCTCTCGGTTAATAAAGAATATAATAGTATCAAAGACTCTGAAATTGTGTTCTTGTGGCATCTTGATTCTCTAAGTTAAATATTATGTTTCGATGGGATTAAGGCATAATTAATTGTAATGAAAATTACATTTTTGACTACTGCTTAACGTTAAAAGATTATTTTAAAAATGTGTGAAAAATATAACCGAAAAGTTGTTAGTGGACTTTTTCATCACAGTCAATTATTGTGGCTTAATCCCATAAAAACATAATATTTATAATATTACACATGTATAAAATATTACACTTAGGTACTAACACATTTAATCAGATTACCTGCAGAAGTGTTCAAAAATTTTAGAAGAAATAAAAAAGAAGACTACGCATACGGGTCATATTACCCGTATGCACGCCAATGATGAATATAAAATTCTTAATTGTATGTAAATAATTGCGCAATACCCACCAAATTTCATTTGCATATCTCAACCGGTTTATAATAAATAAGTTTTTAAGAAAAATTTCAACACCCTGTATCTCGGAAACGAAGCATTTGGAGACAAACGTTTATAAAGCAAACTGCCATTTCTTTTTCACGTAGAATTATCCCTAAGAGCCCCCGCAGACTGCAGACTTTTTATCGGCCGATAGTTTAGTCGGATTGGGCTGTTAGTGCGCATACCGAGCCAACTAGTTGGTAAAGAGGGCGCACACTAACAACAACCGACCAACTATTCTTGAACGATTTAGCACTAAAGTTCATATTTGCCTGTTAAGTGAGTAGTCGCACAATGCAAAAATTATCCAGAAATGTTATCGCTCTCATACAACGGAGGAGGAAAACCAATAAGAGATTCCGAGAGTATTGAGTGCATCCAATTCACAGTGGAAGAAATAAGACGACGCGACGGTCAAAAGTAACAGATGTGATCCAAAAGATTGCCATGTTAAAATGGAACTGGGCAGGTCACATAGGAAGAATGGAAGACAACCGTTGAACGTAGCAAATTCTTGAATGGCAACCAAGGACAAGCAAAAGAAGTAGAGGCAGACCTCAAACAAGATGGACTGATGCCTTCAAATGAATGGCTGGTCACGAATGGGTGCAAAAAACAACAAACAGAAATTAATGGATACACTTAAGGGAGGCTTCCTTCTGGTGATGGATGGAATAGCTGTTGATGATGAATTCTCAATGATAGATTATTTAGTGGAAAATTCTACACAATGAATTCTAAATTAGATACCTATTGTGGTAGGGGAGCAAAGTATGCTAAATGTGCAGTAACTCGAGCGTTATGGGGACCTATTATTGGGTTGTGAAGAGTAGGTCCTTAAACCAAAAAAAGTTGAGTAAAGTTTTTCATTTCAGTGGGGGCTTTCCATTTTTAATTTAATTTTTCATTTCCAACAATCGTTTTTTTAGATTATAGCGCCATCTATCCATAATTCGAAAAAATGTATCGAAAAAAGTTACTTATTTTTACGTAAGGAATCAAAATCTGCAACAAAAAATGGGGGCTCCCATGTAAGATTTTAAAGTAATTAGATTTTTGAAATATACACTCAATACACTGTTTTGCATGTACTTAACTGACCTTATCTTAACCTGACGATTTCGAGTTTTTCTAAGAATAGATTTTTTTTTCGCCCCCCCCCCTTAATGAACTCCCCTGCATTAAGAGCCAATATATGGTAGAAGTACATTTTCAGGGTACAAGGTTTCTCCCCATGTAATAATCTGACGCGCTAGAGTAACTGCAAAAATTCCCGCTTGGGCTCCCTTGCCATTGGTAGTATTCTAAATTACTTGATTAGGGGGCGTTCAAGTATTACGTAACGCAGTTAGGGGGAGGGCGGTATTGTACAACGTTACGGCGGCGTATTGTTTTTTAACTTAAATAATAAAAAAAACTACAGAATCAAAATCTCCCAACTTTCGTTTATTTTTTACGGTGAACCCCTGGATTGTACCTTCGTTTAGTATCAAATGGAAACTTGGGTGTTACGTAACGTTTAGGCAGGGGGAGGGGGGTACAGAAAAACGTTACGGCGCGTTACAACGGGGGAGGGGGGTCAAAAATCTTAAACGTTCAAATATTGCGTTACGTAATACTTGAACGCTCCCTTACTAGGCGGATAAGATTCAGTGAAATAATAATTAAATATATGTTTTTTAAACACAAAATATTTTTACTAGATCTGTCTAGTCTGAAAATTTTTAAAAGGTCTGACAACTTGCTAAGTTTTCAGACTAACCTAGTAAAAACTTGTGAAGATTTCAGTTTTTTTCAAGAGCAAAATATTTTTTTTTAATTTCTTCAGTTATTCCGAACGAAATTTTTGACAAACTCTGAGATGCAACAAGAAAAGAGTTATAAGAACAGTAGTATGAATATTTGTGACAAAATAAAAACATTAATAGTAGTTTAAAATACAATTATTATTTGTTTGTTTGTTTAACATATAACAATTACATATAACATAGTCCTGGATCCCGCGTACCAAAGAAAAGTTTATTAATAGCAAGATGAAAATTCGTTAATAGCTTAACGGTGTCATGTGTGACAAACTTTGACGTATGGGAACACTGGACCAGGAGAATTTTTAATTGTGGAGCATAATAAACGTGTCGTCCTGACAAGTTTATGATTGTGAAAAATAGCAAGTTGTTTTTAAGTTTATTCAATAGCCACAGTTATACAGGGTGTCCCGAAAAGATTGGTCATAAATTATACCACAGATTCTGGGGTCAAAAATAGGTTGATTGAACCTCACTTACCTATATACAATAGTGCACACAAAAAAAGTTACAGCCCTTTGAAGTTACAAAATGAAAATCGATTTTTTTTCATATATCGAAAACTCTTAGAGATTTTTTATTGAAAATTGACAAGTGGCATTTTTACGACAGCAATAGCTTAAAAAAAATTAAGTAAAATTTGTGCACCCCATACAAATTTTATGGAGGTTTGGTTCCCTTAGACCCCCCCAAACTTTTGTGTACGTTCCAATTAAATTATTATTGTGGCACTATTAGTTAAACACATTATTTTTAAAACTTTTTTGCCTCTTAATACTTTTTCGATAAGCCAGTGTTTATCGAGATATTTTGAATATTTGTCGAATCCACCACATATTTGTATATGGTTAAGTACGGTTATAGAGACCTGTTAATAATCTGAAAATTTATTTATAATTTACATTTTTAGGTATATTTTGAAAAAGAAGCTACATCTCGATAAAAGGTGACTTATGAACAAAAGACTAAGAGACAAAAGTTTTAAAAACACTGTGTTTAACTAATTGTACCACAATAATAGTTTAATTGGAACGTACACAAACATTAGGGGGGTTTAAAGGAACAAAACCCCCATAAAATTTTTACGTAAATATATTGAAAAAGAAGCCGCATCTCAATAAAAACTGGCTTATCGAAAAAATACTAAGAGGCAAAAAAGTTTTAAAAACGTTGTGTTTAACTAATGGTACCACAATAATGAATTAATTGGAACGTACACAAAAGTTTGGGGGGTTTAAGGGAACAAAATCCCCATAAATTTTTTATGGGGTGGACAAATTTCACTATAATTTTGTTTTAAGATGTTCCTGACATAAGAATTATACATGTCCATTTTCAATAAAAAATCTCTAATAGTTTTCGATATATTGAAAAAAATCGATTTTCATTTTGTACCTTCAAAGGGCTGTAACTTTTTTTGTAAGCACATTTGTACTAAGGTAAGTTAGGTTCAATCGAACTATTTTTGACCCCAGAATGTGTGGTATAATTTATGACCATTCTTTTCGGGACACCCTGTATAATATATGAGAAAATGTTTGTCCGAGAAAAATGGTGGTCATTTAAACGAGTCCGACACGTATCACAGGAATTATGTTGGTGATAAATAGCAGTCTGATTTTTGCATGAGAGTTTAATGAAAGGTTAAAAAAATCAATTGGAAGTTCTGCCCGACAAAATTAATGGGAAGTTTTTGTAGTCCGACGTTCTAAACATGTAAGATATAGACAAAAATGCAGTTATAAATAGCTTTCCGACAAAAACGAATTTTAATTAAGTAAATTATTCCTTACAGAGAATGACTGTTGTCGGAGAAAAATAAGGGGTAGATTTCGTAGTCGGAAAATAAAAAAAAAATAATTTTGAAATTTCAGTAACAGGTGATTATTATATGTCAAAAGTACCTACAATAATAATCTTGTGATTTATCTCAATAATAATAATCTTTTGATTTATCTCAAAATCATTTAGGTACATCACCGTAATACATTCATAGATATAATAACTGTGCATCGAGGTGTAATGCCAATATTAAGGATTGAGTGGTCTAGCCATCTTTGTCTGTAGCCATCTTTGTCTGTCACATGCGCGGGACCGCTTGGTTAAAAGAGACAGATAGTAGTCGGAAAATTAAAAAAAAATAATTTTGAAATTTCAGTAACAGGTGATTATTCTATGTCAAAAGTACCTACAATAATAATCTTTTGATTTATCTCAATAATAATATTTTGATTTATCTCAAAATCATTTAGGTACATCACCGTAATACATTCATAGATATAATAACTGTGCATCGAGGTGTAATGCCAATATTAAGGATTGAGTGGTCTAGCCATCTTTGTCTGTCACATGCGCGGGATCGCTTGGTTAAAAGAGACAGATAGACAACCGATCGACTGCTTCCGCGTTACGCTTTTTGCTCTGTATTACCTGTCTACACTTAATAATATGTCTATGAATACATTGCCATTTAAGATTATTATAGTTCAAGCTACAGAGACTAAAAACTGTCACTTTTGACAATATTTCATAATAAATTGCAATCGTAACTTCAAACTTAAACTACTCGATTTATTTTGGCAGCAAATTATTTCTAGCCATGTGTCATATTACATTATATATTTCATTTGTAGAAATTTGAGAAAAATTACGATATAGAATTTTAATAAGTAATTTATTTAGGTACCCTTCTTCAATCCAAGCCATTTTTTAACTAAAAAAGCATTATAGCATGAAGAATGATATCCAATAGAATTTTCACAATTATCTGGCAACTGAATCTCATTGAATTGATGACCAAGTATTTTACGAATATAAAATGTTCGACAATTAATTACTCAAAAATGCTCCGTTGAATTTTTTCACTTTTTCATTTGGTGGCTTAAAATTTAAACTGTTCACACTCAAAAACAGACGCAAAATACTCAACAGTTAATATAAATTTTAATTTCCAACACACGAGGCAAACAGAAAGTCAGAGACCATATTATACTTTCAAATACTACTTTGTATAGAGCACAAAAGTCACACAGACAAATGCAGCCTTCTACATACACATACTTCTAAGCATGTGTCATATTTACGTCTATGCTTATAAGCACCGAATTTTTACACTCTTCACATTTTTCTAAGTCGTTTACAGGGTTATGATTTGATTATGGAAAAAAAATGTATACAACGTTTTTTGACAATGTCAAAAAAACGTCAAAAGTGAAAACCAATATTTTAAATTTCTCCGAAGAAAATATTAGTTTTTAGCGTTTTTTTTTTCATTAAAGTTCTACTGTAGTTCACCTACGATTCAGACGTGTTTATCAGCAAGAGTAAAACCAAATTAAACAATATCCGATTAAAATTGTGTCTTAAAATAGTTGTTCAAATTTGGTGGTATATAAGGAAGTTTGGATAGAGTGTTCAAAACCAATTAAATGGACCTGCAAGTCGGGGGGAAACCCCCTGACCCTGTACCCCCAGATATACCTCAAAAAAAGATAAGTTTAATTAAAGATGTAAGTATGGATATTTATCCAGTCGGACAGGTGACAACCTTTAATAAAAATAACATTTGTAATGAAAATAATCCGGTAAGTACTGATAATAATTTATTAATTAATCAAAATTCGTCAACAAATGATAAAATCGACAATATTATGTCAAAAGAAAGAGAGGAATTTGTGTATGTAAGTACTGATTTAGGGCCATACCATATTTATGTTGAAAATAATACAGCTGAATTCAAAGGCAAATTAAATGCTCTCAAAATTGGAGATATAATTCTCTCTAACTTCCCGCAAATAGATAACAAAATTATTAGTATTGATTCTATAGGTCGGAATAGGATTAGAATCAAGTTACAAGATTATAAATCAGCGAATTTTCTAATAACTCATAAAAATGTTGTTCTGAAGCTATTTTCTTGTGGCATTTTTACAATTTTAACTATTTAGAATGGGAAATAAGCCACAATATTATTAAAAAATGATTTTTATTAACGTTTCGACGCCCAAATCGGGTGCCGTTGTCAAAATACAAAATACTATTAATATAAACAAAAATGTTGTTGCTTAGTAAAAAAATTCTTCTAATAATTTATTTAATTTGACTCATTTATATCGGCAATTCAGATACATATGATACATTTTAAAGTAGATGACTTTAAAATGATATTGCCAATATTTATGAGTTGCGTTCCTGGGACGACTTTACTGAAAGATAGTTCATTCGATTACATGAGATTTGGGCGTCGAAACGTTAATAAAAATCATTTTTTAATAATATTGTGGCTTATTTCCCATTCTAAATAGTTAAAACTCATAAAAACGATAACATTTTTGTTAAAAATAACTTTGTATTGTACATTCCAAAATTTATTCTCCATAGACAGGGCGTCATTAGAGATATTGAACAAGACTTTTCGGATGAGTATATAAAAGGTAAAATAAAACCATTTGATCAACATTGCAATTTTGAAGTTTCTAACGTCAAAAGAATAAACCGTAAAGTAGAAAAAATTACAGATGAAGGTAAGTCAATAGAATATGTTGCTACTAAATCTTGCATTGTTACTTTTAAATCCCAAATTTTGCCAAAATATATTTCTATTAATAAGGTTATTAAGGAAGTAGAACCCTACAAACAAAAGGTACTATTATGTTATAACTGCCTCCGTTTCGGCCACCTAGGTAGTCAGTGTAGAAGTAGACCGAGATGTAGTAAATGTCAGGAATCCCACACCACAAAAGATTGTACTAGTACTGACTACCTACCACGTTGCTTTAGCTGTCAAGGAAATCACCTTACAACTAATTTATCTTCTTGTCCAGAATTTAAAAGGCAAAAAATTGTGAAGGAGACCATGAGTTCTTCCAATGTTAATTTCTTTGATGCAAATAAACAGGTCCCAAAAAATACATACGCCAACATAGTCGCTCTTAATACCTCTGCCATGGAAAATAGTGTAATTTCCTCGACAAATTATCCCCAACGGATTCAATCTGGACTTACCCCATCTAGCATAATACAGTCTCATTCTTCTCAACCACAATTCTCGCAGACCCAGAATTTACAACCCAAATCGTATAAAAATAATTTTACTAATTACATGTTTTCTTCTCCTACATCTTCAAGCCCAAACAAAAGGCACAGGCTAATTAGCCCTAATCCCATTGAAATTTCAAGACAAGAAATTCTTTCTAAACCAAACTCATCTTTTGTCTCGGGAGGAATTTTTAATAGTCAACATTATTTAAAAAACTCAGTTGGAGTAAAATCACAATCAGAGGAATTAAATTCAACAATAAGTTTAGTTTTAGAAGTAGTTCTCAATATTATAAATAATATAAAACAAACAAACAATTTTAATGTATCAGAGTCAGAAATAGTTCAATTAATTAGTAATCATGTAAACCAACCCTTGTCTTCAAATTCGCAGACATCACAAATATGAATATGCTGCAATGGAATTGTCGTTCAGCAGTAGCTAATAAAGTAAATTTAGAATATCTGCTATATCAAAATCAAATTTCCATAGCATTACTCTCAGAAACCTGGTTTAAATCAAAATACTATTATAATTTTAAAGGTTATAATTGCTTTAGATCAGATCGTGCAGACGGGTATGGTGGAACTGCCATTTTATTAAAATCAAACATAAGATGTGAAGAAATAAATCTTAAAAATAGACATCCTTTCACTCATAAATGTATTTCAGTTCAAATTTTTCGAAACAAAAATCCTATTACTATTGTCTCAGTATACATTGAACCAAAAACCCAGATATCTGAAAGACAATGGTTGGAATTCTTTACAGATATTCCTAAGCCTTTTATTATTGGTGGCGATTTTAATGCCCACAGTATCGCATGGGGCTGTGAAATTGAAGACAATTATGGTAAAAAACTTTTAGAAAGTATTGATCATTGTAATTTGATATGTCTGAATGATGGGTCGCCCACATTAGCAACTAGTAACAGTCCATCTGCTATTGACTTAACATTTTGTACTCAAGATCTTTCAAATTTTTTAACGTGGAGTGTCTTACAAGATCCTCATGGATCCAATCATCTTCCGATTATCATAAACATGGAAACAGATAATATAACTTCATCTCCAACTGAAAACTTTTCATAAGATCTGGAATCTTAACAAGGCCGATTGGGACTTATACACCTCTGTACTAGAAGCTGAAAATTCTCCCGGTAATTATCAACAGTTAATAGCAAACATCAATAAAGCAGCCAATTTAGCAATACCGAAGTTTTCATCTAACGTCATACATAAGAGACAAATCTCAAACCAATGGTGGTGCGAAAGTTGTAAAACTGCTGCTGATAACCGTAAAATTGCATACGGAAAATATAAACAAAACCCTACAAGGAATAATTTATTTGAATTTAAGAGACTTGATGCTGTCGCAAAAAAACTCTTCAAGCAAAAGAAAAAACAGAATTGGATAGAGTACTGCGAAAGCCTTAACTCCAAAACAAAAATCAGTGAAGTATGGAAGAAAGTAAACGCCTTTAAAAACCGCAAACAGTCCAACAAGTTTCCAATAAATCCAAATTCAAGCTGGCTAGATGAATTTCATAATAAAATATCTCCTCAGTGGGTACCTTCCCAATATTTTCCAGAATACAGCGAAACAGTTTCAAGGGATAAGTTTGGCTTAGAACAACCATTTAAATTGTGGGAGTTAGATCGAGTACTTAGTCAACAAAATAGCAGTGCTCCAGGTAAAGACAATATTTCATATTCCATGATATACCATATACCACTTCAATATAAAATATCATTATTACATATTTTTAATGAAATTTGGAATGACACGTCACAAATTCCAGAGAGTTGGAAGGAATATATTCTAATACCTATTAAAAAACCTGGAAAACCAGAAAATTCTTATAGTTCATATAGACCAATATCCCTAGCTTCTTGCTTCCTAAAGACGTTAGAAAGATTAATAAAAAATAGAATTGAACACTGGTTAGAGCAAGAAGATATTTTCCCAAAATCTCAATATGGATTTCGAAAATCAAAATCAACTCAAGATGCGATAACTTCCTTAGTCTCATCTATACTAATAAACTTTACTGATAATGCGTATACTATGGCTGCTTTTCTAGATGTCTCTTCTGCATTCGATTCCGTTAATTTGGACATTATGTATAAAAAACTAGTAGACAATGGTTTTCCCATCAACTTAGCTAGATTTCTGAGGACACTGTACACTAATAGATGGACGGTTTTAAAAATCAACAATTCCATCTCCACTCCACGTCTTACAAATATAGGACTACCACAGGGTAGCATATTAAGTCCAATGTTATATATTTTATATAATATTGATTTAGAAAATTGTATTAATAGCACAACAAAGATTATTCAATATGCTGATGATGTAGTAGTTTACACATCCCACAAATCATTGGATATATGTAAAAATAATTTTAATGTCTCAATTAAGGCTGTTCTTAATCACTATCAAAATATTGGTTTAGCAATATCAGAATCTAAAACAGAAATTTGCATTTTCTCCAGAAATCGTCAAATTCCACAGGGTCATTTGGCAGTAGGTCAAATTCAATATCCTATTAAAAATTGTATAAAATATCTCGGTACTTATTTGGATAGAAAACTTCTATGGAAGGATCACATGCATCATATCATAAAAAAGTCTGAAAATGCAATGAATATTCTACGAGCCTTTTGTAGAACTAATTGGGGTGCCGATCCAAATATAGCACTTTTATTTTACCGTACTATGATTCGTCCTATTTTCGATTACAGTTGTCATCTGTATGGAACTGCTGCAAACACACATTTGAATAAATTAGAAATACAAAAAAATAAATGTCTTCGACTTTGTCTTGGATATTTGAAGTCTACACCCGTTAATATAATGGAAGTTGAGGCGATAGAACCACCCCTGGAATTTCGACGACAGTTTTTAAGTGATAAATTTATTACTAGAGCTATAGGAAAAAATACAAACTATCTGCAGGATATACATAAGTTATCAATTTTAGATCTAACTCATAAATATTGGACAAAGAAAAAATGTCCCCTTCTTGTAGATAGTTACTTGAAAATATCTCAATACCGAAGTACTTTCTATACTTATGAAAATCAAGTTTCACCTATGTATTCCCATGTATTAGAAGAAATTTTCTCAAAACAAATTAATACTTTTTTTATGGATATTAATTTAAATCCAGCCGTTTTTCAATCATTTATACTTCATAAATGGCCACATTATCAGTTTTACTATACAGATGGATCCAAAGTACAAAACAAAGTAGGATGTGCAATAATCAATATTCAAAGTGGATTTAAAAAATTATTCAAATTGCCTTGTGAATCATCGATATACACCGCTGAAATGATAGCGATACTTTTTGCTTTAAGACACATATTTAGTAACGAACCCTATAGCTCCATAATATTTACAGACAGTAAGAGTGTCGTTGATAGACTAACTAACGTACATAAGTACCAACAACTCAATCATATAGAACTGGAAATTATGACTCTTTATAATAAAATTGCAAATTTAGGAAAAAACATCATTATATCATGGATAAAGGGACACGCAGGCATTAGGGGTAACGAAATAGTAGACAGGCTAGCCAAATCCGCCCTAGAAATAGGCGAAGAACTTCCCATGAACTTACTACCCATTTCGGATATTGATATTATTAGTAGACGACACCAAAAAGAAAATTGGCAAAGGTATTATCGAAACACGAGAACTGGTAGTAATTACAAACAAATGCGACCTGAAATTCCCATTAAAAGATGGTTTCATTCTGTATCAAATCGCCATTTCATAAGAGTTATAAATAGATTGAGATGTAATCATGCTCTTACCCCCCTTCATATGTACAGTCTGGGTCTCACAGAGTCACCTAACTGTGAGTGTGGAAAAGAAGGTAATCTACTACATATTCTCCTCGAATGTTCACATCAATCAGTAAATATAAACAAATTTTATGATAATCTTAATATATTAAAAATTCCACTTCCCGTCTACCTGAACAATTTGATTTTTTCTGAAGAGATTAATATATTAAAAACAATTTACGAACATATCAAAAATTGTAAATATAGATTGTAGCAATAAAATTTACCCTGTATTTAAGAAATTTTGTTAAAACAAAGCAGGCATGTTTGTTAAAACAAAACAAACATGTTTGTTTTGTTGTTATTTTGTTTTAAATCCTGTAGATTTAAGTAATTATTGTATATTATAATTGAAAAAAGAAAAGAACAAAAAAAAAGATAAAAAGAAAAGAAAAAAAAACAAAAAAAAATAAAAAATGCAAAAAAAACAAAAAAAAATAAAAAATGCAAAAAAAAAAAAAAAAAAAACTAAGAAGATGTAAACCTCCGCGAGGATGAATCGGGTTTACGTCTTAGCGTAGTAAAAAAAACAATTTATAAAAAATAACAATAAAAAAATTAATAAAAAAAAACAAATTAACAATATAAAAAAATGCAAAAAAAAATACAAAAAAAATAAAAATTTACAAAAAAAAATGAACAACCAAAACAGAGTATTATTTAGATAATAATTGTAGATAATAATGTTAGTTTGTTATGTATTTAGAGTTAGAAATACAGAAAAAATTCCTCTGATTGAAAAATCAAATTTGTTTGTTTTTAAAATAACAAAATGTCTGGCTAATTGGCTCGGCCAAGGCCATCAAATTCACTCAAAAAAAAAAAAAACGTTTTTTGAAGGAAATTTTCCATACTTTCTGATGCGCCTAATTAGAAAACCCTAAGAGATTACTTTCACATGTTCTATGGCATTTTCTATTATTATTTTGAGAATATATAGAACAAATTCCCCCCAAAAAATATTTTTTTTTGTATACATGCATTTATACTTACCTCACTGTTTTTGGAGTGTGCATGTATGTATATAAAAATCAAATATGTGAAAATAAATAATAATATACAACTAAAATAGCTTTATCAATATGCAACTAAGTCATTTTGAAAAAATGATTTTTTAATTATTTCCTTCGATTTTCCCACACTTTTTGTCCGACATATAACTTTTTGAGTTACAAAATATAATTTGTACATAAAAAAAATCAAAATTAGCTTGCTATTTATCACCAGCATTTTTGTCTATATCTTACATGTTTAGAACGTCGGACTACGAAAACTTCCCATTAATTTTGTCGGACAGAACTTCTAATTGATTTTTTAACCTTTCATTAAACTCTCATTGCAAAAATCAGACTGCTATTTATCACCAACATAATTTCTGTGATGTGACATGTTCTACGAGTTGGACTCGTTAAAATCCCAACATTTTTGTGGGACAAAAATTTTTTAATATATTATATAACGTTGGATATTGAATAAACTTAAAAACAACTTGCTACTTTTCACAATCATAAACTTGTCAGGACGACACGTTTATCATGATCCACAATTAAAACTTCCCCTGTTCCAGTGTTCCCGTACATCAAAGTTTGTCCGACTTGACACCGTTAAGCTATTAACAAATTTTCAGCTTGTTATTAATAAACTTTTCTTTGGTACGTGGGATCCAGGACTAACGATTACAGTAGAATTTAGATGAATAACAATTAGAAAACAATTAGAATGAATATCAATAATGTTTTCATTTGTCTTTATATTCACACATGGACTATATTTTTCTATTTTTATTTTTAATCTTTTTAATTGATACCGATTACAAAAATTAAATATAGAACAAATGTACCTCTAAATCCGTATCTTCCTTGTCATCACCGCCACTTGCCACTGATTTATCCTCATCTTCTATGTCAAATTCACCTTCTCGTTCTTCATATTCAACATTTTCGTCTAATTCTTTGAAATCTGGAGCGAATGCTGACCAATTTTCAACTTGATTTTGAGCCCAAACACTTACAACACCTAGAGCAAAATAATTGGAACATATTCAAAAAGTGTACAAACAAGATATTTACAAAACAAATAATAAACAAATAACACAATCTGCTGATATAATAATAAAATAATAATCTGCTGATTACTCCTTCTTGCAGGGCAGGATCGTTCAGGCGGTAGAATGTCGGCCGGGGATCGAATCCCGGCGCCGGCGAGAACATTTAGATATTTTTAAATATCTTATGGCCCAAGGTCGATTCAGCCTAAATAAAATGAGTGCCTTTGGTTTGGTAAAACCAGGAGTAATAATAGGCGGTTGAAGCGTAGCACTGGCACTGTTACTTTCCTTGTATTCGCCATGTGCAAGTACTTGGAGGGGATACGAGAAACGATCGTGCGCGAATAGCGGAGAAATCTTGCAGCTTTTTTAAATAATTCATTGTCAATTGAAATTGTCAAAATGACGTATATTTCATATCTACTGTCAATGAAGAAGAAAAATTATATGTTGCTCCAAAATATTGATATATGCAATTATTATATAAAAGTAAATTTAATTAATTGTATTTTGCTTGTAGTAGTGCATTTTAATAATTAATTTTATTTACTACAAACAATTGTTTACCTTTTAATAACATAACCTTAATATTACTTTTTCTTCTTATAATTTTTTTGGGCTATGGCCTTGACAATTGTCCAGTAACCAGGACTAATATGATTGGCCAATATAATTAGAAGTGCGAAAAATGTTGCCGAGCTATGAAACCAGGTGTCGCTTTTCCGAACTTGCACGGTTCCAATACAAATACAAAAAGTTTATTTTGTCAAAAACAGAATATTACAATATACAACAGAAAATAAATAACAGTTTTAGACAAAAAAGGATCTTCTCACGATTATAAAACCGATTACAAAAAGTCCACCACAAAGGTAGACCTTTGCGAAAAGACCCAAATGAGAAGTAATATTTAATTAAATTTACGTATTAATACGGTAACAGTAGGAGCTCATTTTGTAGTGACAAAAGAAAAAATTAATAAACTAAACCAAAACTGAACTGTGTGGAAGGAGAAGGGCATTAACAAATCAAATAAGATAATATTTATATAACTTACTAAACCCAACGAAAGAGTGCCAAGGACGAGAAGCCGGACAGTGTGCAGATTCTCGACAGCCGGATAGATGGTAAAAAAATATTTAATGATTTAATTTAGTTAAGTTGTTCTTGTTATAACATGTTTTTATGTACTTTCTAAAGTTCAACAGAGACAAGTTTTTTGTTCTTGTTGGCAGCCCGTTCCACATTTTGACAGCTAGATAAGAAAATGATTTTTGGAAAGCCGCAGTTCTGTGACGCGGAAGAAGAAATGTTCCAGTGTTCCGTGTAGTATGTATTCTAGACAAAGCTGAAAATTTTTCTTTTAAATATGGAGGTTTCCCAGTCTTAACAATTTTGTATATAAAATTATACATATGTTGCCTTCTTCGATAAACCATTTTGAGGATGTTATGTTGATTAAGGTAAGGAGTTATATGGCGATTATACGGAATTCTATATGAAAATCTTACACAACTATTTTGGATTTTTTGGATTGACTTTTTAAGTAACCAAGATATAGAGTCGCCATAAATTACGTCACCATAATCAAACAGGGACAAGACAAGAGTGTTGCAGCAAAGACAATATTTTTGTACAGTGGAAGAATCTGAGAGAAGAGGATATGGGACTACTGATGAGGGGGAAACAACCCCCGAAACCGGTATAGACTCTTCCTGCACTCTCAGATTTGACCATAGTATTATGCAGCTGCTGCATTTTCGTATTGCAAAGAAACTGAGAATGTTTATACATTTTTAATTCATTTACTCTTTTGTTTGAGTATTAAGGAATCTTTCTTGTTGCGAGCTTTTACCACGCTGAGCAGATGAGTTGTGAATTATTTAAAATTCTCTCATCTTAATTTCCTCGGCATCCTGCATGATTTATAAATTTTGAAAATCTCAGGAAGTGTAACCAAAGAAAGTATTCCACCTGTTGTCAATCTGGTGGTATGGAGACGATATTTATATTGTCGTTTTCTGTGCTACTTCGATTGATAACTTACTTTGTTTTTCGGTAGATGGCCCTAGTTCATCCGTGACATTTCTTTCTTTGAAATTCGGAAAGGCCTAAATTGTGGTACGTGGAAGAATCTGAGAGAAGAGGATATGGGACTACTGATGAGGGGAAACAACCCCCGAAACCGGTATAGACTCTTCCTGCACTCTCAGATTTGACCATAGTATTATGCAGCTGCTGCATTTTCGTGTTGCAAAGAAATTGAGAATATTTATACATTTTAAAAAAAAATTGACTTAGTGCGTTCTGCTGGTATACCCTCGATATTTTTTCTGTAGTTGTTGAGCAATTTGAATTATAGTTTTTCCATTTTTATGATCATGAAAATGTTTTTTTCTTCACTGTAGCATCCCATTTATTTACTTTGTTAACAAGCTTGTTCGATCATTTCATTTCTTAGATTGTTGTAAAATGTTTTACCGGAGATTAGACAATCTAATTTCCATTTTTTTAGATTCAATTCTTCTTCTAATGCCGACTCCACTAATGAAGGTTGGCTATAACCATTGCAAATTCGTCTCTATCTTCTGCTTTTCTGAAAAGCGTCTGTATGTTTAACCCGGTCCAGTCGCGAATATTTTTCAGCCAGGATATTTGTCATCTACCAGGACCCCTTTTCCTTAGATTTTACCCTTCTTAATAAGCTGTAATAACTCATACTTATCATTTCTAAGTATGTGCCCCAAATATGCTGTTTTTCTCTTTTTAATGGTGGTCAAAAGTTCTCAGTCTCTTCCCATTCTGTACAACACCATTTCGTTCGTATCATGGTCAGAACTTCGTAATATGAATTATACTGAAATTACTTCGTATCCAGCATCGAAACAAAACGGACGTGTTGGCTCTCCATGTCTACAAAGAGTTTTTCAGTGCTGCAAATAAATTTATTAATAAACAATTGAAATAGATAAGATACATCGTTTCCGAACCGTTGAGTTGAACGAGAATGTATTTTTTCTCGTGTAATTAATAAACTCGAAAGTGATAAAATAGCAATTAGTGATAAAGTGATAATGGAATGAAAAAAAAAATACCAGATTTTCGACAGTCTGCGTAAGTAGGTAAATTTTATTTGATTATTTCATTCATAGGAGATTCTGACCAATAGAAAGCTACAGAAATCTAAATTAAATCGATAATTTTTGATAATTTCCCGTCGTCAAGTATATTACGTCAGATGCCCTTCGTTGCTACGAAAAAATACATTCAGTGACATTAATGACAATTAATCTTTTAAAAATTATAAAAGTGATGACTTTCAACCGTCAAATTAATATTTATAACAACTGTTTGTTTAATTGTACTAATTTGTACTTACATAAATCAATTACAATAAAATTTTGGTTTTGAACAGTTTTATTCACGAAATAATCGCAACAAATTGCACTCGATCTCTAAAATTAATATAGAATTTTAGAGCTCTTGTGCAATTACTACTGATAATTATTTTTGTTAAATCATTAAAAATTTCTGAATAGAAATTCCATATAAAACTGTGCTCGTGACGCAGTGTAAAATGGAAATTTAAGTAGAAATACAATAAAATGTTGTACAACCAAATTTATCCCAATCGCAAAATAAAGCGATATTATTACAACAGAATAATGTGCTTTTTCAAGAAAACTATCAACGTTCACAAAATAAACAAATGCTATTTAGCAGTTGGAAATCATCTGAGGCCGAGAAGAAGAAGGCCTTGGAAGCAACTCAACAACTACAAAACCAGCTAATTAACATGCAAAAAATGTTTGATGAATTAAACGAAAAATATACACTGCTCGAGAAAAAACTGTCTAACAATATCGATAAAGAGAAGGTTGAGTATCATACAGACGAAGATGAACTTGCTAGGAAACAGAGTGGATTCGTGCGAAAAACAGGAAAAAGAGGAAAATGGACACTTCCCTAACACCACCACGAGAAAAATATAACAACACAAAATAATTGAGAAACCCCCACCGATTATAGTAGAAGGGGAGAACAACTTTAACGATCTTCATGCTATGGTACTATCAAAACTCTCAAATAAAAGTAATCAACAACAAATCTATTAAAATTAATGTACAAAAAGAGGAAGATTTTAAACTGCTTACCGCAGCATTATATGATAAGAAATATTCATGGCATTCCTATGAAAACAAGCAACATAGGTCCATTAAAGTAATGGCCACTGGATTACATAATTCTGTAAAGCCTAATGATATTGTCCAAGCACTGAGGACACGTGGCTACAAGCTCATCGAAGCTACACCCAAGCTAAAGTATAATAGTAAACAACCTTTTAATATGTTCATGTTATCATTTAGACACGATCGAAATATCGATAAAATATTCATAATTTCGATATATTACAAGTTAGAGTTCAGATTTTGCCGTTAAGAAAATCCAGACTCGTGCCTCAATGCAAAAATGCCAAGCTTTTGGCCATACGCAAAAATATTGTGCAAAGCAACCACGATGTGTGTCAAATACTCGTGGGTCAGTGGAGTAGGCTCCTCAGATAATGGAAACACCAACAGCAATTATAGAATTTATTTAGAACACCGACACTAGGGTAGTTACCCCGGGAGAACGTTGAGTACTAATTTTGACTTGTACGAGATTTAGTTGAAGACTCTATTTGATGCTACATATTGATTTTAGTGAATGAAGGTAAAGGCACCTCTGGCCTGGTTGAAGTAATTCTTGAGAATAATTCTAAAAATGTATTATTTCTTGTTGGCAACATGAATTGGGTCATGGCCCACACGACAACAAGTTTAATTAGTCAGCTAAATTATGTCCATTGCCAAAATATTGTTTATAAATTGCAACAATTAAACAAATGAAATATTCCGCACATGTTTAAATATGAAAACAAATTGGTTCGTGTGATGTACGGGGTGATAAAAAATATACTGTTCAATATCGGATATGAATAATGAATATTTGATATTGGACAATGTGTTAGATGTACCAGAAGCATATTTACAGATGTTAGCGTGTGTAGACACCAGGGTGTTGAAATCAGTTAGGGTTTGGAAAAACAGTATATTTACAGATGCTGGCGTGTGTAGACACCAGGGTATTGAAATCAGTTAGGGTTTGGAAAAACAGTACATTTACAGATGCTAGCGTGTGTTGACAGCAGGGTGTTGAAATCAATTAGGGTTTGGAAAACAGTACATTTACAAATACTAACAGATTTGGACACCAGAGTGTTGAAACCAGCTAGCTTTTTTAGTGGCTATACATGCATAGATGCAAACGGCTATTGACATTGATTTTATATAGTATATTTATTTATTTATTTATTTACGGGCCTTACCCATTATTACAGAATAATTACAGAGCTAAAATATACATTAAACTTCAAAATAAATTATAAAAATATGTAAATATACTTAATCACAATCACAAAATGGTAACATTACACAGACATTATCACAGGTAATAAATTGACAAATATTATTTGGACACTTAACACTAAATCACCTAGCTACCCATAAATATACTTATAAATTTATAAATTAGTGTTCTTCCCCAAGCGTTAAATCCTTAATAAAGCACACAAAGCGACTTTGACTTATACTGAAATCAATGTTCGGAGATAAGTTATTGGCTGTCCTTACAGACCTTGAACTAAAACTATTAAACTTTACATTAGTTCTACATAAAGGTTGTTGAAACATGAGGTGAAATCTAGTATTCCTTGACGGCACTGCCAAACCAATACAGTATAGTAGATCTGGGCAATCAGCAATACCATTAAAAACTTTGTATAAATTCTGTAAGTCCCTACATTGCCTGCGAATCTGGAGAGGAGGGAGAGAAAATCTCGTGTGAATTGAATCATAGTTGTAATGGTAGTTGTCAGGGGGATCCACACCAGCCTTAAAGGCCAAATACCGCAAAAATCTTCTTTGCACTTGTTCTAATTTGTGTACATGGCATGTATAGAGGGGATTCCAGACTGAAGAACCATACTCTAATAGGGGTCTGACCAATGAACAATACAATAGGCGGATTGCCGAGAGATTTGTGAAATCTCTTGTAGATCTCTTGACAAAGCCAACCATTTTAAGAGCTCTAGAAACAATCTCTGCGATATGAAATCTGAAGGATAGAGCATTGTCAAATAAGACTCCAAGATCCTTAGTAGCTGACATATTGATCAAGATGGTGTTAGAAATTTCATAGGGACAAGTCAAGGGGATACGCCTTTTAGAGAAATACATAGTGAGGCATTTTTTTGGGTTTAAATCCATGCAATTTCTTTCACACCAGTCCACAAGTCTGGACAAATCTGACTGCAAGTTGATACAATCAGTGGTAGAAGAGACAGTTTTGAAGCATTTTAGGTCATCAAACATAGAAATTCGGAATATTGAAAGCAACTCTGGATGTCATTTATAAAGATGTTAAATAACAAGGGTCCCAAATGAGACCCTTGAGGCACACCAGAAGGTACTTTTATCTCCTTAGATTTAAAGCCTTTGACCTTTACTATTTGAGATCTATCAGACAAATAGCTGCCGATCCAGCTCAACAAACTACCACCCAAACCTGCTGTCCTCAGCTTATCCAATAAAATTGTATGATTTACCCTGTCAAATGCCTTAGAAAAGTCAGTGTATATACTGTGTACCTCACCACCACCATCCAAGACACCTGACAGAAACTCACTGTAAACTAGTAAATTAAGCTCAGTAGACCTTCCATTTAGAAATCCATACTGCTGGGGTATTATTGTTGATGATAACACTGATGTAAGATATTTTGTTACTATTTTTTCAAATAGTTTTGGAATTACATTTAAATTGCAAACTGGCCTATAATTGCACACATCAGCTTTATTTCCTGATTTGTATATGGGGGTCAAGAAGCTAGTCTTCCAAAACTCAGGAAAATAACCAGACTTTAAAGAAGAGTTAAATATCATATAGAGAGGACGAGAAAGTACGAAACTACATGATTTTAGAATAATGGGGGGTATTCCATCTGGCCCTGGACTCTTGTTGGTATTTAGATTACAAATCTCTTCATAAATTGTTGAAATACTGATTTGAAGATCATTTATGCTGATATCATTAAAAGATAAAGATTCAACCGCCTGACAAACTTTTGTTGAGTAAACAGTTTTAAAATAATCTGCAAATAGATCTGGAAGATCAGGCCCCAGTTGGCAACTCACCTCGTTGTAAAACATTTCAGATGGTAAATCATTAGATTTTCGTTGTGAGTCGACATAGGACCAGAATTTTTTCACATTACTCTCATTGACAATAGCATTTTCCGAGCTGGACACAAATTCATTGTAACAAGTTTTAGATAGGACTTTATATTGTGATCTTAATCTTGAAAAAGTAATATAATCAAACCTACTCCCAGATTCTTTAAATGCTTTGTGTGCTTGCTTTTTTAAAATAATAACATTTTTTAATTCTTGAGAGAACCATCTTGGAAAGTATCCTTGAGACACTTTCTTTTGTGGTACTACCATGTGTATAACTGTGTAAAGAACATCATAAAAAATATTAAGCATGTCATTGATAGAATGTTTTAATAATATCATGTCCCAATTAACCTCTTCAAGATAGCTATTTAACAAATTAAAGTCTGCTAACTTGAAGTCATAATAATATTCATCCTTGGTTGCATTAATTAAATTAGTATGACTATCTGATATTCTTAATGTTATATTCAGGGCTGGATGGTAACTATCCTCGGGGACCAGAGCATCATCTGCCAAAGTCACAACTACTGAAAGGGCATTCGAACCAAAAACCAGGTCCAGGGTTTTGCCCAAATGGTTGGGAACATTGTTAAGTTAGTACAAATTGTGAAAAGCACATAAGTTTGACATTACCTCAATTGATTCGGCATCCTGGTGCAAAGTATCTGGAGAGTAGATGGCATGAGAACAGAACTGGTCAAATGTCCATGAGGCCCTCGGCAAGTTAAAATCTCAATCTTAAAATATAGTGCAAATGTCTGGAATAAATCTCATTATTTCGGAAGCCAGCGACTTTGAAAAATCATGAAACAGTCGATTTTTAATTTTAAATTATGATTTTTTTACATATATATCATACTAGTGACGTCATCTATCTAGAAGTGATGACGTAATCGATGATTTTTTAAATAATAATAGGGGTCGCGTGCTAGCCCATTTGAAAGGGTATTCAGTTCTCTATTCAATTATATAAATATTAACATAATTATTTATACAGGGTGTCGAAAGAAAAATTGTTTTGAATTAAATTAATTGACACAAAAAGAAGAATGTATGTAATTTATTTAATTCAAAATACACTCTACTGCTGTGAGAAGACAGAATTTTTTTTGATAAACATTGGTTTTCGCTTAATTTCAATGTTCAAGCTGCCACCCATCTGCCTCTTGGCAGTTTGAACATTGAATTTAAGCGAAAAGCAATCTTTATTTATGAAATAAACATTTTTTTCTTTTTTCTGACAGCAATAGAATGTATTTTGAATTAAATAAATTACATATATTCTTCTACTTGTGTCAATTAACTTAATTCAAAATAATTTTTCTAGGACACCCTGTATAATTAATTATGTCAATGTTTATATTACTGAATAGAGAATTGAATAATCTTTCAAGTGAGCTAGCACACGACCACTCTTCTCATTTAAAAAAATCAGCGATTGCGTCATCACTACCAGATGGATGACGTCACTAGTATGATATATATGCCAAAAAGTCATAATTTAAAATTAAAAATCGACTTCTTTCAGGATTTTTTCTTACAAGTCGCTGGATTCCGAAATATTGAATTTATTCCAGACATTTGCACCATACTGTAAAAAATCACTGTCAATAGCCGTTAGCATAATATATGCATGTATAGCCACTAAAAAAGTTAGCTGGTTTCATCACTCTGGTGTCCAAATCTGTTAGTATTTGTAAATGTACTATTTTTCCAAACCCAACTGATTTCAACACCCTGGTGTCTACATACGATAGCATCTGTAAATGTACTGTTTTTCCAAACCCTAACTGATTTCAACACCCTGGTGTCTACAAACGCTAGCATCTGTAAATATGTGTACCGGAAAGCACCTGACTATCAATTGTGATAAACCTAAAAATGCCCAACCAAAATGTGTCCACTGTGGAGAAAGTCACCAAACAATAGCAAACTACAGAGGATAGGATGCATGGTAGCAAAAGAAATGCAGAAGTTAAAAGACAATCGAAATAAGAGAACTACAATACCTAAACAGCCGCAAAGGGTGCAACAGCAAAATTCGATATACAAAAGGAAAACAAAAAACCTACAGCTAAGCCGCTAGAGGTAATCTAGAAATTGAAAGTACTAACCCAAAACATAGCTCTAACATTGAGAGCACTCTCCAACAAAGACTGGAAACATTGACCAAAATGGATGAGCGCATTACTAGATTAGAATATAGCACCAAAGAAGCTATTCCTACGAACTTTAATGCAAGCTAGTCTGAGGACAATGGAATGGAATGCAAATGGACTACTGCAGCATCAACAAGAACTGCAGACTGTCCTAGCCATTGAAAAAATTGACATTTGTCTCATTTCTGAAACACACTTTACAAATGAAACCTACATTCATTTTAAAGGATTTAAAGTATACCATACCTTACATCCAGATAATACAGCCAGAGGTGGTAGTGCTATCATAATAAAAGAAACTATTAGACATCAAGAAATATGCTACAAAACCAGTGTTGCCAATCGCATTTCTCTAGATTATCCGATGATCGCTCGAAAAATATCCGATTTGTCACGAAAAGGTACGCTAGGTCAAAAATTATTCTGTTATTAAAATCAATGTTGCCAATGTTATTCTTTTAGTCCCCTTAACAACCATCAAATAACAAAATCCGTTGTTCGCACGCCAATCAGTTGATTATAATCAATTATCATTATGATAATTAACATAATTGATTGATTAATTAATTATTAATTATCAATGAACATAACAATTAGGGAGCGTTCAAGTATTACGTAACGCGATTTTTGACCCCCAACCTGCGTTACGTAATACTTGAACGCTTCCTTAATAACATAATTGATTAATTAATCAATTAATCTCATAATTGTAATCAATTATGTTTTCAGCAACCCAATCAAAGTTGACATTGACAGTAATTAAATATTTGATAATGATCAGTTGATTCCATTTCTGATTAGCGTTCGAACAACCGGCCCTTTAATCTACTGGATTCTCTATTTCACGGTTTAAAAATTTTCGTTTTTAGATGAAAATCTCCTATCCTAGCTGATTATTACCTAATTCATGTATGTAAATACTATTTACTTACTATTTTATATTATTCGTATTTTGTATTATCGTAAGTGTTAAATTCTAAATAAATAAATAAATCTAATTATTTCATTATTTGGATCGTAATATTAATTTATTATAATTATTTAAGTAAAAAAACACTTTTAAATATTATTTTATTAAAACGTAATAACTACCTAAATCTAGTTACTGGAAAAATAAATAATAAATAAATCAATACAAAATAAACTACAGCTACATTAATAGCATAGGAGCAAAATGTCTGGTCAATGCTTTTAAAATGCATTATTTTTATCGAGTCCTGAGTTACTTAAGCACTGCACTACATAAAATGAAAATAAAACTAAATCGTGCGTGAATTAGCTTTCATAAGTTTATAGACTAAAAACTAAAAACTCATCGGACGGCAATAAACTCATACTCATCGAACTAATACTCATCAAAACAATAACATCGGACGGCAGACGGTTTTTGAAATTTGAATTGTATTAAGTGGATGCACTTGTGCATTAAATT
This sequence comes from Diabrotica virgifera virgifera, assembly GCF_917563875.1. Lineage (NCBI taxonomy): Eukaryota > Metazoa > Arthropoda > Insecta > Coleoptera > Chrysomelidae > Diabrotica > Diabrotica virgifera. Next base: position 190,987,139 of record NC_065443.1, read on the forward strand.
CTAAACAAAAGAATCGGCACATGTCCCTTTTGTCAAAAGAGGAAAAGTATCGGATGTCACTAACATTCATCCAGTATAGACTATTTATAAAAATTTGGGCGGAACCAAACAAATTTAATGTCTTGTTGGTGTTGGGAATATATGGATGAGAAAGTTTTAGTCGATGGTAGATACACTGAAAAATATCCGCAAATATCCGATTTATTTGAAGATACGAAGAAGATACGACAACTCTCAAAAAGGTACGCAAATCGGATAATTATCCGCCGATTGGCAACACTGTACAAAACAGAAATGTTCCAAGCTACTTCAGTAAGTGTTAAAACAAAATCTGTTGAGCTTATCGTTACCGCTGTCTACTCTCTACCAAAACATAACCTCAAAAAAGATCAATATCTAGAATTTTTGAATAGGCATGGCAAAAGAATTATAATTGGTGGTGATTTTAATGTCAAGCACACCCATTGGTGTTCTAGGTTAATCACAACCAAGGGGAAGGAACTCTTGCAGGCAGTTAAGCAATAATTAAAATGCGAAACACTTTTAACAGGTATTGGCCTACCAATCCCAACAAAATTTCAGATCTGCTTAATTTCTTTATAACTAGAAATATTTCTGTTAATTATTTACATATTGAAGAAGCATGGGACATGAACTCAGATCATTCACCCATCCTTTTCACAGTGAGTGATACTGTTATTCAAAGCCAGCCACCTACTAAACCGACTAATAGGCGGAGTTTTCAGCTTCACTTAGAAGAAACAATCAATCTGAAAGTTTCACTAAAAACCAGATATGAACTTGATGAAGAAACGGGATGTTTTGTTAAACAAATTCAACAAGCTGCGTGGAATAACTCACCTGATCTGATTCATAGAGATAAAGGTAATAATTACCCTAAAGAAATTAGAAAGCTAATCGAAGAGAAAAGAAAACTCAGAAGGATCTGGCAATGCTCTATAGCTCCATCTGATAAAATAAAACTAAATAATGCTACACAACAGCTTAAAAGAAAAATTAGAAAAAATAAAAACCAATCAATTAGTAACTATCTAAGAGAATTGAGAAATGATAGCACAACTGATTATTCCCTCTGGAGAGCCACTAAGAAATTAAAACGACCGATAATGCAAAATCCTCCACTAAGAAATACAGATGGAAGCTGGGCAAAAAGCAATTTAGAGAAGGCTAATAAATTTACTGAATATCTCGAGGAAACATTCCAGCCAAACGAAGGTGATAACACACTAACTACAATGAGAAAATGTCACACAGAAAGAAGGTGACATTAAACTAGTCACTCCAAAAGAAGTGGCCGACGAAATTAAATCAAACATCAATACCAGGAAAGCACCTGGGTTTGACTTAATTACTGGGGAAATCTTAAAACAACTTCCTCGAAAAGCCATAATAAAACTGACATATCTTATAAATGCCTCGTTCAGATTAAGATATATTTCCAAGATATGGAAAGTGGCTGAAGTCATAATGATCCTTAAACCTGGAAAACAACCAAATACAGTATCATCGTACAGGCCGATTTCATTACTACCCGTAATTTCGAAGCTGTAAGAGAAGCTTTTGCTGAAAAGGTAGAAACCTCTCATAGACGCTAAAGGCGCATTCTCACGGTTCGATTTTAGTTGATCAACTAAAATCGAATGATAATAGCTGTGAGAACATAAATATGTTTCAATTTTAATCTGTCAACTTTTGTCGATTCAACAAAAGATTGATCGAGTCAAACTTTATCATTCAACTTTATATTTTTCAGACAAGTTGAATCACGTTTGAAGCGTATGAACATTTGTTGGTCGACTTGAATCGCTATTATCTCGTCAGTCTGCGTAAAAATTTATCTTTCAAATCAACAAAATGAGTTTAAAGTGGTCAGAGAGTGTTATGTTCAGATTTTTATATCCTTCTCTATCTTCCAAAGCAAGATCTTTTACAGAGTTTCTGAAACACCACATTCATTTGTTCTTTTAATCCAATTTCTTATCCAGAAACGACGTTTTTGATGTTCTTTATTACATCTTAACATAATTTTCGTGAGTTGCCGTATCAGTAAACTACTAATAATATTAATTTATACTTTTACGTATAACTACATTTGGCTCTATTTTATTAAAACGAATTGCTTCAATTTTGTTTGAAATCTGTGAAAAAAAACTTCAACGATTTTAGTTGATCCACTAAAATCGAACCGTGAGAATGCGCCTTAAGGCTCTAATTCCATCACACCAGTTTGGGTTTCGAGAAAGTCATTCAACTATCGACCAAGCCCATAGAATAACGGATATAATAGAGAGGGCCGCTTCTTAGACGTGGCGCAAGCTTTTGATAAGGTATGGCACGAAGGACTTAAATACAAATTAAACAGGATTTTGCCAAGACAATACACAGAGTTATTGTAATCTTATATATCAGAGAGAGTTTTTAGGGTTAAGCAAGAAGAAGCCTACTCGGAACTAAAAGAAATCAATGCAGGTGTACTACAAGGTAGTGTGATAGGACCGGTCCTATACCTATTATACACTAGTGACATCCCTGAAGTAGATCATAACACAATAGCTACCTTTGCTGATGACACTGCCGTCTTAGCCGTACGTGAAGACCATGAAGAAGCAGCAAGAAAACTACAAATCTCTGTTAACAGACTTAACAAGTGGACTAAATGTTGGCGAATTAAAATAAATGAAATAAAGTCAGTGCATATAAATTTTACAAACAAGAAAAAAGAATACATTCCTGTTAACCTAAATAATACTCAGATACCATATGTCGATACCCCAAAATATTTGGGTATTACATTAGACGCTAGGCTACGCTGGAGGGCCGACGTTAAAAAGAAACGAGAACAGCTTAACATGAAGTATAAAAAAATGTATTGGCTATTGGGAAGACAATCCACTCTCTCGATCTACAAGAAAATACTTCTGTATAAACAGATTATAAAACCTATATGGACATATGGCATCCAGCTAATGGGGCTGCGCTAGTAAAACTAATTTAAACATCATTCATCGATTCCAAAACAACGTGCTAAGGAGCACTGTCAACGCTCCATGGTACTATAGGAACAGTGACCTCCATAGGGATCTAGACATGGATACTATTAACAAGACCATAGAAAAATTCACGAACAACGACTTCTTCAACACGTCAATGTTGAGGCCATCCAGCTCCTCGACAACACGGATCTAGCTAGACGACTCAAGAGGAAGAAACCCTTCAAGCTAGTTAAGTGAAAAATAGTGCACGGTGCAAGTGATGGTACAAGTAAACACTTGTACAATAAATTAACAGAACCTAAGAGGTACTATCGAGTTTGTCCTTTGTCTCTTAAGTTTTGAGTAGTAATTTAGGTGAGAAATAAGTTGCTCATTGATCACATCATTTGATCAGATTGTAATGTTCCTAAGCATCTGATTGGTATTTAATAAATAAAAAAAAACATTTTACTGAAGTAATAGCAGTGTTTAAATAGATAAAATAAAAAGAACCACCATCTATTGAATAACTACACCACTCCGAAGGAATAAATTTCAAAAGCAACTGTACCGGTTGCTTGTATCCAGGTGAAGAATAAATTGGCCCACTTGGACTTCTAGAGAATCTACCCGTTCAGTTGCAGATTTGAACTTAAGTTTAGAAGAGACTATTAAGAGTTGTAAGACTTTTAAGACTTTTCAAGTATTTAAGGACAATGATAAGCCGAGACAGTACTTGTATGAAAGATATAGAAATGAAAATAGCACGGGGAAAACAAGTCACGAAAGCACTCCTTGGAGTGATATAGTAACAAAACTCTAACCAAAGAAAACAAAAACAGGATCTTTCAGAGCATATTGGTAATGACAACAATACGAAATAAAATACGAACAGCTGAATTGGAGCTTATAAAAATATATCAACAAATCACCAGAGAGGATAGAATAAGAACAGAGGAAATATGGAACAGAATGGAAGTAGAATGCTCAATTACAAAAAAGTTGGAAAACAGAACCCTGCAATAGTACGGCCAAGTACAAAGAATGCCAGAGCACATGTTGCCGAAAATAATACTGGACTTAGGATCCGCCGGGACGAAGACGAAGAGGAAGACCTGCTATGAAATGGAAAACTTACATAAGGAAATGCTATATAGATAGACACCTCAGATGACAGCTGAGAAAATAGGGTGTTAAGGACGAAAACGGCGAACTCGTAGTGGGAAAAAGCCGAAGAAGAAGAAAATTATTTGCGATCGCTGAGCTTAATGTTGAGCATTCTCCGCTATGAGTCACTTTAAGTTTGTGGTATGTTATTGGTAATAGCCCATGTTTCAGTTCCATACGCCAGAACCGGCAATACATATTGATCGAAGGATTTTGACTTTTAAGTATTTGTTAAGTTCGATTACGCTTTGAGATTTCGATTTTGTTAATCTGCGCGCATGCGCACACAGGCAGTATGGAGTTAGTTACTAAATGTTTTAATTTATGTATGTATCAGTCCAGAAAAGGTGTGGAAAGAATATATTGGTGTTTTTAAATATATTTTTCTACAAACGTGTTAAAAATGCAATTTTTAGCACTCCATAGGAGCGTTAAAAATGCTACTTTAAGGCACTAGTGCTTTAAAATTTTTAAGACACTGCAGTTAAAAGTGAATTGTCAAATTGTGAAACGTCAAAATATTTATATTTCATTTATTAACATTAATATTAATAATACAACTTGCGCAATTTGAAAAATGTGGTTTAAAAGGTTTTTTATTATAATTTTGTGTCTTTGGATTTGTCTTCCTTGGGCGTAAAATAATAAAACACCTATTTTTATATTTCACTTGTCACCGTGATGTGTAAATATGTATATCAGACACGTCAATAGCATGCGCCTTGATGGCCTTGTTGGTAGAGCATTGGACCAGAGATTGAGAATTCGCGAGGTTGCGGGTTCAATTCCCGGACGATTCATACTTTTTTCTTTTTCTTTTTTAATATTTGGCATTTGGCATTTGGTTTTGGTTAATTTTTGGTAATTATTGTTAATTTTTTGTATTGTAACTGTTAAGTAGGTATATTTATTTCTTGAAATTATATTATAATAGAAGTATAACTTCTTACGTGCGTACAAAGTACACACACATTCTTTTTTTTTTGTCCTATATAGTATACATACGACTCAACCTTTTCTATATTATTATTGTCCAGAGTTATATCCTCTGGTACATCAAGAGATTCGTTGGTTAGATATATATTTATTTTCTACATGAGACCTCACCAATTCACCATACAATCAAAAAAATTGTAATAAATGTCGAGGATACTAATTACAGTAATGTTTCAGATGTTGATTATGTTACTTTCAACCATTTGCTCAAATAGGGTTCGCCTTAATTTGTTATTTTAATAATTATGTTTATTGGTAAACAATATTTCGTTTTAGTTATTAGTTCTATTATCTTACCTGATATTATATAAATTACCCACAAAAAAGTTTAAAAAGAAGCAACAGATTACCTGATAAAATGACAATTTTCACAGCTGAACTCATAGAAATCAAAGAAGCATATAAAATATGTATTAATCAAAAAGAACTAAATTATGTTGTATTTCCCGACTGCCAAAGCATTGTAGAGAAACTGAAATATAATGTACATAATTTTGCAGAAAATTATATCATCAGTGACATCATAGCGATGAACAGTGAAGCTTGGAAATCGGGCAAAAATATATTGTGCTGGATAAAAGCACACATCGGTATAAAAAACAACGAAATTGTAGATGATCTGGCTAAAAAAGCAACAATGAAGGAATCCGCTCTGCAAACCCATCCACTTCCTATGGGAGATTTAATACCTATTATCAGGTCTATCAAACGGATGAAATGGCAGGAACAATTCAGACAAAGGAAAGTATTACAAAAAATTCAGTCTACACTTCCCATCAAGACATGGTTTAATCAAGTTTCCAACAGAAGCTTTATCAAAACTATTTGTCGAATAAGAAGCAATCACCGTCTGACTCCAGTCTACAAAAGAAAAATAGCACTTGTAGATAATGATGAATGTTTATGTTGGGAAATAACTGTAAAAAAGTAATACAAAAACAGAGTAAACAATTTAGTAGTAGTAATAGTTTTAAATGTAGATGTTATAGTCAAAGCCCGAATTTCAGGCACTCCTAGGTTTGACTAGGCAATCCTCGGGTCTGCCTGACGGTCTTAGTCAAAGCCCGAAATAAATTATAGTTTCGGCCTTTGACTAGTCAAACCTACTTAGGAGAGACTAAGTTGGTGAGGCAAATGTCGAAATTTAATTTTATGAAATCGGGGTTTTACTAGTCAAACCCCGATCAGCTATTAAAATGTCGCAATTTGTTAGATTAGGTTTAATAGAACATCATTTTTTAACTGTAATGTTTATTGCTTATGTTTATGTATTATTCGTTTTTATTATTTTTATATTGTAATTAAAATAAAAAATGAGTGTTTATTCTCGCATTGAGGCATTATGGCATTTAGAGTTTCCACAATACGTTAGACCTTTTACACTTACATGGTTTTGAATAGCACTTCTTATTGCAGTGGTATTTTATAAATCCTTGTCCTCCAAATTTAGAATCTTTTGTACTAATTTCTCTTAGAGACAGCTTAACGTCTGGAACATCTTCGAAATTAGGAAAATTCTCTTTGCATTCTCTTATTTGATTTCTTGAAAAAAGTGTGTTTATTGTTCCGTTTTTCATACCAACTCTATATAAGCCGTCAATTATTGTTTTATCTTGTATGATACCCAAAATATTTCGAGCATCTCCTTGGCACGCGTTCGAGCATGCGTTGTGCACAGACAGAAAAGATTAAAATAAATAAAGGATATGCGATAGAAGGTCTTCATGCCCAGGCTAATGCTATGAAATAAATAAAGTGAAAAAATGTCCTCCAATTTCGATGGAAAAACTGTACCAATATCTATCCCCAGCTTTGATGGAGCCAAAGAGGATGCTCGAAATATTTTGAGTAGCATACAAGATAAAACAATTGACGGTTTATATAGAGTTGGTACGAAATTCGGAACAATAAACACACTTTTCAAGAAATCAAATAAGAGAATGCAAAGAGAAATTTCATAATTTTGAAGATGTTCTAGACGTTAAGCTGTCTCTGTCTCTAAGAGAAATTAGTACAAAAGATTCTAAATTGGGAGTACAAGAATTTATAAAATGCTACTGCAATAAGAAATGCTCTTTCAAATTACGCAAGTGTAAAAGGTCTAACGTATTGTGCAACTCTAAATGCCATAATGCCTCAACATGTGAGAATACACACTATTTTTTTATTTTAATTACGACAATATAAAAATAATAAACATTAAAAAAAATTACGTTTTATTAAACCTAATCTAACAAATTACGACATTCTAATAGCTGATCGGGGTTTGACTAGTCGAACCCCGATTTCATAAAATTAAATTTCTACCTTTGCCTGACCAACTTAGTCTCTCCTAGGTTTGACTAGTCAAAGGCCGAAACTAATTTTTTTTTTCGGGCTTTGACTAAGACCGTCAGTCAGACCCGAGGATTGTCTAGTCAAACCTAGGAGTGCCTGAAATTCGGGCTTTGACTATAACATAGATACTAAGTCACATTTTGTAAAAGAGAGAATTCAAAACACATTGACTGACCAGTTGGTTGCTAAAACCAGTGCCAATAGAACACAAACACACACATTATCTTACCTGAAGAAATACTAGTGATAATAGGCCTTACTGGGTGCCAAGCTACATCTAAAAGCAATTCTCCTTTTGTACCGTGAAGGATCTTTACCAAATTACCAATGGATTTTTCCCAAACATAAAGGGCGTGCTGTCTATTCGAACCAGCACAAATATATTCACCGTCTCCAGAGAAACAACATTTTTTCCACATGGTTCTGAAACATATCAAAATTACTAAACTGGTCCAAGAAATTAAGGCAGAACTCGTGATATATTAACAAATCGTTTTATTTTTTAATAATTTCTTCCTTCATATTAGGCATGAGCAACAAATTTGTTGATAACAACGAAAATTAAATTTGTAAAATTATTATAAGAGCTACCCAGTAAGATTTTTGCACTATTTTTAGTTTTAATTTATTTAGTTTTTAGTTTACAGTTATACATTAATATTAAAAATATAATAATTTATAATATACAGCGTGTCTACTTCAGTTGGACACATGTCGGAAAATTCTTCTACTAGACTTTAAATCCAAAGTAGAAAACAATTTACTTCCAGTCAATGTATCCAACGTATCGTCGATCCATGGCAGAGGATAACTATTTTTCTTGGTAACATTGTCCTAAAAATGGCAGCCTACACAGAATCTTGTAGTTCCGTCTTTCTTCTTAACCAGGACCACCGGAGAGATTCACGGGCTGGTAGGAGGTTCTACAACCACATCTTTCTCGATTTCATGAAAACTTTCAGTTTCCTCTCTCTTCGCCTATGGTAATCGTCGAGCTGTTTGATCAGTTGGCTTGGAATTACCAGTATAAATATTAAGTTTGACAACGGTAGTTTGTCAGTGTTTCCTCCTTTCGGTACGAACATGTCACGTTCACATTAATACAAGGTAACCAATTCCTTTCCAATTATAATAGTAGGGGAGGAAAGTATGCTAAATTTGCAGTTACTCGAGCATTGTGGGGACCTATTGGGTTGTGAAGAGTAGGTCCTAAAACCAAAAAAAGTTACGTTAAGTTTTCCATAAATTGGGGGACTTTCCATTTTTTAATTTAATTTTCCATTTCCAACCATCGTTTTTTCAGATTATAGCGCCATCTACCCATAATTCGAAAAAATGGCTCGAATGAAAGTTGCTTACTGCAATCTCCCATTTAACATTTTAAAGTAACCCCCCACCCCACCTCCGTGTGGGGTTGTGTTTGGTGCCATTCGATAGATTTTTCAAAAATATTGAATACGTGTATTTTGCAGTTTTTCGATCTGATGTTCATTTCGCGAAATATCGGGTTCGTATTTAAAATTTTAAATTTATCCCACGTCCCACACACCTCTCCGTGGGTGGTCGCTTTTGGTATCATTCGATAGATTTTTGAAAAATATTGAACACGTATTTTTTAGTTTTTCGATCTGACGTTCAGTTCGCGAAATATTCGATTTTTTTGTGAAACTTTGTGACTCGCCCATTTCCTTACACCTCGCTCAAATCGTCAGATTTTTTAAATATACACTGTTTTGCATGTACTTAAATTACCTTATCTTAATCTGACAATTTCGAGTATTTCTAAGGATATATTTTTTTTTCGGACCCCCCTTAACAAACTCCCCTGTATTAAGAGCCAATAGAGGGTAGAGGTCCATTTACAGGGTACAAGGTTTCTCCCCATGTGATAATCTGACGCGTTCGAGTAACTTCAAAAATCCCCGCTTGGGCTCTCTTACTATAATTACTCGGCCAACTTGCTTGTCATGGTTTCAAGACTCCATTATAACAGGTGTTCCTTCTTCCACAATTCTCTGCAGCCGCGCTACTATTAATTTGTAGATTGTGCCCAGATGTTTCAAAGACGTTTTACCTGCAAATAGATGCATCAAACTGTGGTCTTGGAGTTGCGTTCACGCAGAAGTATGATGGTCTACATAAAGTGATGCAGATGCTTTATCCCGGCAACCACAAGAAACCCGCAGCGAAGAACCAGAGTTTGAATGGTTAGTATCAGCACTAGAAATGTGCAACTGGTACAATATGTCGGTGATGTCCTCTGAAACCCAGACTTATTTCCCCATTTACAAATATCAGACAAAAGACTGTATAAATATATTTGAAGTAACCGAAATTTAGCAGACCCGGAATTTAATACTCCCTGGAAATTGTGCGTGCCTGGGTATAAAAGGAAAGAAATTTTTGAGCAAAATCATGACTCGACTACTGAAGTTCATTTGGGAATTGCGAAAATCATTCGCCGAATATCAATCAATTCGCCATCAATTAAAAATAACCAATGGATTTTTTAAACATAGAGATGTACACAAGTACACCTGGACCCAAACTACAAGAAATTTAAAATCAATTATAGACTATGTCATCATAAAACAAAATACTAATATGCAAGTACAGGACACAAGAGCATACAGAGGAATAACATGTGGTTCAGATCATTATGTCGTAAAATCAAAAGTAACCTGTCCATTTAGATATAAAATAACACATAATCAAACAAATTGTCAACCCCAACAAGAAGAAACTTTGGAAAAAAGAAGTTATAATTTGGATAGTTTGACCCAAGAGAGTACAAGAATACTATATCAACAAAGACTGGATGGCAAACTAATGAATATAACAGAAACATCAACAGTAGAGGAGGTATATAGAAACGTAGTCGTTAGCGTTAAAAAAGCTGCAGAAGAAGCACTCGGCTTTAACACTCAAAGACAAAGTGAAAAACTATGGTGGAACAAAGAAATAGAAGCACTCGTAGAAGAGAAAAAGCAAGCGTATATCAGATGGCTGAGCAGTAAACAACAAAAAGATAGAGATGAATACCTGGAACTCAAAAGAATAACAAGAAGAACAACAGTAAAAGCAAAAAGAGAAATGTGGGATAAGAAGTGCCAGGAAATTAATACCTACCTGGGAGGCAGAAAATGTACAGAAACATGGAAGTTCCTCAATAAAATAAGAACTAACGAAAGGAAGAGCACAAACATTCAATTAATATCCACACAAAAATGGGAAAAGTACTATGGGGAACTACTGACAGAAAATAGGGACGAATACTTAACTCGATCACCAACAGAGGTTAACATTGAAGGAGAAGATATAACAATACAAGTGACAGAAATTAGAAAAGCTATAAAAGAACTGAAAAACGGTAGGTCTCCAGGGCCAGGGGATATCCCAGCCGAACTAATAAAATGTGGATCACAAAAATTGTTTGAAACCGTCACTTGGTGCATAAATCAATTTATAAATGGTTCTCCCGTACCCGACGAGTGGAAAATTGCTTATATTTCGTCGATCCATAAGAAAGGAGATAAGCTTAAATGTGAAAACTATAGAGGGATATCAGTGACTAGTACATTCAGCCGTTTGTATGGACGAATAATTAGAGACCGCATTGAGAAGGAGTACAAAGACCAAGAGGAAGAAGAACAATCCGGTTTTCGAACAGGAAGAAGCTGTACTGATAATATCTTCTGCCTCAAACAACTAATAGAAAAAAAATTAAGCACAAATCAAGAAACCCACCTCATGTTTATTGACTTGCAGAAGGCGTACGATACAGTTCCTGTAAACAAACTCTGGAACGTGTTACGACAGACGAATATTAGTGTCACCTTAATAAAAGCCTTAAGAAATTTGTATGAAGGGTCAACATCACAAATAAAAACTGGAAACAGATTATCGCAAAGCTTCCTGGTTAATAAAGGTCTACGTCAGGGGTGTTGTGTATCACCGACCTTATTTAAAATATATGTTGCAAAAGCATTGAAAGAGTGGAAACGAAAATGCAGAGGCATGGGCGTAGACCTTGGAGAGATTTGCTTATATACATTGCAGTTTGCTGATGACCAGGTTGTTATAGCAAACGATAAAGATGATTTAGAGTACATGGCAAGGAAATTACAAGAAGAATATAGAAAGTGGGGACTAGAAATTAATACAGAAAAAACAAAATACCTGCCAATAGGTACCGAATTATCGAACATCACATTAGAAAATAATGAAATCATCATGCCCTGCGACCATTACACATATCTAGGAATCGTTTTTGACACAACGGGGAAAGATGATGAAGAAATAAAGAGAAGAATAACACAATCCAGAAAAACAATAGGTTGTCTAAACAGCGTACTGTGGAATCATGAAATAGGAAAAAGAAGAAAACACAATATCTACGAATCTCTTATTAAAAGCAGTCTATTGTACGGAGCAGAAACTTGGCGGATAACCGAAAACAACAGAAGAAAACTGGAGGCAGTAGAAATGGACGCTTTTAGAAGATCAGTAGGAGTGTCACGCAGAGAGAGAATACGTAATGATGAGATAAGACAGCGAATGGGGGTTGACGGCTCTCTAACAACAGACATAGAAAGAAAACAGCTGATATGGTACGGACACGTCCAGAGGATGGATAACTCAAGACTCCCTAAAATAATTATGCAATGGGTACCACCAAACCGCAGAAAGAGAGGAAGACCCAAGAAATCTTGGAGAGAGGGAGTAACGAAGGCGATGAGCGCAAGAGATCTTAGAGAGGGCCAATGGGATGATAGAGTGTCATGGAAATTAGGCATCGGACAACGTCGCAAGACGTTTTAAAACCGATTGATATATATATATATATATATATATATATATATATATATTCGCCGAATAGCGCAAAAATACTACTGGCCTAAGATATTCAAACAAATAGCAGAGTATGTTAGAACATGGTTACGTGACGGCGCATGTCACAGACTTAAAAACATGTGAGGGAGGTAACGCCTCCGAAGAGGTGTAATCATCACGTCATAAAAAAATGTATGCTACATCTTTTTCCAAAAAGAGAAGAGAGTGTAACGATGGTACCGTCACTGCTTGCCGTCGTCGGTCTAACTCCTAACCTCTCGCTACATGCATACAATCTACCATACCATAACCGACAGAGAACTAAGTTCGATCCGGAGTATTGATCTGGTAAGACCTTATACTTCAAGTCTTTGAGTACTGATCACAACCCATCGCCGCTTTCCTTACCAGCGTATCACCTAGATTCCGTATCACGTGCCGCCTAGGCTCACTATTGATGAGCGGTTATTGACAATACCCAAAACTTACACTACTCTACCCTACGCAAAACTTCGTCTTTGGTCAATACCTTCCTTTCCTCACCCACCGGAACGCCGCTAATAATTACTTTTCACCGGCATCAACGTCGCACCGCAGCCCGTCGAATTTATTTACAATGATTCGTCTTTTTATTTTAATTGTATATATTTTTACATATTTAAAATAAAATGTAAACTAAATAAATGTATAAAGTCTTACTGAGTATGATGTCTAATCGGCGGGCTGAAAAGTTCGTAGGCTGACGCATAGATGGCTGTACTGGTATTAAATCCATATGATTTTTAGTCAGCCCTAACCTTCAAAAGATGCGTTTGTAAATTTGACAGCTGTCGAACGATTAGTTTATGAGATATAGCATTTTAAGTGAAGCCACTTCACTTCAGTTTTAGTTTAAAAAAAATGGATAAAAAGGAATTTCGTACCTTAGTATTTGATTGCTTTTTGGCGAAAATAAATACTGTTGAAGCCAAATCTTGGCTTGATAAACAATATTCGGACTCTGCACAAGGAAAATCAACCGTTGAGGAATGGTTTGCTAAGTTTAAACGAGGCGAAATGAGCACCGAGGACGATGCATGCGGTGGACGCCTTAAAGAGGCTGTTACCGATGAAAACATCAAAAAAGTCTACAAAATAATTTTGGATAACCATAATGTGAAGTTGTTCAGGAAAGCTGAGACTATAAAGACATAAAAGGAACGTGTTGGATATAATATGCATGAATATTTGGGTATGCGAAAGCTCTGTACAAAGTGGGTGCCGCGAGAGCTCACAATCGATCAAAAACAACAACGAATTCGTGTTTCTGAGAAGTATTTGAAGCTATTCAATTGGAATAAAACCGAATTTTTGCGTCGATATATTACAATGGATGACACCCGGCTCCATCATTTCACACCGGAGTCTAATCGACAGTCTGCCGGGTCGACTGCACGTGATGAACCGACTCCAAAGCGTGGAAAGACGCAACAGTCGGCTGGCAAGGTTATGGCATCAGTATTTTGGGATGCGCATGGTATAATATTCATCGAGTATCTTGAAAAGGGAAAAAACATTAACAGCGACCATTAAGTTGCGCTATTGGGGCGTTGGATGACGAAATCGTGTAAAAATGCCCCCATTTGAAGAAAAATAAAGTGCTGTTTCATCAAGATAACGCACCGTGTAACAAATTAATGAATATGATGACAAAATTTCATGAATTGGAATACGAATTGCCTCCGCAGCCACCGTATTCACCAGATATGGCTCCCGGCGACTACTACCTGTTAGCTGACCTCAATAGAATACTCGCTGGAAAGAAATTTAGCACCCATGAAGAGTTAATCGCCGAAACTGAGGCTTATTTTGAGACTAAAGACAAATTATATTATAAAAATGGTATTGAAAAGTTGGAAGACCGCCTTAATCGTTGTAGAGGCCTCGAAGGAAACTATTTTGAATAATAAAATCAAATTTTATCAAAAAAAATTCTTTCTATGTTAGCCTACGAACTTTTCAGCCCGCCTGTTAATAGCGCTACCTGTTACAATATACAGAGTGAGTTGTATGTATGGAATGCCTCAATTATCTCAGAAACGACTTGTACGATTTTTATAGATTTTTGTGTGTAGGGGTCTTGTGATGCAACCGATATTATGGTGCTATTTACATTGTTGTCAGATCTTCCTTTTTTCTGAAAATCTAATGAACTTTCTTGTTTTAAATATATACTCTATATATTTTTTTGCACTTTCAAATCATAAAGAAATACTGATTATTTTTCTTGTAATGTTCCCTATACATAAATGCCATAATTTCGGAGATATTGCTACATTTATTTAAAAGAAAATAAAAAATGATGAAAATCAATTGTTTTGGCCGGTCAGATTTTATTTTAGGTTTTTTTTGGATCATTCAGAACAAAAAATGTATGTTGTAATTTTTCTCTAAAGTTGATCGTTTTCGAGTTTTAAACAAATTAAAACTGAAAAAAAAAGAAAAATGACGAATTTCAAGGCCCACAAACAAAAGTAAAAAATACTATTATTGAAATTACGAAGTGTATATATTGAAGTTCAAACCTTGATTGAAATTACGAAGTGACACTAACATACACTAATATTACAACGAAAAAAATTGAATTTGTCATAAAAGTTTCATTACTTACTTGTTTACCAAGTCCTGCAATTTTTGAATGGGTTCTATTTCTTTTCCATATGTCAACACTTCTTTGCTATCATATACTCTTATAACCCTATCTGCAGCATTTACCAGAAAACAACTAAAAAATATCGTTACCAATATTTAATTTTGCGGTGCGAAATATAGAAAATATTTGTTAGAAATCCATAAGTAAAAACCAACACTTTTTAATCAATAAAAAAGTTACACATGATCTATTTAAGTTGTTAATTTGTGTCTCCATATCTCAATGTATCATTGATAATAATAATTCTAATACAGTTAGTAGTCATAAGAATACTTCAATGACTATAATTTTATTTTAAAGGAAGGCAAAGCTTATGAACTACATAATATGCTAGGCTTGCGTAAATCACCCTGTACATTTATATTTAAAAAATGCACCTATATAAAAATCAAGGGATATTTTTAGAAAGACGTAATTTCTTCTTTAATTATTTTGGATAAATAATAATCGATTTGTAGTGATTTAGGCTATTGATTATATTCAAAATAAGATAGCTAAAAGGAACTACAACGTTAACGGGGTTTTATTATTTCATATGGTCAATGGATATCTATATATGAAAAAACCGCGGAGTGCTACCATTTAAAGCGGTGCGTTTTTGAGAAATGGCTGAATTAGTCCCTGGGCACAGGTTACATTAGGGTGAGTTCCATGCACTTTTGGTACAAACCTACCTACATAAAAATTGTTCCTGGTTAAATTTCTTATCTAAATATCACTTTTTAAAGTCAAGGATACTTTTTTTTACAAAAATATATTCAAAAGAAAAAGCACAAAGAAACCCAAAAGAAAGAAATTTTGTTTTTTATCCCATAACTTTTGTCCACGAGGATATAGGTATAGACATTGCTTTACAGAAAAAAAACCTACATATTTCTTCTTTAAAATGTTGTTTAGTAGAGGTAATTAGAATTTATAGTTTTCGAAATATGATTTTTCAAAGTTCGCCACTCACAGCAATTTTGGGCAATTTTCCTTGTTATTTCGCAAATATTGTGCTGTAACTTTTTTCTACGTAACTTTAGGTATATGCAATGGTACACGTAATAGAAATAGAAATCAATTGCCTTTAAAATGGTCTACTGTGTATCGTTATACGACTTTTTTTTAAAAGAGATTATGGTTTTTCAAGGTTTTATACTTTTAACGATTTTTATAATATAATATAAAAATAAAATAATATTATTATATAATATACTATATATTATATAATAATACATTATATATAGTATATATAATATAATATATATTATATGATACCTAATGTAAAAAAAATATTTTTTAGATTTTTTACGATTATTTTTAAAATTTCTCATTATAACTTTTTTCTTCTACATTTAGGTATATATTATATTATATAATAATAAAAGCTTATTTTGTTTACTTTAAAATGGTGTATTACAAAACATTCTAGGATTATTTTTGAATAAGATATTATTTTTCAAAATGTAATAAGTACTTGCAACGATTTTTGATTTTAGTATTATTTTTTAAATTTCTCATTATAACTTTTTTTTTCTTGTACATGAATATACTATATATTGCTCAATAAAGAGAACTTGCTTTCTGTTCTCTAAAATGGTGTATCATCTATATTTAAATAATGGAAACCGAGTGATTCTTTGATATTTTTTACCTGTATTATTTAAAATTATTTCTTTTACAAAAATTACATAAACATTAGTCTTAGAAAACATCACTTTAGTTAAAATTATTTAAACGTTGACATTTAAAAAATTTTCAAAACAAAGTCCATCTGTTCGTTAGCATTAGCTTCAATATCTTCCTCTGACACCTCAGTTATCTTAGAGTTCCCACAATTAGTACCCATGCACATGCACCCTTTGCAGAATATTAAACAACTAATTCCTATCTTCCTACAACCGCAGATTTTTGTACATCCTTTGGTACATTTACATGCTATTTTTTCAAGCAAAGCTTGTGGTGCAGGAGCTTTGACAGCAAATATTGAAATTAATCCATATTTTGAAGTTTGCCCGGCCGAGTCACGTGGATCGAAAGTATTACCTATAAAAAAGAAAATTTATTCATAACACACAATCACATAAAAAAGTTATAATGAGAAATTTAAAAAATAATCCAAAAATCAAAAATCGTTGCAAGTACCTACTTATTACATTTTGAAAAAGCATATCTTATTCAAAAATAATCCTGGAATTTTTTATAATACTTATAAAACAGAATAAGCTTTCATTTTTATTATACATATAATATATACCTAAATGTAGAAAAAAAAATTATAATGGGAAAATTAAAAAATAATCGTAAAAAATATAAAAACTCGTTAAAAGTATAAAATCTTGAAAATGATAACCTCTTTAAAAGAAGTCGTACAACATTATACAGTAGAACATTTTAAAGGTAATTGATTTCTATTCCTCTTACATGTACCATTGCATATGCCTAAAGCTGCGTAGAAAAAAGTTACAGAACAATATTAGCGAAATAACAAGGAAAATTGCCCAAAATTTATGTGAGTGGCGAAATTTGAAAAATCATATTTTGAAAACTGTAAATCCTAATGACCTCTACCAAACATCATTTTAAAGAGAAAATATGTAACTTTTTTTTCTGTGAAGCAATGCCTATACATATATCCCCGTGGACAAAAGTTATGGGACAAAAAACAAAATTTCTTTCTTTTGGGTTTCTTTGTGCTTTTTCTTTTGAATATATTTTAGTAAAAAAAAGTATCTTTGACTTTCAAAAGTTATATTTGGATACGAAATTTAACCAGGAACAATTTTTGTGTAGACGTGTTTGTACCAAAAGTGCATAGAACTCACCCTAATGTAACCTGTGCCCAGGGACTAATTCACCCATTTCTCAAAAACGCACCCCTTTAAATGGTAGCACTCCGCGGTTTTTTCATATATAGAGATTCATTGACCATATCAAATAATAAAACCCCGTTAACGTTGTAGTTCCTTTCTATAGTACATAATCAATAGCCTAATTAGTAGTATTTAATATACAACAAAATTTGTTGAAATGTCAGAAATAACGAGAATGCGTTTCAGAAATGTCAAAAATATCGAGAAGTACAATTAAAAAAAATTTGGCTATCACAAAATATGGTGGTAATAAAAACAAAATTAATACAATATATGGCGTCCATCCTGATTTATTACGGCTCTATATCTATTGAGGTACGTTGCCCATTCTTCGATCAGACGCTCTCGGAAAGGAAGCTGCGTGTAAATGTTACCCATATGAGCACTAATTCTTCGCTGCAGCATGTCCTGTACATGGTCGGTGGGAATCAAGTCGGTGGATTGTGCAGGACAATGCAACGCATTGTCGTTGGTAAGCCAGTCTATCACTGCGCGTGTGACATGTGGATGAGCATTATCATGCATAAGGTAGAAGTTTTGACCAACTGCACTAGCAAACGGATGAGCGATATGTTGTAGAATGGTGTCGAGGTACTGCTGAACTGTAAGGATGCGGTCTGGAAAAAACGAGGTACGTTCTTCCACCGATTATTATTTCACTCCATACCATTACTGAAACCACTCTGTATGTGTAAACGTCCTGGACATGTTTTCAGCGTTCTACATTTCCAGATCGTCTCTATCCTCTTACGCGTCGAGAATCTGGATGTAATCCAAATCTAGATTCGTAGTAGAATAAAACTATAGCCCAATCATTTGCATCCCAGTTTTGATATTATTCACACCACTCTAATCTTGCAGCGCGATTGCCCCTTAAGATAGGTGGACATCTCAATGGCCTTCGACTGTGGAGATTGGCTTCATGGAGACGATTCCTTACAGTATCAGGGCCTATGGTGACCTGGTGTGCCCACTGCAAGTCGCTAACCAATTCAGGTGCTGTAACTGTTCGTTGTCTTTTGCTTCGTTTTTCGTTGCCTTCGTAGAGGTTAACACTAAAAATCTGTCTTGAGGTGCAGTTGTTGTAGCGTGCTCAGATCCTAGATGACGTTCGGCTGGACTTCCAGTGACACAAAAACGCTGCCACAATCGACTTGTAACACTTCGGGTGACTCCCATGCGCTCAATTACATTAGTTTGCCGCATGCCACATTGAAGGCCTACAGCCCTGTTCATCTCATCCAAAGTTAAATGACGTCGGTCCATGATAAAAAACAATATTTTCAATACACTTTTGTCGTTATGTTTTACCCACAAAAATGTACAGGATGAGCAACTGTACAAATTCAATTGACATTAAACGACCACGTGAATTTATTTTTATTATTTTTATTGCTACAAAAATATCCCTAATAGACTTTTCCCATATATGATAGGTTAAATTTCTCAATTAAGATTTATTTTCTATGTGCAGTCTATCTATTTAAAACGTTGTTATATGATTCTTCTAGTTAATATTAAATGCATTTAATGAGTTTAGTCTGTAATATATTTTGCATTTTGTTCACTTTTTAATAAATATTTGTTAAAAAAAATAGTTTATATCAAATTTTCTAATTTTTATTTACAAAAATTATTTCTATGTTAAATGCAAAAAAAATTAATACGCAGTATGTTACAATATCGATCGCAAGTAGATACAGTCGCGGTCACTGAATAGTTTACATCATCATTTTTATATTGTAATACTGTAAAATAGCAGTAACGTACAAATTGCTTGTCAAAAATTTCGCGCTTATTGAAAAATAAAATAAAAAACTATTAAATGCGTCCAAAACGCCTATAGGCATTTTAGACTGGGAGATATTATACAGAAGTTCAGCCACGATTTTCTGAGTCCTGCCTTTCGCAATAGTGGAAGGGTAGAGAGGTACTATCCACAAAATTTCCTGTGACATTTTTCTGTAAAAATTAGATTTTCCCAAAAAATAAAAATAGGGTTTTGCGATGAATTTCTGAGTCCTGCCATATCCGTAGAATGACAGGATACTATGGATTTTATGAAGAAAAATTTTTGGGCAGGGGGGTTGCAAACGGGCTAACGGAATATGTATACTGTATACAAACATGTAAGGAAAATAATGAAACTTTCATGATTTTCTGGGTCCTGCCAACTAAATAAATTAAACATATTTATTTCAACATGATCAAAAAAAAATGTTAGCATGACGTCTCCTACTGTTTCAGTATAGGTACTTATCCCTTGGAAAATTCTGCGGAAAATTTTCACCCTGATTCCGTGATTTTCTGAGTCCTGCCTTTAAAAAGTTATAATACTCAAATGCAATCAATACTTTTTCGGTACTCGGCACGAAGGTTAACCGGTTCTCGTAAGACGGCAGGAGTCCTAGATTTGTAAGAAAATTCGTGAAAAATTCCACGATGTTATGAGTCATGCCATTTTGCATGTTTCAAGAATCTTAATATAAGTCTATTTACAAAGAGGCAGGATGGTTTTATAGTTATTTCGTATACAGGATGGGGCATTAGTGTGACAAAGTCCAATTACTCGTTTGTCGTAAGAGATACGAAAAAAGTTATTTAGGTAAAACGTGGGGCAGATAGGATCATAATTTAAAAATATTTTCTGATATACAGGGCTACCCGTATTGACAGGGTGACACAAACTTATGTTTTTTTTTTAATGGAATACCCTGTATATAATTTTAAGATTTCTAAGATAATTTTAAGACAATTTAACACAATTCACCTGATTCAAAAATGTTTCCTAAGGGAGCTAGAGCTCTTTGAAGATGGCGCCTTGTAACTAGTTTGTTTATATCTCCAGAACGCTTCCATTTCGATACACAAAAACTGGTCCGCCTTTTTATCTTCCAGCGATAAATCAATACCATCAATTGCGAATCTCTAGTACCGGTCATAGGAGTCCGTTTTGGGTAGGGCAACGGTTATTTTATCGCATAACCTTTTTGTCTTTAACTTTTAAGCATGTTTGACACTATATTATTAAATTGTGAAGTATTCTAGTACTAAAAGGTGCTCTTGCTTGAAGTCGGTAGGATGCACCGGTTTCTAGAAAAATCAGTTTTAAAATTTTTCGTGTTTTGAATTTAAGAAAAAGAAAAAAAAATAGAAAAAACGGTGTATTTACCGACTTAAGCAAGAGTAACTTTTAGTGCTAGAATACCTCATAATTTAATACTCTACTGTCAAAAATGCTTAAAAATTAAAGGAAGTTATGAGATTTCGTTGATCTACCCAAGACGGACGCCTATGATCAATACTAGAAATTCACAATTGATAAAATCGATTTCTCTCGGGAAGAGAAATAAACGTACCAGTTTTCGTTTTTCTAAATGGTTTTTTTTTATTTCTTTTTCAAATTCAAAAACCGAAAAAATTTTCAAATCGATTTTCTAAGAACACGACGTATCCTACCAACTTAAAGCAAGAGTACCTTTTAATACAAGAATACTCCATAGTTTAACAATCCAGTGTCAAAAATGCTTAAAAGTTAAACACAGAAAAGTTAGGCGATAAAATATCCGTTTCCCTATCCTAAACGGACGCCTATGACCGGTACTAAAATTGACAATTGATGGAATCGATTTATCTATGGAAGATAAATAGGTGTACCAGTTTTCATTTTTCTAAATAGAAGTGGTCTGGAGCTATTTTAAAAAAACTAATTACAATACGCTATCATTAAAGAGCTCTAGCTTCCTTAGGAAGCATTTTCGAACTAGGTGAATTGAGTTAAATTTTCTTAAAATTATCTGAGGAATCTCCGGGCTTCGTTTGTTAGAAGAGTTTCTGGACACCCTGTATAATAGGTACAATTAATTGTAAAATTATTGATTTTCTTCCTATTACTTTTATTACGTTTACTTAGATACAAATATGATCTAATCGCTTAAGGGGGGGGGGTATAGTTTGAAATATTTAATTTTTTTTATTATTTCAAATAAAAGTGCATACTTTCAAGAATACTCTCTGAAAATTTCAAAATAATCGGAGTAAAATTACCAGAGATATAGGGTGTTGAATATCCCTACCTTCGACTCGCTTTGCCGCGGCTTCGCGCCAGCACGCTTGAGCGTAGTGAGAAACGTTAAACAACTGTTCGCCTTCTCTTTTGTGGATTACTCCGCAATTCAAAAAACATATTCCAATGTTCATCACTTTACGATTTGGCAGACAAATAAGAAGATGAAGATGCAGTTGTCAAAACTTTAAACGCATTTTTCTCAAAACTGTTTTTTCAAATGCGGTGGACATTGTAACTAAAAAACTACTTGACCGATCTACCTGAAATTTTGCATAAATTTTCTTTAGACATTTCGTGAGGTAACAACGTCGAGATATTTTTCGTTTTGTGCTTATTTTTTGTTCAACAATATTAAATCTGTTGGTTTTCACAAAATTTTTATCAAAAATTTCGTATTTTTGACTTCTGAGTGATACCAAAAATTCAAAAACCATTAAAAATAAAAAAACTCGACGTTGTTACCTCGTGAAACTCATAAGCTAATTAAATCTTTTTGAATTTTTTGTTTCGTATGATCCAGTGATGAGTTCTGATGTCCACCGCAAAATCAATTTTTTTTTTGAGCTGCCTGCCAAAATTTGTCGCCAATGGCCTATTTTTCAATATTTTGGATTGAATTTTTTCTTAAATATTCTTTGAATTGTACTTAATATGTTTATTTAATTTAAAAATAAAATAATTCTACCATAGCGTCGAAAAAAATTCACAAAAATGTGCCTGATATGTTGATTTCAAACCATACCCCCCCCCCCTTAAAATAAAGATGTTACAGTTTGGTATTAGATTTGAAAGGTGTGTAAAAATCCGAGACATTACTCAGGAAAATAATATTTAATACGTACGATTGTTTTAACGATATAAAAATTAATTTTCCACCTACCTCTACCAAAAGTATCCTTTTCCGGACCTGATTGTAGGGAGCAAAGTTGTACTTTTCCTCCCTAGGGAGGAAAAGTAAAAGTGACGTCATGGTATTTCATTCATGAAATATAACTTATTGACGCCCTGTACAATATCTATTTTCTATTACGTAAGTATCTATACATTTTAACGTTTATTTATAAAACACCCTGTATTTTGCAGAATGGTAAAAAACAGTAAATTGTTATTTTGATTTAACAATGTTTACATTAATAATTTGACTTATATTTGACAGTTGACAGTTACATTGTACCTACTTGTTAGTTTTAGTTTTAATAAATTTTGTTGGTTAGTTACATAAATAAATTAAGTAAAATTGAAAAATGACTTGTTATTAATTTGAGGAAGGTGGAAAAACCATATGTATAACATGGGAGTAAAGTGCCTTTTCCTCCCTTGAATGATTACTGCCCTCCGCTACGCGTCGGGCAGTAAACTTCATTCTCGGGAGGAAAAGTAGCACTTTCCTCCCTTGTTATACAAATAGCTATTTTACGGATTAAATATCTTTGCGGTTATCCTGCCAGGTTCTAAACAGTTTTAGATGAGTGTTTTTTAAGCATATTTTACATGGCATGACTCAGAAAATTGTGGTGATATGAATATGTTTGTATAACAACCTGCAATAATTTTACAGACTTAAAGTATTATTTTTATATACGAAATATCTACACAACCATCCTGCCTCTTTGTAAATAACTTTATATTAACATTCTTGAGATATGTGCAAAATGGCATGATCCAGAAGATCGTGTAACTTTCCACGAATTTTCTTACACATTTTTTAACTGTGTATAGTAAAAAGGGTGTAACTAAACATCCTGCCATTTTGAATAATTCTACTTAAATTATTTATTTTATAATAAAATTTATAATATGACTCAGAAAATCACGGAACCAGCGTGAAAATTTTCCACAGAATTTTCCAAGGGTTAAACATTGCACTTAAACATTAGGAGACGTCATGCCAACATTTTTTTCGATCATTTTCAAATAATTATGTTTAATTTATTAAGTTGGCAGGACTCAGAAAATTATGAAAATTTCATTATTTTCACTACATGTTTGTATATCTATATACTCCCTTAGTCCTTTTGAAACCCTCCTGCCCAAAAAATTTTCTTCATAAAATTGATAGTATCCTGTCATTCTATGAATATGGCAGGACTCAGAAATTCATCGCAACTCCCCATATTTTTCCTTATGGAAAAACTAATTTTCACAGGAAAATGTCAAAGAAAACCCGTGGATTTTTCCATAAATTGTAAGTACCTTTTCTAACTTTCCAGTATTGCAAAGGGCAGGACTCAGAAAATCGTGGTTGAAGTTCTGTTAATATCTCCCGGTCTATTTGAACGACCCGCAAAACCAAGAGCAATTACCAAACTCAATTTTATTAAAAAACTTCTTTCTATAATTTCAATTTTGATATATTTTGTAAAATAGATTTATTTTATTTTGATATCTAAATTTTAATCAACCTATTCTGGGTCCGCCACTGGAAACGTGACTTTGACGTAAAAAGTGCGCTTAAACGAGGTAAAAATTAAAAAACCAGCCAGTGGATATTAAAGGGTGTATACTCAAAGAACGAAATAGTTGGCAGGGAACTGTTGCATGAAATGTTACTTATTGCTTACTAAAATAAAAGTATAATTATAAAATTATAGAATTATACACGTAAAATTATAGTATAATTTTACACGCCCTGAAATTACTCCTCTTTCCTGAAATTAATCCACGAACTTCGAAATTACGACTATTTCGTTATCTGACTTTAAACTATTCAATGGCCTCAACTGTACATATACATATGATAAGGCTATATTAAAAAATAAAAAATAAAATGAACAATCTAAACTAAAATTTTTAACTGAAACACATGTATGTATGTCATAATTTAAATAATGCAATCAATGTTTCACACAACTTAAAACTTTTTAAACTTTAGGATAACATACTTACTCCCCTCTTCGTGCAAATTCAATACTCCTCACAGCAGTTGTGCTAGAAGATCCTTGCATTATTCTAAAACTAGCTTTTATTTCTAGTGTATTAGAATTCAACACCAATACTTTCCCTTTTGCATTACCGGTATAGATATACTGCCCTCTTCTATCAAATGAGCCAACTATGTTCAAGTCGCCCTAAAATTGAAAATAAAGAATATAAGAATAAAAATAGAATTTTAATGCCAACTTGCATACGAGTAAAGTACTATACACCAGTCAATGAGAGCAAAAACATGATGTTACCTCCGAATTCTATCCTACTGAAAGGATTTTATCTTGAGGTGCGCTTTTATCTTGGGGGTGGTTCCCACCCCTTCTCGGGGTTGGAAATTTTTTTGGTCAAAAAGAACATGAAAGTGGCTAGAGAACCTAATTCTAAACAAAAACTATTCTATAATTTTTTTTTTGAAAACTCAATACTTTTGGTTGTAAATTTGCCATTTTCATTGAAAAATGTCACCTTCTCTGAAGGTCTTTTGCGAATACCTTGAAAATTATGCATCTAACGAACAAAACGATATAAAGCATTTTTCTGGCTTATGAAAAATCAAGATTCATTTCTTCATAAACATTCTAGGTATAATACAAAAAGACATATTGTAGGTGAAAAGAGATTTTTTTGTGCATGCTCAAATCGGTGTGTCAACTTAAAATAAGAGAGAAATGGTCGATTTTGAGAGTATAATGCTATAAATATCTTTTGTTGTGCTTGAAAAGACCTTTAAAACGCGAAAACTGTTAAATGTCGATTACATTCAAAATACGCGTGATATGGTGCAAAAAAATTATGACTAATTTATTTTACGATAATATACGAAGTATATTTAACCCTTCACCAGATTTAAATGCATAATTTTACTTCTACAATACCTTTTACTACAGTGTTATTTCTATGTTCAAAAAGTTAGACGGCTTTAAAATACATGGTTTTTGAAAAACATGAGATCAAATAATAGAGGGCATTTTTAAATTTTCTTAAAAATTTTCCTATTTCTCCACGTAATTCGAGAGAGATATACTAATGAAAGAAAAAACAAAATTGTTATCTGAAAAAATCCTACATTTTTATAGTGTATCTTTTTTTCGTATCTCTTATCATTTTCGAGTTACATGGAGAAAAAGGAAGATTTTTAAGGAAATTTAAAAATGCACCCTATAATTTGATCTTATTTTTATTTTTCAAAAACCATTCATTTTAAACCCGTCTAACTTTCTGAACATAGAAGTAATACAAGGTATTGTTAAAGGAAAACGAGGTATTGTTAAATACAGTTCTTATTTTTCCTTAAAATGCCTTAGTCATAAATTTTTTTGCACCATATTTCGCTTAGTTTAAATGTAATCTACATTATTTAACAGTGCTCTTTTTAAAGGTCTTTTCAAGCACTACAAAAGGTATTCATAGCATTATAATCCTAACATCGATCATTTCTCTGTTATTATAAGTTGAATACACCGATTTGAGCATGCACCAAAAAAATTCTCTTTTCGTCTACCATATCTCTTTCTGTATTATAACTAGAAGATTTATGAAGAAATGAATCTCTTTGATTTTTCATAAGCTACAAAAATGTTTTATATAGTTTTTTTCATTAGATCCATAATTTTTAAGGTATTCGCAAAAAACCGTCCGAAAAGGTGTAATTTTTCAATGAACATGGTGAAAATGGAAAAGAATTGCTTAGAATTAGGTTCTCTAGCTACGTCCGTGGATATTTTGACCAAAAAATTTTCCACCCGCGAGGAGGGGTGAGAACCACTCCCAAGATAAAAGCAGCATAGGATATGAGATAGCGCCATAGACTTTGTTTCTGGAGCTATTCCCCACTTAAGTGAAAATATCAAAAATGAATAACCATTTTCAATTTCGTTGCAAAACGAAAATACAGCCGAACCATATTCCAGTCCAATCAGAGAGTGCTGCAAGCACCTCTACCGGTTTCGAAACTTATTAGTCTCTCATCAGGAGGCACATATGCTGCTCTCCCTGATCCAACCAAAACAAACCCCAGCGTGCAGTCCCGAATTGCAACGAACGAAATGGCATAGATGCCCTAGCGGCAACTGCTAGCAAAAGACTAAGTTTTCACTCTAATGGCATATAACATATCCCACCAGAATGAAAACAATGGGAACCTTCTCTGGTTACACCTCCGAGGCTTCTACAATTTGCAAGCCATACGGATGCTGAGACTAAGGAAGATGAGGGAATTCTACAATTTACAATTCACGTCACATCTGCTCAGCGCGGTAAAGTTCCAACGAGACTGGTTCCCTTCATACTCCACACAGAGTAAATGTAAATCAAAAATGAATAACCATTTTCAATTTCGAAACCGGTAGAGGTGCTTGCAGCACTCTCTGATTGGACTGGAATATGGTTCGGCTGTATTTTCGTTTTGCAACGAAATTGAAAATGGTTATTCATTTTTGATTTACATTTACTCTGTGTGGAGTATGAAGGGAACCAGTCTCGTTGGAACTTTACCGCGCTGAGCAGATGTGACGTGAATTGTAAATTGTAGAATTCCCTCATCTTCCTTAGTCTCAGCATCCGTATGGCTTGCAAATTGTAGAAGCCTCGGAGGTGTAACCAGAGAAGGTTCCCATTGTTTTCATTCTGGTGGGATATGTTATATGCCATTAGAGTGAAAACTTAGTCTTTTGCTAGCAGTTGCCGCTAGGGCATCTATGCCATTTCGTTCGTTGCAATTCGGGACTGCACGCTGGGGTTTGTTTTGGTTGGATCAGGGAGAGCAGCATATGTGCCTCCTGATGAGAGACTAATAAGTTTCGAAACCGGTAGAGGTGCTTGCAGCACTCTCTGATTGGACTGGAATATGGTTCGGCTGTATTTTCGTTTTGCAACGAAATTGAAAATGGTTATTCATTTTTGATTTACATTTACTCTGTGTGGAGTATGAAGGGAACCAGTCTCGTTGGAACTTTACCGCGCTGAGCAGATGTGACGTGAATTGTAAATTGTAGAATTCCCTCATCTTCCTTAGTCTCAGCATCCGTATGGCTTGCAAATTGTAGAAGCCTCGGAGGTGTAACCAGAGAAGGTTCCCATTGTTTTCATTCTGGTGGTATATGTTATATGCCATTAGAGTGAAAACTTAGTCTTTTGCTAGCAGTTGCCGCTAGGGCATTTATGCCATTTCGTTCGTTGCAATTCGGGACTGCACGCTGGGGTTTGTTTTGGTTGGATCAGGGAGAGCAGCATATGTGCCTCCTGATGAGAGACTAATAAGTTTCGAAACCGGTAGAGGTGCTTGCAGCACTCTCTGATTGGACTGGAATATGGATCGGCTGTATTTTCGTTTTGCAACGAAATTGAAAATGGTTATTCATTTTTGATTTACATTTACTCTGTGTGGAGTATGAAGGGAACCAGTCTCGTTGGAACTTTACCGCGCTGAGCAGATGTGACGTGAATTGTAAATTGTAGAATTCCCTCATCTTCCTTAGTCTCAGCATCCGTATGGCTTGCAAATTGTAGAAGCCTCGGAGGTGTAACCAGAGAAGGTTCCCATTGTTTTCATTCTGGTGGGATATGTTATATGCCATTAGAGTGAAAACTTAGTCTTTTGCTAGCAGTTGCCGCTAGGGCATCTATGCCATTTCGTTCGTTGCAATTCGGGACTGCACGCTGGGGTTTGTTTTGGTTGGACAGGGAGAGCAGCATATGTGCCTCCTGATGAGAGACTAATAAGTTTCGAAACCGGTAGAGGTGCTTGCAGCACTCTCTGATTGGACTGGAATATGGTTCGGCTGTATTTTCGTTTTGCAACGAAATTGAAAATGGTTATTCATTTTTGATTTACATTTACTCTGTGTGGAGTATGAAGGGAACCAGTCTCGTTGGAACTTTACCGCGCTGAGCAGATGTGACGTGAATTGTAAATTGTAGAATTCCCTCATCTTCCTTAGTCTCAGCATCCGTATGGCTTGCAAATTGTAGAAGCCTCGGAGGTGTAACCAGAGAAGGTTCCCATTGTTTTCATTCTGGTGGGATATGTTATATGCCATTAGAGTGAAAACTTAGTCTTTTGCTAGCAGTTGCCGCTAGGGCATCTATGCCATTTCGTTCGTTGCAATTCGGGACTGCACGCTGGGGTTTGTTTTGGTTGGATCAGGGAGAGCAGCATATGTGCCTCCTGATGAGAGACTAATAAGTTTCGAAACCGGTAGAGGTGCTTGCAGCACTCTCTGATTGGACTGGAATATGGTTCGGCTGTATTTTCGTTTTGCAACGAAACTGAAAATGGTTATTCATTTTTGATTTACATTTACTCAGTGTGGAGTATGAAGGGAACCAGTCTCGTTGGAACTTTACCGCGCTGAGCAGATGTGACGTGAATTGTAAATTGTAGAATTCCCTCATCTTCCTTAGTCTCAGCATCCGTATGGCTTGCAAATTGTAGAAGCCTCGGAGGTGTAACCAGAGAAGGTTCCCATTGTTTTCATTCTGGTGGGATATGTTATATGCCATTAGAGTGAAAACTTAGTCTTTTGCTAGCAGTTGCCGCTAGGGCATCTATGCCATTTCGTTCGTTGCAATTCGGGACTGCACGCTGGGGTTTGTTTTGGTTGGATCAGGGAGAGCAGCATATGTGCCTCCTGATGAGAGACTAATAAGTTTCGAAACCGGTAGAGGTGCTTGCAGCACTCTCTGATTGGACTGGAATATGGTTCGGCTGTATTTTCGTTTTGCAACGAAATTGAAAATGGTTATTCATTTTTGATTTACATTTACTCTGTGTGGAGTATGAAGGGAACCAGTCCCGTTGGAACTTTACCGCGCTGAGCAGATGTGACGTGAATTGTAAATTGTAGAATTCCCTCATCTTCCTTAGTCTCAGCATCCGTATGGCTTGCAAATTGTAGAAGCCTCGGAGGTGTAACCAGAGAAGGTTCCCATTGTTTTCATTCTGGTGGGATATGTTATATGCCATTAGAGTGAAAACTTAGTCTTTTGCTAGCAGTTGCCGCTAGGGCATCTATGCCATTTCGTTCGTTGCAATTCGGGACTGCACGCTGGGGTTTGTTTTGGTTGGATCAGGGAGAGCAGCATATGTGCCTCCTGATGAGAGACTAATAAGTTTCGAAACCGGTAGAGGTGCTTGCAGCACTCTCTGATTGGACTGGAATATGGTTCGGCTGTATTTTCGTTTTGCAACGAAATTGAAAATGGTTATTCATTTTTGATTTACATTTACTCAGTGTGGAGTATGAAGGGAACCAGTCTCGTTGGAACTTTACCGCGCTGAGCAGATGTGACGTGAATTGTAAATTGTAGAATTCCCTCATCTTCCTTAGTCTCAGCATCCGTATGGCTTGCAAATTGTAGAAGCCTCGGAGGTGTAGCCAGAGAAGGTTCCCATTGTTTTCATTCTGGTGGGATATGTTATATGCCATTAGAGTGAAAACTTAGTCTTTTGCTAGCATTTGCCGCTAGGGCATCTATGCCATTTCGTTCGTTGCAATTCGGGACTGCACGCTGGGGTTTGTTTTGGTTGGATCAGGGAGAGCAGCATATGTGCCTCCTGATGAGAGACTAATAAGTTTCGAAACCGGTAGAGGTGCTTGCAGCACTCTCTGATTGGACTGGAATATGGTTCGGCTGTATTTTCGTTTTGCAACGAAATTGAAAATGGTTATTCATTTTTGATTTACATTTACTCTGTGTGGAGTATGAAGGGAACCAGTCTCGTTGGAACTTTACCGCGCTGAGCAGATGTGACGTGAATTGTAAATTGTAGAATTCCCTCATATTCCTTAGTCTCAGCATCCGTATGGCTTGCAAATTGTAGAAGCCTCGGAGGTGTAACCAGAGAAGGTTCCCATTGTTTTCATTCTGGTGGGATATGTTATATGCCATTAGAGTGAAAACTTAGTCTTTTGCTAGCAGTTGCCGCTAGGGCATCTATGCCATTTCGTTCGTTGCAATTCGGGACTGCACGCTGGGGTTTGTTTTGGTTGGATCAGGGAGAGCAGCATATGTGCCTCCTGATGAGAGACTAATAAGTTTCGAAACCGGTAGAGGTGCTTGCAGCACTCTCTGATTGGACTGGAATATGGTTCGGCTGTATTTTCGTTTTGCAACGAAATTGAAAATGGTTATTCATTTTTGATTTACATTTACTCTGTGTGGAGTATGAAGGGAACCAGTCCCGTTGGAACTTTACCGCGCTGAGCAGATGTGACGTGAATTGTAAATTGTAGAATTCCCTCATCTTCCTTAGTCTCAGCATCCGTATGGCTTGCAAATTGTAGAAGCCTCGGAGGTGTAACCAGAGAAGGTTCCCATTGTTTTCATTCTGGTGGGATATGTTATATGCCATTAGAGTGAAAACTTAGTCTTTTGCTAGCAGTTGCCGCTAGGGCATCTATGCCATTTCGTTCGTTGCAATTCGGGACTGCACGCTGGGGTTTGTTTTGGTTGGATCAGGGAGAGCAGCATATGTGCCTCCTGATGAGAGACTAATAAGTTTCGAAACCGGTAGAGGTGCTTGCAGCACTCTCTGATTGGACTGGAATATGGTTCGGCTGTATTTTCGTTTTGCAACGAAATTGAAAATGGTTATTCATTTTTGATTTACATTTACTCTGTGTGGAGTATGAAGGGAACCAGTCTCGTTGGAACTTTACCGCGCTGAGCAGATGTGACGTGAATTGTAAATTGTAGAATTCCCTCATCTTCCTTAGTCTCAGCATCCGTATGGCTTGCAAATTGTAGAAGCCTCGGAGGTGTAACCAGAGAAGGTTCCCATTGTTTTCATTCTGGTGGGATATGTTATATGCCATTAGAGTGAAAACTTAGTCTTTTGCTAGCAGTTGCCGCTAGGGCATCTATGCCATTTCGTTCGTTGCAATTCGGGACTGCACGCTGGGGTTTGTTTTGGTTGGATCAGGGAGAGCAGCATATGTGCCTCCTGATGAGAGACTAATAAGTTTCGAAACCGGTAGAGGTGCTTGCAGCACTCTCTGATTGGACTGGAATATGGTTCGGCTGTATTTTCGTTTTGCAACGAAATTGAAAATGGTTATTCATTTTTGATTTACATTTACTCTGTGTGGAGTATGAAGGGAACCAGTCTCGTTGGAACTTTACCGCGCTGAGCAGATGTGACGTGAATTGTAAATTGTAGAATTCCCTCATATTCCTTAGTCTCAGCATCCGTATGGCTTGCAAATTGTAGAAGCCTCGGAGGTGTAACCAGAGAAGGTTCCCATTGTTTTCATTCTGGTGGGATATGTTATATGCCATTAGAGTGAAAACTTAGTCTTTTGCTAGCAGTTGCCGCTAGGGCATCTATGCCATTTCGTTCGTTGCAATTCGGGACTGCACGCTGGGGTTTGTTTTGGTTGGATCAGGGAGAGCAGCATATGTGCCTCCTGATGAGAGACTAATAAGTTTCGAAACCGGTAGAGGTGCTTGCAGCACTCTCTGATGAGACTGGAATATGGTTCGGCTGTATTTTCGTTTTGCAACGAAATTGAAAATGGTTATTCATTTTTGATTTACATTTACTCTGTGTGGAGTATGAAGGGAACCAGTCTCGTTGGAACTTTACCGCGCTGAGCAGATGTGACATGAATTGTAAATTGTAGAATTCCCTCATCTTCCTTAGTCTCAGCATCCGTATGGCTTGCAAATTGTAGAAGCCTCGGAGGTGTAACCAGAGAAGGTTCCCATTGTTTTCATTCTGGTGGGATATGTTATATGCCATTAGAGTGAAAACTTAGTCTTTTGAAAATATCAAGTAAATTGATGCAGTAGAATGGAATTCGGAGCCAAATTTTCACTGACTGCACTACTATACAATAACATAGGTACATTTTATAAGTATAGATTACTATAAGCTTGCAATGTGTTTAGACAAATTATGAACAGACGCTTAAACATTTCTTTCCAACAGATTTTCCTCTCATAATCCTTCCAGAAACTTGCAACTCAGCAATTGGATTTTTATTATTATTATTTTGACTTTGACATACCCTAACCATCTTAACCTATGCTTAATGTTATCCCTTTTTGTCCATCTAAACCATGTTGGCTTCGCTCGTATATCCAAGCACTCCCATTCCCACGTCACGCATTCGTTGTTTTCATCATAACTGGTTATATAGTAGTTTTATAGTATTTTCAATTCAGTTTCATTGTAACCTTTCTGTCACAACAAATCATCCGTCTCTTTCAATTTTATCGATTCCGCTCCGAAAATTTTAAATACATACTACTGTTTTTGTTTTATATAGTTTCAAACCTTTTTATTCGAGAGTTTGTTTCCAGTGTTCCAGTCTGTACTCTAAATACCTTACAAATACTAACAGTAAATCATATCAATAACACAACAGCGTACATTAGGCATCAAGAATTCTAACCCTATAGGTACCATTGTACATCTTCCATTTATTCATGATGCCCATTCCAGAATTCAGGAATCACGTACCAGCTTGTACCAATTCTTGGGTACCATATGTTTTTGAGCCATCTGGTAGTTTTACCGCCTGTGATCTAATGCCTCGTAGTCATGCAAGATATGGCTGACTGTTTCAACTCCTCGGATCCTCTGCTACAGAGTCTGCAGCATAAGTCAACCATGTAACAGTCAGAAAGTATCCATTGACTGGCGCATGTCCAGTAAGGAAGCCTGTTGTGACTTTGAGCTGATTCCTGCTTGTTTTCCCCAGTACTTCAGCCCCATTAACGCATGTCCGTCCAATTAAATCTTGTCATGTGCTTGATCAGGTATTTCTTCCCACTTAGTTATGTTGTATTTGGATCCAGGATCGTGGACGGTGATTTTTGTTAATTCTACGGCCAGCTCTGGATAGAAGTATTTCGTAGCTGATTCTCTTTTGGTAAGTTACTCAGCTCCTTCATTGCCGTGTATTCGGCGGTTACTTAAAACCCATACAAGTGTAACACTGTTATGTTCCGTCGAGTTCCTCTCAGCATTCCCATATTAGCCTAGGGTACACCCTAAGCCTTCTAAGAGCCCCTATGCCTGCTTAGATATCTGTACATATATTCACCCTCTTCGGTTCGAAAGCCTTCACGTCTTCATGTCAATTTATTTGGCAGAGTGCGAGATTGCATAAATCTCTGCCTGGAATGCTGAGGTAGTGAGTGGCTTAGTTTGAGAATGGAAATTTTTTGCCGCGCCTGTGGTCACCATACCACTGATGCATATATAATTGTTGGTTTTACCGCCATATTATAAATCCAATATAACATGTGTGCATTTAAACCCCAGATTTTTCCAGGTGTCTCTCTGGCTACCATTAACGTAGTTACTACTCCCTTGGTTATTCATGATAATAGCTGATAAAAATAAACCTCGAGTCTACAATTTTTCTCAAAATACTTTACTCCACTCACCAGATGTAGATGTGTTCCATTTAGGCTGAGAGGACCCAATCCCTTTAAATTAGACCTTCTGTTAAATTTCATGATTTTGGACTTCTGGACTTATTTTAAGTCCATTTTTTAAGTACAGTCAGAACCTGTTGCATTATATCTCTGACTATGCCAATAAAGGGCCTAGCCCGGTAAGATGATGAAAAGTGCCCTCAACTCGATTCGAATTCCATGTAGGTCGCCGTTTAGCATATATAGTGAAACTCACTTTCTGAAATTTTTAGCCCACTAGGTGGTCATGTGATCCACCTAGAGCCTAATTAGGGTTTTTATGTTTTTATTTTTTTATCTCGGCCGCATCGAGAACTAGCGAAAAACTTTAAATAAAAAAATTGCAAGCTTTAAAAAGATCTGTCCGAAATTTTTTTTTTAATTTTTGGCGGGAAATTTAAATTTTAGAACGATTTTAAAATTTTAAACGAGTATAAAAAATAGCTAAGACATTCGTTTTTACGAAAAAAATATATAACGTGTATTTTTGCACACTGTTTCACCCTGAATTTTTTCAAATTTTTAAAATTGGTGAAACGCACCTTTAAAAATAAAAAACCGCATTTTTTCGTTTTTTGGTACAATTGTATACATGTTTTTCAAAAAAGGTAACACCGTCACTAAAATAGGTAAAACACTGAAAAATAATTGGGGTTTGCTTAATAAAAATTTTTTGTAACGCCATCCATTTTCAAGATACAGGGCGTTGAAGAAAACAAAATTTTACACATTTTTTACGATTTTTCCGAAACTACTGGCAACATTGTAATAAAACTTGGCGGATTTTAAGAGGTAGTTATTGTGCATGTTTTGACATACGATTAAGGATTTGATATTCATCATTGGCACGCATAGGGGTAATGGTCTGAACTGTTCAAAGAAAAAAGATAGTACGCCACTGACTTATTTCAAATTAACAATCATTTTTGAATTCCCCGTTAAATTTGCGATAAAAAAAACTATCTTATCATTTTTTCATACGACGCGCCGTTTTGCTGCAAAAAATAAAATATCTTAACGCTTCCAAAGTATTCGAATTAGTTTTTATAATGGATGTACGAGTTTATGTAGATGTAGAAACTACTAGAAGTTCGAATACTTTGTAGGGGTAAGATGTTTTATTTTTTGAATAAAAATGGCTCGTCGTATGAAAAAATAGGAAGATAGATTTTTTGTCACAAATCGAACGAGGAATTCAAAAACGATTGTTAATTTGAAATATGTCAGTGGCGTACTATCTTTTTTCTTTAAAAAGTTCAGACCATTACCCCTATGCGCCCCAATGATAAATATAAAATTCTTAATTGTATGTCAAAAAATGCACAACAACTACCTCTTAAAACTCGCCAAATTTTATTACAATGTTGCCAGTAATTTCGGCAAAATCGTAAAAAATGTGTAAAATTTTGTTTTCTTCAACGCCCTGTATCTTGAAAATGGATGGCATTACAAAAAATTTTTATTAAGCAAACCCCAATTATTTTTTTAGTTTTTTACCTATTCTAGTGACGGCGTTACCTTTTTTGAAAAATATGTATAAAATTGTATCAAAAAACGAAAAAAAAAAACGAAAAAATGCGGTTTTTTATTTTTAAAGGTGCGTTTCACCGATTTTAAAAATTTGAAAAATTCAGGGTGAAACATTATGCAAAAATACACGTTATAAATTTATTTTGTGAAAACGAATGTCTTAGTTATTTCTTTATACTCATTTAAAATCGTTCTAAAGTTTAAATTTCCCGCCAAAAATTAAAAAAAAATTTCGGACAGAACTTTTTAAAGCTAACAACTTTTTTATTTAAAGTTTTTCGCTAGTTCTCGATGCGGCTGAGATAAAAAATAAAAACATAAAAACCCTAATTAGGCTCTAGGTGGGTCACATGACCACTTAGGGGGCTAAAAATTTCAGAAAGTGAGTTTCACTATATATGCTAAACGGCGACCTATATGGAATTCGAATCGAGTTGGGGGGCACTTTTCATCATCTTACCCGGCTAGGCCCTTTGCTGTGAGTTATGATGACCACGTCATCCCATAGCCCAGAACATAAAGCCAGTCGTTGCTGTCTAGCTAGACTTCCTGAGGAAGTGCTGCATAAATCTCGTTCGGTCCCGGTGTTTATATGGCTCAAATGAATGTATTGCCTATTTGATTTTGACCTCATCTAACATTTCCTTTGCCACACGCAATTTTGTATCTTTGGCAGTAGCGATGGTTTGTGATAGCAAGAAGTCATAAAGTTATACGAGGTAATCAGATATTGGCAAGTTATTCGTCAGAGATCTAGTTGCAGTATGCAGTAAAAAGTGGTGTTTGAAGTCTATGGAGTTTGTGATAAAAGGACAAAATATAAGTCATAATCATGTTTTGTTCTGTTTTTCTTTTTGACGAAACAAATTAATAGAAAGTGAATATTTCCATATAGTGATCAATACAGGGTGTTTCATTGGGAAACGTAAATACTTGAATTGTGAATAGAAGTCACTGAGGCGGTTCTGGATATACTACATTTATTGCTAGACGACTTTTATAACCGAGTTATAGGGTGTTTTACCGATTTTGCCTATTTCTTTCTGGGCCCATAACTTTAGAACCACCCTGTATATTTTTTGATATTTGGTACATGTATGTCTCATTTAGAACCCAAACTATCCAACTCATAATCAGAAGAAAAATCCAAGTCCGGACTAAAAAAAATTATAAACCCATTGTGACCTTGAAACAACACCCTGTATATTGAAATTTTCAAAATCCGTTTGCATATTTGAAAAGAGCACAAAAAACTAAGTTTAATGGTTTGCTTCAACTTTTCGGCCAGACAATTTAATGACTTAAATTTTGAAATTATATTGAAATTTTTAAGAACTCTGAGATTAAAAAACAGATCTTAGTCCAGAAAGCCACTGCGCATCCGCTAGGGAAAATATTCTAATTCGTATTTTTTGCACAATCTTACTCAGAAAGGACTCCTTTTAACAAATTTGCATGTTGCCAGGACCAAAAGGTGGTCAAAAATTTTTTAAACGTTTTTTTTTGTTTTTTTTCCTAAAATTATTTTTTTTGCATGGAAAAGTTTTTCTTAGGTTTTTTGGATCATTCCAAACAGAAAAGGTCTTTAGTGACTTTTCTCTAAAAATGATAGTTTTTGACATATAAGCGAATAAAAATTGAAAAATTGCGAAATCGGCCATTTTTAGTCCTCAAAAACTATGTGAAAACCTGAAAATTTAAATGTTGCCAAGGTAGGTAGATATTCTTTAAACATCGGTTGATGAAATCCCTAAGAGTTTTTTGCAATACAATATTCAAAACTTCTTTGTTTTTTAATTGCTACTCAAGCGTGCGCGACACTATTTTCCACCGACAGTATGGTGCAAATGAAAGGAATAAATTCGTTATTTCGTAAACAGGCGACTTTAAGGAAAAATCCCGAAACAGGTCGATTTCTATTTTTAAGTTATGATATTGTGGCATATATGATATACTAGTGACGTCATCCATCTGGACGTGATGACGTAATCGATGATTTTTTTAAATGAGAATAGGGGTCGTGTGCTAGCTCATTTGAAAGGTTCTTCAATTCTCTATTCAGTAATATAAACATTTACATAATTATTTATACAGGGTGTCCAAAAAAATTTTATTAAATAAAATTATTTGACAAAAAAGAAGTAGAAGGACACCCTGTATAAATAATTATGTTAATGTTTACATTACTGAATAGAGAATTGAAGAACCTTTCAAATGAGCTACCACACGATCCCTATTCTCATTTAAAAAAACCATCGATTACGTCATCACGCCCAGACGGATGACGTCACTAGTATACCATATATGCCACAATATCATAACTTAAAAATAAAAATCGACCTGTTTCGGGATTTTTCCTTAAAGTCGTCGGTTTACGAAATAACGAATTTATTCCTTTCATTTGCACCATACTGTCGGTGGAAAATAGTGTCGAGCACGCTTGATTAGCAATTAAAAAAAATAGGAGTTTTGAATATTGTATTGCAAAAAACTCTTCGGGATTTCATCAATCGATGTTTAAAGAATATCTACCTACCTTGGCAACATTCAAATTTTCAGTTTTTCACATAGTTTTTAAAAATGGCCGATTTCGCAATTTTTCAATTTTTAATCGCTTATATGTCAAAAACTATCATTTTTAGAGAAAAGTTACTAAAGACCTTTTCTGTTTGGAATGATCCAAAAAACCTAAAAAAACTTTTTTCCATGCAAAAAAAAATAATTTTAGGAAAAAAAAACAAAAAAAAACGTTTAAAAATTTTTGACCACCTTTTGGTCCTGGCAACATGCAAATTTGTTAAAAGGAGTCCTTTTTGAGTAAGATTGTGCAAAAAATCTGAATTAGAATATTTTTCCTAGCGGATGCGCAGTGGCTTTCTGGACTATATGTATTATTAACTTTTAATAATAAATTATTAAATTTAATGAACAAATACACATTTTAAAAATAATCAATACTTATTTACTATTTTAGAACGACCCATTTACTAATCACGAGAAAAATCCAGGTCCGAATTAACAAAAAACGTAAAGTAATTGTGACCTTGAAACAACACCCTGTATATTGAAATTTTCAAAATCCGTTTGCACATTTGAAAAGAGCACAAAAAACTAAGTTTAATAGTTCACTTCCATTTATTCCGTATATAATAATTTAATGACTTTTAATTAGTTTAATTTAGAAATGATCTTGAAATTTTAAGAACTCAACAAAAATTTCAATATAATTTCAACAAAATTTTGTCATTAAATTGTCTGCGCAAAAAATTGAAGCGAGCAATTAAACTTACGTTTTTTGTGCTCTTTTTCAAATGTTCAAACGGATTTTGAAAATTTTAATATACAGGGTGCTGTTTCAAGGTCACTACTTTATATTTTTTTTGTTAATCCGGACCTGGATTTTTCTTGTGATTAGTAAATGGATCGTTCCTATGTAGTAAATTATTATTAACTATTTTTAAAATGAGTATTTATTCATTAACTTTACTAATTTATTAATAAGAGTGCTTTAAAAATCTGCTTTTTAATTTCAAATTTCTTAAAAATATCAATATATTTAATATTAAAATTAAATTCATTAAATTTATTGCGCAAAAAATTGAAGCGAACCTATAAACTCAGTTTTTTGTGATCTTTTCAATTGTGCAAAACGTATTTTCAAATTTCTGTATACAGGGTGTTGTTTCAAGGTCACAATATTACTTTGTTCTTTTTTTGTTAATCCGGACCTGGATTTTTCTTGTGATTAATAAATGGGTCGTTCTAAAGTAGTAAATAAGTACTGATTATTTTTAAAATGAGTATTTGTTCATTAGCTTTAATAATTTATTATTAAAAGTTAATAATACCGGCTTTTAAATCCCGGAGATCTTAAAAATATCAATATAATTTTAAAATTCAAGTCATGAAATTGTCTGGCCGAAAAATTAAAGCGGACCGTTAAACTTAGTTTTTTGTGCTCTTTTCAAGAATGCAAACGGATTTTGAAAATTTCAATATACAGAGTGTTCTTTCAAGGTCACAATGAATTTTTATTTTTTTTAGTCCTGACCTGGATTTTTTTACGATTAGTAGTTGGGTGGTTTGGGTTCTAAGTGAGACACATGTGTACCTACCAAATATCAAAAAAATATACATGGTGGTTCTAAAGTTATGGGTTCAGAAAGAAATGGGCAAAATCGATAAAATACCCTGTAACTCGGTTATAAAAATCGCTGAGGCAATAAATTCAGTATATCTAGAACCGCCTCAGTGACCTCTATTCACCATTCAAGTATTTCCGTTTCCCAATGAAACACTCTGTATAAAAAGGAATATGTAACAAACCCTATTTTTATTTTCTTCTGCACGTACTCAGTGCAGTCCAGTGTTCGTTTTCTTAAGGGGTACATCACGTATTTTTTTGCATGTTTTATAATTTTTTTGTATAAAACACTAAATTAAGGGTATCAAATTGTAATGGACATTTCTGTTTCTAAAATATGAATTATTAATACCTATGCCCAAGTAAACCCGTTTCGGTTAATAGTACTAAATATAACCAGTATGTAACAGTTTTGTATTGTTTAATTTCTCTCATAATCTTCTTTTCTTGCACATCAAAATAACATTTTAGGAAAGTGCTTAACATATTTGTTCCATTGTTACGTTATTTATTTATTGCCGAATTTACACTCGGTCCTGTTCGACAGGGAATTGGGCAGCGTGAGTGTGTAAATAGGTTACTCCGCTTCCACTGCCATTGCCCGGCGCTCCCTCAAAAGTCGGAAGTCAAAGGACAGGCAGCGCGAGCACGAGTGCGTGTTCACATTCAGCCACTCTCGCTCACTTGCCGCCTGCGTTTGAGTGCGAAAGGACGTGTTGTTTCATCATTTCTAGGGCAACTACATACTTACTTGTTTTTATACTCTATTGTAATAAACTTACTTACTTAACCAATAGACCCATTTATACGTCGGTGTTAAGCCATTTATTATTTATTCATTAAATTACAATAATTTACAATCTTCTGAGATATCCTAGCTCTTAACGAACTCTCTCCATTCCTTCCTATTGGATGCCATCTGTGTTGCTTCCTGCCAAGTCTTACCCTTACTCTGTAGTATCTGCGAGATGTCACTATTCCATTCTTTAATGGGTCGTCCTCTTCTGTTCTTCCCTATTGGTTTTGCTTTCCACACTCTTTTCACTTCTATTATTGTCCATCCGGGTTAGATGTCCGAACCATGCCAATTTTTTCTCCTTGATTGAATCGAGTATCGGTTTG
This sequence comes from Diabrotica virgifera virgifera, assembly GCF_917563875.1. Taxonomy (NCBI): domain Eukaryota; kingdom Metazoa; phylum Arthropoda; class Insecta; order Coleoptera; family Chrysomelidae; genus Diabrotica; species Diabrotica virgifera. Next base: position 191,028,231 of record NC_065443.1, read on the forward strand.
ATTTTGAGTATTTCTCTGATTTCTTCATTTCTGATTCTATCAGTTCTTTTTACTCCGATCGTTCTTCTGGGCTATTTCATCTCTGCTGCCTGAATTCTGCTCTGCTGTCTTTTGTTTAATATCCAATTTTCTGCTTCATATGTCACCGTAGGTGTATATTGTCATCTTGGTCTTTGTTGATATCTCTTTATTATTAAGGAATCCTCTATCTAGTGCTTGGAATAGTTTTCCTGTTTTTCATTCTGTTGTTAAGATCGTCCTCGATGTCTCCTTTGTTGTTGATTACTGTTCCTAAACATTTGTATGAATTTGACTTTATTATATTTTGTTGATCTATCATTACTTCTATTTGATCTTCCGTCCCTTGTTTCCTTGATATTTTCATTATCTGAGTCTTCTCTTTGTTAACGTTTAAGTTGTATTTGCTTGATTCTAGATTCCAATTCTCTAAGATGTATTTCAGTTTTTCTGCTGTTTCCGCAATTAATACTATGTCGTCTGCAAATATACACATCTCAGCGTTTATCATTTGCATTCTGTTCCAGCCGATGCAGTATTTTTTTTAAGTTTTCTTCCATACTTTCACTATCTCATCTATTACATCTACGAATAGCACTGGGCTGAGACTTCCCCCTTCTCTAACTCCTTGAGTTGTTTCAAATGGTTCTGACTGAGTATTTAACATTCTTGTCATAAATATGTTCCATAACGTCTTTCTGGTTTATATTAATTAAAACTCTGTTGTTCTACTAACATTATATTTACATCGTATAAAGATTCAACCATAATTGTTTACAAATACAACTCATTACCTATACCACTACATTTGTACATATCAAGTGTCTAATAATAACTCTCCTCGAATTCACCTATACAGCATTTTTATATCCGACATAATATGTAAACATCACGTTTATATTGTCATTTATGTCATTTATAAAGATAAGGAACAGAAGAGGACCCAATACTGAACCTTGCGGTACTCCGCATACAATGTTTTTGAGACTAGAGTCAGTATCATTTGCTCTAACTAGTTGTTTCCTATTATTCAAGTAGGATTGGAACCAATTCAAAGAAATACCTCTAATTCCGTAGAAATTTAGTTTTTTAATCAAGATGTCGTGATTTACACAATCAAAAGCTTTGGCATAGTCACAGAAAACAGTGGCAGTATAAAGATTATTGTTTAGTGCTTGATAAACCTCATGTAGTACAGAAAACATGGCATCAGTGGTACATTTATTAGTTAAAAATCCGAACTGATTTTGAGATAAAATGTTGTTATCAACGATAAAGGACATAAGTCGAGTTTTAATGAGTCTCTCAATAATTTTGGAGAGTGCCGGTTATTATTATTTAAGTACTTCATTTCTTAATTTTCTGTTTCTTTCAACTTTATTAGGAGTATTGGTTTAGTTAATGTTACTACAGCACTCAGCACTGTCTACCAGTACTAGTATGCTTGCTACCTGAACATAAATAAAGTTTAGTCAGGTAATTACTTTTTTTTCAGTTTTACTTTTTACTTCGCATTAATATTGATATTGCACCTACTTACTCTATAATCTATGTTTGCAATTTTGCAAATTAGCAAACACAAATGTCTTAATTATTTATATGGGAAATAAGCCACAATTAAAATGAAAAAAATAATTTTATTAACGTTTCGACGCCCAAATCGGGTGCCGTTGTCAAAATACAAAATATTACTGATTTTGAATTTTTTTCATTTTAATTGTGGCTTATTTCCCATATAAATAATTAATCATAAAAATGCCACAAGAAAATAGCTTCAGAACAACACAAATGTCTTATAACAAAGTTGTTTAAATAAACAATAGCGAAAAAAAACTATGTTTTAAAACAGTTTTTTAAAACACAACTGTTTTTTTCCAGTGTTTTTAAACATGTTTTAAAACAGCCCAACCCTGACCTCCACGGCTTCCATCGTCGTGAGTCGTTCGGTAAATGAGTTGTGGTTGAGAGGACACGGGTGAGCATATTGGTGAGGACTGATGTGAACACTTCACTCGCCCCGATATTGTATTTCGGGCAATATTTCTGGCAGCGACAGGAGCAGTGGCAAAGACTGAGTGTAAATCCGGTAAGTATATGCCTGGTTGCACCAACAGATCTTAGCTCCAGATTAGCCCAGCTCAGCTTATAGATTATGTTTTAAACTCAGACAGCACCTTAACCTGAGAATAACGGGAACTTGATATTAACAGCGGTTCAAGCTAAAAATTGATCTAAGGCTCAATGGTGCAACATGTCTGTTTCATAAGCTGAGCTTAAGGCACTTCTTAAGCTTAAGATCTGTTGGTGCAACCAGGCATTAGATATGTATTTTGGCTTTAAGAGTGTTTGTTCCATTGTCTCTCCAAGAAAAGAGAAACTAGCGACCTTTTTGGCAAATTTGTTTTCTTCGTTTTATTTATTCAATATTTCTGGTTTAGCTCTAGTCGCCATGTGTACACATTAGAGCGCTACACATAAATGGCGTCCATACGTGAAGTATGATCTGCTACTTATTCTTTTCTTTGTCCACGTTGTTCGTCTATTTACTGTTAAACATTAAAAGCGTAAGTAAGACATGAACAGTTAGTCCAAATTCTAAAGATAAAAAACATAGACAAAAGGGAAAACTTTACTGAAATCAAAGTGCACAAATTTTAATAGATAACGAACCCAGTCCAGAAATTGAAATCAGGAGATGAGTTAGACAGGGATGTATTGTCTCCATTACTCTTTAATATATATTATACTGAATAATAATTAACGGAAGAGCTATTAACATTAACGGAAGACCTTATATAAGATATGCAGATGACGCCGTGATTATGGCAAGCTATGCTGAACAACTCCAATTACTACTAAACAAAAGAAGCAGATTCTGTGAAGAATATGGACTAAAAATGAATATAAAAAAGACCAAATACATGATAATAACTAAGAAAACAAACATACAAACAAGCACACATTTGAGAAATGTACCGATAGAAAGGGTTGATAAATACAAATACCTAGGAACCTGGATTTCAGAGAACAATGATCAAACAATAGAAATAAGAGCCAGGATAGAAAAATAGCAAGAAATGCGTTTGTAAAAATGAAAACAATTCTCTGCAACAACGACCTTATATTAGAAATGAGAGTAAGAGCTTTGAGATAATGGACTTGAAAGCTGGACATTGAAGCAAGAACACATAAATAAGCTAGTCATTTGAAATGTGGTGTTACAGAAGGATGCTTAGAATAGCATGGACACAGAAGAAAACGAACACGGAAATATTGCGGGAAATGGACAAAGAATGCGAAATAATAAACACAATAAAAATAAGAAAGTTACTTAGAAAGAATATCTGGGACATGTAATGAGGGGACAGCGATATGAAATGCTAAGACTGATAACACAGGGAAAGATAAGAGGCGGAAAAAGTATAGGAAGAACGAGAATGTCATGGTTGAAGAATTTAAGGGACTGGTTTAAATGCAGCTCTGTAGAACTCTCCAGAGCAGAGGTAGATAGAGTAAAGATAGTGATGATGATATCCAACCTCCGATTGGGAGACGGCACTTAAAGAAGAAGAAAAATTAATGACGTCCACCTTGAGGGGCTATATCGTCTTCTTATTAGACCTAATCGTCTTCTTTTTATACCTGTGTTCTTCTCTTTGTAACTATTTCTTTTGTGTTTATATGATTTTCCTTTTTTCAGAGTCTTGACATCAGCCGATGTTTTTTCGGTTGACCTAGTTTCTACTGCAATTTTCACCTACATCTCACGATAAACAGCTGGCGATTCAACTCATATGATTTTATATATGCCACAAGTCCGCTACGAGGGTACTTCAGAAATGTATGAAGAATCTACTAAGTTGTTTTTCTGTTTTGTTACCCGTATTTGCTAATATTTTCAATTTTTTATTATTTTTGTGAAACAATAAAGTAAATATAGAAACATACTGTTTGACTTGTACACATTTTGCAGGGAGGTAATAAGAATAGAATTGTATAAAAGTTTATATTGAAAAAATTAAAAAAAAAAAAAAAAAAAAAAAAAAAAAATATTTACAAAAAAATATGTATAGGTACAAAAAAATGTATAAAAAAATTAAATCATGTTATAAAAAAAAAATAAATAAATAAATAAAAAAAAGTATAATAAATTATAAAAAAAATAAAAAGAAAAAAAAATTAAAAACACAAAGAGGGTGTAAACCTCCGCGGGGTTGATCCGGGTTGAAGCCTTATCGCTGTGTAAAAAAAAAACATATATTATTAGCATTTAGTATTAGTATTTAGTATTAGCATGTAGTTTTTTTTTGTCGATTTAATTATTTGTAAATTAATTTAAGTTGGTTAGGGCCATGAATGAGGAGTATACCTACTGGTCAATTAAATGTTTCCACTTCTACATATGTATGTATGTATGTGCGTGCATAAGTATTATATGTGCGCACATGTACCTAATGTATTATGTAATGCAATGTATTATATTTGGAATATTGTAGCAAACAGTAATTTATTATTTATCGTGGCTGAATGGATCAAGTAATCCAAAGCCAATAAGGAAGAAAAAAAAAAAAGACTTGTACACACTTCTATTTAAATCAAAACGGGAACTGGTGTATGTTTTCAAAGACTGATAGTGTGTAAATAAATTTATTAAAATCAGCTAAGTACTTTCAGCATTTTTAATGCCATCATCAGAGCTATCGTCTTATAATTGTAACTACCTCAAATGAAGAGAAAACTTTAAACAAACACATTCTTATATTAAAAATTAACCCAGGGATCTAACCACTGGTCAGGGTAAAAACCCTTAAATGTATAAAATTTCAGCATTTTTAATGCCATCATCAGAGCTATCGTCTTATAATTGTAACTACCTCAAATGAAGAGAAAACTTTGAACAAACACATCTTATATTAAAAATTAACCCAGGGATCTAACCACTGGTCAGGGTAAAAACCCTTAAATGTATAAAATATTCACATTTAATGTATTTTAAAAAATGGCTACCATTTTTACAATCAACAGCTGTTACTGACTGTCAGTAACATGCGTGGTCTTCCGACTCTGAGCAAAATGGTCTTCGCTCATTTTGTGTATACATTAGTGTGTTACAATATTACCATGAAAAAAAGGTTAGTAGTTATATGCACCTATCTGAAGTTATTTTTGATATTGAATTGAATTTATTATAAATATAACACATATATCGCACCTCTGCTCAAACAGTGTCATAAGTCAAAAAAGTAAAGTATCAAGAAAATGACGTTTAAAATTTGAGCTAGAATTTTTCCGGGTTTATTTAAAAAACTGTTAAAATTAGTATAATAACTATTTTAGTCCAGTCCAGTTCAGTTCATCCAAGCTGGACGAGGAAATCTACTGACCAAGCGAACGGTTCAACTGGCCGCTTATGCTGATGATATTAATATTATCAGTAGAACACCAACAGGAGCACAGGCAACATATGCAGAGTTAAAAACACAAACAAAAATGCTAGGTCTGGAAATTAACACAAAGATAATGACTCAGGCGAGAAGAAATATAGTCCCAGAAAACATTATACATGAAGATGACATTGAAACGGTTGAAAAGTTTACATACCTGGGAGTAGAAATATATGCCGACGGATCAGAAGATGGAGAAATGCGGAAGAGAATAATGCAGGCAACCAGAGCTTATTTTGCCCTCTCCCATATATTTCGGTCTAAAAGTGTCCACCGAAATACAAAGATGAGAATCTATAAAACCTTAATTCGACCAATAACATGCTATGGCAGTGAAGCCTGGGTCCTGAAAGAAATATCCAAAAACAAACTCGACACATTCGAAAGAAAAGTACTCAGGAGAATACTAGGACCTGTGAGGGAAAACGGAATCTTCAGAAGTTGATACAACAACGAGCTTTATCAACTTTATAAGGAAACGCCTCTGTCAGACTTCATTAGAATACAAAGATTGCAGTGGGCCGGACATGTGATAAGAATGGGAGAGAATAGGCTACCAAAACGCGCACTGAATGCTAGAATGCAAGGAAAGAGACCGGTTGGAAAGCCACGAAAGCGCTGGGAAGACACAATAAACAGCGACACACAAGCCCTTTTAGGAGTCCGTGTATGGAGAAGAGCAGCCACAGACAGGCAAGGGTGGAGGCAAAAAATAAAGGAGGCCAAGGCTCAATTTGGGCTGTAGTGCCGTAGAAGAAGAACTATTTTAGTCAGTTACAAAGGTTTTTGAAGCTCTACAAAATAGTGTTTAACTCTTCTAAAAATATTTAAAAAAAAAACTATTTTTTTTTGAGTTGTGACATTATACAGATAAAATAATGAAAAATTAACGAAATATTATTTATCAAAAGTGGCTCTTGCAGTACCGAATATAATATTATTGTTATCGGGTTAACAGGCTTATACTTTTTTAATGATGTAACTTTAAATACAATTAACAACATTTAACAAAAAATACTACAAAAAGAATGATAAATAATAAATAAGTGATAGAGCACTTTTCTTGAGCACATATGCAGATTATTTTGAATAAAGTAATCACATATACTGTCTTAACTGAACAAACGACTCTTTATAAACATCTTATATCGACAAATGCCTTGCACAAGTCGATATGTGACACTGTTTATGTTTGGTGCACCGTTGATTTTGGTTAATCATAATAATATAATGACTCTAGGGCCATCTAACCCAAAATACTAGAACTATAAACGTAACACTTTTTGAGATAAAATTTAACGCTGTGTCTAGGTACACGCTAACGTGTACGCAAATAAAAAAGTTAGGTACACGCTTAAACATCATCAAGTCAGTGACGTCATTATTTAGCGTGTACTATGACTGGGTTTTTTGGTACACGCTAATTTGAGCCGCGTGTATGCTGTGGTATCTGTAAGTGTAAGTATCACGAGTGTCAAAGTGTGGTTAGAATTTGTCTAATCACGTTATGTTTACACTTTAATATTGATTTGTAAAGAGTTTCCTTATTTTTTACTTGTGTAGTGTTTTTTTTAAATTAACTATTGAGTGTGGACAATTATTTAGTTCTTTTAATGAGTTTAACAACATTCTAAAAGAGTATGAAAACGATAAAAGACAAAAATTCGTGATTAAGGGTAGCAGAAGTAATAAGATAAAATTTACGGGGCGATTGATTAGTGCGATAAAGCTCAGTAGATCTGCTATAGTAATAGATAGCAATAAAAGTTAGTAACAAAAATTTTAGCAAACTTTGTGCTTCATATTACAAAATTACTAAAATTAGTTAGAATGTTACAGGGCGTTCGATAATATAGTGGCAGACCAAACTTATGTTTTTTTAAATGGAACACCCTATATTTTATTTTATGTTCGAAATCTTCTGAACTTCCATATCACAAAAATATATAGGTTTATTATGTTATACAGGGTATTTACAAAGTTATAACCAATTTTCTATGAAAATCGTAACAAGTTCAACTCCCTGTATAAATAAAAATAAACACCACAGCAAAAATAAACACCAATATAAACTGGTATAATTAACTTACGTATAAAAATTATTTTAGCAGTATTTTTTATATATCATGTTAGCTAATATTTATTTTGCTAACCTGAATATATATACTTTTATATACATATTGTTTTATTACAATTAAGTTTGAAACATCTGAATAGTTTTGCTTCCCTTCCCCTTCCCTTAATAAAATATTTTCTATCAAAGAAACAACAAACACTAAACATATGAAAATAGCGTGTACCAAAATATAAAGTCACTACACACGCTAAATAATTACGTCACTGGCTTGATGAAGTTTAATTCGCGTGTACCTAACTTTTTTATTTGCGTACACGTTAGCGTGTACCTAGACACAGCGAAAATTTAATAGTTTTATTAAACTGTTAATGCAATAAAACCGTTTTTATTTATTTTGTAAAAATTTACAGAAAGGGTAGACCTTGAAAATGTCAACTTTTTTATGGACTTAGCCTGAAAAGTGGAAAAAAGCGGACATTTTACTGTTTTGTTCGGGGGAAACTAGTAAAAGTGGCCAAAAATCAAGAAATACTTGGAAAAAATAAAAAAATGTAATAACCAAAAAAATTTACGTGAAAACGATATAAAAGTATATAGAATGAGTTAATAAAAAAATATAACTAGTTTTTACAATAAAATTATGAAAAAATCCGTAATATTGGTTAAGATAATCAAATTTTTTAATATCTCAAAACAATATGGCAGACAGGCCCCAAGAAGTCAAATTTGACAGTGTTGCCAGTTTTAACCTTTAAAAGATCTAAAAATTTAATGCAAATTACTAACAAAACAGGTATAGATGGATGCAATTGAGAGTCCAAGCTAAATTCGTAGCTTTAAGGCCCGGTACTTTATGTCTTGATTAACAGCCGGTTAGCTAACCGGGGTTTAATCGGGACCTCTTGCGTTGTAATAAATGCAATTACAAGTACAGTAGACTCGCGATTATCCGAGTCTCGGTCATCCGAGCCCCTCGGTTAACCGAGGCAAAAGTCAGAACAGGTGAGTTACAATTTTCAACAATGCCCCATGCCGCAACATCGCCGCCTCAAAATCAATAAGAGGAGCAAAGCTTATGCAAAATCAAATACTTTTAACAGTAATATTGATAAGGTAAATGTTTTTATCTTTTATAGACAGTACTGTATTAACTTTGTCATTAAAATATCCACAGTTATGATTATTCACATGTTTTTCTATCAATATAACCAATGTCAGTGTTAACCAAGTTTTTCCGTATCCGAGGTAGTCACGGTCCCAATTACCTCGGATAATCACGAGTCTACTGTATTATTATAATTATAAATAAGGATAATAATAATTATAATTGCATTTATTACAACGCAAGAGACCCTAAAGAGGTCCCAATTAAACCCCGGTTAATTAACCGGCTGTTAATCGAGACATAAAGTTTTTAATAGCTTTTTAAGCCTAATAAAATTGCCACCAACATAATTATTTCCTCTGCCGGCAGTTTACTCGCTTCCAAAAAGGCCCTTTCTTTGCGAATATAGAGGTATTAAAGCAACACCTTTATTGCACTTACTTTCGTAACACCTATACACCATTTAGTCTCACTTCACCTTTATTTAACGACAAAGCATGTCTTTTCTTAAAATCGGTCACACCCATTGCACTTTATTATAAATTTGTACTTATATGATGCAGCAGACAACGCCCAAACCCCGCCTAACAAACTAACAAGAAACTTAGAAACTGTTTAAAAATGCATGGATCTACCAATTTTTCAAAAAGTGTTGCCAAATTTAGAGGTTTGCAAAAATATTCCAAATCAATGGTAGGCTTAAATGGACAAAAACCATATTTTCATGTAAAATTATCTTTTATCATCTACATGGCAACATGGTCTCAGGTATCTTCGGTTTAGCTTTAGAAATTAGTGACAGCACATAACCAGGAAATACATAAAATTTGTTCTCAAACATTTAAAAGTGTCTGGGAATCCCACAAAATTTATTTATTACAAATAATCATAAATCACTATAACATTAATAAACCTAATCTATTCTAACCTAACAAAACCTAAATAGAACTAGCCTAACCCTTGTAACAAAACCTTGTCATTTTGTGTTAAAAATGGGTAAGAATAATAGGTCTGGATCTCGCGTATGAAAAAAAAGTTGATTAATAGCAAGCTAAAAATTTGTTAATAGCTTAAGGGTGTCTAGTCAGAAAAAACTTTGATATATGGACGGCGTTATGCATAACTCGACCAAGCGCCAAAACATAGTTTTGAGATAAATGGCTTCAAAGTTTTTCGTTTCTTGGTTGCTTAATGGTAAGTGGATTAATGTCGCTTGGTTTAATTTTGTTTTTCTTAGTAACCGTTAATGTGACAATAACAGGGATTTTTTCCAAGATAGTTTTAGCTATGTGTCACCAGAATCCGCTGTTATCTCGATATTGAAGAAATGGCGCTTGGTCGAGTTATGCATAACGCCATCCATATGGGAGCACTGGAACAGGGGCAGATTTAATTGGGGAACAGGTTAAAAATTTGGAACATTCAGACTCAAACTCTCCGAACAGAGATTAAACTCTCATGCAAAAATCAGACTGCTATTTATCACCTGTCATAATTCCTGTCATTTGACATATTCTACATGTTCCACTCATTAAAACGCCCATTTGGAGATAAATAGCAGTCTGATTTTTGCATCAGAGTTTAATCTCTGTTCGGAGAGTTTAAGTCTGTTCTGTCGGACAAAATACATGTGCCGTTTTCGTGGTCAGACCGTTCCAAATTTTTAACCTGTTCCACAATTAAAACTTCCCCTGTTCAAGTGTTCCCATATATCAAAGTTTGTCCGACTAGACACCCTTAAGCTATTAACAGATTTTCAGCTTGCTATTAATCAACTTTTTTTTCATACGCGGGATCCAGACACATAAGCAAAATAACATACTTAAAAATTGAAAGATTTTAATTTTCATAATAAAACATATTTTATATAACTATGGCAACACTGATGGGATTTCCCTTCTTGAGCTTATGAAACAGTTGTCATTAATGTCATTTCTTGTTGTTTCATGGTATATAATGCCAGTGGCTTTTAAAAATAAGACATTTTAAATTGCAATTACAGGAAAAGTAACGCTCTCGCCCCCAATAAAAAACTATTGTACAATTATCAGTAAGTGAAACAGAATTCATTTGTATAAATTTCATATCCGTAATCCGTCTACCCTTAATCTAAACTAGAATCATTTTTTTTTTGAGTTGACACTATTTGAACAGAGATGCGATATGTCTGCAAAATGTTTAAATGCATGTGCAAAAATCTACTATTTATTCCCACTACTAAGTTACATGTTTATACTTACATCTTCATCAATTGGTAGTACCTTATGCACTCCATTAATGTCCACAATCACTGCTGGATGTTTCATGGGACAAATAAGTAATCTCTCCTCATTTCTTGGTTGAAACTGAACTTTTAGAACAGGACAGGGAAATTTATATTTTTGTTCACATTCTCCAGAAAGTATATTCCATATACAGACATTATTGTCAGTGGAAGCAGAAGCAACTTTATGACCATTCCTCGACCAACTTATACTGCAAACTGGATGTACATGTGCTGCAATAACTTTTGCAATTCCTCGTGTTAAGAAGTCCCAGATCACAATTCTTCCATCATTACAACCAACAGCTAGAAGGGTTCCTCTTTTGTTAAACTGGCAAGTTACAGCTATTGAGAGAGAATCCAATGTACCATCAAATTCCTAAAGAAGAGCTTATGAAATAATATATAAGGTTTACCTATTTAAATAATAAAGCAAGATATTCTCTTATACCTAAATATGTTTTTATAAACTAACTTCTAATAATTGACACTTTGTTTCAATAATTGTAAACAAACATTTAACTAGGACTCTGGATTCTTTTAGATGATCTTTATTTAATAATTTATATTTGCGAGTTCAAACAGTAGTCTAGAAAATGACACGAAATTATTATATTCAAGTATTTCATATTACTTACTTCTGGATAATTCTGTCCAAAAGATTCTGAAACAAGCAGTACATATTATTTTCTGAAACAATTAAATACATGACAACGTACCTAAAAGTTCCAAATTCATATTTTCTGTTCAAAGCTTAAAAGAATGTTTTACATTGGTATATGTATATAGATATTATTACCATTTAAAAAAACTGTAAAACAAAAATTATAATTCCTACCGTGACCCGGCGTCCAAAAATTAATAATAAAACAAAACCTCACATTTATTAATTGTCAGTTGTCATTGTCAATGTCACATCCACCGAGCCAGCTACACAGAGACATGTTAAGGATAGACTTGGCGAGGCATATGCCACTCAATGCATCGGGATGTAGGGTCGCGGACGTTTCCTTAAATGCCATCAATACGACTAACTTCACGCGTAACTTTAATACGAGAATTATAAAAAAATATGCATTGAAATCCAGGGTCCTGATTCTAAATCAAATTTCGACACCTATACGCTATGAGCTTCGCTGGTGTCGCTCCTAGCGGTTACTAATTCAACTTTTACTGGTAATTTGTAAATTTATTATGTACTTGTTATCGCTTAATATTTACAACGCAAAAAAGTAATTAAATTGTAATCGATTTTTTTAAGATTTTTCTAATCATTTTGACGTTCTATTGATAAAATATCAATTTCTTACTTCGGATACTTTGACAATAATCGTGTAGATGGCGCTAAGATTATAATAGATTATTTATAATTAGATATTACGGAACATTAAAAAAACTTAAATTCAGTATTTAAAACGTAAGTATATTTAAGGTAAAAATATGTACCACAGCTTTGACCAACTAATATTGTTTATAATTAATGTTTTTAATTTTAATTCTAAATTAATCACTTTGACATTTATGTCAAATTTCCGGTAAACGTTTACAAACTTGTCACTACTGGCGTTCGCGAATTTGTAAATATCCCCTCTACGTACGAGCTCACAGCGTATACAAGTCGCTTTCAATATGGCGACGTCGAAATGCGACTGTGCGAGCCTTGTGGATTTTAGTTGAACTAACGAAATGACGTCACGAAATAGCGACATCGAAATTAATAGCGACTCCAAAAAAGTGGTTGATATCGATGTCGAAATTATTTGACACGGAGATGAATGAATGGCCAAAAGCGAGGTTAGGTTTAGTTTAGATGTGTTTTGTTTATTTCTTGCAAGGAAAATTAAAGCAAAAGGTAGAGGAGAAGGTGGGAATATGGCCCCTGCTGGTAAGTCGGCCCCCGACTGAATTTGTCACTTCCACCAACGCCATTGTTGATTTGCGCTTGATACTACATCTATCTTTATCTATCGAAACTTGTCAGGAGCCGATAACTACCGCGGTTAGCATTTAGTCGACTTACAGAGCTCGATTCATTCACGTGTTTAACAAAACTTTTTGCCGTTCTTGTGTTTATGTTGTTTTTTCTAAGAAACCATAGTTATAAACATTATCTTTCTCTGATTAGTGTGTAGGAAAACCATTGCATATCGACTTTTTAAGGTAACTATGAACATTTTGCAATAGATGTAAATTGTTTTGATATTTTGTTTATAATGTAACTATTTATTTAATATGGCCCCCTGAATGTGTATACATTATGGACCCGGGTCCATATTACATACACATTGAGGGGGTCATATTACATGTTTGCACTTTATTATTTCCAGATGCCTCGTACTAATCTTTCTCCTAAATCTGAGAAAAAAAAGAGGAAATTGTGGAGTGCTGACGATATGAAAAAGGCATTAGAGGCTGTTCGTAATAAGCATATGGGTTTTAAGAAAGCAGTCAAAACATTTGCTGTACCAAGAACTACGTTAAGAAGGCTAGTTCATGATCCTGAGTTATCATGAGACCTGTTAGTAAGAAAACCGTTAGGTAGAAAAACTATTTTACCTTTAACTCTGGAGAACCAATTAGTTGATTATCTTTTGCAAATGGAGCGCACCTTTTATGGACTTACACGCTTGGATGTTAGGCGAATGGCTTATCAATTAGCAGTCAGAAATAACATCCAGAATGCGTTTCAAAATGAAAGAGCAGGTAGAGCATGGCTCGACCATTTTTTAAATAGACATAAAAAGCAATTATCTCTCAGAAAACCAATGGGAACATCTTACGCTCGAGTACAAGGATTCAATCGCCCAGCAGTTAAGGAGTTTTTTGATCTGTTAGAGGTTGAATATACAAGAAAAAAATATTCTCCCGACCGTGTCTATAACGTAGATGAAACTGGACTCACAATCGTGCAATCAAAAGTACCGCAAGTAATAGGACGAAAAGGTAAAAGGCAAATAGAGGCGTTAACTGCAGCAGAACGCGGGTCTTTAGTGACGTTGGTGTGCGCAATGAGCGCAGGAGGAACTTTCATCGCACCAATGTTAATTTTTCCAAGAAAAATTTTTTCAGATGTATTAATGAAAGGGGCTCCGCCAGGAGTAATCGGAAGAGTACACCCTTCTGGTTGGATACAAACCAATTTATTTTCTGAATGGTTTAATCATTTTGTATCAAAGACCAATCCAACAGAGGATTCTCCTCTCCTTCTTATACTTGATGGACATTACAGCCACACTCGCAATATTGCTGTTCTAGAAGTTGCTCGTGAAAAGCATGTCACCATTATCAGCTTGCCTCCTCATACTAAGCACAAGCTGCAACCGCTTGACAAAACATTTATAAGTCCACTTAAATCTCATTACAGTGAGGAAATAAGAAAATTTCTGTTACATTCTGACAGAATGGTTAAGCCTCATGATATTGCTGAGTTATTGGGTAAAGCTTATTTAAAATGTGCAACAGCTGAGATCGCAGTAAATGGTTTTAAAGTGACTGGAATATATCCCTTCAATCCTCAAATTTTTAAGGATGCTGATTTTCTAGCAGCGTCACAATCGCTTCAACTGGAAGAGGAAAATATATCATCGAGTTCAACTACTTTGATGATGAACCCAACTGAGTCGTCTGTCGAAACTGCTACATTAACTATAGAATCGTCTCGCCAACCCACTTCATGCACTGTTCCTGAATCCTCCATTCAACTAAAGTCATGTGCTCCAAGCACGTCAACATCAGATTCAGTATCTCTTCAACCCAAATCATCTAACGAGCATGAAAGACTGCTAACTATAAAGCTTTCTGTCTTCTATTCAAAACCAGGAACATCATCAGCTGTAAACCCTTCGCTTATACTACCATATCAAATTTCACCAATACCCAAGCCTAAAATAAAAACCTCAAATCGAGGAAGAAAATCAACAAAAGCCACTGTAATTACATCATCGCCTTATAAATTTGAATTAGAACAATCTTTTAAGAAAACTGAAGACCGTAAACAGAGTTGTGGACGCGGAAGGGGACGAGGACGAGGTCGAATTTGCAAAAAAGCCCAAGAGAAAGTTCGGAAACGTATTACCGTCGAAGATTCTGACACCGAAGAAAGTGATCTTTCCAATATTGAAGAGGATACAGATTCCGAACTAAGTTCACAGGGTTAAATTCCTGATAACGACGACGCCGTGTGCATCTTTTGCGAGGAGTCTTATTCAAGTAATAGCAGAGGGGAAACTTGGATAAAGTGTCAGAGCTGTCTTTTGTGGGCACACAATGAATGTGCCGGTGCAGAAACTGAACATTTTATCTGCGATTTCTGCCGATAGATTTTTGTATTCATTTAATATGACCCCCTGGGGGCCATATTAGAGTGACGTTTTTGTTTTTCACAGTATTCTAGATATTGACAAGAATAATTTTTTTATACGTTAGATCTTGATTTTTTTTATTTTTTTTAATAATACTGTATTAGTATTAAACTAATAGTTATGTGGACGAAAATTAAAATTTAAAAATGTTGATTGTTTATAATCTCTAATCGAAAAACAAATTAGGGGCCGTATTCCCACCTTCTCCTCTATTAATATGGCTGGGTTTAATTGAAATTTGCTTGTTTTGAGGAATTAGATAGAATAGTATTAAATTAGAAATATAATAATTGAGAATGTCCACAACATGAATCATCAACTCAATGAAAGATGTAAGGTAATAATCTGGGAAAATTAGTAAAAAACAAGGAAAATTAATTACCAGCTATTTTATTGCTGGACATGCTGAAATCAAATCTTAAGATTTCCTATATTGGTAATATAGCTGTGCAAAGTCCACAGAAAGTGTGCTATTTTGTTTATAAACAAATTAGCGCTCCGAAATCTTTTTTTTTTAATTATTGCTGTATAACTCCGACAATTTTAACTTTAAACCAAAACACTCGCATAAAAATTGACAGTAATTTAATTCTGCACATTGATAATTTATTCCAATTTCCTTCGACGGAAATTTTCCTCGGAAAATTCGGGTTTCCAAACAAAATCTTTAATTTTCAACTAAAATTTGAGAGAAGTAATTATTTATCAATAATTAAATAATTTGGTGACAGTGACATAAATCTTTTTTGTTATTAGTGTCTTGAAGATATGAAAATTTGTATGTACAAAGATTACCGGAATTAAAAGTTACCTATCTATATGGTTCAAAGATTAAAATCCTGTTGTTTATAACTCTGTCGCAAATGCCGGTCAAATTTGACCGGTTATACCTGGAATCACTCCTCGCAATTCAATTTTTTTTTTCTTCGAAAAGGGCACGGAAGCCGTGCCCTTTTCAACAGCGTTAACTTAATTTAATTTAATCTAATATTTTCTGAGGGGTTCTATTTGTTTATAAGCCAAAAAAAAGCCTAGGTCAACATACAACGGTGTTCCAGGCTGAAGTTTTTGCTTTGGTGGCCTGCATTGATGAAATAATTGATGAGGACCCTAAAGCTAAGAGAATCAACATTTACACAGATAGCCAATCGGCTATTCTGGCTGTAAAGAACCCTCTCACCAAATCAAAACTGGTGAGAAACTGCAAAGATCTCCTCAATAACCTGGCAAAAGACAACAAAGTGTCTTTAATATGGGTGCCGGGTCATGAAGGGGTGCATGGGAACGAAC
Source organism: Diabrotica virgifera virgifera (assembly GCF_917563875.1). Lineage (NCBI taxonomy): Eukaryota > Metazoa > Arthropoda > Insecta > Coleoptera > Chrysomelidae > Diabrotica > Diabrotica virgifera. Next base: position 191,044,789 of record NC_065443.1, read on the forward strand.
GAGCAGATATGTTAGCGAAACAAGGCTCGAGAAAAACTTTTGAAGGCCCAGAACCTTTCTGTGGCATCACTAAAGATGCTATGAAAAACGAGGTTCAGAAATGGCTGATAAAGAATCATCAAAATAAATGGAGAACCACTCAAGGGCAAATCCAGACTAAAAAAATAATCAAGAATATTGATAAAAAACTCTCGAACAGTTTGATGAACCTCAATAAACGAGAGATCAAAACGTCACTGAAATGGTGACTAGACATTGTCGTTTAAGAAATCACCTATACAAACTAGGTAAGGTGAATGAACCATGGTGCAGAAAGTGCGAAATGGAAGAAGAAACTGCCATACACATACTATGCTATTGCAGTGTGCTAGGTGATGCAAGGCAGAACTTCACTGGTCAAATGAGGTTTGAACCAGAAGAGATCTTAAAACTACCAATAAGAAAACTGTTGGCCTTCGTTGAGGCCACAGGACTTATTAAAGTTTAAGGAGAAGAACAGGGTTTGGTACAAAGGTCTTATGACCAAGTGCCAGAGACTAACGAGTCTCGCCTGAGTTAAGAAGAAGAAGAAGAAGAAGAAGCCAAAAAATGTTTCTTTATAACATTCCTGAAACCGCTCAAATGGTCCAATTTCAATCCTGTAAGGTATACTTCGCGTCAAAAAAACTGGTACACTTCGCGTCAAAAAAAACTGGTACAACTCTTATAACCGAAAATCGTGTTTTTCAAGTTGTGTAAGTTAATCTTGTCACAAGTGTCATTCCAATTTCTAGGGCAACGTAGCCCGTTCAACGAAAATATTATATCAAACTAGGTAAAAACGGGGCTGTGCGACAGACCGCATTTTTTAATATACATACTAAAAATTAAAACAATTTTAATTTTCCGTCATCTCAATTAAGTATCCATACATTGATTCGTGTTTTATTATAATTTATGAAAATATTTCAATTCAAAAATAATGACAGAAAATAAATCTTGACATGACTTTAAATTATTATGTTTAATGTCAAATCGAGAGGTCTGAGTATTTTCTCCTAAATTGTAGGACAAACCTGCATTAAGTTGTGTAGAATAAATAAAACACACTGGAAAAATTAAAAATTTAATTTGAAATTAATACAAAATGAATAACTTTTACAGTGAAGTGTGTAATTTAAATATATGTATTACAATTCGAAATATACATTTTAAACGTTATTTTTTTGTATTTAGATTTAGTGCAATTCCGTTATCTATGATGGCAACAACGAAGTGATTCACGAACAATAATTGTCAGTCTGAACACAGGTTTACATTGGGAAAAAAAGTGTACCAGTTTTATAATTATGACGCGAAGTGTACAACTCTTAAGGCTGTATGACACTATACATTTTCTTGTATCATTTCTAATATCGTTTCTGATATGTCAAAAAAATGCATAGTGTCATACACAGATACAAGAAACGATATCAGAAACGATACAATAATTTGAGTCAGACACAGATTCTTGTACAAGAACTGCGCCAATTTCTGCGCAAAGAGCAAAAACGTAAAACCTGCTGGTAAAACATCTAAAATGTCATAATTACTTACTCATAATGGCGGCTGAAATGAAAATGGGATCATGTATTGATGAGTTTATTTGTGTTTTTTAGGTATTATTTATAAATCTTATATTGATACTTAATATACCGTTTGGTACAGGGTCCCCGTAAGGGGTACTGGCGCCTGTGTGCAAAAAAGGATTTTGGCGCCCCTTAAGGCATTTTGGATAATGTTTTTTATTTATTTTTTGAAGGTAGGTAGGTGCTTGAAATAAACCAGAAAACTGAACTTTAGAATGTTTCACCCCTTCTCGGGGGTGAAAAAACATACGTTCAAAAAAGTGACTAATTAAATGACTAATTTTAAATAACTTTTCTTCTATAAAGATTTTTCTTTGTCAATACTTTTCATTAGTTTTCGTTACTTTCGTTTTCAATAGTTATTTGCGAGTAAATTTGTGTTTAGTTTTCAACAAAAAAAAAAAACAAGTTTTTAAACGGATTTTCGCAAATAACTCAAAAAGTAAGTATTTTAATAAAAAAAATAGCTTATAAAAAAGTGAAAAAAAATGATAAAAAAAAAGTACCTATATATGAAGTTTGCAGACCCAGTAGAAGCAGAGTTGTAGCTGATGAAAAGGTTCTTATTTGTCAAATTACAAATCAAATAACGTAAACTATCTACGTAAGTTTCAACGTAGAATAACTAAAAAATCAAGCACTTACCAGGGAAAACTCATTACAACTTTTTTAAAGTGTTTAAAGGAATCTATATTTTTTAACATCAAAAGTAAGTAAGTTAAAAATAAAATTGGAAAGAAATCCTTTGTAAAAGGTATAAAAATTTTTTTATTAAAAATCCCTTAAAAGGGCTACATCACAACAAAACGTTTTCGATTTTTATAAAAAATCATCATCAGTGTTCGATCTAAAAATAAGTATAACCGATTTAATGAATATAAAGTTATTATTTAAATTTTGACAAAGGTTAGAGCAAGTTGGTTATACTTACAAACTGGATGCTAGCTGAGCCACAAAAGAAAAATATTTGGGTAGAAACCCTTTACATAAAATATAGATGCCTTAAAAGTGCATACTTCAGTAAAAAGGCCTGTGATGGTCACATGGCAAACAGGATAATGCCCTAAGGTAAGGTATACGGGTTTCCCAACACGTGGGATCCAAATTGAGTTGATCACATTTCAATGACTTAATGGCAACTGAATGCAAAATGAGTGATGTTTCTGAAAGGTGTCAAAAGACAGATGGACAACGTGACGTGGAATTTACCCTGTATTCCGACAGCCAACTAATTGTTAGTAAAATATTTAATGAAAATTTACCTAGTAATAACAAACATCAACAAAGTTGTGGCTATAATTACATTTAAGTAAGTACTTTGAATATGTAAGATGAACGTGAAGTATGAAATGATTTTTATAATGAGAAATAGCCAGAATCTATGCAGCCATCTATACATGTTCCTATTCAAATTGAAGTAAGTCCAACTGTGCTGTTGAAAATTTGATTTACTATGAATTAAAAGGAGTGTTTGGTTTAATTGTACCAATGGCAGAGTAAATTAGAGAGTCTATAGTAAATGGAAGTCTGATATTAAAGTAGTGTTGAAATTAAGATAAGTTGTATGAGTCACAGGAGGAAACTGATATGATATAATGATATGTGAATTAATTGGTTAAGGTACCTGAGTGTTGATATTGGAAGTGAAGAAGAATATCAAATGAACTAATAACCTGGCAAAAGTATGAGGTCCTTTTATGTAACATAGCATCTAGGACTAAACATGTTTATGAAATAGGGATTTTTTTCATTTTTTATTTTTTTTTTATATAACTTGGTATAAGTTACCAATAAGTATATCCACACCCGGTTACATAGTCAGAGTGGAATGCGGCAGAGTCAAACTCTTGTATAATATATTCAAGTGGACACTAAACTGGTTGAAGAAAATTTATATGATGGACGATTCCCGTTACCCCAAAATGTGCTTTTTTCGTCAACTACAACTGATGGAGACCGATAGCAGGTATAACTGGGCAGCGCAGGTAAAATCACTTTTTACTTTTATTGATGCTGAACCTATTTGGAATAATCTCTCCCTTCATTCCCTACAACTGAATAGAAAAGCCTTGTTAATCAAATTTAAAAATAAGCTCTCAGAATTAGATATTTCTCTTTGTCAGCAATCCAATTTTCTCCCCTTATATAAACACCTAGCTCTTTCCGAATTAAGTCAAAAATACTTATGCCTAAAAATGCCCATCCAGATTACAAGAACTATTGCACAGCTTCGATTATGTAATTCATTCTGCTTAACGTTCACTTATAAGGATTCTACATATAAAATTAATCCTAATGAAATCTGTACTATTTGTAACAATAAGGAGTTAGAAACAATTGAACATATACTTTTTGATTGTCCAATATATTCTTGTATGAAACAATCATCCATTAATTATATAGCCGATATTGATACTGTAACTCATACCTTAAATAACATTACAGTGTATTCAGCTAAAATAATAGCTGGCTATATCTGGAATGTTCTAAAACTTAGGTCTTTCATCATAAATGAATAGTTAAATACGTAAATTATACTTTGTATCTTTAATTAATTCTTATATAACTCGTTGTTTTTTTTTTTTTTTTTTTTTTTTGTTTCTTTCTTTTGTTTATCCCTAAAATAAACATATTGTGTGTTTCTTGGGATGAAGAAGGGAAAGAAAAAAAAAAAAAAGGAACGAAATATTTGTTCTCACCCTTTCCATAAAATTGTAAAATTTTAAAAGGAAATAAATGTATCTATCTATCTATCTATCTATCTACTTAAATGTAATTATAGCCACAACTTTGTTGATGTTTGTTATTACTAGGTAAATTTTCATTAAATATTTTACTAACAATTAGTTGGCTGTCGGAATACTGGGTAAATTCCACGTCACGTTGTCCATCTGTCTTTTGACACCTTTCAGAAACATCACTCATTTTGCATTCAGTTGCCATTAAGTCATTGAAATGTGATCAACTCAATTTGGATCCCACGTGTTGGGAAACCCGTATACCTTACCTTAGGGCATTATCCTGTTTGCCATGTGACCATCACAGGCCTTTTTACTGAAGTATGCACTTTTAAGGCATCTATATTTTATGTAAAGGGTTTTTACCCAAATATTTTTCTTTTGTGGCTCAGCTAGCATCCAGTTTGTAAGTATAACCAACTTGCTCTAACCTTTGTCAAAATTTAAATAATAACTTTATATTCATTAAATCGGTTATACTTATTTTTAGATCGAACACTGATGATGATTTTTTATAAAAATCGAAAACGTTTTGTTGTGATGTAATTAAGGGATTTTTAATAAAAAAAATTTTATACCTTTTACAAAGGATTTCTTTCCAATTTTGTGATTGATGGTATACAGCCAACTACAGGAAAACCTTTTTCTTTTCCTTGTGGATTTTTAAGTTAAAAATAATATTGTCCCTTTTCTGGTAAAAAAATCATATATACCACCCCCTAATTAGCATCCCAAATGAAATTAATCGTTACCGCTTCACCACAAGTTAATTTACTTAATTGTTTATGTGATCTGGAGTTTCATCGGTTCAAAGTGCTTATTTTTGAAAAGACTGTATTTAAAAGGGCGAAAGGGCTGAACGAGTCACTAATCATGAGTGTATGCAAAATTTGAACAGGGATTTGATATGGTGCCATATCTTCCAATTTTTGTCTTACAGGAAAACAAAACATCCAAAATATTCAGAAAAGCATAATCTACATTTTTTACTGCTTGATATTTTTGGTACCACTAATTAATTTTAAAGTTATTTGGAAAAAGAAATTTTTTCAAGATTGAAAAAAAATTACTCTAAAACAAATTTTTTTCAAAAATGAGCACTTTAAACCCATGAAACTTACAGACTTACAGATCCTATAAATAAAGCTTTTCTTAAACATTTTAAAGAAGTTGTAATGAGTTTTCCCCGAAAAGTGCTTAATTTTTTGGTTATTTTACGTTGAAATATTCCATTTGGAATTTGACGAACAAGAACCTACTTTTCATTAGCTACAACTCTGCTTTCTACTGTGTTTTGCAGACTTCATATATAAATTATTTTTTTTCACCTTCTTGTAAGCTATATAAGTAGAGAGCGGAATATATGCAACACAACATTACCAAAATATGCGCATATATTATATGCATTACTTTTACTACAAATATGCAGATATGCAAAAAATAAAACAATATATTAAGTCCTAAGATCTTCAGAAAAGTTGCCTTCAAAAATACGTACAACTTTCCTCAAACAATCGAAGCCCTCATTTTTTTCTAAAACATTTTTTAATTTATTTCTAATTGTAATCCCTGTATTTCCGAGAATTTTGTGACAATGAGCAGAAAAATGTTAACAAGATTAACCGGGTCTCGGTGAATTCGTAACTATTTTAATCCCCAAACCTAATTACAGGCCAACTCGTAACTCTGGCGCGCAGGTAATTCTTCGATAACCCACTAACTACCGGGGAATTAGTAACTTTCATTTTTAAGTAATGTTGATAATTTAATACCGGTATTCCAGGGCCCTGATTCTAATTCATTTCGACAGTCGCAATTTCATTTCGACACCGCCATGACAGCCGCAGAATATAGCGATTCTTGGGGATATTAACCTTATCATGTTGAGACTGCTCAGAATTTGGGTTGGCGCTTCGGTTTCTTGGATTTTGTTTAGTCTGGGAAAATTATCGAAAAAATACCATTTTTGGGAAAAATTATTTACCAGCTATTTTATTGCTAAAATCGAATCTTAAGATTGCATATATTAGTAATATGGGGTATGACAAGTCCGCAGAAAGTGTGTTATTTTATTTATAAACAAATTAGCACTCCTAAATCTTCTTTTTTTTTCAATTAGTGGTCTGTAACTCCTATATTTTTTCCTTTGAGCCAAAAACACTCAAATAAAAATTCACCGTAATTTAGTTCTGCACAAAGTTATTTTTTTCCGATTTCCTTCAACAAAAATTTTACTCAGAAAATCCGAGTTTTCCCAAAAAATCTGCCATTTTCAATTAAAATTTTAGGGAAGTACCTAATTATTTATCAATAATTAAATAATTGAAGACATGAAAGATTTATTATAGTAGATTATACAGAGGGGCTAAATTATGGAATAAATTCATTTCTTTAAAACGGACGATTTTGGAGCAAAATCCCGAAAGAGGTCGATTTTTATTTTTAAATTACAATTTTTTGGCATATATTTCATACTAGTGACGTCATCCATCTGAGCGTGATGACGTAATCGATAATTTTGTTAATGGGAATAGGGGTCGTGTGGTAGGTCATTTGAAAGGGCGTTTAATTCTCTATTCAGTAATATAAACATTAATATCATTAGGTATTTATACAGGGTTGCCAAAAAAAAATTTTGAATTAAATTAATTGGCGCAAAAAGAAGAATGTATGTAATTTATTTAACTCAAAATACATTGTACTGCTGTCAGAAAATAGAAAAAAAGGTTTATTTCACAAATAAACATTTCTTTTCGCTTAAATTAAATCACAAACAGACTCCCTCCTACCTATTGGCAGTTTGAACTTTTAATTTAAACTAAAAGCAATGTTTATTTGCAAAATAAACATTTTTTTCTATTTTCTGACAGCAATAGAATGTATTTTGAGTTAAATAAATTACATGCATTCTTCTTCTTGCGTCAATTAATTTAATTCAAAATTTTTTTTGGCCTCCCTGTATAAATAATGAAATTAATGTTTATAATACTGAATAGAGAATTGAACGCCTTTGTAAATGAGCTACAACACGAACCCATATTCCTATTTAAAAAAATAATTACGTCATCACGCTCGGATGGATGACGTCACTAGTTTGAAATATATGCCAAGAAATTTAATTTAAAAATAAAAATCGACCTGTTTCGGGATTTTTCTCTAAAATTGTCCATTTTAGAGAAAATGAATTTATTCCATAATTTAGCCCCTCTCTGTATATCAGGAGACCGGCGACAATCTAACCAATAGTTTAGCAATAATTAAAATGTTAATTAAAAAATTTCGGTCGAAATAATAACCAGAAAGATTATGATACACCAGAATAACTATGATTTTCATATAAAAAAGCACTATACCTATTCAACGTACCTTACAGGATTGAAATTGGACCATTTGAGCGGTCTCAGAAATGTTATAAAGAAACAATTTTTTGGCTTATAAACAAATAGAACCCCTCAGAAAATATTAGATTAAATTAAATTAAGTTAACGCTGTTGAAAAGAGCACGGCTTCTGTGTCCTTTTCGAAGAAAAACAAATTGAATTGCGAGGAGTGATTCCAGGTATAACCGGTCAAATTTGACCGGCATTTGCGACAGAGTTATAAACAACAGGATTTTAATCTTTGAACCATTAGATACCTTTTAATTCCGGTCCTCTTTGTACATACAAATTTTCATATCTTCAAGACATAACAAAAAAGATTTATGTCACTGTCACCAAATTATTTAATTATTGATAAATAATTACTTCCCTCAAATTTTAGTTGAAAATTAAAGATTTTGTTTGGAAAACCCGAATTTTCCGAAGAAAATTTCCGTCGAAGGAAATTGGAATAAATTATCAATGTGCAGAATTAAATTACTGTCAATTTTTATGTGAGTGTTTTGGTTTAAAGTTAAAATTTTCGGAGTTATAGAGCAATAATAAAAAAAAGATTTCGGAGAGCTAATTTGTTTATAAACAAAATAGCACACTTTCTGTGGACTTTGCACAGCTATATTACTAATATAGGAAATCTTAAGATTTGATTTCAGCATGTCCAGCAATAAAATAGCTGGTAATTAATTTTCCTTGTTTTTTACTAATTTTCCCAGATTATTACCTCACATCTTTCATTGAGTTGATGATTCATGTTGTGGACATTCTCAATTATTATATTTCTAATTTAATACTATTCTATCTAATTCCTCAAAACAAGCAAATTTCAATTAAACCCAGCTATATTATAATACCTTTTGATTTAGTTTTCCTTGCAAGAAATAAACAAAACACATCTAAACTAAACCTAACCTCGCTTTTGGCCATTCATTCATCTCCGTGTCAAATAATTTCGACAGTCGCCATCGCCATATTGAAAGCGACTTGTTTTTGGTCGAAATTTGATTTAGAATCAGGGCCCAGGGCCCTGATTCTAAATCAAATTTCGACACTAAACAAGTCGCTTTCAATATGGCGATGGCGACTGTCGAAATTATTTGACACGGAGATGAATGAATGGCCAAAAGCGAGGTTAGGTTTAGTTTAGATGTGTTTTGTTTATTTCTTGCAAGGAAAACTAAATCAAAAGGTATTATAATATAGCTGGGTTTAATTGAAATTTGCTTGTTTTGAGGAATTAGATAGAATAGTATTAAATTAGAAATATAATAATTGAGAATGTCCACAACATGAATCATCAACTCAATGAAAGATGTGAGGTAATAATCTGGGAAAATTAGTAAAAAACAAGGAAAATTAATTACCAGCTATTTTATTGCTGGACATGCTGAAATAAAATCTTCAAGATTTCCTATATTAGTAATATAGCTGTGCAAAGTCCACAGAAAGTGTGCTATTTTGTTTATAAACAAATTAGCGCTCCGAAATCTTTTTTTTTATTATTGCTCTAAAACTCCGAAAATTTTAACTTTAAACCAAAACACTCACATAAAAATTGACAGTAATTTAATTCTGCACATTAATAATTTATTCCAATTTCCTTCGACGGAAATTTTCTTCGGAAAATTCGGGTTTTCCAAACAAAATCTTTAATTTTCAACTAAAATTTGAGGGAAGTAATTATTTATCAATAATTAAATAATTTGGTGACAGTGACATAAATCTTTTTTGTTATGAGTGTCTTGAAGATATGAAAATTTGTATGTACAAAGAAGACCGGAATTAAAAGGTATCTAATGGCTCAAAGATTAAAATCCTGTTGTTTATAACTCTGTCGCAAATGCCGGTCAAATTTGACCGGTTATACCTGGAATCACTCCTCGCAATTCAATTTGTTTTTCTTCGAAAAGGACACAGAAGCCGTGCTCTTTTCAACAGCGTTAACTTAATTTAATTTAATCTAATATTTTCTGAGGGGTTCTATTTGTTTATAAGCCAAAAAATTGTTTCTTTATAACATTCCCGAGACCGCTCAAATGGTCCAATTTCAATCCTGTAAGGTACGTTGAATAGGTATAGTGCTTTTTTATATGAAAATCATAGTTATTCTGGTGTATCATAATCTTTCTGGTTATTATTTCGACCGAAATTTTTTAATTAACATTTTAATTATTGCTAAACTATTGGTTAGATTGTCGCCGGTCTCCTGATATACAGAGAGGGGCTAAATTATGGAATAAATTCATTTTCTCTAAAATGGACGATTTTAGAGAAAAATCCCGAAACAGGTCGATTTTTATTTTTAAATTAAATTTCTTGGCATATATTTCAAACTAGTGACGTCATCCATCCGAGCGTGATGACGTAATTATTTTTTTAAATAGGAATATGGGTTCGTGTTGTAGCTCATTTACAAAGGCGTTCAATTCTCTATTCAGTATTATAAACATAAGTTTCATTATTTATACAGGGAGGCCAAGAAAAATTTTGAATTAAATTAATTGACGCAAGAAGAAGAATGCATGTAATTTATTTAACTCAAAATACATTGTATTGCTGTCAGAAAATAGAAAAAAATGTTTATTTTGCAAATAAACATTGCTTTTAGCTTAAATTAAAAGTTCAAACTGCCAATAGGTAGGAGGGAGTCTGTTTGTGATTTAATTTAAGCGAAAAGAAATGTTTATTTGTGAAATAAACCTTTTTTTCTATTTTCTGACAGCAGTACAATGTATTTTGAGTTAAATAAATTACATACATTCTTCTTTTTGCGCCAATTAATTTAATTCAAAATTTTTTTTTGGCAACCATGTATAAATACCTAATGATATTAATGTTTATATTACTGAATAGAGAATTAAACGCCCTTTCAAATGACCTACCACACGACCCCTATTCCCATTAACAAAATTATCGATTACGTCATCACGCTCAGATGGATGACGTCACTAGTATGAAATATATGCCAAAAAATTGTAATTTAAAAATAAAAATCGACCTCTTTCGGGATTTTGCTCCAAAATCGTCCGTTTTAAAGAAATGAATTTATTCCATAATTTAGCCCCTCTGTATAATCTACTATAATAAATCTTTCATGTCTTCAATTATTTAATTATTGATAAATAATTAGGTACTTCCCTAAAATTTTAATTGAAAATGGCAGATTTTTTGGGAAAACTCGGATTTTCTGAGTAAAATTTTTGTTGAAGGAAATCGGAAAAAAAATAACTTTGTGCAGAACTAAATTACGGTGAATTTTTATTTGAGTGTTTTTGGCTCAAAGGAAAAAATATAGGAGTTACAGACCACTAATTGAAAAAAAAAAGAAGATTTAGGAGTGCTAATTTGTTTATAAATAAAATAACACACTTTCTGCGGACTTGTCATACCCCATATTACTAATATATGCAATCTTAAGATTCGATTTTAGCAATAAATTAGCTGTTAAATAATTTTTCCCAAAAATGGTATTTTTTCGATAATTTTCCCAGACTATCAACAAAATCCAAGAAACCGAAGCGCCAACCCAAATTCTGAGCAGTCTCAACATAATAAGGTTAATATCCCCAAGAATCGCGCGGTGTCGAAATGAAATTGCGACTGTCGAAATGAATTAGAATCAGGCCCCAGGCCCCTGATCTCGAGACCGGTCTCAGCCAAGACGATCTTACGGCAACGTCGAGCTCAAGACCACGTTCTGTTTTATAAACGAGTCTTCGGCTGATCTCGGCCAAGATTGATCTCGAGGCTGGAAAATTATGGATTTTAAGCAATTTTGACATAGAACACCAACTAAAAACTGTCAATCGTCAAGTTAAATATCTTTGAAATGTTTTTATATTTATTTTGTTTTTTGAAAATGGATTATTAAAATGTTTTCAGTTAAATAAAGTTTATTTTATTAGTGGATAGTTTACATTTTTATTTTTTCTAAATCTTACATGCTATTTGTTCAAAGGTTAATGACCTCTCATTTCTTTCCATTATGAGGTAAAGGATTTCTTTTCTTTGTGGTAAAGGATTGCATATTAAAGGAAAGTATAAATATATTCTTTGATATTACCCCAGTATATAACAGAATACTGTGATATTACTTTATTCTTCGTTGGAGATATCCTTTATTTCTTCTGAGAGAAAGCAAATAAAACTATGGTACTTCCTAGTATTACCTGCCTTTTTATTAATGGTGTAAGCTTTCTTGTATGTTTATATTCTTCATCTGACTTAAAACAAAGAAGAAACCATGACAGGTGGAACTTATATAAAATGCAATTACTATTTTCATGGGAATAAGCTGCAATTTAAGTTTGAAATTAAATTTATTTAATGTTTAAATTCTTAAAGACAGGTCACATGCTATAAATTTTGTGACGGATATTATTGAGTTAAAGTTGATTTTATGTAATCGAATTAACTATATTTTAATAAAATCGTCCCAGGAACGCAACTCATAAATATTGGCTATATTGCTTTAAAGTCATCTACTCTAAAATGTATAAATATATGTCTGAATTGTCAATATGAATGAGGCAGATAAAATTAAATTATTAGAAGAATTTTTATCAAGCAACAACAATATTGATATAAAATATTAACAATCTTACCCAAATAACAGCACAAAAGTAAATATAGCCTATCCATTTCTACTGGACATTAACGCTCCTCCTCCAATTCTACACTTCTATATCATCCAAATCTCCTTACTGCTTCTAACAACTCTTTTCATGGTCTTTCTCTTTTTTTTTCCTCCAAAAATAATCTGTTACATGTCGCTCTTACATTCAAGTAATGTTGACCTAGCCACCTGACTTTCCATATCTATTATTTTTTGCCAGTCCTAACTCAGAACTGCCAGCCCCTACCAGTACTATGTCTATTTTCATTTCATCTTTCTTATTAATTGTTTCAAGTGCCCCAAGCATACAATGCCACTTAAATAACTGCTTCATAATACATTTTTGCATTATAGTTGTCCTACATACGTTTTTGACTTCAATCATATACCATCGATCTGCTTACTAGCTTACTCTTAGTAGTATCTTTTCTATTTCTTTTTCTTCTTCCCATTTATCAATTATTGCCACTCCTAAATACTTGAATTGGTTGATATTTTCAATTTTGTATGCCTTTGTTCCTGTTTTTAGTGTGAAAAATTTATTCTACTTCATCTCTCCATACATTTCAATACACTTAATATTTTATTTTTGTTTCATTTATAGACATGCAATTTTCTTGCTTCACCTCTCAAGTTTCTAAACAACTTCAGCTTTTTTTCTTGTTAAGAGGACTATGTCATCTGCATAAATAATGGTATACAGTGATGAGCGTGCTATTAACTGGCAAAATGACACAAAAGATGGAAACATATAGTACGTTGTGAAATAAAAGGAGATGAAACTAGTAGAGGTGTACAATTATCAACCTACAAATTTACATTACATTACATAATTTCCCACCTTTAGACCTCTGCGACAGTTGTCATACTCCTCCCACACATCTAAAGGTGACAAACTATGTCATGTAAATTTATAGGTTTCTATAGATAATTTTACATCTCTTTTTATTTCACAAGATATGTTTTCCATTTTTTGCGCTATTTTGCTGGTTATTAGAGTGCTGTTTACACGCCTGGACCTCGGAGGTAATCTACACTATGTCGACATGGTGTTTTTTTATTAGTTGGATTATACACATTGGTTATATATTATCATTAAAATATAGTCATATTGTCTTTTAACTAATTATGGGATATATCAGATTTTTATTAACATCCTAAGTGCTCTAAACTTTGTTGCAAACAAACGCTAAACACAGTTGCTCGAAATGACATAGTGTAGTTTACCTCTGAGGTCCAGATGTGTAATTAATTTTATATTTGGTAAGGAAAGGTTTGTCAAATAAATACTTATTTAAGAAGAGGGAAACTCATACTCATTTATTTTAAAATAAAATATAAAAAATACATATTAAGAAATAAAATAAAAAATAATATATCTAACATAATACAGATTCAATAATGTATTCTCAGAATAAATAAACAAATTCCAGTTGAACAAGAGAAAGACAGAAGGTATATTTATATTCCAAAAATATATGGTGAAAGTACAATAGTAGAGTAGCAGTAGACAGGTAGGTAAAATAAATGATGATAAATTGATAAAGCACTGGAAACAACGATAAAGCACTAGAATCAGGCTAAATAGCATCTAAAATATGAAGACCAGAGAAGATATAATTTTGAACTATACAGGGCATACCACGATTCATATACATTCATCAAAATAGGACCACGTTCTAAGAGGAAAGATGGAAGCATATGAAATATAATTTTGAACTATACAGGGCATACCACGATCCATATACATTCATCAAAATAGGACCACGTTCTAAGAGGAAGGATAGAAGCATATGAAATATAATTTTGAACTATACAGGGCATACCACGATCCATATGCATTCATCAAAATAGGACCACGTTCTAAGAGGAAGGATGGAAGCATATGAAATACTTTCCAAAATAAACACACAAATGTCAGCTGGACATATAACGAGAGAAAGACTATAGATTAGATATAAGGAACAAACAGAATAAGACATTGATATTTTAAAAATAAAAAATTGCAAGAACAAATCCTGAAATAGATTGGAATGGAGCTGTATTCCTCAAGAGACCAAAACTCAAACAAAAAGGGCTGTCGAACAATGATCATGATATTTTGAGAAATAATAGACAAAAAAATCAAACACAATAAGAGTAGGTATTCAATAATGTATTCTCATGCAAAATATTGTTGAAAAAAATGTCACCAAAAATTTAGAAATTGTTCCACATCATTAACATGTCTATTTACCACCAGATCATTATTTACCTAGATTGTAAGGTACTGCTGTAGCACATATTATTGCAAGACATGTATATAATTTGGTTTGTAGACCTTGTTGAAGACAAGGATGATGACGTCACTAGTTTGAAATATATGCCAAGAAATTTAATTTAAAAATAAAAATCGACCTGTTTCGGGATTTTTCTCTAAAATCGTCCATTTTAGAGAAAATGAATTTATTCCATAATTTAGCCCCTCTCTGTATATCAGGAGACCGGCGACAATCTAACCAATAGTTTAGCAATAATTAAAATGTTAATTAAAAAATTTCGGTCGAAATAATAACCAGAAAGATTATGATACACCAGAATAACTATGATTTTCGTATAAAAAAGCACTATACCTATTCAACGTTCCTTACAGGATTGAAATTGGACCATTTGAGCGGTCTCAGGAATGTTATAAAGAAACAATTTTTTGGCTTATAAACAAATAGAACCCCTCAGAAAATATTAGATTTAATTAAATTAAGTTAACGCTGTTGAAAAGGGCACGGCTTCTGTGTCCTTTACGAAGAAAAACAAATTGAATTGCGAGGAGTGATTCCAGGTATAACCGGTCAAATTTGACCGGCATTTGCGACAGAGTTATAAACAACAGGATTTTAATCTTTGAACCATTAGATACCTTTTAATTCCGGTCCTCTTTGTACATACAAATTTTCATATCTTCAAGACACTTATAACAAAAAAGATTTATGACACTGTCACCAAATTATTTAATTATTGATAAATAATTACTTCCCTCAAATTTTAGTTGAAAATTAAAGATTTTGTTTGGAAAACCCGAATTTTCCGAGGAAAATTTCCGTCGAAGGAAATTGGAATAAATTATCAATGTGCAGAATTACTGTCAATTTTTATGTGAGTGTTTATGTCAATAGCATCTAAAATATGAAGACCAGAGAAGATATAATTTTGAACTATACAGGGCATACCACGATTCATATACATTCATCAAAATAGGACCACGTTCTAAGAGGAAAGATGGAAGCATATGAAATATAATTTTGAACTATACAGGGCATACCACGATCCATATACATTCATCAAAATAGGACCACGTTCTAAGAGGAAGGATAGAAGCATATGAAATATAATTTTGAACTATACAGGGCATACCACGATCCATATGCATTCATCAAAATAGGACCACGTTCTAAGAGGAAGGATGGAAGCATATGAAATACTTTCCAAAATAAACACACAAATGTCAGCTGGACATATAACGAGAGAAAGACTATAGATTAGATATAAGGAACAAACAGAATAAGACATTGATATTTTAAAAATAAAAAATTGCAAGAACAAATCCTGAAATAGATTGGAATGGAGCTGTATTCCTCAAGAGACCAAAACTCAAACAAAAAGGGCTGTCGAACAATGATCATGATATTTTGAGAAATAATAGACAAAAAAATCAAACACAATAAGAGTAGGTATTCAATAATGTATTCTCATGCAAAATATTGTTGAAAAAAATGTCACCAAAAATTTAGAAATTGTTCCACATCATTAACATGTCTATTTACCACCAGATCATTATTTACCTAGATTGTAAGGTACTGCTGTAGCACATATTATTGCAAGACATGTATATAATTTGGTTTGTAGACCTTGTTGAAGACAAGGAAACTCTTTTCCAGGTTCCAAATAGCTTTTCTACATTTCTTGTTCTCACATGAGTACTATGGTAAAAATCTTATTTTCTTGATCATTACCTAAAAAGATTGATGTTTTGCAGAATTGCGTGGATGTTAATTAAACACCGAAGTACTTCTAGTCAGTTTTATTTTAAAAGAAAACTCAATAATTCTACAAATAACTTAAACATCAAAATCAACATTTATTTTTCTTTTTGACACATGTTTTACTTCTCGTTGACATCTGACACTTATATAACATTGTTTCCAACTACATCATACAATAACAAAAATCCCCTAGATTTGCCGTTGCTTATTTTTACTGGGTATTCAACACCCCCCCTCAACGGTAAATCTCCTAGATCTAAATTAATTTTTTTATTCTAAACCTAGCAACTCTCTAAATTTTTTAAACAGAGTTAAACCTAATGGTTTTGTACATATGTCAGCCTGTTGGTCACTTGTATTAAGATATTTTAATACAACAATATTTTCCTTAATTTTATTTCGTACAAAATGAAATCTAATATCAACATGTTTTAGTCTTTTATGAAATTCCGGATTTCTACTAACCCTTATAGCGCTTTGATTGTCTGCATGAATTAGAACCGCTACATAATCAGGTTTTATTTTTAAATCATACATTAAGTATCTTAGCCAACATGCTTCACTCACACATACACTTAGTGCAACATATTCAGCTTCAGTAGAGGACAAACTGACTGTAGACTGTTTCCGTGATGCCCATGACACCGTGCAATTAAAAACTTTGAATACATATCCTGATGTAGATTTTCTATCAGTACGGTCACCTGCCCAATCTGAATCTGAGTACCCTACTATAAAATTTTCCTGTTTATATTTATGTTTATAGTATATCAAACTCATAGTAACTGTGCTTTGAATATATCTCAATACTCTTTTTATTGCTACCCACAAATCGTTACTTGCACATGTTTGATACCTGCTTAATATACCTATAGCTATACACAAATCTGGTCTTGAGCATAACATTGCATACATCAAACATCCTATAGCAACTCTACATTTCTTTTCTATCTCTATGCTCTCAGATTTTTCTCGTTTGAGAAAATCGTGGTGAAAATTATTATCCATTGGTGTTGTTGATGGTTTGCAGCTTGACATGTCAAATTTCTTCAAAACATTTTTTAAGTAAACAGTTTGATTAATTTTTATTTTGCCTTCAGACAAATTTTGAGTTATGCACATACCCAAAAAATGTTTTATTTGACCTAAGTCGTTCATTTTGAAGTTTTTGTTTAAAATGTATTTTATTTTCTCAACTTCTTGATCATTTGTACCTGCCAACAGCAAATCATCAACATACAGCAAAATGTATATCCTACCTTTTTCATTTACTTTAATATAAAGACAATATTCATATTCAGATCTTGAAAAACTCAAATTTTGCATCAAATTATGAAATTTGTCATTCCAATTTTTAGGTGAACTTTTCAAACCATATAAGGATTTTCTTAATTTGCAAATAGTGCCCTCTTTTTCTTTAAATCCCTTTGGGAGTGAAATAAAAACATTTTCTTTAATATCCCCATTTAGAAATGCACTACAAACATCTACTTGATGAATTTTCATATCAAAAGTATTACACATGGCTAAGAAAATCCTTATTGATGGTAATTTTGCTACTGGACTATAAATATCATTAAAACACATACCAATTTGTTGAAAACCTCTAGCTACCAAACGAGCTTTATATTTCACTACTTTACCATTTTCATTTTTCTTTTTCTTGAACACCCACTTGCACTCAATGACTTTTTGACCATCACTACTTTGCACAAACTCCCATGTTTCATTTTCTAGCAACGCATTTATTTCTGATTGCATAGCTTTCTTCCAATTTTTACACTCACTACTGGCCACTGCATCATCATACGTCTGGGGTTCTTCATCATCACTAAAAGTCAACAAACTCATTTCGTCATCATCCAGAACATAATCATCATATCTTGAGGGTCTTTTTATATGTCTTCTCAGGTCATATCCATGCTCCTGCTCTATTTCATTCACATCTTCAATACTGCTATCAGTTTCGAGGTCACTCTCACTGCTTTCTTCTCTATTATTTTGAGGTTCTTCTGCTTCACTGTCATCTTCTTCTGACTTTATTTCCTCACATATCATCTGTATGTTTTTATTCATGTCTGTCTCCCCATTTTTTATTTCTATGGTTTTCTCGGGCAAAAATATGACATCTCGATGAATTTCAACTTTATTTTTGTCTGGGACAAATATTTTGTAACCTTTTACATCCTCACTGTAGCCAATAAAGAAACCAAGCATATTTTTTGCATCCCATTTTAATCTCTTCTCTTTTGGGACATGCACTGATACTCTAGAACCAAAACTCTTGAGTGTAGAAATATTATTGACTTTCTTTTTGTACCATAATTCATAAGGTGTCACATTTTTTATGCTACTAGGGCCTGTTCGGTTTAAAACATACACTGCTGTATGTATGGCCTCTGCCCACAAGTTTTTATTCAACTTTTGCCCTTGTATCATAGTTCGGGCTGATTCAACTAGGGTTCTATTTTCCCTCTCAGCCCTACCGTTCTGCTGAGGCGTATACACTACTGATCTCTGATGTTTTATGCCTTGATAGTCAAGCATCTCCTTTATTTCTTGGTTCATAAACTCTAAACCGTTATCTGATCGTAAATTTTTCATCTTGCAGCCTGTCTCTCTCTCGGCTAATGATATAAAATTTTTAAGGTGTTTCTTAACTTCTGATTTATTTTTCATGAAATACGCGTACCTATAATTTGTATAGTCATCCTTTAACAACAGGAAATACCTATTTCCCCCTAAAGACTCTTCTTCCATAGGGCCACATACGTCTGTATGCACTAATTGTAATGGCTCACTTGCTCTTGATTCACTTAACTTGAATGGTATTCTGTGTTGTTTACCTGTTAAACACTGTTCACACACGAATTTTTCGTCTATAAAATCAATGTTATTTTGCCTTAAAAAGTTTCTCACATATGTAGTATTTTGATGTGCTAGTCTGCAGTGCCAAACTCTCAAACTTTCTGTTGTTTTTGCAGAATTACACTCTGATAAAAATACATCTACTAAACAGCTGTTTTCTTGAACTTGACCGTCAGACAAGTTTTCGTTAGGGGTGCGTTCCGAAATTAAAATATTTGCAAAGGTTTCAGTGTTTTGTTCTTGTGAGAATAACATTTTGTATAATTTGTTATCCCGTGTTGCCAATGCTCTTATTTCTCCTTTGTCATTATAAAATTCACATTTTTCATTGTTTGAAAACATCTTATAACCTTTATCTAAGGCACATCCAGCTGAGAATAAATTAAATTGTAAATCTGGCACAAATAATACATCTGACAGGGTTGACTTTATAAATTTCTTACCATTAAATGCCCATAGAGTTATTTTTCCAATACCTTTAACTGGTAATTTTTCTCCATTTCCGACTTTTACTTGTTTTTTATAGCTTATCTCTATCAATTCTTCAAACAGATCTTGATTCCAGCACATATGTTCGCTAGCTCCTGTGTCCAAGCACCATTCATTTTTATTTTTCTTACTCCCAGTATATACCATGAATGCATTACTGTCAATTTTATTTTCTTCTCTGCTTGTCTGTTGTTTTTCATTTTTATTTTTATTAAACCAACACTCTTGTAAGTTGTGTCCTCGTCTTTTACATTGACTGCATACTTTTATGTCTTTCTGGCTATTATTATCTCTCTCTTTCTTCTTGAAAAAGCAATTTTTCGCAATATGGCCACCTCTGCCACAAAAATGGCACTTTAACCTGGTTTTCTTTTGCCCTTTAAATTCTCTGCTTGTATCACTTTTCATCGCCAATGCTGTGCTGCCCTGTGCTGACTTACTTCTTTCTTCTTCGATAAGTAGTCTTGATGTAAGTTCATCTAGAGTTTGTTTATCAGATGGTACGGATTCCCATGCGGACCGAAAATGCTTATATTCCTCTGGCAATGCCATAAGTATTTTTGTCATGATCATTTTATCGGACAGCTCTTCACCAGCTTGTTTTAGCTTATTTTTTATATCTTCAAGCTGTGATATGAATGAGGCAACATTTTTACCTGATGAAAACTCCAAGAGAAAAAACTTTTGTTGCATTAAATGAATGCTCACCTCTGACTCTTTGTCGTAGACAGACTTCAACTTTGTCCACATATCTTTCGAGGTCTCACAGGATAAAATGTGTGTCATAGGGCCTTGCTCTATTCTGGTTACTATAAATTCTTGTGCTTTTGAATCACCAGCATCCCATTTCTTTTGGTCATCTCCAGTAGTGCTCGGTCTCACAGACTTTCCTATTACTATGTCATAATAACCACGGCTTTTTAGCACTACCCTTGTTTGAAATTTCCAGGCTACCCAGTTGTCACCACCACTAAGTTTCAACGCAGCCGATGAATTTTCCATTTTTCGGATTTATGTTTTTCTTTTTTTATGTATATATACTCGAGCTTCTTTTTCACCTTTTTTTCAGCTTTTCTTTTTTATTTTCGTTGGCCGCGGCAAACTACCGACACAGGCTCTTCAACACTGACTTTTTTTACTGGCGAAATACTCACGAAAACAAGTGATCTGGGCCATAACCTGATGTTTTGCAGAATTGCGTGGATGTTAATTAAACACCGAAGTACTTCTAGTCAGTTTTATTTTAAAAGAAAACTCAATAATTCTACAAATAACTTAAACATCAAAATCAACATTTATTTTTCCTTGACACTTATTTTTGCTTACAGTTGACATCTGACACTTATATAACATTGTTTCCAACTACATCATACAATAACAAAAATCCCCTAGATTTGCCGTTGCTTATTTTTACTGGGTATTCAACAAAGATATTTATGTCTATTAAATAACCTACTATTTATTTAGCAATTATCAATAAATACCTGGGTGTAATACTGGGGTAAGTAGATAGTGTCTGCATGCATACCCACTACTGTCATCTATTCCTATTAATAATCCTGGAATTTCACTTCTTTCCATTTCACAATTTCACTCTTAATGCTCTTAGATCAAATATTGAATGACTTGATAACCTTGTTGTTGAACAATAATACACATAATTTCTCTTCTAGTACCTACAAATTCATTTACATAAGAGCCTGAATAACATAATATATTGTATGTCTTTACAGTACCTGTACATTTTTGGAAAGCGGGGTCCTCATAAAAACTGGTTATATTCCTATAAGTAGCATAAAACCTTTATTGTTTAAGTTAATGCGCTGATTCGCTGATGAACTTCAATATTGTAATACTCCATTGTATTTTAGATTATATTTTTATCTTGAATATATCGCTTTTGTATACTTCCCGGGCGATTTTCTTCTCCAATATTATCAATAAACTCTAAAAATGCTTTTACTTCTTCATACATTTTTGTTGTAATTAGAAAAACAAAAAATATATGTTGGAACTGAATTTAAAATATTCAAAATTCAAACAAGAACAAACAAAGTTAGGTTAGAATCGCGGTCTTGAGGAAGGTCGATCGATGACTTGAGATTCGCCTGTCATTTTAGGCCCGTATTTATAGTCGAGTCTCAAGACAGCGTCGATGCTCAAGACCGACCTTGAACCAACTTTGTGTTTTATAAACCGATCTCGAGACACGACGTTGTCTTGGGAAGTGTAAAATGACAGGCGAATCTCAAGTCATCGATCGACCTTCCTCAAGACCGCGATTCTAACCTAACTTTGTTTGTTATTGTTTGAATTTTGAATATTTTAAATTCAGTTCCAACATATATTTTTTGTTTTTCTAATTACAACAAAAATGTATGAAGAAGTAAAAGCATTTTTAGAGTTTATTGATAATATTGGAGAAGAAAATCGCCCGGGAAGTATACAAAAGCGATATATTCAAGATAAAAATATAATCTAAAATACAAAGGAGTATTACAATATTGAAGTTCATCAGCGAATCAGCGCATTAACTTAAACAATAAAGGTTTTATGCTACTTATAGGAATATAACCAGTTTTTATGAGGACCCCGCTTTCCAAAAATGTACAGGTACTGTAAAGACATACAATATATTATGTTATTCAGGCTCTTATGTAAATGAATTTGTAGGTACTAGAAGAGAAATTATGTGTATTATTGTTCAACAACAAGGTTATCAAGTCATTCAATATTTGATCTAAGAGCATTAAGAGTGAAATTGTGAAATGGAAAGAAGTGAAATTCCAGGATTATTAATAGGAATAGATGACAGTAGTGGGTATGCATGCAGACACTATCTACTTACCCCAGTATTACACCCAGGTATTTATTGATAATTGCTAAATAAATAGTAGGTTATTTAATAGACATAAATATCTTTTTAGGTAATGATCAAGAAAATAAGATATTTTTACCATAGTACTCATGTGAGAACAAGAAATGTAGAAAAGCTATTTGGAACCTGGAAAAGAGAGTTTCCTTGTCTTCAACAAGGTCTACAAACCAAATTATATACATGTCTTGCAATAATATGTGCTACAGCAGTACCTTACAATCTAGGTAAATAATGATCTGGTGGTAAATAGACATGTTAATGATGTGGAACAATCTCTAAATTTTTGGTGACATTTTTTTCAACAATATTTTGCATGAGAATACATTATTGAATACCTACTCTTATTGTGTTTGATTTTTTTGTCTATTATTTCTCAAAATATCATGATCATTGTTCAACAGCCCTTTTTGTTTGAGTTTTGGTCTCTTGAGGAATACAGCTCCATTCCAATCTATTTCAGGATTTGTTCTTGCAATTTTTTATTTTTAAAATATCAATGTCTTATTCTGTTTGTTCCTTATATCTAATCTATAGTCTTTCTCTCGTTATATGTCCAGCTGACATTTGTGTGTTTATTTTGGAAAGTATTTCATATGCTTCCATCCTTCCTCTTAGAACGTGGTCCTATTTTGATGAATGCATATGGATCGTGGTATGCCCTGTATAGTTCAAAATTATATTTCATATGCTTCTATCCTTCCTCTTAGAACGTGGTCCTATTTTGATGAATGTATATGGATCGTGGTATGCCCTGTATAGTTCAAAATTATATTTCATATGCTTCCATCTTTCCTCTTAGAACGTGGTCCTATTTTGATGAATGTATATGGATCGTGGTATGCCCTGTATAGTTCAAAATTATATCTTCTCTGGTCTTCATATTTTAGATGCTATTTAGCCTGATTCTAGTGCTTTATCGTTGTTTCCAGTGCTTTATCAATTTATCATCATTTATTTTACCTACCTGTCTACACTGCTACTCTACTATTGTACTTTCACCATATATTTTTGGAATATAAATATACCTTCTGTCTTTCTCTTGTTCAACTGGAATTTGTTTATTTATTCTGAGAATACATTATTGAATCTGTATTATGTTAGATATATTATTTTTTATTTTATTTCTTAATATGTATTTTTTATATTTTATTTTAAAATAAATGAGTATGAGTTTCCCTCTTCTTAAATAAGTATTTATTTGACAAACCTTTCCTTACCAAATATAAAATTAATTACACATCTGGACCTCAGAGGTAAACTACGCTATGTCATTTCGAGCAACTGTGTTTAGCGTTTGTTTGCAACAAAGTTTAGAGCACTTAGGATGTTAATAAAAATCTGATATATCCCAATAATTAGTTAAAAGACAATATGACTATATTTTAATGATAATATATAACCAATGTGTATAATCCAACTAATAAAAAAACACCATGTCGACATAGTGTAGATTACCTCCGAGGTCCAGGCGTGTAAACAGCACTCTAATAACCAGCAAAATAGCGCAAAAAATGGAAAACATATGTTGTGAAATAAAAAGAGATGTAAAATTATCTATAGAAACCTATACATTTACATGACATAGTTTGTCACCTTTAGATGTGTGGGAGGAGTATGACAACTGTCGCAGAGGTCTAAAGGTGGGAAATTATGTAATGTAATGTAAATTTGTAGGTAGATAATTGTACACCTCTACTAGTTTCATCTCCTTTTATTTCACAACATACTATATGTTTCCATCTTTTGTGTCATTTTGCCAGTTAATAGCACGCTTATCACTGTATACCATTATTTATGCAGATGACATAGTCCTCTTAACAAGAAAAAAAGCTGAAGTTGTTTAGAAACTTGAGAGGTGAAGCAAGAAAATTGCATGTCTATAAATGAAACAAAAATAAAATATTAAGTGTATTGAAATGTGTGGAGAGATGAAGTAGAATAAATTTTTCACACTAAAAACAGGAACAAAGGCATACAAAATTGAAAATATCAACCAATTCAAGTATTTAGGAGTGGCAATAATTGATAAATGGGAAGAAAAAGAAATAGAAAAGATACTACTAAGAGTAAGCTAGTAAGCAGATCGATGGTATATGATTGAAGTCAAAAACGTATGTAGGACAACTATAATGCAAAAATGTATTATGAAGCAGTTATTTAAGTGGCATTGTATGCTTGTGGCACTTGAAACAAATTAATAAGAAAGATGAAATGAAAATAGACATAGTACTGGTAGGGGCTGGCAGTTCTGAGTTAGGACTGGCAAAAAATAATAGATATGGAAAGTCAGGTGGCTAGGTCAACATTACTTGAATGTAAGAGCGACATGTAAGAGATTATTTTTGGAGGAAAAAAAAGAGAAAGACCATGAAAAGAGTTGTTAGAAGCAGTAAGGAGATTTGGATGATAGAGAAGTGTAGAATTGGAGGAGGAGCGTTAATGTCCAGTAGAAATGGATAGGCTATATTTACTTTTGTGCTGTTATTTGGGTAAGATTGTTATTCTCCTTTTCATGAACATTTTTCAGTGCGTCACAAATTATAGAAAAAAAGGTAAGTCCGTGATAATACACATTTATGACATTTATTCTAACGTGACATTTTAGTTAAATCTGACAGTTGTCAAATTTTATTTTCAATTTGGAATAAAACCAAATCAATTGTGTCTATTGCATTTATAAAATGGTATTTTCTTTCATTTGTATAGTCTTATAAATTGTACAGATTATATTGATAATATTATTATTTTATTTAATAAATAATTCTTTTTTGATTATGGCGTAATCTATCGACAACTAGAATAATCACCGAACTAGAATAATTACCAAAGTATTCAGCGACGTGCCTTTTTTTCTGTCACATACAATTTAATGCGTTAGAGAGAAATCGAAAAACTGTGACGCACTGAAAGATGATCATGAGAAAAAGAATAATATTTTATATCAATATTGTTGTTGCTTGATAAAAATTCTTCTAATAATTTAATTTTATCTGACTCATTCATATTGACAATTCAGACATATATTTATACATTTTAGAGTAGATGACTTTAAAGCAATATAGCCAATATTTATGAGTTGCGTTCCTGGGACGATTTTATTAAAATATAGTTAATTCGATTACATAAAATCAACTTTAACTCAATAATATCCGTCACAAAATTTATAGCATGTGATCTGTCTTTAAGAATTTAAACATTAAATAAATTTAATTTCAAACTTAAATTGCAGCTTATTCCCATGAAAATAGTATTTGCATTTTATATAAGTTCCACCTGTCATGGTTTCTTCTTTGTTTTAAGTCAGATGAAGAATATAAACATACAAGAAAGCTTACACCATTAATAAAAAGGCAGGTAATACTAGGAAGTACCATAGTTTTATTTGCTTTCTCTCAGAAGAAATAAAGGATATCTCCAACGAAGAATAAAGTAATATCACAGTATTCTGTTATATATTGGGGTAATATCAAAGAATATATTTATACTTTCCTTTAATATGCAATCCTTTACCACAAAGAAAAGAAATCCTTTACCTCATAATGGAAAGAAATGAGAGGTCATTAACCTTTGAACAAATAGCATGTAAGATTTAGAAAAAATAAAAATGTAAACTATCCACTAATAAAATAAACTTTATTTAACTGAAAACATTTTAATAATCCATTTTCAAAAAACAAAATAAATATAAAAACATTTCAAAGATATTTAACTTGACGATTGACAGTTTTTAGTTGGTGTTCTATGTCAAAATTGCTTAAAATCCATAATTTTCCAGCCTCGAGATCAATCTTGGCCGAGATCAGCCGAAGACTCGTTTATAAAACAGAACGTGGTCTTGAGCTCGACGTTGCCGTAAGATCGTCTTGGCTGAGACCGGTCTCGAGATCAGTCTTGAGTACTGACTATAAATACGGGGCTTACACTTCCCAAGACAACGTCGTGTCTCGAGATCGGTTTATAAAACACAAACCCCACCCACTCTTCTATGAACACAAAGTTGGTTCAAGGTCGGTCTTGAGCATCGACGCTGTCTTGAGACTCGACTATAAATACGGGCCTAAATCAAATTTCGACCAAAAACAAGTCGCTTTCAATATGGCGACTGTCGAAATTATTTGACACGGAGATGAATGAATGGCCAAAAGCGAGGTTAGGTTTAGTTTAGATGTGTTTTGTTTATTTATAGTTTATTTCTTGCAAGGAAAACTAAATCAAAAGGTATTATAATCAATGAACTGTCAATACGGATGGAATAGGCACAAATACAACTAATGCAGCCACGATACAAGAGAGAGGTCCTAGAGAGAGACAGACAAGGTGGTGGAAACTTTGACAGGCCGTGTAATTTGAGTTGCCTATATCAACTTAAATCGGGGAAATATAAAAGTCTAAATATAAAAGTAACATAAAGACATAATCAAGGACTTCTTCACTTTGTATAAAACAGTCACTAATTTAGTATTTAAATAGTTTTAAAATTATTTAACTCCCAAATACTTTAGGAAAGTAGGTATTTGTTTTGATAAATACAAATAACAATTCTGAAAAGTATCTAAACACCAAGTATGGCACTGTGTACTCTATTTATCCCCTAAATACAAAAAAGTGGTTAAATTTTGAAATATGTACTGCCAATCAGCATTAGGCCTTAGCCAAGTTAAAATATAAGTTAAAATATTCAACGAACTGTAAATACTGATTCAATCGGGTCCATTTATATAGGCAACTCAAATTACACGGCCTGTCAAATTCTCCACCACCTTGGCTGTCTCTCTCTAGGACCTCTCTCTTGTATGTTGGTGTCAATCTTGCTTCACTATTTGAATGGGACATGGCCATTCCATCCGTATTGACAGTTCATTGATTACAATATAGCTGGGTTTAATTGAAATTTGCTTGTTTTGAGGAATTAGATAGAATAGTATTAAATTAGAAATATAATAATTGAGAATGTCCACAACATGAATCATCAACTCAATGAAAGATGTGAGGTAATAATCTGGGAAAATTAGTAAAAAACAAGGAAAATTAATTACCAGCTATTTTATTGCTGGACATGCTGAAATCAAATCTTAAGATTTCCTATATTAGTAATATAGCTGTGCAAAGTCCACAGAAAGTGTGCTATTTTGTTTATAAACAAATTAGCACTCCGAAATCTTTTTTTTTATTATTGCTCTATAACTCCGAAAATTTTAACTTTAAACCAAAACACTCACATAAAAATTGACAGTAATTTAATTCTGCACATTGATAATTTATTCCAATTTCCTTCGACGGAAATTTTCTTCGGAAAATTCGGGTTTTCCAAACAAAATCTTTAATTTTCAACTAAAATTTGAGGGAAGTAATTATTTATCAATAATTAAATAATTTGGTGACAGTGACATAAATCTTTTTTGTTATGAGTGTCTTGAAGATATGAAAATTTGTATGTACAAAGAGGACCGGAATTAAAAGGTATCTAATGGTTCAAAGATTAAAATCCTGTTGTTTATAACTCTGTCGCAAATGCCGGTCAAATTTGACCGGTTATACCTGGAATCACTCCTCGCAATTCAATTTGTTTTTCTTCGAAAAGGACACAGAAGCCGTGCTCTTTTCAACAGCGTTAACATAATTTAATTTAATCTAATATTTTCTGAGGGGTTCTATTTGTTTATAAGCCAAAAAATTGTTTCTTTATAACATTCCTGAGACCGCTCAAATGGTCCAATTTCAATCCTGTAAGGTACGTTGAATAGGTATAGTGCTTTTTTATATGAAAATCATAGTTATTCTGGTGTATCATAATCTTTCTGGTTATTATTTCGACCGAAATTTTTTAATTAACATTTTAATTATTGCTAAACTATTGGTTAGATTGTCGCCGGTCTCCTGATATACAGAGAGGGGCTAAATTATGGAATAAATTCATTTTCTCTAAAATGGACGATTTTAGAGAAAAATCCCGAAACAGGTCGATTTTTATTTGTAAATTAAATTTCTTGGCATATATTTCAAACTAGTGACGTCATCCATCCGAGCGTGATGACGTAATTATTTTTTTAAATAGGAATATGGGTTCGTGTTGTAGCTCATTTACAAAGGCGTTCAATGCTCTATTCAGTATTATAAACATTAATATCATTATTTATACAGGGAGGCCAAAAAAAATTTTGAATTAAATTAATTGACGCAAGAAGAAGAATGCATGTAATTTATTTAACTCAAAATACATTCTATTGCTGTCAGAAAATAGAAAAAAATGTTTATTTTGCAAATAAACATTGCTTTTAGCTTAAATTAAAAGTTCAAACTGCCAATAGGTAGGAGGGAGGCTGTTTGTGATTTAATTTAAGCGAAAAGAAATGTTTATTTGTGAAATAAACCTTTTTTTCTATTTTCTGACAGCAGTACAATGTATTTTGAGTTAAATAAATTACATACATTCTTCTTTTTGCGCCAATTAATTTAATTCAAAAATTTTTTTGGCAACCCTGTATAAATACCTAATGATATTAATGTTTATATTACTGAATAGAGAATTAAACGCCCTTTCAAATGACCTACCACACGACCCCTATTCCCATTAACAAAATTATCGATTACGTCATCACGCTCAGATGGATGACGTCACTAGTATGAAATATATGCCAAAAAATTGTAATTTAAAAATAAAAATCGACCTCTTTCGGGATTTTGCTCCAAAATCGTCCGTTTTAAAGAAATGAATTTATTCCATAATTTAGCCCCTCTGTATAATCTACTATAATAAATCTTTCATGTCTTCAATTATTTAATTATTGATAAATAATTAGGTACTTCCCTAAAATTTTAATTGAAAATGGCAGATTTTTTGGGAAAACTCGGATTTTCTGAGTAAAATTTTTGTTGAAGGAAATCGGAAAAAAAAATAACTTTGTGCAGAACTAAATTACGGTGAATTTTTATTTGAGTGTTTTTGGCTCAAAGGAAAAATTATAGGAGTTACAGACCACTAATTGAAAAAAAAAAAGAAGATTTAGGAGTGCTAATTTGTTTATAAATAAAATAACACACTTTCTGCGGACTTGTCATACCCCATATTACTAATATATGCAATCTTAAGATTCGATTTTAGCAATAAAATAGCTGGTAAATAATTTTTCCCAAAAATGGTATTTTTTCGATAATTTTCCCAGACTATCAACAAAATCCAAGAAACCGAAGCGCCAACCCAAATTCTGAGCAGTCTCAACATGATAAGGTTAATATCCCCAAGAATCGCTATACTCTCCGGCTGTCATGGCGGTGTCGAAATGAAATTGCGACTGTCGAAATGAATTAGAATCAGGCCCCAGGTATGTACTTGTAAAAATTACTCTCTTTGAAGGTGGTGTAAAAGGTATTCATCATTTATGTATTGTCTCTTGGAACAGTTACTAGAGAAAATCCAAATAAATTTTGTGAAAATTACTGAAATTCTTGTAACAGATAACAGATTTCGTAATGAGTGCACGTGGGTGTAAGTTATTGGTGGTAAATAATTTTAAATTTCAATTAAAGAAAGTGCTAAAAAGTGGAAAACATTTATGGTACTGTTCTGCATCTGGTTGCAAGGCAACCTGTTATAACGACGGAATCATACGGCCTGCTATCATACGGCCCCTATTCTCATTTAAAAAAAATCATCGATTGCGTCATCACGCCCAGATGGATGACGTCACTAGTATGATATGTATACCAAAAAATTAGAATTTAAAAATAAAAATCGACCTATTTCGGGATTTATCTTCAGAGACGCCCATTCTCGAGAAAATGAATTTATTCCAACTCAAACGTCCTCACTGTATTTGTTTATAAGCCAAAAAATTGTTTTTCTACGAGCGTGCAAAAATGTCTACTTTCGCGCACGCATTTTAATTTAGAAAGTTTCACTTTTCCGCACGCGTGTTACTTTTCCGCACGCGGTTTTTACTTTTACGCACGCGTGTTAATTTAGATATGTTAATATGGCCTTAAAGTAATTATAATACATGCAATAAACTAATATTTAGATATTATTTACTAATTTACTTCAAATATATCTTATTGTGTTCCTGTTTTAAGAGGAAACAGTAGCGATCAACAGGTAGCGAAAACGCGTTCCAAGATTGCGGCTGTAATTTTGAATATTTTTTCGAGATATTTGGCACACGCATTCGTAATATAATAAAGAATGGCGGTACAGAGCCCAATTTGAAAAATATATTAATGTGTGGAAATTACTCTTTAATTAAATACAATATTAAAAAAACGAGCCTGTACCGCCATTAAGAAGAACAAAAAAATACACTTTCTTCAAATAAACTTTTTTATCCGATGCCTAGATTTTGTGTCATTTTGGAACTACTAAAATTTTTTATTTTATTAGTAGTTCCAAAATGACACAAAATCTAGGCATCGGATAAAAAAGTTTATTTGAAGAAAGTGTATTTTTTTGTTCTTCTTAATGGCGGTACAGGCTCGTTTTTTTAATATATTAAATTACAACGTAATTTCCCCATATTAATATATTTTTCAAATTGGGCTCTGTACCGCCATTCTTTATTTTATTACGAATAAGTGTGCCAAATATCTCGAAAAAATATTCAAAATTACAGCCACAATCTTGGAACGCGTTTTGGCTACCTGTTGATCGCTACTGTATCACCGCGACAATTCGATGAAATAAAATTATTTTGACATAATATTCGAAAGTCAAATCGGTAGACAATAACAGTCACAATAAGAGTTTTGAATCATCGTCATGGAAACCACGATCATCGTCATGCTAACTAATTATATTGAAAGTTTGGTTTTGACAACCTTGTCAAAGAATTAATTTGTGTATGTATTTTCATATTAAATAAATTAATTAATTAAGATTTGGTAATTTTTTAAAGACTCTTAGAAAAAATATTGTTCCTAACTCTTGCAGAAAGTCTCTTTTCCTCAACTCGACTGCTTGCCGAACTCCCGCTTCGCGTCGTTCGGCAAACTGCAGTCGCGTGCGGAAAATAATGACTTTCTGCACTTGTTAGGAAAATAACTATTATAACTTTAATAACAGTGCTGAGGCCGCTTAGATAATCCGATTTTAATTCTGTAAAGTGTATTAGATCGGTAGGGAGCCTCTTTATATGTCAAAAAATTAACAAACTTCTAAATGGTCTACTTTCTGTTCAGAAAGTTTTTAAAAAATTTGAACTTTTTTAAAAAAATTTAGATTGCAAAATTATTATGCAAAATCTATCAGGTCGATTTTAATGAAATTTGGTGGAAGATTTAAGTATGTTATAAGGATTTTCTACGCGAATTACGAAGGTTCTAAGTGCATCCAAAGTTGTTGAAAAACACTGAATAAAAAGAGGCTTATTTTGCCCCCTTATTTTGTATTTATTGGTATTTTGCAGAAAGGGTAATAATTTAAGACATTTTTAACTAGTCGTATATCATAAAAAATTCAATTATCTTTATTTTAATTCCCTACGACCTTGCTCCAAAATGAATCGTTTTATAGTTATAAGCAAAGAATGTAGAAAAAAATTAATGTTTTTCGAAATTTTTAAATATTTTAATTTTTTTATTAATGTTCCGGGCATATTTGAGAAGGAGCATAAGTCAATTATTATTATTGAAGTTGTCACCTAACTTTATCTGCAAAAATCCGAACGCCACCTCGCACATCCACAAATAGACGTTTTATACAGATCCGCCCTGGTCTATCTATACATATAATATTGTTTCAATCAAAAGAAATTTCAATTTTTGTTATATCAATGTTGTTTTTATAAGTAGATATAATACACAACATGTTTTTAAGCAAACCAAGAACCATTCGCTTACATAATAATATGCTATATGCACCGTGTTGGCTTAATCCGTTACTGTTCAAATTTATTTCTTACCTTTTACATAACCTAACAACTACGTGGGGTATTAGAATTAAACAATGGTTTCGAATTCACCTGTATAAAGTTGCGAGTTGTTCAGGTAGTAGAAAAGTTACGAATTGGCCGGTATACATTTTGATTTAAAAAAGTTTGTCATTAAGAGTTACGAGTTGGCGCGTGTCCGATTAACCGAATCACTTAATTGTAAATTCCTTTGTTCTAATGACTTTATTAGATCTGGTAAAAAACTAAAATTAACTTTTATGAACATAAGTTCTTTAGCAATTTGTACGTTACTTAAAGAACAAAGTACGTTACTTAAGCTGAAGAACAAAAGCGGAATTGTCTACAGTTTGATGGATTTTTGTATTTTGATGCTTCTCTCTATGTCCGTCTTTATAGAAGTAAAAGCGAATTTGTCGAATAAAAACACTCTTTCCAGAAAAATTTCTTTTGTGGGACATGATGCTTTTGTTTGTCAGTTCCTCATTTAAAAAATGAAATGTGAAAATTAATGTAACTTACGATTTTGGAACAGGCCTTGCAAAATACTTTGTCTCCACTTAGCTTTAACTCGGGAAAACACTTTATCCAAGCACTTTTTTGAATAGTGGACATATTTAAATTTAATACATACCAATCACTTCAAAAACACTAAATACGATACAACGTTTACTTTAAACAAATGTTGGCCGGAAACTGACAAAATAATTATTAGACCCTTAAAAGCAGGTAGGTACCTACGACTTGCTACGCTAATAAAATAATATTTTTCTGGGAATACCCATAATTGTTAAATTCAGATTTCAAATTTAACTTCAGATTCATTCAGATGAGCGATAGATAGATAAATAACGAGCTCGTTCAAATGGAAGTTATAAAATTCCAACTAAGAGTGGAAAATTTTAAACTTTTATATAATTTATTTTTAAAATATGCAAAATAAATCGTGTTTAGCTTAAATATGCAATGTTGTGTTTGTTGTCTGAAAATATGCAATATATGCATCTATATGCACTTTGCATATATTCCGCTCTCTATATATAAGTATTTGCTAAGAGTATTTTTTCGATAAATTAATTAATTTTAATTGCGAAAAACCGTCTAAAAACGGGGTTTTTTTGTTGAAAAATGAGCATACTCACTCGCAAATAACTCAAAAAGAATTGACTTAGTAAAAATCACTATATAACAAAAGTTGCTTAGAATTAGTCAGTTTATCCAATTCCGGACTTATTTTGAACGAATGTTTTCTCAACCCAGAGAAGATCCCCAGGTATTCTCGGGCGTTTTCCCCTGAGAATACCCCTTTTACCCCCAGAGTAAAAGCACACATCGGCACAGTACTGCCGTGCTAGGCCCAAAGGCGGTAACTAACATTTGACAAAATGGTGGCAAAATCGATTTTAAAATTGAGAGCTAAAATTTTGGCCCGTTAGGGATTTATGGACTAGCTAATAGTTTTTATGCATGGATATATGCTCCAGTTTATTAAGGGAACCATTAATTATATTTTAAAACAAAGTTTTATATAAAAAGAGGTAGATACCGCTAAAACGTTTTATCAAAACTTACTATAAAACTAAGCCTATTAGCGGCCTGTGGTTTACAGTTGTGATTGATATGAAATAAAAAGCTTTTCTGTGTATTACAGTTTATTAAATTGAAAGAATTAAAGTAGTATTAAATGTTATTATTTTGATGAGCCACAATATGACAACAACAAATTGACAATGTTTAGTTGTAGTTATATCTGTTTTCTTTCAAGAGTCAATAAATACATATTGGTTCATTAATATTAATGTTCTATTTGTGACTCAATATAGATAATTTAATAGACAACCAAACAACATACCTTGTGTCTGGTACATATACAAAACCTATTTAGTATTACAATGGTATTACCTCATAATTAACATTTTTTATAAATTATTTTATTGTGCGTCTAATAATTTGGGCAGAACTGTACGACTGTACTTATTCTACGAAAAAACAAAATCCATTCAGATTGTTATAGATGTTTAAACATCTGGTGATGTTAAGCGTTTTAAAGAATTCTTCAACTGTGAATGAGATTGTAAATGTAAACCATACTTTTGATTTTCTCAGCTATTTTTATTTTGTTTCTTAGCGACAAAGGTTTGCTATTTTATGACAGGCCTGAGTTATTATAGAGTTTTAAGATTTTTATGATGGCCGACACCTATCCTAATATTATTATGCATTATTATATTATTGGGTATTTCACAATATTATATTCGGGAAAATACCATTACTTACAGTAATTAGGGCAAATTTTAACATTTTATTAGTTGTATTGTACAAACTATGTATAGTCTGTTCGCTAAACTCAGACGCAACTTTCTAGATATTTTAGTCGGTAATTTTGGCAATTTTAGTAAAATTGGCAAAAAATAATTACTAAATAGTTCATAATCACTAAATAGTTAGTAATTTCGCCAATTTTTGCAAAATTGGCAAAAACCAAAAAAATTATCGACTAAAATATGTAGCCAGTTGCGTCTGAGTTTAGCGAACAGACTATAGTTATATCGTTGACTGATAAATTTACTGGTTATAAATTTATTTATCAATCAACGGTTATATTATATGTTATGATTAAAATATGATGACATTGTCTTTTAGACCGAAAAATACTTAATTATGGGATATATGAGATTTTTAAAATATGCAAACAAATTTTTGTATCATTATCCAGGTACCTGACGCATTCTTCGAAAATTTATAAATGAATAAAACCAGTATTTTTGTATAAAACTTAGGTAAAGGATTCTTAAAAGATTAAGTAAAGATCTAGATTAAGATTTTCTAAAAAAGCAAAATACCTATTTTAAGTCTCTTTTTCTAAAAATGTTTGTGGGGACAGCGTGTGGATATATTATTAAGTTTTTAAAGCCCAATTAAAAAAAAGATATAGGTATTTTTTAAATATGAAAATCTCTTACCGCCTAATTCAAGATATAAATCATCCACTTGGCGCAGATTCATATTGTTTAGGACAACATAATTTGGTTAATTCTTGAAATACTATAAACAAAAATGAAAATACATTTCAATAGATATAATAATCTCGAAAATTGCTTACCATCCTCGCTAATTATTTCTTTTACTAACACAACCCTTTTAACTAACACAATAATTTAACCTGTAAAGTTAGGCCTAATTTGCTTTGTAATACTAAGGCGATTTGGCGGTTTCTACATGTAGGCGTAGCATTCTTGAAAGTAGATTAGCGGTAAGTGCAATATGCTAAGGTATATGGACGGCAACTGTAGCAGATACCGTCAAAACGTCATAGTATTTAACATTTGCCGCCAAATGGCTTAGTATATTAATTGAAAAGTGTAGATACCGCTAACAAAATTGCAATTTTATTTAAAATATAATGCTTCTACAACTCCAAAGACTTTATAAATATATACTAAATACCCTATTCTACCTAAAAATACAAAAATTTCATTTTAGATAAAAAATCAGTTCCCGCCTTTGGGCTTAGCACGGCAGAGTAGGTATCACTTCTTTTCTTGTTAGCTATGTGTATGACAAATTGTATGTCAATCCAAGCGGTTCTTTAAAATTTACAACAAAAACCGTGAGTAAATGGACTATTATTAGTACGCTAAATATCAAAATGAAACTAACAGATTAAAAGCATAACAAAATAAATTGAAATGCCTGAGTTCTGATATGTTCTCGCAAATGGGAATCGACAGTAACTGGATGATATACTAATCAAATTTAGTGTGTGTTTAAACTGAATCCTATTTAATTTCTCAACTTTTATTTTAAAATTAATTTTTTTTTTGTTTCTTTGCTTTTTTTCCAATTTTTGACCCCGGGTTTTGGCGCCCCTAAACGATGGCGCCCGTGTGCATTGCACACTTTGCACATATGGTAGCGGGGGCCCTGGTTTGGTATGGACTACTGTTCTACTAATAAGCATATATTTAGCTCCTAGTAAAGTTCAAACTATAAATTTAGGTTTTATGGTGCATAATTTTTTTACAAAATACAATAGCTCCTAATTTGGATCAAATTCAAGATAATTCTAATGCAAATATTTTAGCACAAATTCAAAACAAAATAAAAACACAAATAATCAACCTCAAACAGTCAACGTAAAATTCTGGTTAACATTAAAATGTTAATTAAAAGTTTATAAATTTTATAAAATCCTTAAAATCAGCTGTAGATACAGTACTACCATAACGTGACACGGGGTGACAAACAAAATATCGACCAATCACGTGCCGAATTTCATACAATTTTCGATACAAGAACTTGCATAGTGTCATACAGGGCACAAATGTACGTACAAGAAATGATACAAGAAAATGTATACAAGAAACGATATCAGAAACGATATTAGAAATGATACAAGAAAATGCATAGTGTCATACAGCCTTTATAACCGAAAATCGTGTTTTTCAAGTTGTGTAAGTTGATCTTGTCACAAGTGTCATTCCAATTTCTAGGACAACGTTGCCAGTTCAACGAAAATATTATTTCAAACTAGGTAAAAACGGGGCTGTGCGACAGACCGCATTTTTTAATATACTAAAAACTAAAACAATTGTAATTTTCCGTCATCTCAATTAAGTATCCATACATTGATTCCTGTTTGATTATAATTTATGAAAATATTTCAATTCAAAAATAATGATAGATAATAAATCTTGACATGACTTTAAATTATTATGTTTAATGTCAAATCGAGAGGTGTGATTGGTTTCTCGTAAATTGTAGGACAAAACTGCATTAAGAATAAATAAAACACACTGGAAAAATTAAAAATTTAATTTGAAATTAATACAAAATTAATAACTTTTACAGTGAACAAGTGTGTAATTTAAATATATGTATTACAATTCGAAATATACATTTTAAACGTTATTTTTTTGTATTTAGATTTAGTGCAATTCCGTTATCTGTGATGGCAACAACGAAGTGATTCACGAACAATTATTGTCAGTCTGAACACAGGTTTACATTGGAAAAAAAAAGTGTACCAGTTTTATATGACGCGAAGTGTATGTTGAATAGGTATAGTTCTTTTTTATACGAAAATCATAGTTATTCTGGTGTATCATAATCTTTCTGGTTATTATTTCGACCGAAATTTTTTAATTAACATTTTAATTATTGCTAAACTATTGGTTAGATTGTCGCCGGTCTCCTGATATACAGAGAGGGGCTAAATTATTGAATAAATTCATTTTCTCTAAAATGGACGATCTTAGAGAAAAATCCCGAAACAGGTCGATTTTTATTTTTAAATTAAATTTTTTTGGCATATATTTCAAACTAGTGACGTCATCCATCCGAGCGTGATGACGTAATCGATTATTTTTTAAATAGGAATAGGGGTTCGTGTTGTAGCTCATTTACAAAGGCGTTCAATTCTCTATTCAGTATAGGGCTTTTCATTCACAGTCATTTATTTCGAGCGTCTGTCATATTTCGTATAATCCGTAAATATTAATATTATACACAGATTATTCAACATATGACAGGAGCTCGAAACAAATGACAATCGATGAAAAGCCCTATTATAAACATTAATATCATTATTTATACAGGGAGGCCAAAAAAATTTTTGAATTAAATTAATTGACGCAAGAAGAACAATGCATGTAATTTATTTAACTGAAAATACATTCTACTGCTGTCAGAAAATAGAAAAAAATGTTTTTTATTTAGAAATAACCGCATTAACCACGAAGGTCATCAGCGGGGTAACGAGAATACAATTAATAAGTTTACAAAAGTATGAGATTGTGTACAATTAAATCTTACTTGCTAGGTTACATTTATTAAGGAATTGAAAAAGAGGTTTACAGTCGGTTTGCAGGTTAAGAATGTCTTTCATATTGTTTGAATAACCAGATATAGATTGTTTGTAAGCGGCAAATTCATCACATTCTGTTAGCACATGTTTTACTGAAACTGGTATATTACACCTTCTGCATTTTGGTGCTTCGGTATGGGTAATGAGATGCTCATGAGTAAATTTACAGTGTCCTAACCGAAGACGAGATAAGATGACTTGGTTCGATCTGTTGGTTGTATGTGGATTCCATGGACCAGTATCTTCTTTAACGTCTCTTAACTTGCTCGTGGATGTTTTCCATTTTTCACTCCATAAATTGAGAGTCATTGATTTTAGTAATTGTTTTGTATCTGCGGCTGGAATTGATTGTTCTGCCAATGTTGGTAATTGCGCAGCTGTGTAAGCCCAACGATCAGCGTTTTCATTTCCCTCGATTCCAGAATGAGAGGGAACCCATAGAAAAACTATTTTTGAGTCTGTTTGATGCAGACTGTGTAATATTTCTTTGATTAATATGACTATAGGATTTTTCGTGAAGGTTTGTTGTATGAGTCTCAGTGAATTGAGTGAGTCAGATATTATTAAGGAGTGTTTGGTTTGTGCATTGGAAATGTGCTTCAACGCTTGTAATATGGCATAAAGTTCACCATTTAAGATGCTGTAGGAGCTGGGAAGCTTAAATAAATATTTGGTTTCATTGTTTATGTATACTGCTGCTCCTACACCTTGGGAAGACTTAGACGAATCAGTGAATAAGTGGGTATAATTTTTATATTTTGCGACTATTTGTTTATAATTTTGATATATAAGACGTGGATTGGTATCGTATTTATTATATTTCGTCAATTGGGTGTTTACATGTGGGGTTCTGATAATCCATGGAGGAAAGCTGTGTTCATTCATTAACCACGTTCTGGGGAAATTTTGGAGATTTAACGTTGATATATACCGGTGAATTCTAACATAAAAGGGTGGTGGAGAGGTGCTATGTTGAAAAGTTGATTTGAAACGATTACAGAACGTGTTTTTGTGAGCAGGAATTGATGGTATTGATGCTATTCTGGAGGCATAGGATAAACTAAGAATTTGTCGTCTGAAAGATAGAGCTGGTTCGCCCAGTTCGCAGTATAGGCTTTCTACAGGCGTTGTCCTGTAAGCCCCTAGAATTATTCTTATTGCGGTGTTGTGTATAGTATCTAAGCATTTTAATATTGAAGGGCGAGCAGATGTGTATGCAATACATCCATAATCAATTTTCGATCGAATAAGGCTTCTGTATATTTTTAGCAGCATAAGACCATCAGATCCCCAAGACTTGTTTGCTAAGCATCTTAATAAATTTAAGCCCTTTTGACCAGAAAGAGTTAGTGTTTTAATATGATTTTTCCACGACAGACGTTCGTCGAATATCATGCCCAGAAAATTTATGTGTGGAGTATAGCTTAGTTTCTGGTTGTATAGGAATATTGATGGTCGATGCTGCTCTGGTATGTTTCTTTTTGAGAATAATATGCAATTTGTTTTGTTTGGGGAGAAATTGTACCCAGACATTATAGACCAACGTTCGAAGGATGTTATGCATTGCTGAAGGCTTTGAGCCATGGTGCTAAGACATCTTCCCTTGATAAACACGATCATGTCATCTGCATAAAGTCTGGCTACAACTGGTTTCTTTAAATCTTTTAAGACATCATTCATAGCAATTAAAAATAAAGTTGGGCTGAGAATTGATCCTTGTGGTGTGCCGTTTAATTGTTTCTTGGTTGATGATATTGTTCCAGAAATTCGGACTTGGAATTCTCTTTGAGATAAAAAATTGCGTATGAAATTTATTATATTGCCTTTCAATCCCCAGTGATGTAGTTTATTTAGGATGATTTTATGGCATGTAGAATCAAAGGCTTTATTAATGTCAAAATAAATTGCTAGACATTTATCTTTAGTAGCAAATGCTTCGTGAATATGACTTTCTAGGTCAATAATGTTATCAAGTGTGCTTCTAGATGGTCGAAATCCGGATTGTTCGGGAATTAATAATTTGTGAGTTTCCAAAAACCATATTAGTCTCTTGTTGATTATTTTTTCTAGCAATTTACTCATGGAGCAGGTTAGGGAGATTGGCCTGTAAGATTCAGGCAAGAGTGAAGATTTGTTAGATTTAAGTATGGGGATGATTGTTGCTTTCTTCCAGATTAAGGGGAAGTCACTATTATTCCACATGTGATTAAAGATATTAAGCAGGATTTGTTTCGCTGTTTCTGGGAGATTTTTTAGAAAAACTGGAGGGATGTCATCGGGACCAGAAGAACTGTCTTTTAGTGATGAGAGAGATTCCTCCATTTCTTCTTTTGTCAGTGGCTTGTTTAGAGAATTAAGGTTTTCCAGCTCTTTGAATTCCGTAGGGAGGGCAATGTTATCATTAGTTATATTTCTGTTTATGGAAAGCTTATGATAATAGTCTGCGAATGCTTCACCTATTTCTTTTGTTTGGTTTATTCGTTTGCCGTCATAATCTAATGCTTTAATGACATGGTAAGTTTTTTTTCCATAAATACCTTGTATCTTCCTCCATGCCGATGATATTGTAGTGTTTCTGTTTATGCTTCCTAGGAACTTCTTCCATGACTCTTTTTTACTTTTGTTGGTAATATATCTTGCTTTTGCCCTATGTTTTTTGTATTCAATTATACTTGTTGCGGTTTTCTCCCTCCTACATCTATTTAGAGCAGATTTGCTGTTTTGTATTGCTTCGGCACATTCGTCATTCCACCAAGGCACAGGTTTACATTTCTTGATATGTTTTGTTTTTCCTATTGAAAATTCAGCGGCTTTTATGATTATTTCGTTAAGTTGAGTTACTGCTGTATTTGCGTCCTTCCACTCATTAATTTTGTATATGTTATTCTCAATGGTTTTTGAGAAAGAGCTCCAGTCGGCTTTCTTTATTTTCCATTTCTGATGGATACTATCTCCGTTTGATATTTTGTCTTTTATAATTGAATTCGTTAATTTTATAGGAAAGTGGTCACTGCCTAGTAAGTCATCCATAACTCTCCATTCAAGGTAAGGACTAATAGTTGGGCTACATAATGAAAGATCGATGCAAGAAGAATTGCCAGTAGCTATATTGAATCTAGTATTGCTGCCATCATTCAGTAAACTTATGTTCATGGTGTTGAATATGTTTGATAGAATTCGTCCCCTTCTGTCTGTTTTTTGAGAACTCCAGGAGTAATTGTGGGCATTAAAATCTCCTAGAAAAATGAAAGGAGTTGGAAGTTGATTAACTAGAGACTCCAGTTCATCCTCAATTAAATAATGGTCAGGAGGAATGTATATGTTGCAGATGGTGTAATTTAGTTGTGCTTTAATTTTTACGGCTATCGCTTCTAGGTTTGTATTTATTCTAATTTGTGTTGCTTGTAGATTCTTTGAGACGTAAATGGCTACGCCGCCACTCGCAACTTGTACATTTCGGTTTTTAACGAATTCATTGTATCCCCTCATTTTGTGGACATTTTCGTCTCGGAAGTGAGTTTCTTGTAGACACAATATGTCCAGAGAATGGAGGGCTATGATATGCTGTAGCATATTTAAACGGGTATAGTACCCATTTAAGTTCCACTGGAGTAATGACTCGAATGTATTTATTGGGTATCTTGAGATGTATTTGAGATATCAGATTGGGTATCACTTAAATCTTGGGATTGCTTTAGTAATTTCTTTTTTAGCCTTGTGACACGAGTTTTTAGTTTCTTAGTGTTTGCGTGAGGATGAAGTTCTTCTAACATATCTATTAGTTTTGGAATATCTTCTGTGAAGTCTTCCGCAATGCTAAGAACATCCCTCGATCCGTATGTATTTTCTAGGAGCTGTTTAAGCTGATGGCTGTTGATTATGAAGTGAGGAGAATGAGAGTCGATATAGTTTATAATAGATTCAGTAAGTTCTATTTCTTGATCTGATGTATTAGATTTGGGTTTTTTGTTTTTCTGAACGACTATTTGGGGAAGAGAGAAGGTAGAAATATTGGGTGGCATTTGTTCTTCCGGAGTGGCTGGGGTCATATCTTCAGCTGTTCGTTTTGTTGCGGATGAAGTTGTTGACTTAGTAGTTTTGTCCGAGGTTGGGATATTTTCAGATTGAGCAGTGTGATCTGGATTTGTTACCAGATTGGATGTGATCAAAGCAGTATTGGCGACTTTTGCACAATTTTCTACTACTGAGGAATTTTCGGGTAGAATATTATTTATTGAGTGGGAATTTAAGTCATTAGGAGATGTTTCATCCGGTTGAGATATTGACGAGATTGGAACATTATGTGTGGGTTGTGATGATTGTTGGGAATGTGGGTTAATATTGCCCGAAGGGCATTGGGATGCAACATGACCCGATAATTTGCAGGTGAAGCAGCGTTGACTGTCTAGGGCTAAAAAGATATGATATGATAGATTATCATGTGTTATTTCTAAGAATTCGGGTATGGTAATATCTGGGGAAGGAGCGATATACACCTGTCTTCTGAAGCTGAGTATGTGTTGGTATTCTGGATTTGATGCACCTATTCTAAGAAAGTTTATTGGAGAAACTAATTTTAATCCAATATTTTCCAGTAAGGTTACAAGAGTTTCGTGTGGGATCGTTGGGCTTACATTCGATAATACTAGTCTGTCTGCTGGTGAAATTAGACGTCTTGCTTTGACGACTTCATTATTGACAACAATTTGACCATGATTAGTTAAAAACTCATCAACCAGTGATTTATTGGTTAGATAAACACATATTCTGTTGTGTGAAATTCTGCTACAGAAAATGATGTTTATTGGTTTTACCAGAGGTCCCAATTGGAGAAGATAATCTTGAAGTTTTGCTCCCTGAATGGAGCCGAAGATAAGTGCCTGGTCTTTGTTAGGATACTTGTAGATATTTTTTGAGACAGTGCTTGCATAAGATGTGTTGGAGGTATTCATATTATTTAAATTATTATCTGGGTGAGTGTTGGTGGATGAAGATTGATTTGTAAATGTTGGTTGTGACATTTTATTTAAAATATTCAAATTTGCTAAGTTATTTTGTTAAATATAATTATTGTCCAAAACATTTTTCCCAGGCCGACCCTGCCTTTTGTTGTTAAAAATTCTTTATTTCGCTAGGCGAGTTTTTTACTAGCTAATTACTTTTCAGTCTTGTGTATCTGATATCTAACCTCAATCAGCCTAACAAAAATCGTCTGGATGCAGTTAATATTAAAAATTTACTCACAGTTGCTGTTCTTGGTATTTTATGTCACTGCACTAGTAAAACTTAACTATTAAAAGGTTTTTATTTAGCGGTAATTTGTTTAAATCGACCGTAAATTATAAAACGTGTGTTTACAAACAGGTCTCACAAACCAAAAAAAAAAAAAAAAAAAAATGTTTATTTTGCAAATAAACATTGCTTTTAGCTTAAATTAAATGTTCAAACTGCCAACAGGTAGGAGGGAGGCGGTTTGTGATTTAATTTAAGCGAAAAGAAATGTTTATTTGTGAAATAAACCTTTTTTTCTATTTTCTGACAGCAGTACAATGTATTTTGAGTTAAATAAATTACATACATTCTTCTTTTTGCGCGAATTAATTTAATTTAAAAATTATTTTTTGGCAACCCTGCATAAATACCTAATGATATTAATGTTTATATTACTGAATAGAGAATTGAACGCCCTTTCAAATGACCTACCATACGACCCCTATTCCTATTAACAAAATTATCGATTACGTCATCACGCTCAGATGGATGACGTCACTAGTATGAAATATATGCCAAAAAATTGTAATTTAAAAATAAAAATCGACCTCTTTCGGGATTTTGCTCCAAAATCGTCCGTTTTAAAGAAATGAATTTATTCCATAATTTAGCCCCTCTGTATAATCTACTATAATAAATCTTTCATGTCATCAATTATTTAATTATTGATAAATAATTAGGTACTTCCCTAAAATTTTAATTGAAAATTGCAGATTTTTTGGGAAAACTCGGATTTTCTGAGTAAAATTTTTG
Source organism: Diabrotica virgifera virgifera (assembly GCF_917563875.1). Lineage (NCBI taxonomy): Eukaryota > Metazoa > Arthropoda > Insecta > Coleoptera > Chrysomelidae > Diabrotica > Diabrotica virgifera. The sequence continues at coordinate 191,089,148 of NC_065443.1, forward strand.
TTGAAGGAAATCGGAAAAAAAATCACTTTGTGCAGAACTAAATTACGGTGAATTTTTATTTGAGTGTTTTTGGCTCAAAGGAAAAATTTTAGGAGTTACAGACCACTAATTGAAAAAAAAAAGAAGATTTAGGAGTGCTAATTTGTTTATAAATAAAATAACACACTTTCTGCGGACTTGTCATACCTACCCCATATTACTAATATATGCAATCTTATTCGATTTTAGCAATAAAATAGCTGGTAAATAATTTTTCCCAAAAATGGCATTTTTTAGATAATTATCCCCAGTTGTAACCAATATCGAAATGAATAAGAATCGCTATACTCTGCGCTTCTACTTATATATACCTTATCTATGACTCTGCGGCTGTCATGGCGGTGTCGAAATGAAATTGTGACTGTCGAAATGAATTAGAATCAGGCCCCAGATCCCGTAATTCGTATATAGAGTTCTTTTGACTTGCAGGTTGCTATTTACCGACTTAGTAAAAGACTGTAATGGCTGCGGTTACGTTTTACCCTTTTCCTCGTTCGCCTTCCTTTTGCTCTGACGTTGTATACATATTGTTTGCAAAAATTTTAAAATTTTTTAATGTATTTAAGTAGTTTAACTCACGCCATTTATTTGGTGTCTGTTTCTGTTTTCATTTTGTTTGTAGTTTTTATTATTTTTTGTTTTTTATTGTATTTTTTATTTTGTATAAGCTTTGTCCACAAATTGTAAAAATTTTTTGACAATAAAGCATATATCTCTCTCTCTCGTTTTCGTAAACGGAACATAGAGGTATATATTAACATAGAGTGAGCCTATCTTCCGCGCTTCCTGACGACAAGATCTCATGGACTGGTTTGCGGCATCTTTTTCTAACACATTATATCGAGAAACTAATATGACATTAAGCGTGAGTATAGCCATGTACGAAAGGGGAGGAAAACTGTTGCAGCTTTACTATGCGTAAGAGTGAAACAGCACTAATCCAAATAAAAAAGATGGTGCCGGCACTTCGTTCTTAATGACACTCTCTCTATGCTAATATATACGGAAAGTAACTTTTTTTACGTGCTTTTTATGAATTATATTCCGTAACAACATTATCAAAATTTCTGAAATTTCGCAGTGAGGTGCTGGAAAGTGTGCTAAAGTTATGTGTATTGGTATATTTCTCCTAAAAATGATTTTGGTAAACTGATAATAATGTTTATAAATTTAATGTAGTGGTACTTAATGGGACATTAAGTCCTAATGAAGACTAAACTTAAGACTAATGTCCCATTAAGTACCACTACATTAAATTTATAAACATTATTATCAGTTTACCAAAATCATTTTTAGGAGAAATATACCAATACACATACCTTTAACACACTTTCCAGCACATGTGGACGTGTTCACATGTTACAGGGACGTGTCCCACTATGTACCATATCATATTTGTATTGGTTTGAAGCTATTTTTTGTGGCATATTTATGTAATTTACTATTCTAATATTTTGTATTTCGATAAGGACCTCCGATATGGAAGTCAAAACGTCAATAAAATCATTTTTCAACTTAAATTGTGGCTTATTTCTCAATTAGAATAGTAAACATATTTGATTTTCCAAATTTGTATATGTATAGTATCTACGAAAAAGATATATAGATCATGATACTATAAATAACAAGATAATATATTACACATCCGGAAGTCGTGACGTAAGTGGAGACCCTCAAGTTCGTCATAGTTTGTAATCATTCGTAATGTCCGATTTGTTTGAATTGTTCGCGGTTGTAAGCTAAGTGTATTTAATATTTTATCTTTGACAGTTATTTTGACAGGAATCTCGACATTAAACTTTTTTCGAATACATTGAAGTTTAATGTTATTTTGCTAATAGGTCTTTTCATCGATTGTCATTTGTTTCGAGCTTCTGTCATATGTTGTATAATTTGTGTATAATATTAACAAGAATAAAAAACCGCTAAACGCCGTAAAAATGAGTGGCGCATAGGTACAATATTCCAGCTACAAAAGATCTGATCTGAAAATTACGTGGCGCGAAAATGTATTTCATTTTGATGCAAAACAAAATTCTAGTTTTATTTTAAAAGATTTTTCCATAATATTTGCTAAATTTGAAGTAAACGCGCCACAAAAGAGTAACTTTGATAGAGTTTGAATTTTGAAACTCTTTTGTGGCACGTTTACTTCAAATTTAGCAAATATTATGGAAAAATCTTTTAAAATAAAACTAGAATTTTGTTTTGCATCAAAATGAAATACATTTTCGCGCCACGTAATTTTCGTATCAGATCTTTTGTAGCTGGAATATTGTACCTATGAGCCACTCATTTTTACGGCGTTTAGCGGTTTTTTATTCTTGTATCAGGAGTTTTTCAAGTTTTTTACAAATTAAATATATGAAGTTGAATGCAATTTTTCTCGATTACACGTTAAGTTTTATAAATGGTCACCTTTGTCGCATTATCTGCCAAATGATCTAGTGTCCATCGAATATACACTAGATTGTTTTCTAGTCGAAATAGATTGAATAAAAATATTGGGATGGCCGGTAAATTAACTCGGATTGACCGTTGCAGATCAAATTTAGCGTCGTAACCACTACAACTACATAAACCATTTCGGGAATAGTCGTTTTTTGGATTATACATTTGTAGCTTAATAACTTCTAAACGGCTTAACCGATTTTGATCACTAAACATGATCAAAACGTATTGATAAGTAGTATCTGATGCATCTAAGGTCAAGTATGAAAACTAAAGCTATTACAGGAATTATTGAGATTGAAACCCCGTTTTTTCCTATAGGAAAAAAATTTGATCATATTTATGAAGCATATAACTTAAAGATTCGAATTTTCCCGGATATAAGGTAAACACCGTTAGATTCGTCTAGAGTCCTTCTACAAACAATCAGTTATTGGCGCAATTTTTGGGTTGAAATGTTGAGTAATTGTCGAAAACCCAAAATATTCAAAGTTTATTTTTTCAGTTTTTAAGAACTTAATTAAACAAGCTGCATTTTCATATGTAAACATTTTTTAGTATCTCTGATGCTAATCTCTCTATTCTGAAGAAAATGGCATGTTTTATCAAACTACAAAAATTCGTTATTCGCTTTTAACTCCATTTTTTTTTAAAACTAATTGTTTTAAGCCGGTCATACTTCTGTAATCTATTAAAAATACATAAATAAAAAATACGGAATAAGGTCGATGACTAATTTTAATTATGGTGGTAATTAGGGGGTTGTTTCCAATACCTTTTTGACTAAAAAAATAGGGACTGGCATTCTGTTCATTATTAGTCACTTAATTTTTAAACTACAGACTTTATTTTTTATTTTTGAACATAAATGTTTTTAAACAGTTAAAATTAGTTTCTAAAAAGTATCCTCGAAAAATGCATAGTTTTTCCGTCTTTTGACTTTGAAACTATAATATTTAATATTTGACGAAGAAAAGCTAACATATAATAAAGTACAGCTCGATTACTATTATTGGTCTTAAAGAAAATTAAAAAAAAACTATTTTTTCTCTTTTAAAAGGTATATATTCGTTAAGTAAAGTTGTTTTGATAAAACAAAAACTTTTTGAGTTATTAGCAGAAAACTGATTAATACCATTGATTTTTTCGATATAAAACTAACACTTTCAATAACCAATAAATCGAAAACTATTAATTTTATCAAAAAAATGAATAAAACATTTTTTGCTTACAATAAATATTTTTACCAACATTTGCGGTCAAAATATAATAAAAAATTTCCACCCCCAAGATGGGGTGGCAACCACCCCATCGTAAAGACGTCTTTCGGCATCATATAGATTTTGATCCTTAGACTTTCCACTACTTATTGTCAAATTTTCAAGCAAATGGATCCATTCTGTAAAAATTGCGAAGTGAAAAGTTTCAGTTCCTGAACTAATTATACGTTTTGAGCTCTATACGCCCTGAGCTTCGCTGGTGTCGCTCCTAGCGGTTACTAATTCAACTTTCACCGGTAATTTTTAAATTTATTATTTAATTGTTATCGCTTAATATTTACAACGCTAAAAAGTAATTAAATTGTAATATATTTTTTTAAGATTTTGCTAATCATTTTGACGTTCTATTGATAAAATATTAATTTCTTACTTCGGATACTTTCACAATTATCATGTAGATGGCGCCAAGATTAATTTATAATTACATATTACAGAACATTAAAAAACGCAAATTCAGTATTTAAAACGTAAGTATATTTAAGGTAAAAATATAAACCACAGCTTTGATCAACTAATATTTTTTATAATTAATGTTTTTAATTTTAATTTAAAATTAATCACTTTGACATTTATGTCAAATTTCCGGTAAAAGTTTACAAACTTGTCACTACTGGCGCTCACGAATTTATAAACATCCCCTCTACGTACGAGCTCACAGCGGATAACTTCTGAACAGCTTAACTGATTTTGATCAATAAACATGAGTTTGAAACGTATTGACAAGTAGTATCTGATGCATTCAAGATTAAGTATGATAACTGAACGTATTACAGGAATAGGGCTTTTCATCGATTGTCATTTGTTTCGAGCTTCTGTCATGTGTCACATAATATTAATATATCTACGTCATACGTCTTTGGTTTGAATAATTGTAATATACCAATAACGTATGTCGTAGATATATTAATATTATGTGACACATGACAGAAGCTCGAAACAAATGACTGTGAATGAAAAGCCCTATTATTGAGCTTGAAAAACCTTTTTTCCCGTAAGAAATAGATTGAATCATACTTATGAAGCCTATAACTTAAAAAATCGAATTTTCCCAGATATGAGGTATACACCGTTAGATGCGTCTAGAGACCTCCTACAAACGCTCAGTTATTGGCGCAATTCGTAGGTTGCAATTTTGAGTAATTGTCGAAAAACCAAAATTTTCATAGTTTAATTTTTCAGTTTTTCGGCTATGGTGAGCAGTGTGTATGTCTCAGGTTCATCGCTTAAGCATCATTTGAAAGCTTAACTCAACCTTATTGATTTGGTGTATCGCGGTTTTCATGTCTCTCCTTGAACCTAAGATATATACGCCCAAAAATTATGCTATTTTGTATCTACCTAGTCCTCTAGCTGGCTTACGGGTAGTCAGAAGTCAAAAATTAGACCGGTTCTGAATCGGCCCTCACACCCTCTTGAAACACAGAAAAAAAAATTCAGATCGGTGTAACTTTTCCACACACATACAAACATACATACATACAAACATATCCACAAACATTTTCCCTTTTTTAAATAAAAATTGAGTCATAATTCTGAGCGCGGTAACTTTTGAATGGTATAACCGATTTTCGAAATTAAACATGCGTTGGAAAGGTAATAATCTGTGCTATCAGAAGCCGCAAATGTCGGGCTTAAGTTTTTGAAATTTTTGGTAGTTTTGGGGACGAGAACGAAAAACAGACTCTAAATGGGAAGGGTCGTAAAATCCACACCCTTGGACCAAAATGGAGATGTAACATATGGATGGACGAGTCTTTTCATATATTTTAAGATGGGATTTGGCCCAATTTTCAATTCAGTCAGGTTTAGAAAATCGAAAATTTCGTGTATATATAGTGTCGCTTGTAGGGGTGTTGTGCGCCACTGGTGAGAACTGCCGTTCTCTGTGGATATACACGGATTATACCACATACGACAGAAGCTCGAAACAAATGACTGTGAATGAAAAGCCCTATTGAAAATAATTTCATCACAAAATGCATACAAATCCCATTTAACTTTAACAAGTACTCAAATTCAACTTCCGGTCTCTAGTTACGTCATCGTGCGTGAACTTGGGCATATTTTGCGCTACGGTAAGATACTATCTCGTTATTTATAGTATCATGATATAGATAATAAATCTTGCAACGGATTGTGGTTTTTAAGAGTGAAACAACTTTAACGCCAGTTTTTTTTACAGATGCCAAAACACAGTTGAAAGGATCAGTTAAAATTCATTCAGAAAAATAAACAAGATCATGAAGAGTATATAAGAAAAACGAAAAATGTGAGTGAGATGGCTGTAGCTGGAAAATTGTCAATACGTGCATCCGCAGACAGATTTTCAGTTACGAAATCTTCTTTGCAAAGAATGGTTTCACAATTTAAGGGATGTAGTGAAGATGAAAAACACATTTTAATTTTAATCGAAATCATGGCTTTACGCAAATTTTATCAGATGAAGAAGAAAAACTTCTGGCTGATTATTTAATAAAAGCATGTAAGCTTTGTCATGGACTCACTGTAAAAGTCACATGTTTGCGTACCAATATGCAGTGGCAAATAATAAAAGAATTCCAAAGTCATGGGAGGAAAATAAATGTGCTGGTATTGATTGGATGCGGCTATTTAGAATTCTCAGCAATTTGACATTAAGAACACCTGAGGCAACTAGTCTAAGCAGAGCTACTAGTTTTAATGCTCATAACGTATCGGCATTTTTCGATAATTTAAAAAGTGTTATGTTAACATACCATTTTTCAACAAACGAAATATTCAGCTGTGATGAAACCGGAATCACGACGGTGCACAGACCACCAAAAATTATAGCACCCAAAGGACTGAATGAAGTGGGAAAAGTAATAAGTGCAGAACGAGGTACAGTAAGAATGTGTATAGCGATTTGTGCCAATGGAAATTACTCTCCTCCTTATTTTATATTTCGTCGTCAAAATTTTAAATCCCACATGTTAAATGGAGCACCTGTTGGATCTCAAGGGGCTGCATTCAAAACTGGTTGGATGACGACCGATAATTTTCTTAATTTTCTTAAACATTTAGTGGACGTTACACGATGTAGTAAAGAAAAAAATATATTGCTAACCATGGACAATCAAGAAACCCATGTGATTATAAAATTATGGAATACTCCAAAGACAATGGTATAGTATTATTAAAAATACCACCTCACTGCAGCCATAAACTTCAGCCTCTTGACGTGGAATGTCTAGGTCCATTCAAGACTTTTTATAACAAAGAGACTGATAATTGGAAGATCAATCATCCAGGTGTTCCTGTCACTATTTATGATGTTGCCGGTATTGTGGGTAAAATACTACCAAAAGCTTTTACCCCTACTAATATTCTGTCGTCATTTAGAAAAACTGGAATATCACCTGTAGATTATAAAGTTTTCAAAGAGGAGGACTTTCTAAGCTCCTATGTTACAGATAGACCATTTGAAGCTAATATACAGACCGATGACAATAATGAAAAGCCACAAAATTATTCAGAGCCACAGCCTTCCACTAGTAATCAAGATGTAAATCAAACAGATGAATTTCTTTCTCCAGAGCAGGTTAAACCTTATCCAAAGGCAGAGCAGAGAAAAAATATCAGGAAGGGCCGGCCTAAACTTAAATCCACAATTCTTACTAGTTCGCCTTTTATGGATGAGAAAAATAGAAGTGAGGAGGAGAGAATTCAGAAAGATAAAGAAAAAAAGCACGGAAGAAAGTTGCTCACAGTGCAAAAAGGAAAGTTTTTGATGAAACATCTTCCGAAAGTGATATTGAAGAAGAGGATTTCGAAGATTTGCAAAATATTCCTCCGGATAGAACGTTACGGATCAAAGATTTTGTGATAGTTGAATATACTACCAAAAAATCATACAAGCATTTTCCCTAATAGCACAAGGACGTCCATAGGACGTCCTTCACGGACTTTAAAGGACGTCCGTTGGACGTCCGTTTTCGTCCGAGTAACGTCCTTTATACGTCCTATTTTGGTCCAAATGTCGCGCTACCGAACGTCCATCTAACGTCGTGAGAGGACGTTATTTGGACGTTCATCGGACGTCCAAAAAATACCTTCGGTGTACTTCAATGAAGAATGTATTTTGAATTTTGGGAAATAAAAAATAAAAATGTTAAAGGAACTTTTATTACAAATTTCATTAAATTACACTATAATATATTAATTTATTGATATTTTATTTATTAATAACAAATGGGACAGACAAATTTTCAAAATTATACATGAATGCAGCATTAAAGAAATACATAATATACAATTATTACCTATTATTACTATCTATATAAAATTATAAATAAAAATAAAATAATAAATTAATACAATAAAGTACACATTTATTTAAACAATGTAACATTTTGAATTTTAGTGCTTCAAATAGTACCTAAAGCTATGATATTGCTACTGTAACAAATCATCTGAAGTAACTGCCCTGTATTTATATCTAATAACCAAATGAACAGTGATTTACTGAACACTATGTAAAAATTTGAATATTTCGAGTAACTGTGCAATATAATACTTTGAATGCTATAAAAATCTGATATAATTTAATTGTCTGAAAGACAATGTGTCCATATTTCAATGATAATAAATACATATAAGTATAAAAAATTTGAATAATCCAACTAAGAAAATAATTGGATTAAACGTGTTCAAAACAACACCATGTCGACATAATGTACTTACATTGTTTAAAATAGTATTTTTTAAACAACGGTACCCAATTTATTATACCTCCGAGTTACAGAAATAAGATAACCCTCTTGCAAATTTCTATACCTACATAAATAACAGTTAATACCGATGGGTATTGTATTGTATGAACGATCGATGTTTGGATTGACCATCAGAAATACGGAGAAATGTTTGCACTTGAAGACAATAACGACGCTTTCAGGTAAAAAGATTTAGTGACAAATAAGTCAGAAAATAGGAAAAACATATTGTGAGATGTATAATAATATCGAACTAAATTAAAAATTTAACGAAACTGCGTTGAAGATCGTAAGGTAAGTTATCAAAAAAAAAAATACAAAATTGGATAGAAAATATACATGAGGTATAAAAAGTATCCAATAATCGAAAAATGTGCTAAAATGCAAATATGTACCTATATGATAAAATTGTAAAGACATTTTTTGTTTATTGAAATAAGGTTTCGACAACACAACACAAAAATTAAAAATCTCACTGTTTAAAATGTTTGGATGTCATCCTCCTCGGCGTTTGTCCTCCTCTAGGCCATCGAGAATCCATAGGCCATGTCCATACGGTGGTAAGTAGCAGAGTCTGAATACTTCTTCGGCGTTCAGTTACCAGAAAGTGACTGGCTACCCCGGGAAACTACATCAGCTGTATGGGGTTCATGACTTCCAAAACTCCTCATCCGGTCGAGGAATCAGGAACATGGACTGCTTCGGCACTTCAGAAAAACTCCAGGAACAGGAATCCTCAGCGCAGTTGATTAAAATGTTGGGCACCTATGTCATAGGGGCACATTATAATCCATTGGATGGACCTATGCATAAAATCTATCGCCTATCGTTTTAGGCTTTTGAACAGAGAAATCAGGTAGTGGGGGCGATTTTCAGATACCCAGAAAACGTCCGTATTTCGTCCAGTACGGACGTGAAAGGACGTTCATATTTACTCCACCCGAAGGACGTCCAACATCAGACGTCCGAAGAACGTACATATTTAGTCCACCGAAGGACGTCAAACGTCGACGTCCGAAGGACATCCATTTATAGTCCATAGACATTAGGACTAAAACTGGACCTATTTTGGACACGTATCTTCAACTTCAAAAAGATGCTCTCAAGATTCATCTGTAGTACGGGTACATTGATAAAAATTATATTTTTGCTTATTAGAATTACATAATTAGCAAACTTATTTTATCTTGGTAACTAGAATAATAAAACATTCTAACAAATAATTTACAAATAAGATTTTCACACTTTACAAAAAAAAAAAACAAAAACATGTTTTGGATATTAAACTGTACAATTTTGAATTAAATATGATTATCTTTTCGATTTAAACTATTTTATTAACATAATTAAGTTAATATTTTATTGAATTATTTTGCTATTTAATCCCGTAATTCGTATAATATGTCCAATATGGACGATCAGAAAACGTCCGTATTTCGTCCAGTACGGACGTCAAAGGACGTTCATATTTATTCCACCCGAAGGACGTCCAACATCGGACGTCCGAAGGACGTACATATTTAGTCCACCGAAGGACGTTAGGACCAAGAATGGACCTATTTTGGACGTCCAGAGGACGTCATATGCTATTAGGGTTATAGGACAAATAGAAAAAATAGAGGCAGATCAATAGTCCATAAACTTTTTGAAAAAATGCAAGACTACTTCAGCTAACTTCTTTTTCTCCGATAAAAGAGACGAAGACATTGTTACAATAGAACAAATTATTCAAAAGTTACCCAAATCCGCAATTTTTGGAGGAACGCAGAGATCTATGAAAAACCTTAGTATTGATTATGATCTATCTTCTTTCAACATGAACTATTTAGTTAGTTTAGTGTACTTCATTATTAAGTTTTTTTTTATATATTTTTTTACCGGATATGTCTTTATTTCCCGTTATTTCCAATTTTAAATTTTTGCCCTTTGCTTGTATTTTTATCGAATATGTTGTTTTTGTTCTTGTTTTGATTATTTAGGAATATAATAAACCATTTAAAATATATCATTTTCTTATGTCCCAATATGAACCATAGGGCGTCCCAATATTACCAGTGATGGTATACAGTGGGACATGGGGTGCCATGTGGGTCAGCCAGTTTTTTGCGTAAAATATCAAAGCAAAAATGTTTTAAACGAATATTTACCCCCTACCTCTGTACCTAATTTGAATAAAATATCTCTAGAATTTAAATTGTTATTAGAAATTATAGAAAATTGTCTCGTTATATACCACCCTCCCCTACCTATGTCTGCGTAATTTGGAACCTATGGGAAACTTTTTATTTTACGAAAAAAAGTTATTCTTCATAAAATGCTCTGCATGGCATAGAATCTAAGTTTCAACCATCAGATATTAAATTTTAATAATTTTATAAGGGGTATGTAAAAAAATATTAATTTCGCTCAAAAGTACCTAAAGTACCTTTATATTTCACAATATTGAAAAATGTTATTAAAAAAAGTTGTTCGTAATTAAAAAACTATGTTTCAATATGCAATTACATCCTTCTGTTAGAAATATTGTGAACTATAAAGGTACTTTACTCTTGAGCGAATTTCATATTTTTCGAAATAACTCGTATAAATTTATAAAATGTGATATATTTTAATTGCATCTTAATTTTTTGACCGTGTAGAGCTTTTTATAAAGAATAAGGTTTTTTCGTAAAATTAATAGTAAAATAGTTATTATAATTATCAGATTTAGCCATGCGGCTCACACTCCCTATAAGGGGAAAATTTACTCATCCCAGATACCTAGGGTATCAAAATAATTGAGCTCTGGTGGGACTCTTTCCATATTATCGAGCTCTAGGTGACTTGGAATGCAGGTGTGGCTCCCAAAAATTTTCGTACACTTCTGGCCGTCGCGAGTAGTACAGCTTTACAAGCAGGATCTTGTAAAGATGTTCATTTAGACCCAGCTTTTTTATGTTTTCTATGAGGTTCTTCGAAAAGACTCCAGTAATAGAAAGAACAATAGGTATTATCTGGGTACTTTCCATTCTCCATTGTCTCCCTATTTGTATTTCGAGATCTCTATACTTGGCGAATTTTTCGTTGTGCTTATCAAGCAGATTATTGTTGTTAGGTATCGCCACATCTATTAATGTTGTTTGCCTAGTAATTTTATTAACTAGTATGAGATCCGGTCTATTATGTGCCACTCGTTGGTCTTTGAGCACAGTCCGATCCCAGTATAGCTTGTAGTTGTTGTTTTCAAGCATTCTATCAGGGACGTATTGATAATAAGGGAGATGGTCGGTCTGGAGAAGTCCAAGTTTTGTATAATTATGATGATTATGATGATTATTATAATTATGATAATCATTATAATAAATTGATGTTAGTTATGTAGGTATCCGTAATATAAGAAACATTTGAAAATATATTTTTTCCTTAGAAGAATATAACTGCATATTAAAATATAGTTTTTAATGCCAAACAACTTTTCATAATAACAATGTTCGGTATTGTCAAATGAGGCGCTCAGAGCAACAGTGGCCTAACCCACCTTTACCAAAACGCTTTTATTACATTAAAGTTATGCATTACTTAATTATTTTCAGATGCCGAGTGGCTCAAGTAACCATTGTTTGAGCTACTTTGCATCTGAAAACACTTAAATAAGGGATAAATTTAATGTAATAAAAGCGTTTTGGTAAAATTGTGGGATGTGTGTTAGGCCACTGTTGCTCTGAGCGCCTCAAATATAAAAGAAACATTACTCTTGAGCGAAATTTATATTGTTTGACATATCCCGTATACAATTGATAAAATTGTATAACTCATGGTTGTATCTTAGATTCTAGACACTGCAAAGCATTTTATAAAAAATAACTTTTTTTTTCGTAAAATTGATAAAAAGTTTTCTATTGAGTTCCAAGTAACACAGACATAGTGTATAAGTTTAAAAAAATTTTTTTCAAATTGTAATGTCAGATTCGGATTCATCATTATCAAAAAGAAAATAGAATCATTTTTGATCTAAAGTAAAATGATGAATTCACCGATATTTTTTAACTTATTTATTCCAAACAGTCTTTATTGTGTAAAAAATTAGTGGCTAAATCTGTGAGTAGAACTTTTTACTTTAAGATATTAATAGTATGATACAATTGATCCAAATAATGGCATAACCCAGACATCCAAAGTGAAAGTTATCCTCGAACACCAAATTGTTCTATGATATGATCCACACAATGTTTAGAAAAAAGTCACACCATTTTGAGCGTCGGGTTTGGTGAGAGAGGGGGGAGAAATCGGTAAATTCGTAGTTTTTTACGTTTTTCGTCAATATTTCTAAAACTATGCGGTGTAGTATGAACAACCTTCTACACAAAAATATTCTACATTAAATTTGAAATAAAAAAGGTCCCATGCATAATCCTTCTAAAATGAACGGTTATAAAGTTACGGAGGTAGTGGCCCCAAAAAAGACCTAACGTTAGGTACCCAGGCATCCAAAGTAAAAGTTTTCCTTCAACACCAAATTGTTCTATATGGTCCGCATATTGTTCAGTAAAACGTTACTCCATTTGAGCGTCTGGTTTGGAGGGGGGGGGGGGGGGGTTGTGATGGGATAGAAGTCGGAAAATTAGTAGTTTTTTTTTATGTTTTTCGTCAATATTTCTAAAACTGTGCTTTAGCGTAAACAATGTTCTATACAAAAATTTTCAACATAAAATTTAAAACAAAAAAGGTCCTATGCATAATTGTTATAAAATCAACGGTTCCTAATTTACCGACTTCTCCCCCATCTCCCCTCAACCCGACGCTCAAAATGGTGTAACTTTTTACTGAACAATATGTGGTCCATATAGAGCAATTTTTTGTTGGAGGAAAACTTTTACTTTGGATGTCTGGGTTAGGCCTTTTTTGGACCAATTATACTATACTACTTCCATAACTTTGGAACCGTTCAGTTTAGAAGGATTATGCATGGGACCTTTTTTTGTTTCAAATTTAATGTAGAACATTTTTGTATAGAAGATTGTTCATGCTAAACCGCATAATTTTAGAAATATTGACGAAAACCTAAAAAACTACGAATTTACCGATTTCTTCCCCCTCTCCCCCACAAACCTGATGCTCAAAATTGTGTGACTTTTTTCTGAACATTACGTGGACCATATAGAACAATTTGGTGTTGGAGGATAACTTTCACTTTGGATGTCTGGGTTTGGGTCTAGTTATACCATAATATTTAAACTATCAAAAAAGGTTTTAAAAAATTATAAACTTGTTTGACGTTTTCCGACACAATGCCAGTTTTCGATCTACACTGACTCCCCTAATTGTTTAGAATAAATGTTTACTACGATTCACTGTAGGAGGTAAATAATAGCAAAATGTTTATGATATACAGAGGATATATACCTATATAAATTGACTACTGAAAAACACTAAAAACATGATGTGCCCACTAATGTATAACTATTTTGTATCTGATTTTACATGTAGCATGAAAAATTACATGTAGAACTGTCAGTACAACTGACCTATAAGGAACCAGAGCAGTAGTGTATTTCTTCTACAGAAAAAAAAGCAGACAGCCATATTAATTGATGCTCGACACAAACAATATTTAGCTCTCATCCTTATTTTTCTGAGTCGGGTGCAGTTGCACGGCAGCTACAACATAACTAGTGGCTATACTCAAAGATACTGATTATAACAATTCTGTTGATATTGAAGAATATTCCAGCTGCAAACTGGGGCTGAACTCTGTTGCTTACATGTCGGACAAACTGCGCCAGATCTTCTAGTGACCTTCTATTGTCCTTTTGTCCTAGACGCTCCAAATAGAGCCTAAAAGCAGTCATTCGTATATTTGAAGCTGCCTTTAACACATTTTCACAGCTTAGGATGATGTATAACATACAGCCCTGCAAGAAATACACATAGTGTATTGTATTGAATAATCTTAATTAGATATACATATGAGGCGCCCAGAATAATAATGGTCAAACTCCATATTTTTTAAAATTCGCGCTTTGTGTACAGAAGGCTTCGCTTTATGAGTATCTTTCAAAATAAAATTGGCCCAACTCCTAATTATATCTACTGAAGCAGAGATGGCACAACTTGTATCGAAGCCGTCCTAAAAAATTAAAATATTTCAGTTTAAACGTGGTCTAAGTTTAAGTGTCAGTATAATAACGGTACAAATCCGGAGTTGGACCATTATCAATTATCACTCTGAATTATCACGCCACTTCGGGGAACGTGTTTTGAATTTGCATGTATTTTAATTAAAAATTGTAAGTTTTCGTTATGAATTCCGACGACAATGAGCATTATAGTCCCTAACAACACAAAACATTCCAGGAATGTACTATCAAAGTTCTATTAATGTTTGAATGTCCTGGGCATTCAAAGAACATTCGGTGAATATCTGATTAAATTATTGGTGGAATGTTACCACAAGACATTCTAGGAACATACTACCAATGTCCTATATTTTAAGAGAGGCCATTTTACTATTCAATTTGCGTTCATTTTCAAATTTACCGCGCGTGTAAATATGTATTAAGCAATCCAAACTACAAACCACGTGACTTCTGGTTGGCATTGGCTTCTTGGCTTTTGGCTTACAAAAAGTTACAGACATAGATTGGTTACAGAGGTTATGTTTGAAATATCTATTTTTCATTGATTATCGTCGTATTTTGTCTATTTTGGATTCATTTGGATTTCGTTTGCTGTATTTTATGAACTTTATAAATTTTACCACAATGCAAAGTGAATATTTAAGCAAATTATTATTAGAAACTCCAGATGTTGGATAAAGGTAGGGGAAACAATTTTTATTTACTGTTTATTTTTCCTGATATTTATCAATATTGATGAATTTTGCAAGCAATAACATTATTTCTTTTATTGTTTTAGATATTTATTGAAGCTGAAAATAATTGGTGAGTCAGATCCATACAATTCAGTCAATTACAGTAAAGTGCATTCCACCAAATTACTATTATAGATATTTATACATATCTGCGGTGGAGTCTCACAGTTACTACTCTACGCAGCAGATGAAAGCATACAAAATCCTTCACGCACATAAATATTTTACAGCTGGATTTGTTTTTAAAGTTGGAGTAAAGTTGGAACCCAAGTAGCAATTTTTCGACGCATTGGTTGTCAGTACAAACAAATGCACTGTATATAACGTTGCCCGAGAGCATTTTCAGTTGTTTCGGCCAACGTCCCCTACCCCGACTGACATTACGATGTTACAACCTTTAGTTATACGGGCAACTAATTTATTACCATTGTGACAACTACTGTGTTATGTAGTTCACAGTTCAGTTTTTCAACAATCGCAACGACTTAAAAATGTTATCATGCTAAACTAATTTACGCCCTGGCCGACTCTGTAGTTGAGTCATAGATAAGGTATATATAAGTAGAATATATAGGCAACTCTTTAATACGTAAAATTGCAATCTATACAGCGCCCTCTGTCCGGTTTAGTCATGAACTAAATGGACAATGGCGGGAATTTTAAACGTTCAAATAAGCTTTGTTGCTAATTATTGTAGTAAAACAAGATTCTATAACATAATGCAAATTATAAAAATAATCGACAATTGTTTCTTACATTAGCGATTATTTTTTGTAATTTGCATTACATTATGGAGTTTTTACTGCAATTATAAATATAGTTCATACAATAGGAAAGGTAGAAAAACAAAATTCAAAAATTAAAATATTTATTTAAAAAATTAACGGCACAATTTACAGGAAAGTACCAAAATTAAAGCTCATAATAAAATTAAAATATTTCCAGTATCTTTTTGTAACATTGCCGAGTTTATAAACACATCAATCCTGACATTAATGCAGCGCCGAAATTAACACAAAATTTTTAACCCGGGAGTAGTCGCGCTCACTTCTGTAACGTCGAGAGTCGCGTGTGAGATTCTATCTCAAAATACGAATTTAGAACAAATTTTTATTTTGTACTATTTTTATCTACTTTTTATATTGAAAATATATATTTCTAACAATTTTGTTAAAAAAACCTGTGTTAACGGCCACCTGCCAACATCAGCCACCTGTCCTAACGGCCAATTTAAAAATTTCCCAAACCAGTTATATATGTAGACTACAAAACTGGCAATACCGTCCACCTTTCTATATTGGCCAATAGTTCTTTCATTTTTAGTGGCCGTTACTAACAAATTTTACTGACAGTAAAACCTGTGTTAGCGGCCACTTGCCAACATTAGCCACCTGTCCTAACGGTCAGTTTAAAAATTTCCCAAACCAATTATATGTAGACTACAAAAACTGGCAATAGCGGCCACCTTTATATATCGGCCAATAGTTCTTTCATTTTTACTGGCCGTTACTGACAGGTTTTATTGTATTACGAAAAAGGATGAAATGTGAGATTCTATCTAACGGCGCGACTACTCGCGGGTTAAAGCTAATTGGCTCTCCCCAAAGCCATAAATTCCACAAAAATAAGAAGGGAAAAAAAATTCCTACGCATTACTACACCCTTCCTCGGGGCACTTACAAAATTTTTTCAAAATTGCAAAATTTTTCATTAAGTTATCGCGAAAAAGGATAAACATTGAGATTCTATCTCACCGCGCGACTACTCGCGGGTTAAATTACATGGATGCAAAGTAACCCAAAAGAATATTCCTTACTTCTCAGTCCTGTTTGGTACACAGCATTTAAACACCATTGATTCAAAAATTTGCACACAAACTGAATATTTTACTTTATAGTAAGAGAACAAATGTCTTTGTTATATATAGCTAATCTATAAGTAAAAAGTAAAAAAACAATTTAATAAAATAAATCCAAACACGTATGTAAAATGTAAACAAACAACGATGTCATCAGATGCCATTGACAAGACAAAATAAAATGACATTTCTGCACAGCGTTGCCACATTTTATTTAGAAAATCTACTGTAAGTCTGTAAGTTTAGCTAAAATCTACTAAATCAAAAACTAAAATATACTATAAAACTTTATTAACGTATTTGTATATAATTTAGGACTTTTTATAATAAAAACAACAGCTGACTAACTAGAAATTAATATAATATGAATATTTGTAAAAAAACGAAACTTTTTTAGATTTTAACTGGGAAAAAACTATAATTAATTTTTATCAGTTTCATATTTAATATTAAATATTAAATATAATATATGTGGATAATAATGAAAAATTTTAATTTTAAATAAAGTACAAACAAGTTAGACAACTTAATTCAAAAAAATTTGATCAAACTAGACTGATAATGAAGGCCGCGTCCCACCATCAAATAATTTGATCAAACTGGTTTGAGCAAACTAGAAGTGACAGTTAGTGACGTCACGTCCTGAGTGTTCATTGTGGATAATAATGAAAAATTTTAATTTTAAATAAAGTACAAACAAGTTAGTACTATACGAAATATACCAGGATCCAGATACCATAACATTCATTAAAATAGGACGGCTGCGTTGGATGGGACATGTAGAAAGAATGGAAGAAGGCGAAATACCAAACAAAATATTCAAACAGATGCCAGTAGGAAAAAGAACAAGAGGAAGACCGAAGCTGAGATATTTAGAACAAATGGAAAATGATATAAAAACCTTAAAAATAAAAAACTGGAGAAAAAAAGCACGAAACAGATCAGAGTGGAGAAGAATCCTGGAACAGGCCAAGACCCAGAAAGGGCTGTCGAGCCAATGATGATGATGATGATGACAAACAAGTTAGACAACTCGATACAAAAAATTTGATCAAGCTAGACTGATAGTGAGAGCACAGATTGTTAGAATTTCAAAAAAACTGCAATTGTGACGTCACTTTGACGTACTTTCGGAGTTTGATCAAATTATTTGATGGTGAGACGCGGCCTTGAGAGCACAGATTTTTAGAATTTCAAAAAAACTGCAATTGTGACGTCACTTTGACGTACTTCCCGAGTTTGCTCAAACTGTTTGATCAAATTATTTGATGGTGAGACGCGGCCTTTAAATTCATCATCTACGTCCTGAATCTTATTTTCGGTAATGACATTGGGAAATTGTAACAAAATGACTGAAAACTAATTTCGAAATGGGGTAAATACTATAAAAAGCAAATTTTATTTCAGCCATAACAAAATGTTGAAATATACCAAAAATTTACTAAAAAATACTAGAATTTTTTAAACAATATCAAAAATCTACCGAAAAAGTAGAAATCTACTAAATGTGGCAACGCTGTTGCAGTTTCTGCAGATGCGATGACATGCGCATTTGGAAAAGTCTTTAGTGGCGCCACCTTTCTAGTTTAGTCAAGAATTAAAGAGAATGAACCGTAATTGCCATTAAGGATAACAGTGCATGAGTTGAGTAGAGTTGTCTGTTGTCTGTCACGTCACGACCCTGTGTTGTTCTAGAGGTGTGATACGTTTGCGGCAACTTCCAGAGGAGAAAAAGAATTTACTTTATAACCTTATTTTTTTCTTATTATTATATATTTTATTTTGATGCAAATTTTCGATTTATTTAACAACCTGTTTATTTGTTTTTTTAATAGCTGGTTTCCATTCCATTGTTTTATCAGTAGATTTGAGATTTGATAACCTTAATCTTTGTATCAGCTTTCGTAGACAGGGTTGCCAGGTCAGTTTTTACTCTTTCGGTAGTTTTGTTTCACAAAATCAGTAGATTCTTTTTAGGCCATGTAAATATACAGTAATACAGTGATATGCACATCCGTCCTAAATGTCCCAAGAGGAATTCCACAAAATTGGAAACCTAATTATTCCAAACCACCAACTGGTTATTGTATTGTAACAAAATAATTATTGACCTACCCTCGTATACCAGCTTCCGTCTCCGCACAGACAGAACACTATCGATGTTTCGAGATACGCCGATGCAGCGCCGATGACGTGCAAGCGGTCACATGGACATAGCTGGAGATATATAGATATTTCTGGAATATCTGTATCGCATATATAAATAGGACATATTTGTAAATAGAGTTAGTCTTAAGCTAAAGTTTGTAAAGTAAACTTGTATAAATAAAAATAAAGTCGTATATAAATTACGAACCGCTAGTTTTATTGTAATTAGAAGTAATTACACTAATAACCGCTACAGTGGTGTTAACGGTGTGGAGTGTAAATAAATGAAAAGTGAAAAAAAGACTTTTGAACTTTATTCGTCGGGAATAATCGGAGTGCGTTAATTGTTCGGTATTCGGAAAGACTTTTGAACTTTATTCGTCGGGAATAATTGAAGTGCGTTGATTGTTCGGTATTCGGAAAGACTTAGACATTTTGAAAAGTACGTGTGTGCCGACCAAAGATGTTGCTACAAGAACTGACCATAAAACAGCTCCGTGAACAATTAGAAGAGTACGAATTAGACAGCAGTGGGTGCAAGATAGTCCTACAAGCACGACTCAAGGATGTCCTCACGAAGAACGGAGATGACCCAGAGACGTTCCACTTCCAGTCAGCAGAACAAGTAATCTTATCGAAATTAAAAACTGTTTCTGAAACGATCAATGAAACTTCTAGAAAAAGCGACGATAAATTCTAAAATGTTGCTAAAAGATTCGACGAGACTTCTCAAAAGATTGATGAAACTTGTAGAAAAAGCGACGATAAATTCGAAAATGTTGCTAAAAGATTCGACGAGACTTCTCAAAAGATTGATGAAACTTGTAGAAAAAGCGACGATAAATTCGAAAATGTTGCTAAAAGATTCGATGAGACTTCTCAAAAGATTGATGAAACTTGTAGAAAAAGCGACGATAAATTCGAAAATGTTGCTAAAAGATTCGATGAGACTTCTCAAATAATTAAAGACGTATGTAGTCAAAACAATGAGAAATTCAAAAGTGTTTCGCAAAAGATTGACGAAACTTTTAAAGAGGTCTGTAGACAAAACAACGAAAAACTTGAAGAAGTTTGTAGACAGAACGACGAGAAATTTGAAGAAGTTTCTAGAACATTCGATAAGATGCAGAAAAGTGTAGAGACCGTAGAAGAAAAGATCAAACAACTAGAGAGCATGATAACCGATACAAAAGTACAACCATCAGTTAATGCAGCAGCGTTAGATCCTGTGGTGAAAGATGAACTACCGAGAGACGAAACGTCGCATAATATGAGATTCAAATTACCACCATTTGATGGAAAGTCCTCTTGGTCCATATACCTTAAACAATTTGAAGCTATTGCGACCGCCAATCATTGGACCGAACAAGAAAAGGCTGTTTCCTTGACTGCTGCTTTACGAGGTGATGCTGCAGATATATTAAGGTCAATTCCCAAGGGTCAAGAAAATTGTTACCAGACCTTGTTCACTCGTCTAGAAAAACGCTATGGAGATGCCCATCTACAACAAGTATACAAAGCACAACTGCGAAGTAGAAGTCAACGAGCAAGTGAGAATCTGCAAGAATTTGAAGCAGATGTGGCTCGTGTGGTGCGGTTGGCTTATCCAGAGGTGCCAGACAGCGTTTTAGAAGAAATTGCAGTAGATACCTTCGTCAATGGGCTGAAAGATAATGAACTACAGAAAGCTTTACGACTAGCAAGACCGAAAGTTTTAGATGAAGCACTTGCTATTGCATTGGAACACGAAACGGCTAGTCAAACTTCACGAGGCCATAGAGTAAGAACCATTGAAGAAAGTGACGAACACAACGATGAACGTCTGGAGGAAATTATACGGAGAGTATTAAGTAATCAGATGCCAAAGAGACGCGAGCCTAGATGTTGGAATTGTGGAGACGTAGGCCACATTCGTCGTAATTGTAAGAAGATCGTACAGCCGTCGGAAAACTAGAGCGGGTCGACACCAAGGGGCAACTGCCGACCTCGAGAACTAGAGCCCCCATAGTAACTGTCAACCTTACGTCCTCCGGTGGAATCCACAACTTATACATCGAAGGTCGTATCAGTAATAGATGTAGATCATTTTTGGTGGATACAGGTGCAACGAGAACTATCGCACGTCCAGATGTAGTACGAGACCATAATAAATTATCACCTGCAACAGTAAAGCTTAGAACAGCGACTGGTGAGCTAATTAATACATATGGCGAGGCTAATATGTCAGTATCCATTGGCCAGACCACAGTTGAACATCAAGTATCATCAACGTAACCATACCCGGTAATAGTGAGAAAATTCTGATGACCATGCTTGATGGACACTGCCGAGAGGGAAGTTTAAGGATGGTCGAAGATGTGGATAATGTCGAGTTCCTAACGGCGAAAACTTTGGTAAAAGTTCGAGATGCGATCCCTGTAAGAGTTATGAATTTAAGGGAAACTGCTATCAAGTTAAGTAGAGGAGCTTTGATCGGGCAGTGTGTTCCCGTGGCTTCAATTTGCTCTGTGAATACCAATGAGAAATCATCGAAGGCGAAGTATCCAAAGGAGCTTGTTGAGATGATCATTGAAAGATGCCAAGATCTTGATCATGAACGAACGGAAAAAGTGACATCTATGCTGATAGAGTATCAAGATGTTTTTGCTATTGACACGAAGGATAAGGGAAAAACAAGCATAGTAACGCATAAAATAAATACCGGAGACGCTCAGCCAATCAGACAACGGCCTAGATGACTTCCATTTGCGAAAAGAGATGAAGCCGAAGAGATTATCAAGGATATGGACAAACAAGGGGTAATTGAACCATCGAACAGTCCATGGACATCACCAGTAGTTCTGGTAAAGAAGAAAGATGGTTCAACGCGTTTTTGTATCGACTACCGCCAGCTCAATGCGGTAACAAAAAAAGATAGTTATCCTTTGCCCAGAATAGACGATACATTGGATACTCTCTCCGGTTCTCGTTGGTTTTCCACACTCGATTTAAAAAGTGGATATTGGCAAGTAGACATGGAGCCAGCCGATCGGGAGAAAACCGCATTTTCGATAGGATCAGGGCTTTGGCAGTTTACGGCTATGCCGTTTGGTTTATGTAATGCCCCTGCCACATTTGAAAGATTAATGGAGGCAGTTTTAAGAGGTCTAACATGGAAAACATGCCTGGTTTACTTGGATGATGTAATTGTGGTTGGAAGGTCCTTTGATGAACATGCCAAGAATCTAATAGACGTCTTTCAACGATTGAGGGCAGCGAACTTGAAGTTAAGTCCGAAGAAATGTCACATGTTTCGACGAGAAGTTAAGTACTTAGGACATATTGTATCGAGTAATGGTGTAACAGCTGATCCTGAAAAGATTGATGCAATTAAAGATTGGCCAGTACCAAAAGATAAACATGAAATTAGAAGTTTCCTTGGCCTATGTACATATTACCGACGATTTGTCAAAGGATTTGCCAATATCTCCAAGCCCCTAACAAAGTTGACGGAGGAGGGCAAAGAATATACATGGAGTGAGGAGTGTCAAAAAGCTTTCGAACAACTACAAAGGGCTCTGATCAGTGCACCGATATTAAGCTACCCGGGACAGGCAGGAAAATTTGTTTTGGATACCGATGCTAGCAACAGTGCCATAGGAGCTGTTCTCTCACAAATCCAGGATGGACAGGAAAAAGTCATCGCTTATTTCAGCAAAGTCCTGTCGAAACCAGAAAGAAACTATTGCGTTACCAGAAGAGAACTGCTGGGTGTAGTGAAGGCTTGCGAACATTTCCATAAATACTTGTACGGCAGAAAGTTCCTTCTTCGAACAGATCACGCTGCTCTAAAATGGCTCATACAATTCCGTAATCCAGAGGGCCAGATGGCAAGATGGTTAGAACGACTTCAAGAATATGATTATGAGATAGAACACAGGGCCGGAAGAGTTCATTCAAATGCTGATGCCCTTTCGAGACGACCATGTAGTGCAAATTGTAATCACTGTGCCAAATTAGAGGAACGATTTTGCCCCGTGAGACGAACCACCGTCGTTAATGAGCAATGGCAGCCACAACAGTTACAAGAAGCCCAAGAAGACGATCCATGTATAAAAAGAGTATTGGATTGGATGCGTCGAGGTGAGAGACCTAGTTGGCAAAACATTAGTGCATGTAGTCCGGAAGTCAAGGCCTACTGGAGCCAATGGAATTGCCTGATACTAAAAGATGATCTTCTGTACAGAACCTTTGAGAACGATGATGGTACAGAATCTAAGCTTCAGTTGATTGTACCTAAAAGTAAAGTGTCAGAAGTATTGCGTCAGTTGCATGACGGTACATCAGGTGGACACTTTGGTATTACGAAGACTCTGCAAAAGGTTCGAGAACGGTTCTATTGGGTGAACTGTAAAGATGATGTAAGAAGATGGTGCCGGAAATGTGAACTGTGTGCATCCGGTAATGGTCCAGTTGGTAAAAAGAGAGCACCCATGAGACAGTACAATGTTGGAAGTCCTATGGAAAGAGTAGCAATCGACATTGCAGGTCCATTTCCAGAAACCGATGCTGGAAATAAATACATTCTGGTAGCCATGGACTATTTTACGAAATGGACCGAGGCCTATGCATTACCGAATCAAGAAGCTGCTACCGTTGCAGAGGTACTTGTTAAAGAATTCTTCAGCCGATTTGGTGTTCCCTTGGAGATCCACTCCGACCAAGGGCGAAACTTTGAGTCAGCTCTTTTCCAAAACGTTTGTAAATTGATTGGTGCCAATAAGACCAGAACAACACCCCTGCATCCTCAATCAGATGGAATGGTCGAGAGGATGAACCGAACGATGGGTAAACACTTGTCCAAAGTTGTATCTGAACATCAGCGAGATTGGGACCAACACATTCATTTATTCCTGATGGCCTACCGCTCGGCCGTGAATGAAACTACAGGTCAAACACCAACCTGCCTGATGTTGGGTCGTGAAGTTCGTTTGCCCTGCGACCTAGAGTTTGGCTGCAGACCTTCCGAGGAATATGTTGCAGGCGAAGAATACGTAGACCGCCTGAAGTTACGAATGAACAACATTCATGAACTTGCCCGACAACACATCCAGATAGCCAGTGACAGAATGAAAGATCAATATGATTCTCGCTGCAAGAATGAAAGCTTCGAAGTAGGTGATCTTGTCTGGCTTTATAATCCACAACGTCGTCGAGGCCTGTGTCCTAAACTGCAAAGACAATGGGAAGGTCCGTATGAAGTTAAGAAGAAAATAAATGACGTAATATACAGAATTAAGAAGTTACCAAACGGTAAACCAAAAGTTATTCACATAAATCGTCTTGCACCATATGCTGGCTCAAATGAAACAGAGGAAGCCCGAGTCCTCCAACAGGAGATGAAAGATGCACCACAGCCAAGTTTTAAGGAATTTATGTCAAATTACGCAGAAAGAAAGAGTGCTAGATTCGGCGTGACCACAGAAGTTCAGCAAGATCTGTTTGGTGTTCCAGAAAACGTCTCTCTAGCCCACTGTGTTGCACAAGACCTCGAGATGACCAAAGGAATCTCGTCCGTATTCAATAGAAAGTTCGGCCGCCTGGACGAGTTAAGGAATCAACAACCTAAAATTGGAAGAGTATTGCGATTGGAAGATGGTCCTCGATCTTTGCTGTATATAGTGACCAGGAAGTTTTATACGGACACGCCAAGCTACGAGAACATATGGCGTGCTCTAACTAATTTGAAGAAAATGGTCTGTAATTATGACATCAAAGATTTGGCTTTACCAAAAATTGGCCATGCAGTAGAAAATCTGGATTGGAAGATTGTGAGAAGCATGCTGGAAGTGATCTTCAGAGAAACTGGCGTACGGATTACTGTGTGTTGCATGAACCCGAAGATGTCATACCCTTCAAAGACAGTAGACTGTTACTTCTTTTCTAGGGGTGTATGCAGAGCTGGAGGATCCTGTAGATTCCGCCATCCTGGGCCATCTAGAGTTGCTGATCGGGACGCTCAGATCTTAAGAGGGGAGCAGTGTAACAAAATAATTATTGACCTACCCTCGTATACCAGCTTCCGTCTCCGCACAGACAGAACACTATCGATGTTTCGAGATACGCCGATGCAGCGCCGATGACGTGCAAGCGGTCACATGGACATAGCTGGAGATATATAGATATTTCTGGAATATCTGTATCGCATATATAAATAGGACATATTTGTAAATAGAGTTAGTCTTAAGCTAAAGTTTGTAAAGTAAACTTGTATAAATAAAAATAAAGTCGTATATAAATTACGAACCGCTAGTTTTATTGTAATTAGAAGTAATTACACTAATAACCGCTACAGTATATTTGCTGGTTTCGGTTTAGGATTTAATAATGTATTTGGATTACTTCCACATATTTATTTTTAATTAAAATTACAATCAACTTACATCTTTATTATCTGACATGAAGTGACATCCCTTCTCAACCCATAGGACATGACAGGAGTACATAGAACACAGAACTATAACTAGACTGACTAGTTACCCTGACAGTAATTACCATTTTTTAGCTGAAATCTACTAAATCAAAAACTAAAATATACTTAAGGATTTTTGGGATATATTTGTGATTTTTTATAATAAAAACAACAGCTAACTTAAGGGGATAGGCGCAAAATGTCGTCTGTTAAAATGTTCAATGTATTTTAAATGTTTTCATTTTTTGCGAATCCTTAAGAAAACTAATAAGTATTTTTGAAAAATTTAAACGCACAAAGAAAGATTACGTTATTACCGAGGACCGAAAGTCCCTGAAAACTTCTATAATGTTTATTTTAATAAGTTACAGGGGTTAAAAAAAGAAAAAATTTAGTGTGACTTTTAATTCCAAATGTCTCGTTCAAAAGAAACGTTTTGGTTTTTCTAAATAATGCAGTCTTTCATTCTGAGTTTCAATTTTTCAAAAATACTTATTATAGTTTCCTCATGACTCGAAAAAAATGGATCAAATTCTGTTGAAATATACCAAAAATCTACTAAAAAATATTGCCTACTAATGGTTTGTTTTTAACCAAGAGGAGTGATTCAAATTTACCGCGCTGTAATGCTTGTTTGTAATTGGTCCAACTGCAGGCAAGTTTACTCCAATCTTATAAAATTTTGACACTAATGACATTTATCAAATTTTGACACTAGTGGAATTTCATAGGTTAGTTAAGTTATACCGGCGATTTTTTGTGTTAACTGTGTTATTCCTTTAATGATTGTTAGTCTGCTTTTATATAAAAAGCAGTCGTTTTTAGAACTCTTTAGCGACGTATTAATATAATATAATATTTATGGATTACCGTTGAGGGCCGACATGATCAACCAAAAAGAAGATGTATTTGGTTATTATTCTAGTGACTTTCTTAGGCGTGAATGTGCCTTTTAAGTTTACTCCTCCTGGTTAAAAAATAAACTATGGAATTTTTTAAAAAATATCAAAAATCTACCAAAAAAGTAGAAATCTACTAAATGTGGCAACGCTGTTAATGAGAATGATACACTTTTGACACTGGTCACATGACCTCTGTCGCCCAATAAGAGGGTGCGTTCTAAAATGGTTTTGATAGTCGGCGCGGTCGGGTTTGGTTGGCGATTGGACTTCTAAGTTGTCTTATCCGTCTTTAGGTTGGTTATAAGGTATTTTTTTAGTAATATTGGTAATATTGTTTAATGCGCCATTTTGGTTTTACTTGAGATTTTTGGGATGTAAAGAAAATGAAAACACAGAATATAAAAAATGCAGGCATTTTCTGATACCTTTAAAAGCACCATCAATACATTAAATTTATACAGAACATCTTTAATATAAATTTTGACATTTATATTAAAATTTTATTTTTTAAATTTGCATATTTTTGTCAAAAATGTCATAAAAAAAGGAGCGCGTGTGTTTTTTAAAGGTGAAATATCCATATTTGACGGTAATCTGAGATGCGTTTATAAATTTTACATCAGGTAATAAGTCCTTTATGTATTTATATAAATTTAAATACCCAATACGATGTCAAAACAGTTTACTTTTTGGTTTTCGCATTCACCATACAGGTGTTAAAAATATAGGTAAAAAAACATAACTAGTCTGACTCCTTGAGCAACCATTGCACGCGCAGGTGCTTTTTATAGTCGCTTCAGTTGTCTTATGCAACGCTTACGAAACGATGTTGCTTACAGGAGGTTGCCTAGGCAACGTCAAGACAACTCAAAAATCGTCCACCAAATCAGTGCAGAATAGGATCGTCTTCTAGGCAATAACAACGTTGTAAGAAAACGTTGCCACGCGGTAGACAACGTTGTCGCGTCGACAAATTGCTACTTGGGAAGTCACCAGCAACAACTTCATAAGTACCTGCCAGAATATTGAGGAAATCCAGCTCCTCGATACTACTGGGCAAACTAGAAGATTGAAGAGTGATAGGTGATAGTGAAAAGCAGAGCATCATCATAGTGCTTGTGTGTCTGTGTATGTTAGAATAGTGCAAGATCTTGTTAGATTAGATAAGAGACGCTATGGGGTAAGCTCTTCATTTTAAGGAACAGTAGTAATTTAGGTTAAATTAAAATTGCTCATTGGTCAGTTATGACTAGATTGTAATTGTAACGTACAATTCAATACAATGAATCATTATCGTAGTGATGATTATGGAAAAAAATATATGACAAGATTTTGTGCAATAAAAATGTTTATATTTATGAAGGATGTATTATTTGATATGGCCACATATACCTACTTCTGGTATATCATCGTTGTTGTGACAATCCCTCCTATCTGCTTTTTCATGAATTTTGTAGGAGACGAAAAACCATTTTTAGGGTCATCTCCTGTTTTCACATGTAAATTTTGACATGTTTTGTAGTAAATAGATAGTTGAATTTACTACAAAACATGTCAAAAAATATCATAAGAAAACAGGGGGTGACTGTAAAAAAAGTTTTTAGTCTCTCTTACAAAACTCATGAAAAAACAAATCGGAGGTATTATGTCACATCAGCGAATGATATATAAATATCCAGGGAATGTATAAAAAATATACTGTGAATGTCCAAAGAACATTCGTAGACATTCATGGAATGTTCCAACAAGACATTCAAGGAATGTTTAAAATGCTGACAGAGGACTTTCCTGGGATATTTAGGGGACATTCTTGTGCTTTTGAGGACATTCCAGGAATGTTTTCAATATCCTGTGTATACATTCTAGGAAAATACATGGAATGCTTGGTGTTATTAGGGGTGATTCTGGATCAGAAATATCTTCCGAGTTCAGACGGGAATAATGAATATTCATCCGGTGATACTCATAAATTAACATAACCTAAAAGTAATGATATTATAAGGAAAAAAATAGTATCATATTGCAAATAACATTTTAGTTATTTAATTAAGTATTTAAGTTTACCTTTGCGTAGTTTAGGTCTCAATTGTTTAAATAACATTATTTAAGATATTTTTCTTTTTAATTGCACTAAAACATTGTGTTACTGTTTTAGACTGTGATGAGAGCCTTAGTAATGAACATCTGCTGATGGAACTTACTGCAAATCCGATTTTCATCACTCCTGATCTAGTACCACAACCAACACCATCAACGAGTGCCCAAGCTGATATTCCGGGGACTGTTCAGGGGGAAGCAGTAGTAATTGAAAATGAGCCAGCTGCTGTAGAAGCCGTCGTAAATCAAGGTACTTCTGCCACATCTAGAAAACGAATAAGAAAAGAAAAAGAAGGGAAATACACCAAAGAAAGAAAAGTAGAAATAGTGGGAAAGAGTATTTTGCCAACAATGGAATGAGAGTACCCGAAAAGCAGTTTGATAACCCAGATTGTGGTTGTACCAATAAGTGTTTACCTTTGTTTACAGAAACTGAGAGAAAAACAATATTTGAGGAGTTTTGGAGACTTGGAAATTATGTTGAACAGAATCTATATCTCTATAGCCTGGTAAAATCGAGTGCTGTAAACCGTAGACGTCCAAAAGATGGCTCTGGTGTTAACAACCAGCAAGTATTTCACTACTTATTGAAACATAATACGAAAACACAGAAGGTATGCAAGAAATACTTCCTTGCTACGTTTAAAATAAGTAACGGACGCCTATATAGATGCATATCTAAAGCTGTAGCATCTGAATGTAAAGAACGGCGTGGTGTATCAAGTTCGAGACAACTAGAAGACTCAGACATCGTAGAACACATCGGTATGTTTCGTGCATATCAGAGTCACTATTCGAGATTAAAAAGCCCTCATCGAAAATATTTAAACAGCAATCTTACAGTAAAAAAGATGTACGATCTCTATAAAGAAAAATGTGTCACAGAGAATAGGGAACCGAAGAAATTAAAGTACTACTACCACGTCTTCAACAGTAAATTTAACTTGCACTTCAAACCGCCCCATCGAGATACCTCCAAGTTATGTGATGAATTTGAACTGAAAATCAAATCCACAAGAGAGGAACAACTCAAGAAAGGATTACTACTACAGAAAGATCTACATCAAAAGAAAGCAGATGCTGCCAGAGAGAGTTTAAAGAATGATTCAAAGAAAATAGATGAAGCCTATGTGATTAGATTTGACTTACAGAAAGCGCTACCCTACCCAAAATTAACTACTTCAATAGCCTATTATAAGAGGAATTTGTACATATACAATTTTGGCATACATTGCATGAACAACAAAACAGGATACATGCATGTATGGGACGTAACTGAAGGTGGTCGTGGATCGCAAGATATCATCATGTTTAGTGAAACACCTAAAGCAAGAAGGTTCTTCTTATGAGCATGTAATTGCGGTATTCTGATTCGTGTACGGGTCAAAACCGTAACATTAAAACAAGCCTATTGTTGTTAAAACTTGTACAAGATCCAGACGTAAGAACTAAAATAATAGATTTGAAGTTCCTAGTTTCTAGTTAAGTTACTCCTACTTGCCGAATGATGGAGAATTTGGTATTATAGAGAGTGCTAGCAGAAAGCATGCTCTTATTTACAGCCCTCAGGAATGGATACAAATAATACAAAACGCTAAAAGCAAGCGACCTCACTTTGTCGTCACTGAAATGCAGCGAGAAGAATTTTTAAGCACAGAAATGTTGGAAAACGAAGTAACAAACAGAAAGAAAACTATCTGCGGTTATAAATTCAAATGGTTAAAAATTCGATGGCTCCGTTTTCAACGAGATCGTCCGCAACAGTTCCAGTTTAAAGAAACATTGAACGAATGTATGGAGTTTTACACGGTGGATATTTCCAAAAAGAGATGCGGTAGACCCATGAAAAACCTGTGCAACGTACAGCAAGGTCCTCTGTATCCATCCAGAAGAGCACTCACTGATGCAAAAAAAGAGACATGTTAGACTTAGGTATTACCTTACATACCTCCGATCTTTCATCACTACTACAGAAATCTGCCGATGCAGCTAGCAACACGGTCTTCAACAGCTATTAATGAAGAAAATCTCCCTTCAGCTGACGAGAATATCTTTCTATCGTAATTATACGTATATAAAGTTCTTCAAATAAATAATTCTTTGTATTACTGTGCTTTATTATAATATATGTAGGTATATGCAATATCACAGTTAGATATTTTTAAAATGCAGAAATTATTAACAATTACAATAATTAAACCTCATCCAAATAAATTTGTTCCATATTTTTAGGATAAGAAAAAAATCAGTCATTTTAAAAATGGTACAAGTCCAATTTTATTTTTTCAAACAAAACTTAAACTCAGTATTCAAGCAAGATTTCAATATTTTGTGTCATTGTTATAAAACTAAACATATAATATTAATTAAAATCCAATTACGGTACATAATATGTAATATATTATTGTGTTTTCAATTTTATCAATCAAAGGCAAAATAAAAATTAAATTAAATTTTTTTTTTAAATAACGCGGGCACATAAATTTGATACACCCTGTATATTGAGCTGTAAATATTTATTAGAATTTAGTTTGGATGTAAGTGGATTTCTCTTTTAATGAGTTTTCAGATGAACCATTAAAGACTTTTGTGAATAATTAAAGTGAAAAGGACGATGTATTTAGGTTTAAAATGGAGAAAGTTTGTTTACTACGGAAACTATAGAATCCACAACTGGATGTAATTATCATTTTCGAGAAAAGTGGTTTTAAAAGAAAGTTTGGAATTTTAATATTTGTTTCAACCCGAGTAAAAGTTGTAGAGTTTCCCCGAAAGTAATTAAGGATGGTCGGAATAATTTTGAAAATGACTGTTTGTTTGTCGAATGGAAAAGATTGTTTCTGATTTTTGGCAAGTTGGAAGGGGAAAAGTGGTTTGAATGATTGAGAGAGTTTGAAAAAGAAGTCATTATGTTTTTGGCATCGCTGAAGAGCAGTTCGACGTTTTCGTGGATAGATAGTTAGCAAGTACCAGTGGCTGTTTGATAGTGGAGAATAGTGTTGAAAAGTGGAACGAGAGACAGATCAAATTGAGACGAAATACCTCTTTGATTCTGTATTATTGTGAGAAGGAGAGCAGAGAATTTTTGGAGTTTTGTTTGAATCGAGTACGTGTCAAAAGAGGCCCGGCTTGTTGGAGAATTGGTGCTGGTATGCTGATAGTTTTGAAGCTGGAGAACGGAGAGGGCTTTGATGAGTAGCCTTTAACATAGTCAACGAGGGAGAGCTGTTTTGGGTCACGAGAAGACATCAGAGTGAATGAAGAAAAAGGTCAGTCAAGTTATGTGAAAGATATTTTTATGTTCAGAAACTAAAATTTTGAGTAAAAAGCATATGAATTAAAATTCCAGTATTTCTAAAAGTAAATAGGAAGTATAGCTAATCTTGCGAATACATAAATTTGTTTTGTTTATTTTGTTTTACCAAAGTCATCGGGAACAAACCGATAAATTGTTTTTTTTAACTATAATAAATTTAAGTGGTAAAAATTTCATTCGGACATCTGTGTCCACAGGTTTTTAGATTCGATAGATTTTAGAGTATTGATTTTGATAAATAAAAGACAATTCTGTATTTTTATTTTAATATTTTGCTTTATTTCTTTTCCGTATTTTATCCCGATTAGGATCAACTAAGAGATACTGAACCCACGAGAGAAGATAAGTATAACGTGAGATAATTTGGATTTTTTTTAATAGTATAAAAAGGCACCCTGAGATTTTTTATTCATTTTCTATGTATGATTTGCGACAATTAAATAATTAATCAAATAAATAATAATTAATATAAAATTAATAAGAAGCAGATCATAACAATATGTATCACATATTGTGTGATATTTCTGATTATAACTGATTATAACTGATTTCACAAAACCTTCAATATCTCAGTTTTAACTTTTGTGGAGTTGGACCATTGTTATTCTGGACGCCTCATATTATGATATATAAATTCTAAACAAAAATATACAGGACGATACTTATTTTAGTATATAGCCTCGTAAGTAATGAAGCATGTAAGATAGATTATAGATTTAAAGAATAACATCGGAATAAAGACCAAACTACGAATGGAACGTGAATTAGAAACAACTATTGAAACAAGGAATCTTCAACATTTGGTGATAAGGATGGACAGATATGAGTTGCAGTAATAGTTAATATATTGGGAGTAGTACAATGCAGATCAACAGCGGATAATACAAAAAAAGCCAGCAAGATGATATCTATATTTATTTAATCCTTGATATCCATGATATCCAAATCATGGGATAGTCCAAACCGATATTCATACACCACAATTAAACGAAAATGTTAGAATACTAGCACATAAAGCAGTTTAAAAGTATATTCCTTGCGGAGAGTATACACACTCTTGGATCTGGTTACTGTAAGTTACTTTTAAGCACTTAAATTCTTCACAGAACAACAGTCTCATAAAGTCTTAAAGTTCTTTTCCTTCATACAAAGTTACTGATTGTGTTGAGAAGGCCACACTTTGGGCGCCAATTGTAAGATTGCATGGGAAATAAACTAGGAAACAGTCTACTTCAGTTTAAATATATTTTGGTGAGATCTATTGATATTGTATTTAACAACTGAGCACTGACAATAATAGCATACATATACTGAATAATAGTTGAACAAGCCGTAAAAGTAAATTTTCTCAGTCATTGACATAATCGTCTTATCGTCTCCTCACCGAACCTCACTTCCTGAATTTAGCCTCCAAACAGTCACTGCTTAAGTTACAGGCACGTTTATACCTATTCTTCTTGCTACAAAATTTATTGTACCATTATATGTACCTACACCAAAGAATTCAGTAACTACTCTAAAGGATAGAGAAACCTTTAATTAAACTAAATTAACTTACCAAAAATAGTGTGCAAGCCCAAAGATTTCTTGAATTCAAAATCTTCGTGCAATCTAAACAGTTATCTCCTACAACCAACTTGAAGATAGTTATCAAATATTCTACAGCTACAAATACAGTAAGCATAAATACAAAATTTCCGAAATAGTTGCTAAAATTCAGAACGCAATCAAGTAGATAATCAAAATACCGTTTTAATATTGTTAATCTATGATCGCTGATATTCCTAGAGAACTTTAATTCATCATTTATAAAACTGAATCTATTATGTAGTATTTTAGTAGTTATGCCACAAAATAAGCATGTATATAGTATGCAGTATTTAACAACATCAACCCAAATTAAAGAATTAACAAATACCACTGTTTTCGTAAAGATGTTATTCAAAGTGTAATAAGATATAAACAGTATATGACTTATTATAAGTGTCGTGTTTGAATGTTGGTTGACAACTACGTTTAGCTCGGTTATAATTTCTTCTATAGACTCAATGTTATCGATTAATTTTTTCCAGTAAATCCTCTTATACAACGACTGATATATTATTATCACAACGCAGGAAAAAGACATAAAAGCTGTTAACTCTACAATAAATTCCCTTCCTGATATACGATTACCCACACCCTGATTTATCAAAGCTTGACTTGCACTAAAAAGCCACATTAACGAAAATATAATTAGCAAGGCAAAATTGTAAACTTTATTTAGCATCTGGTATTCAAACACCTTCTTTTGGTGATTATACCAAGGTGTTACTGCAAAAAATTTTGCCATTGTAACAAAACGATAAAACGACGTCAGTGCCATGGTTGTTTTGTGTTATATGTATAACTAAATAAAGTGACGATTAGTTGTAGGCTTTTTCAAAATGTTACGGAATACTTTTGATTACTATCCATTAGATAAATTGATCAATTGGGCCGTCTTATTGACATAACAAAACGAAATATACATAATATATTATTTAAGGACTGTTGGTATTTTATTTGATGAAATATTAGTAAATTGTAAGTATTAAGGATTTTTCTTCCAAAGTTTCATAGATCTTTCCACACTGCGACCTTACATTTGACACAAAAGGTTTTGTGTTTGTTTACTAGCTGGATCTTTTCCGGTTCTTGCTAATTTTTAACACAGATGATTGAGGCTGTGATATTGCCATGTACCTATTTATGATGAATTTAAATTTCTCATTATTTCTAATAATTTAGATTTTACAGCTAGCTTGTACTTACATATTTTATACACTGTTTTTATATATTTCGTAAATTACATGGCTCTATTCTAAATTCACAGTCAAGATGCAGTAGAAATAAACAAACCAATACACGTTAAATGTTACTAGGAGCACTTCTAATACTTTTCGATAGTGATATAAAATACAGGATGTTCTGTTTAAAATTACTGAGACAATAATGTACTTGCGTTTTGACTCACCCTGTATACAATATAAAGAAAATTAGCAATACCAATCATTTATGAAAATTTTGACAATAAATAAAAAATAAGGCATCAATAAACCATTGCCCTTGTGCTTATTTTTATTTATAAAGGGAGTTGTTCGATTCAGGAGAGTGTCAGCAAAGTTTGTCAACTTAATTTATCTCCGTCAGATGAAAATTTCCATAAGAAAAATGCATTAAAAGTGCATCTAGAAGAGATGTAAAATGAAAAATTTATAACTCAGGAAATAGTGACGGAAATGAATTTAATTTTTGTACTGGGGGGGTATTTGGAGATAGTTAAACACGAATTCATCTCGGTGATAGGTACTTGGTGCCCAAGGTGGAACTCGACGCCTG
Source organism: Diabrotica virgifera virgifera (assembly GCF_917563875.1). Lineage (NCBI taxonomy): Eukaryota > Metazoa > Arthropoda > Insecta > Coleoptera > Chrysomelidae > Diabrotica > Diabrotica virgifera. The sequence continues at coordinate 191,124,630 of NC_065443.1, forward strand.
GAGTTTTATCTTAAAATCATTCAAAATCAGTCGATAACTATTACTCGGGGGGTTTTGGGGATCGCTGAGCACGAACTTCATGACGGTAATGGTCTCTGAGGTACCTGGTGCCCAGGGTGGAAAACGTTGCGTGGAGTTTTAGGTTATAATCATTCAAAATCAGTCAAAAACCATTACTCGGGGGGTTTTGGTGGTCGGAGCATGAATTTCATGACGGCGATATCCTCCGTGTTACCTGGTTCCCATGGTAGAACTCGTCGCCTGGAGTTTTATAATATAATCATTTAAAATCAGTCAATATCCATTACTCGGGGGGTTATGGTGGTCTCTCAAAACGAATTCCATGACAGCGATGATCTCCGAAGTACCTGGTACTCATGGTAGAACTCGTCTCCTGGAGTTTTATGTTGTAATCACTCAAAATAAGTCAATAACTGTTACTCTGGGGTTTTGGGGGTCGCTAAATATGAATTTTTCCATGTTAGTAAACCATGTACCTCATAGACCATCGTCGTCATAAAATTCGTGCTCAGCGACCAGCAAAATTCTCCAGTAATGGTTATTGACTGATTTTGAATGACTATGACATAAAACTCCAAGCGACAAGTTCCACCCTGGGCATCAGGTACCTCGCAGACCATTGCCGTCATGAAACTCGAGCGACCACCAAAACAGCCCCGAATAATGGTTATTGACTGATTATAACATAAATCTCCATGCGATGCGTTCCACCCTGGCCACCAGGTAACTTAAAAACCATCGCGGACATATAATTCGTGCTTATCGACCCCCAAAACCCCCCGACTAATGGATATTGGCTGATTTTGATTGATTATAACATAAAACTCCATGCAGCGACTTCCACCATGGGCACCAGGAACACGGAGGACATCGCCTTCATGAAATTCGTGCTCAGAGACCACCAAAACCCCGAGTAATGATTTTTGACTGATTTTGAGTATAATATAAAACTCCAAGAGATGAGTTCCCCCTTGGCACCAGGTACCACGGAGACCATCGCCGTCATGAAGTTCGTGCTCAGCGACCCGCAAAACCTCCGAGTAATGGTTATCGATTGATTTTGAATGATTTTAAGATAAAATTCCAGGCGACGAGTTCCTCCCTTGGCACTAGGTACCTTGGAGTCCATCGCCGAGAGGAAATTCGTGTTCAACGACCTCGAAAACCCCAGAGTATAAAAAATGGACTCATTTCCATCAGTATTTAATAAGTTATAAATTTTTCATTTTCCATCTTTTCGAGTTGCTCTTTGAGCAACGTTGAGAGGTAATAAATACCTCTCCTAAACGGATGAAACTTTCTTAGAAGCCCATATCTATTGGATATATTAGACAATTACAGATGTAGTGCATGCACAAAAATCTGTCATGTCGCAGTATGAAAAAGAATACATAGAAAGATATCGAACCCTTTGATATCTATATTTACAGTACATTTTTAAAGAAAATAACTTTCTGTGAAATCCAATTAGTAATTATGTTATATTTACTGACAGTAAAAGCGTAGTGGACAGATTTATTATCATTCAAACAGTCAAACACATAAAGCACATTGAACTCAGTATTCTTAAAACTCTGTTTGAAACTATACAATTAGGAGTAAATGTAACAATTGCTTGGATTAAGGGCAGGGCCTTTCGGGTATAAAAGTCAATGAGATAGTTGACAATTTTGCTAAATCAGCTAATTTGATCGGAGAAAAATAAACAAAAATTTAATTCCAGCTTCAGATATTGATACTTTTAGCAGACAAAAACTTAAAAATAATTGGCATTTGCATTACAGAAAATGTAATACTGGCTCAAATTTTGCATATTGTAACCCTAGGATATTCTCAAGAAGATGGTTTTACACAGAATATAATAGACATTTTACAAAGACGAGATGGGAGCCAATCATGCTCTTACGGCATCTTACATGCGTAGAATCGGCTTATCAGACACTCCCAATTGTACTTGTGACAAACTCGGAGATCTAACACATGTCATATTAAAATGCCATTTACAAATAAATCACATAAAACGACCTTTATAAGAAATTAACAAATTTAAAATGTTGTTTCCCAATATACCAATTTTTTTACTTTAATATTTACAAATGATATGGAAATTCTTCATCTCATTTATAAACATGGTAAATTATGTAAATACATGCTGTAAAAGTAATATGTATTAACTAGGTGTAATTTGTTAATATTGTTTGAAAAAATTAAGATACATAATAGAAAGACACATAATAAAATAAGAACAATAATAAAAGAACACATATTAACTTAATAACAAAAAAAAATAAAAAAAATAGAAACAAAAAAGAAAAGAAAAATAACAAAAAAAAAGAAGTAAAAAAAGTGTTTACCACAAATTAAAATATATAATATTACAATATACATACAAGGAAAATAGAAGCATTCGAGATGTGGATGTACCGCAGGATACTGAGAATATCGTGGACAGATAGAGTGACAAACATGGAAGTGTTGCGAAGGATGCAGAAAGAAAAAGAACTTTTGCTTACTATTAAAAACTAATGCTTACTATTAAAAAGCGCAAACTGCAATACTTGGGACATATAATGAGGGGACAAAAGTACCAGCTACTACAATTAATTATTCAGGGAAAAATAATAGGTAAAAGATCCATTGGCAGAAGAAAACATTCATGGTTGAAGAATTTAAGAGATTGGTACAAGTGCAGCAGCTGCCAATTATTTAGATCTACGGTATCAAAAATACGCATAGCCTTGATGATAGCCAAACTTCGGAACGAGGACGGCACCTGAAGAAGAAGAAGAAAATATATAATAAAAAACAGGAAAATAATTAAAAAACAAAATAAAAAAGCAACAAAATGTACATACCTATATATCTATAAAAATAATATTGAACTATGTCCTTATGTTAAGAAATAAGAAATTTATGACTATGAATCTGCAATCAATCACAAACAAGTCTGGCTAATTAGCTCTGCCAAAGCCATTTTTCAGAAAAAAAACTTTCTGTGAACTTCTAACTGATATCTGCTAACGTTGACCGACTGGTATCTGTTAACGTTGTGTAGTAGTCTGATTTTAAAGTTTTGCTGACAACTAATAATAAATTATATTTTAGTACTCTAAATTCACAATCAAGATGCAGTAGAAATAAACAAACCAGGACACGTTAAATGTTACAAGGAGCACTCCCGAATCATAATTTACAATGTATAAACTTTGTAAATCATAATTTGGGATTAACATGCACATACATTGTAAATTATGATTTAGAAGTGCTCCTAGCAACATTTAACGTGTATTGGTTTGTTTATTTCTACTGCATCTTGACTGTGAATTTAGAATAGAGCCATGTAATTTACGAAATATATAAAAACAGTGTATAAAATATGTAAGTACAAGCTAGCTGTAAAATCTAAATTATTAGAAATAATGAGAAATTTAAATTCATCATAAATAGGTACATGGCAATATCACAGCCTCAATCATCTGTCTAACAATAAAAAACTGAAAACGTTTGTTTTCTATACTTCCACAAAATTTATTATATCTAAGTGACTACAGCTGTTTCGGCGGAGTGCCTTTCTCAAGTAATATAGTTTACAATGTGTTTGCCTTTTTAATCTTCAACTGAAGAGGTTGAGGAGTGGGGAGCTGTTTGTCTCGAGTTGGTCATTCAGAATTATATCTGTATTTTTCAGTTTATTAATTTCCATAGATTCTAAAAAAGATAGCTTAAGGCCTTTATTTTGAATATGTAGAATTTTAAACTCTTCATTGAAAGAATGATTATGATCTAGAAGGTGAAGTGCGTATGTAGAAGTGTCTGTTTTTCTATTGTTGAATGCCCTTTTGTGTTCTGCTATCCGTTTGTCAAAAGTTCTGCCAGTTTGACCGATGTACGTTTTCGGACAGTCACCACAAGTTAGTTTGTACACACCACTCTGTAGTTGCTTTCTCTTTCGGCTTTTATTGTTCTTAATATATTTGCTTAAGTTGTTGTTAGTTCTGAAAGCTGGTGTTATTCCTTTCTTTTTTATGTATCTGGCTATTGTTGTTGTTATCTTGCCAGTATATGTGAGAGAGCAGAAGGTACTGGGTTCTTTCTGTGGTGGTGGATACACTAATTTCAGGGCTTTCTTATGGAGTTTTTGGTTTAAAATTTTGTTAACTGTTTGTTCGTTATAGCCGTTGTTTACTGCTATTTGTTTAATGATGTTTAGTTCTATTTCGAAGTTATTTTTTGTCATGGGAATTTCTGTCAGTCTATGTATCATGCTATGGTAGGCTGCTAATTTGTGTTGTGTAGGATGGGATGATGAATTGTGTATAGTTGTGTCAGTATGGGTAGGTTTATGATATATGGAGAACTCATGTTTGTTGTGTAGTCTGGAAATCGTTACATCTAGAAAGTTTATAGAGTTATTCTGTTCTGTTTCTACTGTAAACTCAATATTATTATGAAGTGAATTAATATATGATAGAAATTGGTCAAGTTGTCTGTTAGTTCCTGTAAAGCTTTACAACAAAATTTTAAACCAAAAACTCCATAAGAAAGCCCTGAAATTAGTGTATCCACCACCACAGAAAGAACCCAGTACCTTCTGCTCTCTCACATATACTGGCAAGATAACAACAACAATAGCCAGATACATAAAAAAGAAAGGAATAACACCAGCTTTCAGAACTAACAACAACTTAAGCAAATATATTAAGAACAATAAAAGCCGAAAGAGAAAGCAACTACAGAGTGGTGTGTACAAACTAACTTGTGGTGACTGTCCGAAAACGTACATCGGTCAAACTGGCAGAACTTTTGACAAACGGATAGCAGAACACAAAAGGGCATTCAACAATAGAAAAACAGACACTTCTACATACGCACTTCACCTTCTAGATCATAATCATTCTTTCAATGAAGAGTTTAAAATTCTACATATTCAAAATAAAGGCCTTAAGCTATCTTTTTTAGAATCTATGGAAATTAATAAACTGAAAAATACAGATATAATTCTGAATGACCAACTCGAGACAAACAGCTCCCCACTCCTCAACCTCTTCAGTTGAAGATTAAAAAGGCAAACACATTGTAAACTATATTACTTGAGAAAGGCACTCCGCCGAAACAGCTGTAGTCACTTAGATATAATAAATTTTGTGGAAGTATAGAAAACAAACGTTTTCAGTTTTTTATTGTTAGATAAAATGAACTTCCATCAAGTAACGGTCGAATCCATCAATTATTCAATCATCTGTGTTAAAAATTAGCAAGAACCGGAAAAGATCCAGCTAGTAAACAAACACAAAACCTTTTGTGTCAAATGTAAGGTCGCAGTGTGGAAAGATCTATGAAACTTTGGAAGAAAAATCCTTAATACTTACAATTTACTAATATTTCATCAAATAAAATACCAACAGTCCTTAAATAATATATTATGTATATTTCGTTTTGTTATGCCAATAAGACGGCCCAATTGATCAATTTATCTAATGGATAGTAATCAAAAGTATTCCGTAACATTTTGAAAAAGCCTACAACTAATCGTCACTTTATTTAGTTATACATATAACACAAAACAACCATGGCACTGACGTCGTTTTATCGTTTTGTTACAATGGCAAAATTTTTTGCAGTAACACCTTGGTATAATCACCAAAAGAAGGTGTTTGAATACCAGATGCTAAATAAAGTTTACAATTTTGCCTTGCTAATTATATTTTCGTTAATGTGGCTTTTTAGTGCAAGTCAAGCTTTGATAAATCAGGGTGTGGGTAATCGTATATCAGGAAGGGAATTTATTGTAGAGTTAACAGCTTTTATGTCTTTTTCCTGCGTTGTGATAATAATATATCAGTCGTTGTATAAGAGGATTTACTGGAAAAAATTAATCGATAACATTGAGTCTATAGAAGAAATTATAACCGAGCTAAACGTAGTTGTCAACCAACATTCAAACACGACACTTATAATAAGTCATATACTGTTTATATCTTATTACACTTTGAATAACATCTTTACGAAAACAGTGGTATTTGTTAATTCTTTAATTTGGGTTGATGTTGTTAAATACTGCATACTATATACATGCTTATTTTGTGGCATAACTACTAAAATACTACATAATAGATTCAGTTTTATAAATGATGAATTAAAGTTCTCTAGGAATATCAGCGATCATAGATTAACAATATTAAAACGGTATTTTGATTATCTACTTGATTGCGTTCTGAATTTTAGCAACTATTTCGGAAATTTTGTATTTATGCTTACTGTATTTGTAGCTGTAGAATATTTGATAACTATCTTCAAGTTGGTTGTAGGAGATAACTGTTTAGATTGCACGAAGATTTTGAATTCAAGAAATCTTTGGGCTTGCACACTATTTTTGGTAAGTTAATTTAGTTTAATTAAAGGTTTCTCTATCCTTTAGAGTAGTTACTGAATTCTTTGGTGTAGGTACATATAATGGTACAATAAATTTTGTAGCAAGAAGAATAGGTATAAACGTGCCTGTAACTTAAGCAGTGACTGTTTGGAGGCTAAATTCAGGAAGTGAGGTTCGGTGAGGAGACGATAAGACGATTATGTCAATGACTGAGAAAATTTACTTTTACGGCTTGTTCAACTATTATTCAGTATATGTATGCTATTATTGTCAGTGCTCAGTTGTTAAATACAATATCAATAGATCTCACCAAAATATATTTAAACTGAAGTAGACTGTTTCCTAGTTTATTTCCCATGCAATCTTACAATTGGCGCCCAAAGTGTGGCCTTCTCAACACAATCAGTAACTTTGTATGAAGGAAAAGAACTTTAAGACTTTATGAGACTGTTGTTCTGTGAAGAATTTAAGTGCTTAAAAGTAACTTACAGTAACCAGATCCAAGAGTGTGTATACTCTCCGCAAGGAATATACTTTTAAACTGCTTTATGTGCTAGTATTCTAACATTTTCGTTTAATTGTGGTGTATGAATATCGGTTTGGACTATCCCATGATTTGGATATCATGGATATCAAGGATTAAATAAATATAGATATCATCTTGCTGGCTTTTTTTGTATTATCCGCTGTTGATCTGCATTGTACTACTCCCAATATATTAACTATTACTGCAACTCATATCTGTCCATCCTTATCACCAAATGTTGAAGATTCCTTGTTTCAATAGTTGTTTCTAATTCACGTTCCATTCGTAGTTTGGTCTTTATTCCGATGTTATTCTTTAAATCTATAATCTATCTTACATGCTTCATTACTTACGAGGCTATATACTAAAATAAGTATCGTCCTGTATATTTTTGTTTAGAATTTATATATCATAATATGAGGCGTCCAGAATAACAATGGTCCAACTCCACAAAAGTTAAAACTGAGATATTGAAGGTTTTGTGAAATCAGTTATAATCAGTTATAATCAGAAATATCACACAATATGTGATACATATTGTTATGATCTGCTTCTTATTAATTTTATATTAATTATTATTTATTTGATTAATTATTTAATTGTCGCAAATCATACATAGAAAATGAATAAAAAATCTCAGGGTGCCTTTTTATACTATTAAAAAAAATCCAAATTATCTCACGTTATACTTATCTTCTCTCGTGGGTTCAGTATCTCTTAGTTGATCCTAATCGGGATAAAATACGGAAAAGAAATAAAGCAAAATATTAAAATAAAAATACAGAATTGTCTTTTATTTATCAAAATCAATACTCTAAAATCTATCGAATCTAAAAACCTGTGGACACAGATGTCCGAATGAAATTTTTACCACTTAAATTTATTATAGTTAAAAAAAAAATTTATCGGTTTGTTCCCGATGACTTTGGTAAAACAAAATAAACAAAACAAATTTATGTATTCGCAAGATTAGCTATACTTCCTATTTACTTTTAGAAATACTGGAATTTTAATTCATATGCTTTTTACTCAAATTTTAGTTTCTGAACATAAAAATATCTTTCACATAACTTGACTGACCTTTTTCTTCATTCACTCTGATGTCTTCTCGTGACCCAAAACAGCTCTCCCTCGTTGACTATGTTAAAGGCTACTCATCAAAGCCCTCTCCGTTCTCCAGCTTCAAAACTATCAGCATACCAGCACCAATTCTCCAACAAGCCGGGCCTCTTTTGACACGTACTCGATTCAAACAAAACTCCAAAAATTCTCTGCTCTCCTTCTCACAATAATACAGAATCAAAGAGGTATTTCGTCTCAATTTGATCTGTCTCTCGTTCCACTTTTCAACACTATTCTCCACTATCAAACAGCCACTGGTACTTGCTAACTATCTATCCACGAAAACGTCGAACTGCTCTTCAGCGATGCCAAAAACATAATGACTTCTTTTTCAAACTCTCTCAATCATTCAAACCACTTTTCCCCTTCCAACTTGCCAAAAATCAGAAACAATCTTTTCCATTCGACAAACAAACAGTCATTTTCAAAATTATTCCGACCATCCTTAATTACTTTCGGGGAAACTCTACAACTTTTACTCGGGTTGAAACAAATATTAAAATTCCAAACTTTCTTTTAAAACCACTTTTCTCGAAAATGATAATTACATCCAGTTGTGGATTCTATAGTTTCCGTAGTAAACAAACTTTCTCCATTTTAAACCTAAATACATCGTCCTTTTCACTTTAATTATTCACAAAAGTCTTTAATGGTTCATCTGAAAACTCATTAAAAGAGAAATCCACTTACATCCAAACTAAATTCTAATAAATATTTACAGCTCAATATACAGGGTGTATCAAATTTATGTGCCCGCGTTATTTAAAAAAAAATTTAATTTAATTTTTATTTTGCCTTTGATTGATAAAATTGAAAACACAATAATATATTACATATTATGTACCGTAATTGGATTTTAATTAATATTATATGTTTAGTTTTATAACAATGACACAAAATATTGAAATCTTGCTTGAATACTGAGTTTAAGTTTTGTTTGAAAAAATAAAATTGGACTTGTACCATTTTTAAAATGACTGATTTTTTTCTTATCCTAAAAATATGGAACAAATTTATTTGGATGAGGTTTAATTATTGTAATTGTTAATAATTTCTGCATTTTAAAAATATCTAACTGTGATATTGCATATACCTACATATATTATAATAAAGCACAGTAATACAAAGAATTATTTATTTGAAGAACTTTATATACGTATAATTACGATAGAAAGATATTCTCGTCAGCTGAAGGGAGATTTTCTTCATTAATAGCTGTTGAAGACCGTGTTGCTAGCTGCATCGGCAGATTTCTGTAGTAGTGATGAAAGATCGGAGGTATGTAAGGTAATACCTAAGTCTAACATGTCTCTTTTTTTGCATCAGTGAGTGCTCTTCTGGATGGATACAGAGGACCTTGCTGTACGTTGCACAGGTTTTTCATGGGTCTACCGCATGTCTTTTTGGAAATATCCACCGTGTAAAACTCCATACATTCGTTCAATGTTTCTTTAAACTGGAACTGTTGCGGACGATCTCGTTGAAAACGGAGCCATCGAATTTTTAACCATTTGAATTTATAACCGCAGATAGTTTTCTTTCTGTTTGTTACTTCGTTTTCCAACATTTCTGTGCTTAAAAATTCTTCTCGCTGCATTTCAGTGACGACAAAGTGAGGTCGCTTGCTTTTAGCGTTTTGTATTATTTGTATCCATTCCTGAGGGCTGTAAATAAGAGCATGCTTTCTGCTAGCACTCTCTATAATACCAAATTCTCCATCATTCGGCAAGTAGGAGTAACTTAACTAGAAACTAGGAACTTCAAATCTATTATTTTAGTTCTTACGTCTGGATCTTGTATAAGTTTTAACAACAATAGGCTTGTTTTAATGTTACGGTTTTGACCCGTACACGAATCAGAATACCGCAATTACATGCTCATAAGAAGAACCTTCTTGCTTTAGGTGTTTCACTAAACATGATGATATCTTGCGATCCACGACCACCTTCAGTTACGTCCCATACATGCATGTATCCTGTTTTGTTGTTCATGCAATGTATGCCAAAATTGTATATGTACAAATTCCTCTTATAATAGGCTATTGAAGTAGTTAATTTTGGGTAGGGTAGCGCTTTCTGTAAGTCAAATCTAATCACATAGGCTTCATCTATTTTCTTTGAATCATTCTTTAAACTCTCTCTCTGGCAGCATCTGCTTTCTTTTGATGTAGATCTTTCTGTAGTAGTAATCCTTTCTTGAGTTGTTCCTCTCTTGTGGATTTGATTTTCAGTTCAAATTCATCACATAACTTGGAGGTATCTCGATGGGGCGGTTTGAAGTGCAAGTTAAATTTACTGTTGAAGACGTGGTAGTAGTACTTTAATTTCTTCGGTTCCCTATTCTCTGTGACACATTTTTCTTTATAGAGATCGTACATCTTTTTTACTGTAAGATTGCTGTTTAAATATTTTCGATGAGGGCTTTTTAATCTCGAATAGTGACTCTGATATGCACGAAACATACCGATGTGTTCTACGATGTCTGAGTCTTCTAGTTGTCTCGAACTTGATACACCACGCCGTTCTTTACATTCAGATGCTACAGCTTTAGATATGCATCTATATAGGCGTCCGTTACTTATTTTAAACGTAGCAAGGAAGTATTTCTTGCATACCTTCTGTGTTTTCGTATTATGTTTCAATAAGTAGTGAAATACTTGCTGGTTGTTAACACCAGAGCCATCTTTTGGACGTCTACGGTTTACAGCACTCGATTTTACCAGGCTATAGAGATATAGATTCTGTTCAACATAATTTCCAAGTCTCCAAAACTCCTCAAATATTGTTTTTCTCTCAGTTTCTGTAAACAAAGGTAAACACTTATTGGTACAACCACAATCTGGGTTATCAAACTGCTTTTCGGGTACTCTCATTCCATTGTTGGCAAAATACTCTTTCCCACTATTTCTACTTTTCTTTCTTTGGTGTATTTCCCTTCTTTTTCTTTTCTTATTCGTTTTCTAGATGTGGCAGAAGTACCTTGATTTACGACGGCTTCTACAGCAGCTGGCTCATTTTCAGTTACTACTGCTTCCCCCTGAACAGTCCCCGGAATATCAGCTTGGGCACTCGTTGATGGTGTTGGTTGTGGTACTAGATCAGGAGTGATGAAAATCGGATTTGCAGTAAGTTCCATCAGCAGATGTTCATTACTAAGGCTCTCATCACAGTCTAAAACAGTAACACAATGTTTTAGTGCAATTAAAAAGAAAAATATCTTAAATAATGTTATTTAAACAATTGAGACCTAAACTACGCAAAGGTAAACTTAAATACTTAATTAAATAACTAAAATGTTATTTGCAATATGATACTATTTTTTTCCTTATAATATCATTACTTTTAGGTTATGTTAATTTATGAGTATCACCGGATGAATATTCATTATTCCCGTCTGAACTCGGAAGATATTTCTGATCCAGAATCACCCCTAATAACACCAAGCATTCCATGTATTTTCCTAGAATGTATACACAGGATATTGAAAACATTCCTGGAATGTCCTCAAAAGCACAAGAATGTCCCCTAAATATCCCAGGAAAGTCCTCTGTCAGCATTTTAAACATTCCTTGAATGTCTTGTTGGAACATTCCATGAATGTCTACGAATGTTCTTTGGACATTCACAGTATATTTTTTATACATTCCCTGGATATTTATATATCATTCGCTGATGTGACATAATACCTCCGATTTGTTTTTTCATGAGTTTTGTAAGAGAGACTAAAAACTTTTTTTACAGTCACCCCCTGTTTTCTTATGATATTTTTTGACATGTTTTGTAGTAAATTCAACTATCTATTTACTACAAAACATGTCAAAATTTACATGTGAAAACAGGAGATGACCCTAAAAATGGTTTTTCGTCTCCTACAAAATTCATGAAAAAGCAGATAGGAGGGATTGTCACAACAACGATGATATACCAGAAGTAGGTATATGTGGCCATACCAAATAATACATCCTTCATAAATATAAACATTTTTATTGCACAAAATCTTGTCATATATTTTTTTCCATAATCATCACTACGATAATGATTCATTGTATTGAATTGTACGTTACAATTACAATCTAGTCATAACTGACCAATGAGCAATTTTAATTTAACCTAAATTACTACTGTTCCTTAAAATGAAGAGCTTACCCCATAGCGTCTCTTATCTAATCTAACAAGATCTTGCACTATTCTAACATACACAGACACACAAGCACTATGATGATGCTCTGCTTTTCACTATCACCTATCACTCTTCAATCTTCTAGTTTGCCCAGTAGTATCGAGGAGCTGGATTTCCTCAATATTCTGGCAGGTACTTATGAAGTTGTTGCTGGTGACTTCCCAAGTAGCAATTTGTCGACGCGACAACGTTGTCTACCGCGTGGCAACGTTTTCTTACAACGTTGTTATTGCCTAGAAGACGATCCTATTCTGCACTGATTTGGTGGACGATTTTTGAGTTGTCTTGACGTTGCCTAGGCAACCTCCTGTAAGCAACATCGTTTCGTAAGCGTTGCATAAGACAACTGAAGCGACTATAAAAAGCACCTGCGCGTGCAATGGTTGCTCAAGGAGTCAGACTAGTTATGTTTTTTTACCTATATTTTTAACACCTGTATGGTGAATGCGAAAACCAAAAAGTAAACTGTTTTGACATCGTATTGGGTATTTAAATTTATATAAATACATAAAGGACTTATTACCTGATGTAAAATTTATAAACGCATCTCAGATTACCGTCAAATATGGATATTTCACCTTTAAAAAACACACGCGCTCCTTTTTTTATGACATTTTTGACAAAAATATGCAAATTTAAAAAATAAAATTTTAATATAAATGTCAAAATTTATATTAAAGATGTTCTGTATAAATTTAATGTATTGATGGTGCTTTTAAAGGTATCAGAAAATGCCTGCATTTTTTATATTCTGTGTTTTCATTTTCTTTACATCCCAAAAATCTCAAGTAAAACCAAAATGGCGCATTAAACAATATTACCAATATTACTAAAAAAATACCTTATAACCAACCTAAAGACGGATAAGACAACTTAGAAGTCCAATCGCCAACCAAACCCGACCGCGCCGACTATCAAAACCATTTTAGAACGCACCCTCTTATTGGGCGACAGAGGTCATGTGACCAGTGTCAAAAGTGTATCATTCTCATTAACAGCGTTGCCACATTTAGTAGATTTCTACTTTTTTGGTAGATTTTTGATATTTTTTAAAAAATTCCATAGTTTATTTTTTAACCAGGAGGAGTAAACTTAAAAGGCACATTCACGCCTAAGAAAGTCACTAGAATAATAACCAAATACATCTTCTTTTTGGTTGATCATGTCGGCCCTCAACGGTAATCCATAAATATTATATTATATTAATACGTCGCTAAAGAGTTCTAAAAACGACTGCTTTTTATATAAAAGCAGACTAACAATCATTAAAGGAATAACACAGTTAACACAAAAAATCGCCGGTATAACTTAACTAACCTATGAAATTCCACTAGTGTCAAAATTTGATAAATGTCATTAGTGTCAAAATTTTATAAGATTGGAGTAAACTTGCCTGCAGTTGGACCAATTACAAACAAGCATTACAGCGCGGTAAATTTGAATCACTCCTCTTGGTTAAAAACAAACCATTAGTAGGCAATATTTTTTAGTAGATTTTTGGTATATTTCAACAGAATTTGATCCATTTTTTTCGAGTCATGAGGAAACTATAATAAGTATTTTTGAAAAATTGAAACTCAGAATGAAAGACTGCATTATTTAGAAAAACCAAAACGTTTCTTTTGAACGAGACATTTGGAATTAAAAGTCACACTAAATTTTTTCTTTTTTTAACCCCTGTAACTTATTAAAATAAACATTATAGAAGTTTTCAGGGACTTTCGGTCCTCGGTAATAACGTAATCTTTCTTTGTGCGTTTAAATTTTTCAAAAATACTTATTAGTTTTCTTAAGGATTCGCAAAAAATGAAAACATTTAAAATACATTGAACATTTTAACAGACGACATTTTGCGCCTATCCCCTTAAGTTAGCTGTTGTTTTTATTATAAAAAATCACAAATATATCCCAAAAATCCTTAAGTATATTTTAGTTTTTGATTTAGTAGATTTCAGCTAAAAAATGGTAATTACTGTCAGGGTAACTAGTCAGTCTAGTTATAGTTCTGTGTTCTATGTACTCCTGTCATGTCCTATGGGTTGAGAAGGGATGTCACTTCATGTCAGATAATAAAGATGTAAGTTGATTGTAATTTTAATTAAAAATAAATATGTGGAAGTAATCCAAATACATTATTAAATCCTAAACCGAAACCAGCAAATATACAATAACCAGTTGGTGGTTTGGAATAATTAGGTTTCCAATTTTGTGGAATTCCTCTTGGGACATTTAGGACGGATGTGCATATCACTGTATTACTGTATATTTACATGGCCTAAAAAGAATCTACTGATTTTGTGAAACAAAACTACCGAAAGAGTAAAAACTGACCTGGCAACCCTGTCTACGAAAGCTGATACAAAGATTAAGGTTATCAAATCTCAAATCTACTGATAAAACAATGGAATGGAAACCAGCTATTAAAAAAACAAATAAACAGGTTGTTAAATAAATCGAAAATTTGCATCAAAATAAAATATATAATAATAAGAAAAAAATAAGGTTATAAAGTAAATTCTTTTTCTCCTCTGGAAGTTGCCGCAAACGTATCACACCTCTAGAACAACACAGGGTCGTGACGTGACAGACAACAGACAACTCTACTCAACTCATGCACTGTTATCCTTAATGGCAATTACGGTTCATTCTCTTTAATTCTTGACTAAACTGGAAAGGTGGCGCCACTAAAGACTTTTCCAAATGCGCATGTCATCGCATCTGCAGAAACTGCAACAGCGTTGCCACATTTAGTAGATTTCTACTTTTTCGGTAGATTTTTGATATTGTTTAAAAAATTCTAGTATTTTTTAGTAAATTTTTGGTATATTTCAACATTTTGTTATGGCTGAAATAAAATTTGCTTTTTATAGTATTTACCCCATTTCGAAATTAGTTTTCAGTCATTTTGTTACAATTTCCCAATGTCATTACCGAAAATAAGATTCAGGACGTAGATGATGAATTTAAAGGCCGCGTCTCACCATCAAATAATTTGATCAAACAGTTTGAGCAAACTCGGGAAGTACGTCAAAGTGACGTCACAATTGCAGTTTTTTTGAAATTCTAAAAATCTGTGCTCTCAAGGCCGCGTCTCACCATCAAATAATTTGATCAAACTCCGAAAGTACGTCAAAGTGACGTCACAATTGCAGTTTTTTTGAAATTCTAACAATCTGTGCTCTCACTATCAGTCTAGCTTGATCAAATTTTTTGTATCGAGTTGTCTAACTTGTTTGTCATCATCATCATCATCATTGGCTCGACAGCCCTTTCTGGGTCTTGGCCTGTTCCAGGATTCTTCTCCACTCTATCTGTTTCGTGCTTTTTTTCTCCAGTTTTTTATTTTTAAGGTTTTTATATCATTTTCCATTTGTTCTAAATATCTCAGCTTCGGTCTTCCTCTTGTTCTTTTTCCTACTGGCATCTGTTTGAATATTTTGTTTGGTATTTCGCCTTCTTCCATTCTTTCTACATGTCCCATCCAACGCAGCCGTCCTATTTTAATGAATGTTATGGTATCTGGATCCTGGTATATTTCGTATAGTACTAACTTGTTTGTACTTTATTTAAAATTAAAATTTTTCATTATTATCCACAATGAACACTCAGGATGTGACGTCACTAACTGTCACTTTTAGTTTGCTCAAACCAGTTTGATCAAATTATTTGATGGTGGGACGCGGCCTTCACTATCAGTCTAGTTTGATCAAATTTTTTTGAATTAAGTTGTCTAACTTGTTTGTACTTTATTTAAAATTAAAATTTTTCATTATTATCCACAATGAACACTCAGGATGTGACGTTACTAACTGTCACCTTCAGTTTGCTCAAACCAGTTTGATCAAATTATTTGATGGTGGGACGCGGCCTTTACAGAGAAATGAAACTGGTTTCTGGTGCAGTTTCAACAAACTTGCAGATTTCAAGTAGCAGTGCAAGCAGTATATCAGGTTTTATTGAAGAGTTATGGCATTCGGTGAGCCTATTAGAAGCTAACGATGGAAAACTAAAATATCTAAGCATATGTAACTTTGCAAAAAAAAATGTTGTGTTTACGTGTTTCCAATGTAAAATGCGAAAGAATTGTGTGAAGAATTTGATCCTGACATGCAGAAATCAGTGGATGAAAAAATATTATATACAAAATTTGTATATGAAAAAACTAAAATATACTATAAAACTTTATTAACGTATTTGTATATAATTTAGGACTTTTTATAATAAAAACAACAGCTGACTAACTAGAAATTAATATAATATGAATATTTGTAAAAAAACGAAACTTTTTTAGATTTTAACTGGGAAAAAACTATAATTAATTTTTATCAGTTTCATATTTAATATTTAATATTAAATATGAAACTGATAAAAATTAATTATAGTTTTTCCCAGTTAAAATCTAAAAAAGTTTCGTTTTTTTACAAATATTCATATTATATTAATTTCTAGTTAGTCAGCTGTTGTTTTTATTATAAAAAGTCCTAAATTATATACAAATACGTTAATAAAGTTTTATAGTATATTTTAGTTTTTGATTTAGTAGATTTTAGCTAAACTTACAGACTTACAGTAGATTTTCTAAATAAAATGTGGCAACGCTGTGCAGAAATGTCATTTTATTTTGTCTTGTCAATGGCATCTGATGACATCGTTGTTTGTTTACATTTTACATACGTGTTTGGATTTATTTTATTAAATTGTTTTTTTACTTTTTACTTATAGATTAGCTATATATAACAAAGACATTTGTTCTCTTACTATGAAGTAAAATATTCAGTTTGTGTGCAAATTTTTGAATCAATGGTGTTTAAATGCTGTGTACCAAACAGGACTGAGAAGTAAGGAATATTCTTTTGGGTTACTTTGCATCCATGTAATTTAACCCGCGAGTAGTCGCGCGGTGAGATAGAATCTCAATTTTTATCCTTTTTCGCGATAACTTAATGAAAAATTTTGCAATTTTGAAAAAATTTTGTAAGTGCCCCGAGGAAGGGTGTAGTAATGCGTAGGAATTTTTTTTCCCTTCTTATTTTTGTGGAATTTATGGCTTTGGGGAGAGCCAATTAGCTTTAACCCGCGAGTAGTCGCGCCGTTAGATAGAATCTCACATTTCATCCTTTTTCGTAATACAATAAAACCTGTCAGTAACGGCCAGTAAAAATGAAAGAACTATTGGCCGATATAGAAAGGTGGCCGCTATTGCCAGTTTTTGTAGTCTCCATATAATTGGTTTGGGAAATTTTTAAACTGACCGTTAGGACAGGTGGCTAATGTTGGCAAGTGGCCGCTAACACAGGTTTTACTGTCAGTAAAATTTGTTAGTAACGGCCACTAAAAATGAAAGAACTATTGGCCAATATAGAAAGGTGGACGGTATTGCCAGTTTTGTAGTCTACATATATAACTGGTTTGGGAAATTTTTAATTGGCCGTTAGGACAGGTGGCTGATGTTGGCAGGTGGCCGTTAACACAGGTTTTTTTAACAAAATTGTTAGAAATATATATTTTCAATATAAAAAGTAGATAAAAATAGTACAAAATAAAAATTTGTTCTAAATTCGTATTTTGAGATAGAATCTCACACGCGACTCTCGACGTTACAGAAGTGAGCGCGACTACTCCCGGGTTAAAAATTTTGTGTTAATTTCGGCGCTGCATTAATGTCAGGATTGATGTGTTTATAAACTCGGCAATGTTACAAAAAGATACTGGAAATATTTTAATTTTATTATGAGCTTTAATTTTGGTACTTTCCTGTAAATTGTGCCGTTAATTTTTTAAATAAATATTTTAATTTTTGAATTTTGTTTTTCTACCTTTCCTATTGTATGAACTATATTTATAATTGCAGTAAAAACTCCATAATGTAATGCAAATTACAAAAAATAATCGCTAATGTAAGAAACAATTGTCGATTATTTTTATAATTTGCATTATGTTATAGAATCTTGTTTTACTACAATAATTAGCAACAAAGCTTATTTGAACGTTTAAAATTCCCGCCATTGTCCATTTAGTTCATGACTAAACCGGACAGAGGGCGCTGTATAGATTGCAATTTTACGTATTAAAGAGTTGCCTATATATTCTACTTATATATACCTTATCTATGACTCAACTACAGAGTCGGCCAGGGCGTAAATTAGTTTAGCATGATAACATTTTTAAGTCGTTCAGATTGTTGAAAAACTGAACTGTGAACTACATAACACAGTAGTTGTCACAATGGTAATAAATTAGTTGCCCGTATAACTAAAGGTTGTAACATCGTAATGTCAGTCGGGGTAGGGGACGTTGGCCGAAACAACTGAAAATGCTCTCGGGCAACGTTATATACAGTGCATTTGTTTGTACTGACAACCAATGCGTCGAAAAATTGCTACTTGGGTTCCAACTTTACTCCAACTTTAAAAACAAATCCAGCTGTAAAATATTTATGTGCGTGAAGGATTTTGTATGCTTTCATCTGCTGCGTAGAGTAGTAACTGTGAGACTCCACCGCAGATATGTATAAATATCTATAATAGTAATTTGGTGGAATGCACTTTACTGTAATTGACTGAATTGTATGGATCTGACTCACCAATTATTTTCAGCTTCAATAAATATCTAAAACAATAAAAGAAATAATGTTATTGCTTGCAAAATTCATCAATATTGATAAATATCAGGAAAAATAAACAGTAAATAAAAATTGTTTCCCCTACCTTTATCCAACATCTGGAGTTTCTAATAATAATTTTCTTAAATATTCACTTTGCATTGTGGTAAAATTTATAAAGTTCATAAAATACAGCAAACGAAGTCCAAATGAATCCAAAATAGACAAAATACGACGATAATCAATGAAAAATAGATATTTCAAACATAACCTCTGTAACCAATCTATGTCTGTAACTTTTTGTAAGCCAAAAGCCAAGAAGCCAATGCCAACCAGAAGTCACGTGGTTTGTAGTTTGGATTGCTTAATACATATTTACACGCGCGGTAAATTTGAAAATGAACGCAAATTGAATAGTAAAATGGCCTCTCTTAAAATATAGGACATTGGTAGTATGTTCCTAGAATGTCTTGTGGTAACATTCCACCAATAATTTAATCAGATATTCACCGAATGTTCTTTGAATGCCCAGGACATTCAAACATTAATAGAACTTTGATAGTACATTCCTGGAATGTTTTGTGTTGTTAGGGACTATAATGCTCATTGTCGTCGGAGTTCATAACGAAAACTTACAATTTTTAATTAAAATACATGCAAATTCAAAACACGTTCCCCGAAGTGGCGTGATAATTCAGAGTGATAATTGATAATGGTCCAACTCCGGATTTGTACCGTTATTATACTGACACTTAAACTTAGACCACGTTTAAACTGAAATATTTTAATTTTTTAGGACGGCTTCGATACAAGTTGTGCCATCTCTGCTTCAGTAGATATAATTAGGAGTTGGGCCAATTTTATTTTGAAAGATACTCATAAAGCGAAGCCTTCTGTACACAAAGCGCGAATTTTAAAAAATATGGAGTTTGACCATTATTATTCTGGGCGCCTCATATGTATATCTAATTAAGATTATTCAATACAATACACTATGTGTATTTCTTGCAGGGCTGTATGTTATACATCATCCTAAGCTGTGAAAATGTGTTAAAGGCAGCTTCAAATATACGAATGACTGCTTTTAGGCTCTATTTGGAGCGTCTAGGACAAAAGGACAATAGAAGGTCACTAGAAAATCTGGCGCAGTTTGTCCGACATGTAAGCAACAGAGTTCAGCCCCAGTTTGCAGCTGGAATATTCTTCAATATCAACAGAATTGTTATAATCAGTATCTTGAGTATAGCCACTAGTTATGTTGTAGCTGCCGTGCAACTGCACCCGACTCAGAAAAATAAGGATGAGAGCTAAATATTGTTTGTGTCGAGCATCAATTAATATGGCTGTCTGCTTTTTTTTCTGTAGAAGAAATACACTACTGCTCTGGTTCCTTATAGGTCAGTTGTACTGACAGTTCTACATGTAATTTTTCATGCTACATGTAAAATCAGATACAAAATAGTTATACATTAGTGGGCACATCATGTTTTTAGTGTTTTTCAGTAGTCAATTTATATAGGTATATATCCTCTGTATATCATAAACATTTTGCTATTATTTACCTCCTACAGTGAATCGTAGTAAACATTTATTCTAAACAATTAGGGGAGTCAGTGTAGATCGAAAACTGGCATTGTGTCGGAAAACGTCAAACAAGTTTATAATTTTTTAAAACCTTTTTTGATAGTTTAAATATTATGGTATAACTAGACCCAAACCCAGACATCCAAAGTGAAAGTTATCCTCCAACACCAAATTGTTCTATATGGTCCACGTAATGTTCAGAAAAAAGTCACACAATTTTGAGCATCAGGTTTGTGGGGGAGAGGGGGAAGAAATCGGTAAATTCGTAGTTTTTTAGGTTTTCGTCAATATTTCTAAAATTATGCGGTTTAGCACAGTGGTGTCATGGCAAAATTAGCAGTGCGGGAACGCAGTGCCGGAACGCACTGCTAATTTTTGTTTACAAAACCTAAATTCTCTATTATTTTTTTTTCTTTTCTTAACCAGTGCGGGAACGGCGTTCCCACGCGTTCCCACACTATGACACCACTGGTTTAGCATGAACAATCTTCTATACAAAAATGTTCTACATTAAATTTGAAACAAAAAAAGGTCCCATGCATGATCCTTCTAAACTGAACGGTTCCAAAGTTATGGAAGTAGTATAGTATAATTGGTCCAAAAAAGGCCTAACCCAGACATCCAAAGTAAAAGTTTTCCTCCAACAAAAAATTGCTCTATATGGACCACATATTGTTCAGTAAAAAGTTACACCATTTTGAGCGTCGAGTTGAGGGGAGATGGGGGAGAAGTCGGTAAATTAGGAACCGTTGATTTTATAACAATTATGCATAGGACCTTTTTTGTTTTAAATTTTATGTTGAAAATTTTTGTATAGAACATTGTTTACGCTAAAGCACAGTTTTAGAAATATTGACGAAAAACATAAAAAAAAACTACTAATTTTCCGACTTCTATCCCATCACAACCCCCCCCCCCTCCAAACCAGACGCTCAAATGGAGTAACGTTTTACTGAACAATATGCGGACCATATAGAACAATTTGGTGTTGAAGGAAAACTTTTACTTTGGATGCCTGGGTACCTAACGTTAGGTCTTTTTTGGGGCCACTACCTCCGTAACTTTATAACCGTTCATTTTAGAAGGATTATGCATGGGACCTTTTTTATTTCAAATTTAATGTAGAATATTTTTGTGTAGAAGGTTGTTCATACTACACCGCATAGTTTTAGAAATATTGACGAAAAACGTAAAAAACTACGAATTTACCGATTTCTCCCCCCTCTCTCACCAAACCCGACGCTCAAAATGGTGTGACTTTTTTCTAAACATTGTGTGGATCATATCATAGAACAATTTGGTGTTCGAGGATAACTTTCACTTTGGATGTCTGGGTTATGCCATTATTTGGATCAATTGTATCATACTATTAATATCTTAAAGTAAAAAGTTCTACTCACAGATTTAGCCACTAATTTTTTACACAATAAAGACTGTTTGGAATAAATAAGTTAAAAAATATCGGTGAATTCATCATTTTACTTTAGATCAAAAATGATTCTATTTTCTTTTTGATAATGATGAATCCGAATCTGACATTACAATTTGAAAAAATTTTTTTTAAACTTATACAGTATGTCTGTGTTACTTGGAACTAAATAGAAAACTTTTTATCAATTTTACGAAAAAAAAAGTTATTTTTTATAAAATGCTTTGCAGTGTCTAGAATCTAAGATACAACCATGAGTTATAAAATTTTATCAATTGTATACGGGATATGTCAAACAATATAAATTTCGCTCAAGAGTAATGTTTCTTTTATATTTGAGGCGCTCAGAGCAACAGTGGCCTAACACACATCCCACAATTTTACCAAAACGCTTTTATTACATTAAATTTATCCCTTATTTAAGTGTTTTCAGATGCAAAGTAGCTCAAACAATGGTTACTTAAGCCACTCGGCATCTGAAAATAATTAAGTAATGCATAACTTTAATGTAATAAAAGCGTTTTGGTAAAGGTGGGTTAGGCCACTGTTGCTCTGAGCGCCTCATTTGACAATACCGAACATTGTTATTATGAAAAGTTGTTTGGCATTAAAAACTATATTTTAATATGCAGTTATATTCTTCCAAGGAAAAAATATATTTTCAAATGTTTCTTATATTACGGATACCTACATAACTAACATCAATTTATTATAATGATTATCATAATTATAATAATCATCATAATCATCATAATTATACAAAACTTGGACTTCTCCAGACCGACCATCTCCCTTATTATCAATACGTCCCTGATAGAATGCTTGAAAACAACAACTACAAGCTATACTGGGATCGGACTGTGCTCAAAGACCAACGAGTGGCACATAATAGACCGGATCTCATACTAGTTAATAAAATTACTAGGCAAACAACATTAATAGATGTGGCGATACCTAACAACAATAATCTGCTTGATAAGCACAACGAAAAATTCGCCAAGTATAGAGATCTCGAAATACAAATAGGGAGACAATGGAGAATGGAAAGTACCCAGATAATACCTATTGTTCTTTCTATTACTGGAGTCTTTTCGAAGAACCTCATAGAAAACATAAAAAAGCTGGGTCTAAATGAACATCTTTACAAGATCCTGCTTGTAAAGCTGTACTACTCGCGACGGCCAGAAGTGTACGAAAATTTTTGGGAGCCACACCTGCATTCCAAGTCACCTAGAGCTCGATAATATGGAAAGAGTCCCAGCAGAGCTCAATTATTTTGATACCCTAGGTATCTGGGATGAGTAAATTTTCCCCTTATAGGGAGTGTGAGCCGCATGGCTAAATCTGATAATTATAATAACTATTTTACTATTAATTTTACGAAAAAACCTTATTCTTTATAAAAAGCTCTACACGGTCAAAAAATTAAGATGCAATTAAAATATATCACATTTTATAAATTTATACGAGTTATTTCGAAAAATATGAAATTCGCTCAAGAGTAAAGTACCTTTATAGTTCACAATATTTCTAACAGAAGGATGTAATTGCATATTGAAACATAGTTTTTTAATTACGAACAACTTTTTTTAATAACATTTTTCAATATTGTGAAATATAAAGGTACTTTAGGTACTTTTGAGCGAAATTAATATTTTTTTACATACCCCTTATAAAATTATTAAAATTTAATATCTGATGGTTGAAACTTAGATTCTATGCCATGCAGAGCATTTTATGAAGAATAACTTTTTTTCGTAAAATAAAAAGTTTCCCATAGGTTCCAAATTACGCAGACATAGGTAGGGGAGGGTGGTATATAACGAGACAATTTTCTATAATTTCTAATAACAATTTAAATTCTAGAAATATTTTATTCAAATTAGGTACAGAGGTAGGGGGTAAATATTCGTTTAAAATATTTTTGCTTTGATATTTTACGCAAAAAACTGGCTGACCCACATGGCACCCCATGTCCCACTGTATACCATCACTGGTAATATTGGGACGCCCTATGGTTCATATTGGGACATAAGAAAATGATATATTTTAAATGGTTTTTTATATTCCTAAATAATCAAAACAAGAACAAAAACAACATATCCGATAAAAATACAAGCAAAGGGCAAAAATTTAAAATTGGAAATAACGGGAAATAAAGACATATCCGGTAAAAAAATATATAAAAAAAACTTAATAATGAAGTACACTAAACTAACTAAATAGTTCATGTTGAAAGAAGATAGATCATAATCAATACTAAGGTTTTTCATAGATCTCTGCGTTCCTCCAAAAATTGCGGGTTTGGGTAACTTTTGAATAATTTGTTCTATTGTAACAATGTCTTCGTCTCTTTTATCGGACAAAAAGAAGTTAGCTGAAGTAGTCTTGCATTTTTTCAAAAAGTTTATGGACTATTGATCTGCCTCTATTTTTTCTATTTGTCCTATAACCCTAATAGCATATGACGTCCTCTGGACGTCCAAAATAGGTCCATTCTTGGTCCTAACGTCCTTCGGTGGACTAAATATGTACGTCCTTCGGACGTCCGATGTTGGACGTCCTTCGGGTGGAATAAATATGAACGTCCTTTGACGTCCGTACTGGACGAAATACGGACGTTTTCTGATCGTCCATATTGGACATATTATACGAATTACGGGATTAAATAGCAAAATAATTCAATAAAATATTAACTTAATTATGTTAATAAAATAGTTTAAATCTAAAAGATAATCATATTTAATTCAAAATTGTACAGTTTAATATCCAAAACATGTTTTTGTTTTTTTTTTGTAAAGTGTGAAAATCTTATTTGTAAATTATTTGTTAGAATGTTTTATTATTCTAGTTACCAAGATAAAATAAGTTTGCTAATTATGTAATTCTAATAAGCAAAAATATAATTTTTATCAATGTACCCGTACTACAGATGAATCTTGAGAGCATCTTTTTGAAGTTGAAGATACGTTCCAAAATAGGTCCAGTTTTAGTCCTAATGTCTATGGACTATAAATGGATGTCCTTCGGACGTCGACGTTTGACGTCCTTCGGTGGACTAAATATGTACGTTCTTCGGACGTCTGATGTTGGACGTCCTTCGGGTGGAGTAAATATGAACGTCCTTTCACGTCCGTACTGGACGAAATACGGACGTTTTCTGGGTATCTGAAAATCGCCCCCACTACCTGATTTCTCTGTTCAAAAGCCTAAAACGATAGGCGATAGATTTTATGCATAGGTCCATCCAATGGATTATAATGTGCCCCTATGACATAGGTGCCCAACATTTTAATCAACTGCGCTGAGGATTCCTGTTCCTGGAGTTTTTCTGAAGTGCCGAAGCAGTCCATGTTCCTGATTCCTCGACCGGATGAGGAGTTTTGGAAGTCATGAACCCCATACAGCTGATGTAGTTTCCCGGGGTAGCCAGTCACTTTCTGGTAACTGAACGCCGAAGAAGTATTCAGACTCTGCTACTTACCACCGTATGGACATGGCCTATGGATTCTCGATGGCCTAGAGGAGGACAAACGCCGAGGAGGATGACATCCAAACATTTTAAACAGTGAGATTTTTAATTTTTGTGTTGTGTTGTCGAAACCTTATTTCAATAAACAAAAAATGTCTTTACAATTTTATCATATAGGTACATATTTGCATTTTAGCACATTTTTCGATTATTGGATACTTTTTATACCTCATGTATATTTTCTATCCAATTTTGTATTTTTTTTTTGATAACTTACCTTACGATCTTCAACGCAGTTTCGTTAAATTTTTAATTTAGTTCGATATTATTATACATCTCACAATATGTTTTTCCTATTTTCTGACTTATTTGTCACTAAATCTTTTTACCTGAAAGCGTCGTTATTGTCTTCAAGTGCAAACATTTCTCCGTATTTCTGATGGTCAATCCAAACATCGATCGTTCATACAATACAATACCCATCGGTATTAACTGTTATTTATGTAGGTATAGAAATTTGCAAGAGGGTTATCTTATTTCTGTAACTCGGAGGTATAATAAATTGGGTACCGTTGTTTAAAAAATACTATTTTAAACAATGTAAGTACATTATGTCGACATGGTGTTGTTTTGAACACGTTTAATCCAATTATTTTCTTAGTTGGATTATTCAAATTTTTTATACTTATATATATTTATTATCATTGAAATATGGACACATTGTCTTTCAGACAATTAAATTATATCAGATTTTTATAGCATTCAAAGTATTATATTGCACAGTTACTCGAAATATTCAAATTTTTACATAGTGTTCAGTAAATCACTGTTCATTTGGTCATTAGATATAAATACAGGGCAGTTACTTCAGATGATTTGTTACAGTAGCAATATCATAGCTTTAGGTACTATTTGAAGCACTAAAATTCAAAATGTTACATTGTTTAAATAAATGTGTACTTTATTGTATTAATTTATTATTTTATTTTTATTTATAATTTTATATAGATAGTAATAATAGGTAATAATTGTATATTATGTATTTCTTTAATGCTGCATTCATGTATAATTTTGAAAATTTGTCTGTCCCATTTGTTATTAATAAATAAAATATCAATAAATTAATATATTATAGTGTAATTTAATGAAATTTGTAATAAAAGTTCCTTTAACATTTTTATTTTTTATTTCCCAAAATTCAAAATACATTCTTCATTGAAGTACACCGAAGGTATTTTTTGGACGTCCGATGAACGTCCAAATAACGTCCTCTCACGACGTTAGATGGACGTTCGGTAGCGCGACATTTGGACCAAAATAGGACGTATAAAGGACGTTACTCGGACGAAAACGGACGTCCAACGGACGTCCTTTAAAGTCCGTGAAGGACGTCCTATGGACGTCCTTGTGCTATTAGGGAAAATGCTTGTATGATTTTTTGGTAGTATATTCAACTATCACAAAATCTTTGATCCGTAACGTTCTATCCGGAGGAATATTTTGCAAATCTTCGAAATCCTCTTCTTCAATATCACTTTCGGAAGATGTTTCATCAAAAACTTTCCTTTTTGCACTGTGAGCAACTTTCTTCCGTGCTTTTTTTCTTTATCTTTCTGAATTCTCTCCTCCTCACTTCTATTTTTCTCATCCATAAAAGGCGAACTAGTAAGAATTGTGGATTTAAGTTTAGGCCGGCCCTTCCTGATATTTTTTCTCTGCTCTGCCTTTGGATAAGGTTTAACCTGCTCTGGAGAAAGAAATTCATCTGTTTGATTTACATCTTGATTACTAGTGGAAGGCTGTGGCTCTGAATAATTTTGTGGCTTTTCATTATTGTCATCGGTCTGTATATTAGCTTCAAATGGTCTATCTGTAACATAGGAGCTTAGAAAGTCCTCCTCTTTGAAAACTTTATAATCTACAGGTGATATTCCAGTTTTTCTAAATGACGACAGAATATTAGTAGGGGTAAAAGCTTTTGGTAGTATTTTACCCACAATACCGGCAACATCATAAATAGTGACAGGAACACCTGGATGATTGATCTTCCAATTATCAGTCTCTTTGTTATAAAAAGTCTTGAATGGACCTAGACATTCCACGTCAAGAGGCTGAAGTTTATGGCTGCAGTGAGGTGGTATTTTTAATAATACTATACCATTGTCTTTGGAGTATTCCATAATTTTATAATCACATGGGTTTCTTGATTGTCCATGGTTAGCAATATATTTTTTTCTTTACTACATCGTGTAACGTCCACTAAATGTTTAAGAAAATTAAGAAAATTATCGGTCGTCATCCAACCAGTTTTGAATGCAGCCCCTTGAGATCCAACAGGTGCTCCATTTAACATGTGGGATTTAAAATTTTGACGACGAAATATAAAATAAGGAGGAGAGTAATTTCCATTGGCACAAATCGCTATACACATTCTTACTGTACCTCGTTCTGCACTTATTACTTTTCCCACTTCATTCAGTCCTTTGGTTGCTATAATTTTTGGTGGTCTGTGCACCGTCGTGATTCCGGTTTCATCACAGCTGAATATTTCGTTTGTTGAAAAATGGTATGTTAACATAACACTTTTTAAATTATCGAAAAATGCCGATACGTTATGAGCATTAAAACTAGTAGCTCTGCTTAGACTAGTTGCCTCAGGTGTTCTTAATGTCAAATTGCTGAGAATTCTAAATAGCCGCATCCAATCAATACCAGCACATTTATTTTCCTCCCATGACTTTGGAATTCTTTTATTATTTGCCACTGCATATTGGTACGCAAACATGTGACTTTTACAGTGAGTCCATGACAAAGCTTACATGCTTTTATTAAATAATCAGCCAGAAGTTTTTCTTCTTCATCTGATAAAATTTGCGTAAAGCCATGATTTCGATTAAAATTAAAATGTGTTTTTCATCTTCACTACATCCCTTAAATTGTGAAACCATTCTTTGCAAAGAAGATTTCGTAACTGAAAATCTGTCTGCGGATGCACGTATTGACAATTTTCCAGCTACAGCCATCTCACTCACATTTTTCGTTTTTCTGATATACTCTTCATGATCTTGTTTATTTTTCTGAATGAATTTTAACTGATCCTTTCAACTGTGTTTTGGCATCTGTAAAAAAAACTGGCGTTAAAGTTGTTTCACTCTTAAAAACCACAATCCGTTGCAAGATTTATTATCTATATCATGATACTATAAATAACGAGATAGTATCTTACCGTAGCGCAAAATATGCCCAAGTTCACGCACGATGACGTAACTAGAGACCGGAAGTTGAATTTGAGTACTTGTTAAAGTTAAATGGGATTTGTATGCATTTTGTGATGAAATTATTTTCAATAGGGCTTTTCATTCACAGTCATTTGTTTCGAGCTTCTGTCGTATGTGGTATAATCCGTGTATATCCACAGAGAACGGCAGTTCTCACCAGTGGCGCACAACACCCCTACAAGCGACACTATATATACACGAAATTTTCGATTTTCTAAACCTGACTGAATTGAAAATTGGGCCAAATCCCATCTTAAAATATATGAAAAGACTCGTCCATCCATATGTTACATCTCCATTTTGGTCCAAGGGTGTGGATTTTACGACCCTTCCCATTTAGAGTCTGTTTTTCGTTCTCGTCCCCAAAACTACCAAAAATTTCAAAAACTTAAGCCCGACCTTTGCGGCTTCTGATAGCACAGATTATTACCTTTCCAACGCATGTTTAATTTCGAAAATCGGTTATACCATTCAAAAGTTACCGCGCTCAGAATTATGACTCAATTTTTATTTAAAAAAGGGAAAATGTTTGTGGATATGTTTGTATGTATGTATGTTTGTATGTGTGTGGAAAAGTTACACCGATCTGAATTTTTTTTTCTGTGTTTCAAGAGGGTGTGAGGGCCGATTCAGAACCGGTCTAATTTTTGACTTCTGACTACCCGTAAGCCAGCTAGAGGACTAGGTAGATACAAAATAGCATAATTTTTGGGCGTATATATCTTAGGTTCAAGGAGAGACATGAAAACCGCGATACACCAAATCAATAAGGTTGAGTTAAGCTTTCAAATGATGCTTAAGCGATGAACCTGAGACATACACACTGCTCACCATAGCCGAAAAACTGAAAAATTAAACTTTGAAAATTTTGGTTTTTCGACAATTACTCAAAATTGCAACCTACGAATTGCGCCAATAACTGAGCGTTTGTAGGAGGTCTCTAGACGCATCTAACGGTGTATACCTCATATCTGGGAAAATTCGATTTTTTAAGTTATAGGCTTCATAAGTATGATTCAATCTATTTCTTACGGGAAAAAAGGTTTTTCAAGCTCAATAATAGGGCTTTTCATTCACAGTCATTTGTTTCGAGCTTCTGTCATGTGTCACATAATATTAATATATCTACGACATACGTTATTGGTATATTACAATTATTCAAACCAAAGACGTATGACGTAGATATATTAATATTATGTGACACATGACAGAAGCTCGAAACAAATGACAATCGATGAAAAGCCCTATTCCTGTAATACGTTCAGTTATCATACTTAATCTTGAATGCATCAGATACTACTTGTCAATACGTTTCAAACTCATGTTTATTGATCAAAATCAGTTAAGCTGTTCAGAAGTTATCCGCTGTGAGCTCGTACGTAGAGGGGATGTTTATAAATTCGTGAGCGCCAGTAGTGACAAGTTTGTAAACTTTTACCGGAAATTTGACATAAATGTCAAAGTGATTAATTTTAAATTAAAATTAAAAACATTAATTATAAAAAATATTAGTTGATCAAAGCTGTGGTTTATATTTTTACCTTAAATATACTTACGTTTTAAATACTGAATTTGCGTTTTTTAATGTTCTGTAATATGTAATTATAAATTAATCTTGGCGCCATCTACATGATAATTGTGAAAGTATCCGAAGTAAGAAATTAATATTTTATCAATAGAACGTCAAAATGATTAGCAAAATCTTAAAAAAATATATTACAATTTAATTACTTTTTAGCGTTGTAAATATTAAGCGATAACAATTAAATAATAAATTTAAAAATTACCGGTGAAAGTTGAATTAGTAACCGCTAGGAGCGACACCAGCGAAGCTCAGGGCGTATAGAGCTCAAAACGTATAATTAGTTCAGGAACTGAAACTTTTCACTTCGCAATTTTTACAGAATGGATCCATTTGCTTGAAAATTTGACAATAAGTAGTGGAAAGTCTAAGGATCAAAATCTATATGATGCCGAAAGACGTCTTTACGATGGCAACTTTACATTGACGAGTTACTAAATGGCAAGAATAAGTCAAACCAAAGAGAATATATGGAAGCAGAAGAAGGAAATGAAAGCTTAGAAGACATAGAAGATAATTCACCCAGCAAAGAACAAATCGAGGAAATCATAAAAGATTTGAAGAATAACAAATGTCCTGGAAGCGATAATATAACAGCAGAGATGATGAAATATGGTGGAAAATTGCTACATCAGTGGATATACAAGATCATAAAAGAGATATGGAGAATATAACGGATACCAAAAGATTGGAAGGAAGCAATTATTTGCCCATTACACAAAAAAGGAGACAAAACAGAATGTAGTAATTACAGAGGAGTAGCATTACTAAATACCATATATAAAATCTTATCAAAATCCATAAAATATAAACTTGAAAAAGAAGCTGAAAATATAATAGGTGAATATCAGTGCGGATTTAGACGAGGAAGAAGCACAACGGACCAAATATTTGTAATCAGAAAATTACAAGCAGAAAGCTATGAACACAACCTACCAACGATAGCGCTATTCATCGATTTCCAGCAAGCGTACGATCGAATAAAGAGGAAGAATTTAAAAGAGGCGCTTGAGGAATTGGGAGTTAGCAGAAAGTTACGCAACATGATACATATTACGTTAGAAAATACAGAAAATAGAGTCAAAATAAACAACCAATCATCAGACACATTTATAGTAAACGAAGGAGTAAGGCAGGGCGATTCTTTGTCATCATTACTCTTTAACTTATGCCTAGAAAAATAATGCGAGAAGCAAAAATCAATTGAGAAGCACTCCTATATCAAAGACGACACCAAGTTTTGGCATTTGCGGATGATGTGGTGTTGCTTGCAAGAGGAACAAAAGAGCTACAGGAAATAGTACAGAAAATAGTAAAAGCAGCGAAGAAAATGGGACTCCACATAAATGAAACTAAAACAAAATGTATGGAATGGACAGATGGTCAGTTCAGGAATGGACAAAAGCTTAAAGTAGAAGTAGAAGAAGGAACATCATACGAATTCGAAATGGTAGAAAGATTTACATACCTAGGAGCAATAATATCACGTAAACCGAATATTAAAGAAGAAATACAAGCTCGAATAATGGCAGGCAACAAAAGTGTACATGCGCTTAATGGAATGTTGAAAAGAAAGTTTTTATCAAGAAAGGCAAAAATACAGTTATACAAAACAACTATCCAACCAATAGTAACATACTGCAGTGAGACATGGACAATGATAAAAAATGAACAAAGTTTACTGGAGAACTGGTAACGGAAAATCCTGAGGAAGAT
This sequence comes from Diabrotica virgifera virgifera, assembly GCF_917563875.1. Taxonomy (NCBI): domain Eukaryota; kingdom Metazoa; phylum Arthropoda; class Insecta; order Coleoptera; family Chrysomelidae; genus Diabrotica; species Diabrotica virgifera. Next base: position 191,156,513 of record NC_065443.1, read on the forward strand.
GTATGGAGGAATAATAAGGGACGGTTTATGGTTAAGAAGATCAAATAATGAGTTAAAGGAATTATACAATCGACCTAATATAATAGGAGTGATAAAGGCACAGAGACTTAGATGGCAAGGTCACATAGAAAGGATGCCGAACGCGAGGACTCCAAAAAGAGTACTAAACTACAACATAGCCTCAAAAAAGAGAAAAGGAAGACCGAAAAATAGATGGAAGCAAGAGGTCGAAGAATGGGGTTAGAAGGTCAGAGAAGAAAAATGAATAACAGGAAGGAATGGAGAAAAATCACATACCAAGCCAGAGAAGATCTAGGTACCTAAAGAAAAGTAAAAATGAAGAACGAACAAACTTTTCAAGCCATGGGCCTCTAAGGCCTTTAGTGCTATTATATATATATATATATATATATATATATATATATATATATATATATATATATATATATATATATATATATATATATATATATATATATACCATATATAAAATCACATACCAAGCCAGAGAAGATCTAGGTACCTAAAGAAAAGTAAAAATGAAGAACGAACAAACTTTTCAAGCCATGGGCCTCTAAGGCCTTTAGTGCTATTATATATATATATATATATATATATATATATATATATATATATATATAGTATGTATATTTATTGTGATATTAATAATTAGCATTTATCCGCTAATATTGTCAAAGTCCTCTGTACTGTTTTAATAGGTGTCTGTTTGTTTGTTTGTTTGTTTCTTTGTTTGTTTGTATCGTCATAATATATACACCTTGCTTTCTGACTAATACAATTTGTAATTATTTTAGCTTAGTTTCTTAAGGGCCTGATCATGATGTGTAACTTTTAAAACATCGAAACCGGTCGCCCAACTTTTACAATTTAAATAAATAAAATCGAATAATAAGATTGTGAGTAGTAGACTTATTACCCTACCACCTTTTTTGTTGCAATACCACCAGCATTTTGTTGAAATGGTTGCTTACACCAGCAACCATTTCAATATTTAATAACAAAAATTGTAGCCAACTTTGAGCTTCACATTTCAAAATTAATTAGAATGTTACAAGGTGTTCGATAAGACAGTGGCAGACCAAACTTATTTTTTTTTTAATAGAACACGCTGTATTTTATTTTCTTAACTTTTTCAAATTTTCAAGGTTTTTCAACTTCTCCATTACAAAAATATAAAGATTTGGTATGTTATGCAGGGTATTTACAAAATTATAACCAATTTGCTAAAGTTCAACTCTCAGTATAAATAAAAATAGGCACAATGTCAAAATTTTTATAAATGATTGATATTGCTAATTTTTTTTATATTTAATATACGGTGAGTCAAAACGCAAGTACATTATTTTATCAGTAATTTTAAATGGAACACCCTACCATTACGGTATGTACTTTAATTTTTATATACCGTTCCCTATGTCTAAAATTAGTTTTCGAGATATTTTCATTTTTCACAGCAAATTATGAATTACGGGTTTAAATCTTTCCAAATTTTATGTAAGCTGTGACTGAATTGTATAAAATTGACAAATTACTATTACTGATTATCAATCTGGTAATAAATGTAACAATGTAGCAATAAAGAAAGAGATATAATTTATTAGTAATAAATTTTACAAAAAAAACACAACCATAACATACAAAAAACATTTTTGAAACAATTAATCAATAAAATATTTTAAATATTTAATTACATTCGTTCAAAACGACTTCCTAATACATTTATGCGTGCCTAAAAACGGTCATTGAATGAGTTAGTTACACTACGAAGCATTTGTAAATTAACACTTCAAAAACACTTTGTGTTTGTATAATAATCGGTCCAGTTTATTAAATTCTGGTAAAATGGGTGGCCACGATACTGGTCCATGGAAAAATTAAAATATCTCGAAAACTAATACATTTAGACACAGGAAATGTTTATTCAAATTAAAGTACGGTAATGGTACTTTTCGATCTTCTTCTTCTTCAGGTGCCATCTCCGCTACGGAGGTTGGCAATCATCATAGCTATTTTAATTTTTGAGGCAGTAGCTCTAAATAGTTGTTTCGAGCTGCATCCAAACCACTCTCTCAGGTTCTTCAACCATGAAATTCGTCTTCTTCCGATGCTTCTTCTGCCATCTATCTTTCCCTGCATTATGAGTCGTAGGATGCCATACTTCTCGCCCCGCATCACATGTCCGAGATACTGTAGCTTCTTTTCTTTAATTGTAAGTTCAACTTCCTTTTCTTTACCTATTCTGATATTTACAGCCGACGTTCCAATCAGAAATGATACCTTCTTAGCTACTTTTGCCGATCATACGGGAATATTAGCAGTGGTTGTCGACCCTAATGTAGCATCACAAAAAGTACAAAATCATTTAGACCAATTACAATACTGGCGCCAGCGATGGAAAATAAATGTTAATGCCAACAAATCAGTACAAATTACTTTTACAACCAGAAAATCTGCATGTCCTCAAGTTTCTATAAATAATCCTACGATTCCCATCAAACCAGTTGTCAAATACTTGGGATTGCATCTGGATGAAAAACTCATACGGAAAACGCACATTAAAACTAAACGTAAATAATTAGATCTTAAACTAAAAAATATGAACTGGCTATTTAACAATATGGTTCAGTTATCTCTTGAAAATAAACTGCTTCCGTACAAGGTTATACTTATACCAGTTTGGTCATACGGAATAGTACTATGGGGCTGCAGTAAACCTTCAAATACGAAGATAGTCCAAACATTCCAGTCAAAAATACTCCGTATGATAAGTAAAGCTCCATGGCATGTATGTAACCAGACACTTTGCAATGGTCTTGACATCCCACTAATCAAATACTTAATAAAGAATCGTTTAATAAAATATAAAAATCGCACCACTGACCACACCAACGAATTGATAAATAATTTATTCACCCAATCACTTGCTGAAAGAAGACTGAAGAGAATATGGCCAGACGACCTACCACAATAATACTTAGAGAATGACACAATAATACCTAACTCACGTTAATTGACTTATACATACCATTTACTTATTACTTTGTATACAGGGTGAGGCAGATAAAGGGCCTATTAGAAATATCTCGAGAACTAAAGGTAAGAAAAAAGGTAAGACACCTTGTATATTTTTACATTTTTGGATTCTCCTCGATTTTTTCTTTCTTTAAATATAAGGTTTTGTAATATTATACAGGGTAGGTTAAAAGATAATTACCTACGTTTCCTTATTAATTTCGTAGCAACATTCACACCCTGGAGGCTTGTAGTAGTTTGACATAATAAATTCTATTTATGTTCAAATGATTTTTAATATAGTCTTCTATTGTTAAAAATTATTAGTATAGCTAAATTTTTCGTTTTAGTATACAGGGTTGGTCAAAACACGGAATGAGTATTTTCTGAGTTTTCTTAAATGGAATACCCTGTATTTTAGTATTGTAATGAAATGTTGTTTTATGGTACATTTTAATTACTTAAGCACTCCCTATACCTAACTGCTTTAATTTGTGAGTTATTGGTGATTCAAGCAAAACATTAATTGCAACACAAAATATGTGAAATTGTATTAGGTTGACCGTGAAAATATTCAATCACAAATAATTTTTTGGAAATAAATACATATTAATCTAGACGGATACTTCAAATTGCCAATAATCGTTGAACTGTCAAAATACCATCGAAGTTAAGATTGTTGGTGCGATTAACAATTAAGCACAAATTAAAGCAGTTAGGTATAGGGAATGCTTAAGAAATAAAAAAGAAGCATGAAATATCATTTCATTACAATACTAAAATATAGGGTGTTCCATTTAAGAAAACTCAGAAAATACACATTCCGAGTTTAGACCCACCCTGTATACTAAAATTAAAAATTGAGCTATACTAGTAATTGCTAACAATAGTAGACTATATTGAAAATCATTTGAATATAAGTAGAGCTTATTATGTCAAACTACTACAATCCTACAGGGTGTGAATATTGCTACGAAATTAATAAGAAAACGTAATTATCTTTTAACCTATCTATTAGCCTTGCGACATCCAATATTGGACATAGGCCTCCCCTTCGCTCCTCCATCTTTCTCTATCCTGAGCCATGTGCATCCATTTTGAGCCGGCTTGGTGTTTTAGGTCATCTACCCATCTCATCTGTGGTCTCCCTCTCTTTCGTTTATATGTCCATGGTCGCCACTCTGTAATAATTTTATTCCATCTAACGTCTTTTTGTCTAATCGTATGACCGGCGAATTTCCATTTTAGTTTAGCTGTTTGACGAGTAGCATCTTTAACTTTTGTGATATTTCTTACCCAGGAATTCCTTTTTCTATCTGACAGTCTTACGTTGATCATTTGTCTTTCCATTGCTCTTTGTGTTTTCGCCTATCTTTTAACCTACCCTGTATAATGTTACAAAACATTATATTTTAAGAAAGAAGAAATCGAGGAGCATCCAAAAATGTCAAAATATACAGGGTGTCCCATTTAAAAAAACGAAGTTATAAGCAACTTCCGGTATAACCGGAAGTACCAAGTAGATGAAAATATTTTCATTAAATAGATCAGCCTTCAAAACCCCATTATTCCAATTTTCTTAATTCAGTTACCTTTAGTTCTCGAGATATTTCTAATAGGCCCTTTATCTGCCTCACCCTATATAGCAGGGGTGGCCAAACTGCGGCTCGCGAGCCACATGCGGCTCTTTGAAGGATTATTTGTGGCTCTCGATTGTACCCGAGTTATTTTTCAATTTTGTATTAGATATGATTTTAAAAAATTATTATCGTTCTATATGTGTTTCAAAATGTCTTTTAAATTACTGACAACAAACATGAAAGACTTTGTAACAAATTCCATTTCCATACAAGATAAGAATGATATGATACATCGAAAACTGCGCTAACGAACATTACATAAGAGTGGCGCAATGTAAAAGTCAGTAATCAACCGAATCCAGACCGATTTTTGTATAACTCTTGCTACGGATTTTGTAATTGAATCGTTTATTTCAGAAAGGGGTCAAGTCACAAAAACCTGCTTTTGAGAAAAACAAAAAAAAAACGTGTTTACAATCAACAAAAATTTTATTTATATAAAATAAAAATTCTCACTAATAACCTGTAGTGTTTGTCAAAAATATTGTATTTTTAAAAAATTTATCTTGTTAATTTGTTTAAGAAAAAAATAAATAATTTTTTGCACTTGGCCCCTTTCTGAAATACAGTTGGTGTTTACATTCAACAAAAATTTTATTTATATAAAATAAAAATTCTCACTAATAACCTGTAGTGTTTGTCAAAAAGTATTGTATTTTTCAAAAATGTATCTTGTTAATTTGTTTAAGAAAAAAATAAATAATTTTTTGCACTTGGCCCCTTTCTGAAATAAAGTTGGTGGTTACACAATTTTTAAGCAAGGAGTCAAGCGTTGTTTGGCCCCTTTCTGCACTAAACGCTAATTTCTCTGCGCTGCCAAGGCAACACTATGGCAGCATGCTGCAATCAATTGCAATTGATTCCTTTCTGCAACAAAAGCTGTATTTACGTTTAAATTAAAAAATTCCACCAAAAACTCATTTTGTCAAAATTAGTCACTTGACCCCTTTCTGAAATAAACGATTCAATTTGGATTAGGTATACATTTTATTCATTTTACTCGACTTAAAAAAATTTTTTACAATAATAAATTAGAAAAACTTAACAAGTAGGTATACAAAAAAAGCCAGAAGGAATATTGACCGAACTCCCAAATAGATCTGAAGACTTAGAATATCGTGTCTTCATTTTTTTCTGAATTTATTTGAAATGAACATAGTTCATAAGGTAAATCTTTTATTATTACCAATATATGACCCAAACAACATGTGGAGAATTAAAATTAATAGAGACGCAACAAGATCAAGCTCGAAAATAAGACTATAAGTCGACGCCTAATACCGAATTTTGGAAATTTGTACCAGAATCAAAGTAGGTACCCTAAAAAAGGATGCTTGTCGAATTATTTCCATATTAGGAACAACATACTTGTGTGGACCATTTTATTCCATTTTATAATTCGTGAAATCCTATCAGTATTAACTAACCAGCATCTAAAAGAACTACTGAGCAGTACTGCCACATATTAATCAACAAATTGTAAAGAATTATCAAAAGAAGGAAAACAAAAATGTATTTCTTCTTAACGTTCCCTATTAAGTCCCCTTGACGTTGGCGATTAACATAGCGAAACTGTCTCTGTCTCGATCTATTCTAAATAGGTGTTCTGCTTTCTTTATTCCTGTCCACTCCCGGATATTCTTCAACCAAGAGGCCTGCTTTCTACCAATTCCTCTGCGTCCTTCGATTTTACTCATAATAAGTTGAACAAATATTATGCCGGTCTCCCCTTACTACGTGTCCAAAATAGGCTATGTTTCTATATTTGATACATTTTTGTGATACATTTTAATGAGACATTTTTCAGCATAGCCGTCCATGGTATTTTCAGTATACGTCTGTGCAGCCACATTTCAAAGGCCTGCAAACGATTAATGGTGGATATTTTTAATGTCCATGCTTCGACACCATACAAGAGGACTAACCAAATTTAATCATGCACTTTCGTAGTTGACGTTGCAAGTTATCATTACAGAAGAATGACCTCATTTTTAAAAATGTAATTAAGTTTTAATATTTCGTAATTTTATTTCGGTTTTCAGTAAGTAAAAGTTATGTTAAAAAATTGTAAATACCTTCTTTACATACTTTTTGAAAACGTATTTGATTGCGGCTCGCGAAAAACTTCAACTTGTGAAAAGTGGCTCGGACTATTAAGGAGCTTGGCCACCCCTGCTATATAGAGTAGATTGTAAAAATGCAGTCTATCAAATAAAAAAAAAATCCTGTGTATCCTAAGGCTAAATTATTCCCAGATAGCACGGAACGTCCCGAGGACGTCTGTTTCAGGTCCCACTTAAGTCCGAATGTCCGGGGACCTCAATCGGACGTCCCCAGGAATTAGAAATCCGGACGTTCCCAGGAAGTACGTTTACGGACATCGCCAGGACGTGTTTCAGGTCCCACTTAGTCAGAATGTACTGGAACCTTAATCGGCAGTCCCCAGGAATTACAAATACAGACGTTCCCAGGAAGTACGATTACAGAGGTCCATAGGAATTACGAATCCAGGCCAATCCAGGAAAAATGTCAGTTTCCGAGCTGAACGGCTCCGTATCGTGTATAGAAAAATTTACCAATCTTTTTTTCTGGTTTTATTTAAAATGTCATAACGTTTTTAGGACTTCATTTAATTTTTTAATAATCCAGAAATTAATTAATTACATACCTCTCATCAATATTTTAGTTATTTTAATTTGTTTCGGTTGGATGGTTGCAGTGAATGCCTGTCAATACCAATGTCAACGATCAACGAGGTGTTGGCTGGCGGAGGCGCCGGGCGGAGGCGAGGGCATAGATGAGGGGGTCGTGGGTGTTTGTTTCATTTGTTTGTGTTGTGTTATTGTGTTTCGTTTCTTCTGTACTTCTGTTTGATTTCATAATTTCATCATTTGCTTTGATCACTTGATGGTATCAACTTGGCAATAATTAAATTGGATATTATTATTATTTGCGTGAATTCTTGGTAAGTTTTTAAGTTATTTTTATACTTGGTTTTCTTTGCAAGATACTTACTGCATTTTATCTGCTAGCTGAGCATATTTTTATTTCTATAGGTCTTGTTAGTTTTGGTTGAGCAAAATTTTATTTTTAAGTTTTGTTCCTTTTGTATGTTTTGGTCGTATTAGATATTCATATCCTTGGAATCATTAGTGTGAATTCTTGGTAACTTTCTAAAGTTATTTTTATACTCCCTTTTTATTCGCAAGATATTTAATTTTTTATAGTTTTGTACATATAGCAATGTAAGTACAAGTACAATGCAAAAGTATTACATGCAGGCAAAAAGAAAGAACAATGCTTCTTTACGTCTGAATAAAAGAAGTAGACCTGTTCCAGTCGTTAATTGTAGGGAGAACGAAGACATCATTGTTGAAAGCCATGAAATATCCAATGTTTGTGAGAAACCGTCCAACAATGAGCTTCAGAATGTTCATTCAACTGACCAGCAGAGAACTGAAGATTCTGTAAAACCTAAAGATTTTTAGTGGATTGGGCTTTGCCTCACAAAATAACTCGTACAGCCATTAATGATTTATTGAAATACTTCACAAATTACTTTCCAGAACTTCCTACTGATGCAAGAACATTATTAAAAACTTATAGAGAAATACAAAGAAAAACTGTCCCAACTGGAGAATATCATCACTTTAGTGTAAAGTCTTGTTTAGAAACGTTATACATTCAGAATATTAATTTATTGAAAGACAAAAATATTTTTAAACTTGTTATTAATATTGATGGTTTACCTTTAGCAAAAAGTAGTGGTAGTCAGGTGTACCCCATTCTGTGTAAGTTGAAAGGAACAACATTTGTGGAAATTGTTGTTATTTATCATGGCTATGAGAAGCCTGCAGAGGCTAATATTTTTTAGACATCTTTGTATAAAGCCTTATTTACCTTATAAATTATAAATAACGGTATTGAAATAGATGTTCGAACATTTTGTATAAAAATTAATTCTATTGTTTGTGATGTACCAGCAAAAGCTTTTATTACATCCACAAAGGGTCATTCTGGTGATGCTTCATGTAGCAAATGTATAATTATTGTGTACGTAAATTGTGTATGCAAATTATTAATTTTCAATTGGTATTTATTATAGGTAAAAGAGTTATCAAAATTTGGCGGATCAAGCACTTATAATTTTATCAAAAGAGTAATGTCAACTATGTTGGCAGACAGTCCTATTATTGAGTATAGTTGGCTGGGTCGGAAAGGAAAACGTAGCCTTGAGAGTACGATGGTGGGAAAGCTGTTAGTCTGTGAGTATTATATCAAAATAACTACCATTTAAAAAATATTTTAAAAATAGAGTAGACGCCCTCTTAACCGACCATGACGGGACCTGCCCATAGGTCGGATAATCAAAAAGTCGGTTAAACCGAAAATCTTTAAAATCACCCTCAAAAAGACATTACATATGTAACTCTATTAAAAATATATATATTTTATGATCTATAAACAAAAAAGTAGTATGTACATATAGTCCGTCCGCTATAACTTTTCCCATGGTTCAAGATTCATTTTCAAACAAATTAAGTCAAAACATAAAGTGAAACGAACGTCGATGTGTATATACATATGTAATTAACAATATCACTCACAAGACAAATTATGAAACTTGTATGACATCTAATCTAAAAATAGTATCATCCAAAAAGGAGTAGGGTCGATCGGTTAAGCCGACGGTCGGTTAAAGGGAGGTCGGTTAAGAGGGAGTCTACTGTATGTGCCTAGATCAGTGGTTCCCAACCTTTTTCCGATGATCGCCCCCTTAGACATGTTTCGTCAGTTATGAATACTACAATCGCCCCCCCTCTCAAATTAAATTGAAACAAATAAGTAATCAGTACAAATAGAGAGGGCGAAAATGGCGGGTTCGTTGGGAAAAATATTCCCATGAGATTTTTTTGCATAATCATATTCGTGAGACATCCCAGAATAAGGTTCAAGAAGTCGCCCACGTGAAAAGTGGTCCAAATTTTTTTTAACAATTTTTTTTAATCAAATTGCAAAAATCAATATTTTTGGCACAATTTTTTTTTTAGGTTTTTTAGACCATTCCAGACAAAAAAGGGCTCTTATAATTCTTCTTTAAAGTTGATCTTTTTCGAGTTATAAGCAATTTAAAATTTGAAAAACGCGAAAATTGCCCTTTTTAAGACTTAATAACTCGGTTAAAAATTATTATTATGAAAGTCAGAAAGTGACTAAAACAAAGTTTAAAGCCCCCACTACATGATCCTGAAGAAATCTGTGTCATTAATTTATTACTATGCTGTTATTTTTAATTAATAACAATGAGCGGTTAGATCGTATTGACGCGGCTGTAAATGTGAGTGCGAGTAAGATGCACAATTGGACTGCCGGAATAACATCTCTCTCGCACTCAGCATTGACGGCCGCCTAACACGTGCATGGCGCTCATTATTTTTATTTAAAAATAATAACTTAGTAATAAAATAATGACAAAAATTTCTTCAGAATCCTGTAGGGAGGGCTTTAAACTTTGATTTAGTCATTTTTTGACTTTCAGAATAATAACTTTTAACCTAGTTGTTAAGCCTTAAAAATCGCCATTTTTCGTTTTTTTTTTTCAATTTTAAATTGCTTATAACTCGAAAACAATCAACTTTAGAGAAAAATTATAAAGAACTTTTTTGTCCACAATAGTCCAAAAAAACTAAAAAAAATTTCTCCGGGCCAAAAATATTGATTCTTACAATTTGATAAAAAATTGTTAAAAAAAATTTGGACCACTTTTCACGTGGGCGACTTCTTGAACCTTATTCTGGGATGTCTCACGAATGTGATTATGGAAAAAAATCTTATGGGAATATTTTTTCCAACGAACCCGCCGTTTTCGTCTTGTCTAAAAAGGTACGTATCCGTATTTATTTATTTTTATATTTCGTAAAATGATAAATGATTATATGTAATGGCTTCCTTGGGCCTGGTGTCTCTAATATAATTTCTTTATGTCTGGCTTAATGTTGGTTAATAGCAACCTCAAATCCCCTCTTTAAATTATGTCCAGCCTATTTCTTTGTTTGTTTTTCGATATGCATACAGAACTAAAACCTTTCCCCACTAAATATATTGTGGGGAATGCTGATAATCGTAACTTGATTGCATTCCACAAGATTGGATACACTTCTTTTATCTGCGGTCAAAATCTTTCATAGCAACACTCCTGAAACAGACTTTCAAATTCAACATCACGTTTCAAATCAATCAAGCTTTCTTGAAGATAAGGATAAGGACAGGCCGTTGAAACTTCCACGCTAAAAGGATTGATAAACCAAGTTGGCACTTTCAGACTAGTCAAATCTTGGAATCGGGGCTGCAGATTTCTTTCAATATTTGAAGGTGGAGGCAATATGTTTGAAGATCCTCAGAATCACCACAACCACAAGAGGATTTCTTGTTGGGGAATTTGGTCAGATCTCTTCTCTGCATATTTTTTCAAAAATAGATAGTTTGTCACTGAATACTCCGACTACTTCCTTCGCTTTGGCCATATTTATGTTCTTCCCTTGTAGTTGCAGGACAGTTAATTATTCGCATAGTACAGTTAAAATAATTACACTATAACTATTACGCAAGAGAAATTGAACGTTTTTTTTACTTTTAAGGACAAAAAAGCAAATTAATTAGCGAATCGAATGAAAAATTATTTTTCACATCAAATTTGCAGTTACTCGAGCGTTATGGAAAACTATTGGGTTGTGAAGAGTAGATCGTAAAACCAAAAAAAGTTGAGTTAAGTTTTTCATAAGTGGGGGACTTTCCATTTTTTAATTTAATTTTTCATTTCCAACAATCGTTTTTCCGATTATAGCGCCGTCTATCCATAATTCGAAAAAAATTCTCGAAAAAAAGTTACTTATTTTTACGTAAGAAATCCAAATCTGCAATAAAAATATGAGGGCTCCAATTTAATATTTTAACGTAACTTCCCACTCCACCTCCATGGGGAGTCGTGTTTGGTGTCATTCGATAGATTTTTCAAAAATATTGAATACCTGCATTTTTCAGCTTTTCGATCTGATGTTCATTTCGCGAAATATTGCGAGGTTCGCATTTAAAATCTTAAATTTAGACCCACGCCCCTCCGTAGGGGGTCGTGTTTGGTATGATTCGATAGATTATTGAAAAATATTGAACACGTATTTTTTAGTTTTCCGATCTGACGTTTATTTCGCGAAATATTAGCTTTTTCTTTGTGAAACTTTGTGACTCGCCCATTTCGTTACACCCCGCTCAAATCGTTAGATTTTTGAAATATACACTGTTTTGCATGTACTTAACTTACCTTATCTTAATCTGAAGATTTCGAGTTTTTCTAAGCGCCGGACTCCACTTGCGATTTTCTAGTCGCGCGATTGTTTTGTCGCGAAGATTGAATACATTGTTTCAAATACAAGTCAATCCACGATTATTTAGTCGCAAATGGATTGACTTGTATTAGAAACAATGTGTTCAATATTCGCGACAAAAAAATCGCACGACTACAAATCGCAAGTGGAGTCCGGCACTTAGGATAGATTTTTTTTTCAGACATTTCGACCCGGACCTTTTTCGAACCTTTTTCCTGAACGAACTCCCCTGTATGAAAAGCCAATATATTTATGGTAGAGGTACATTTACAGGGTACAGGGTTTTTCCCCCTGTGATTTTCTGACGCGCTCGAGTAACTGAAAAATCCCCGCTTGGGCTCCCCTACCATTTGAAACATTATTTGGTTAAAACATCTCAGTCTTTTGGTAAATATATATTTTAATTTGTCTGGATTCAATTATGGTTCTGTCGATATCTGAGAAGACTTAGTATGTATTTACACAATGTCGCCAAACTGAATTTTGTTATAATCGGTTTAAATTTTCTAGTCCATTTGCGAGGCGACTATACCTATCGAATTAAATTGTGTCATGATTCATAGCCCTCTGTTACTAGACGAGATGCTTGTTTTATTATTACCATATTACCTGCACAGGTATACATATTCATTTTTTATTATCCTATGGATATCCGATCGGAAGTATGGTATTTTTTTCTCAACTACCCATTTCTCGTTTCCCGGATTCTAAACGCCCCCTTATCGCTCCCTTTTCTCTATCGTCCCCCATATCGCCCCTTTCGCTCTGTCGCCCCCTGAAAATCTTAAATCGCCCACCGGGGGGCGATCGCCCCCCGGTTGGGAATCACTGGCCTAGATGAACTCACATATTTAATTCATATTATAATCAAAAACAACGCAACAATATTTGATTGTACTTTTGTTTTTCAATAACTGTTAATTCTAATTTATAAAATTTATTTACAAATAGGAAACCGCTTTTTTTCAGCAATATAACACTAGTATTTTCAGCAATATGTAGATTGGATAGCGTAGCAGGACGAACGGTTGGCCGCACATCACTTCGCCGTGATGAATGCGAGTTAAATCCCCAGCCTGTTGAAAGGAAAACAAAAAGGCTAACACGTCAGTTTAAAATTCATAAGGCTGATCAATAGACTTAGGCAAATATGCAAATTGCATATTTTGCATATAATGCATAAAAAATGCAAAAATGTCAAATTTTGCATATTTTTATAAAAATGAGCATAAAGTGCATGTAATTTGAAAATTTGGTGTTAACTATATATTTTTATACTCAAACTTACAGATAGCATGAAAATGCCAATATTTAATTTTGTTTTATAATCACTTGGTATTCAAATTCTTGGTATAGTAACTAATAAAAGACAGCGGCTTATAGTTTTGTCACGTTTTGTCATGGAATTAAGGGTTTGTGTTTGCCAGTTTATGTCTCTAGGTAAAAATTTTTATTTTGACGGTCAGTTTCACTTGGTTTTTGGTTTCACTATCGTTGTAAAATTGGAGGCGTAAACAACGTGTATTTCTAATTGTGAATAATTATTGTGCTTTGAAAATGCCGAAAATAAGCAATGTTTCAACTTTTGGATAAAACCTTACAATGAGCTATTTATGGATATGGATAAAGTTTATTGCTCATGTTGTGGCAAAACCGTAAGTACATACGTATTATTTTTTATTTTATTTTAAAAATTTACACGGTGGTACAAACAAAGATTTTAAAATTGGAGATTATGTGTAAGAAATGTACCGACACAAGGCTAGTTTGCAATAAATCGATGTATTTTTTCTTTTTTCAAGCATTTTGTAAACTCCTTGCGATAAAAAATAGGATACATATTTAAAATTCAAATCATTCAATAGTCTACTGAAAGGTCGCCAACATTTTTTTTCTAACAATAGCATAGTTTGCTTTAATTTTGCTAAAAACAAAAACATATCATATATTGGACTTAATTAATTAATTAAGTGCTTTTAAATTATGCTCACAGTATTTTTTCTTTAAATGTAAACAGAAAAGACCAAGAGCCTCTTGTAAATATTTGGGGGTTCTTCCTTCTTGCACAGTAATTTCTTGACATTTTCAAGATTACTGCACCGATTTTTATTTGATTTAATTTAAATATTTTAATTGTTATTCAAAAACGGTTCATTTTTAGTTTATTTATACAATCTTAGATTTTAAAAATAGGTACAACTATAGAATATTTATATTCTTTTTTAGATTTCACCTGAAAAAAAAATTCAAATAGCTCAGCATGTCAGAACCGCGAAACATTTAGCTAAAAAAGTAAAAACCATATCCGGTGAAAAATATCAACCTTCAGTGTCCAAATGATTTCAGTCAAGTTCCAAAAAACAAACCGAACAAGAAACTTTTAACGAAGACTTGTGTCGTGCATTAGTATCTTCTAATATACCGCTTTCAAATTTATCTAATAAAAACTTTAGTTCTTTTTTAAAAAAATATTGCAATCAAAACATTCTCAGTGAACGAACTATAAAGAGAAATAATGTCAATTTGTTATACTCAGTTATCCACAACATAAAAGCCGAAATAGGTAATAATTACTTTTACATATTTTATGTGTGGACGCGACCACTGACTCGTCAGGAAGATACATTGTGCACTTATTGATTCGTGTACTTAGCGATGAAACACTTCCAAAATCGTATTTAATTTCCTGTAAGCAAGTGGAAAAAACCAACCAAAAACCAATCTAACAATATCACGGTTTTTACAAGAAGCATTAGCAAACTTTTTTCTTCCTGCTGCTGTGCCTAATGATAAATTATTGCTTATTTTATCTGACGCCGCACCATATAATATGGTGAAAGCAGGACAAAATTTAAAAATATTTTATCCAAACTTAATACATGTCACTTGTTTAGCGCATGGCACATGGAATAAACAGAGTTGCGGAGGAAGCAAGAAAAAAATCTCCACTAGTTAACAGTTTAATAGCGAGCGTCAAAAATGTATTCCTGAAATCACCTGTAAGAATAAAATGTTACAGAGATATGCTTCCTGCTGTTCCACTGCCACCGCAACCCATTTTAACACGTTGGGAACATGGTTAGAAGCAGCTAATTTCTATGCTGATCATTTTGTTGATTAAAAAAAAAATAATTAACCTTTTAACGGATGATAGTTGCCAATCTTTATTGGAAGCTAAGCAAGCCTTCCAAAATAACATCCTCCAACAGCAACTGTCATTCATAAAATCAAATTATAGTTTTGTCCAGAAAACTATAACTCAATTACAATCCTCTTTAAAAATTATCATGGTTAGAGAGTACAGTTTTAATAAAAGAATTTGATTCATTGTGTCAAAACGTTAAAGGTACTATTGGAAAGGAAATTTTTCAAAAATTTAAAGTGACCATGGAAAAAATAGTGGTTACCAGGTTCTTTCTGAAGTGGTTCAAGTACTAGCTGGGACATTTTCCGAAGCACTTAATTTAGAACCATCTATTATAATAAATTTGAAAAATGCCCCAGTTACATCAGTTGATGTCGAAAGAAGTTTTTCTATTTACAAATATATATATATGTATTCAGATAGGAGCCATAAGTTTTTATTAGAAAATTTTGAACATCATTTGATAATCTATTGTTACCACAATTCAAAATAATATTTATATGTTAAAATAATTGTATATGTTAAGTATTTATAATATTGTAAGTATTATTGTAAATATTTTTTATTAGATGCATATTTTCTAGATAAATATGCATATTTTGCATAAAATACTGCATATTTTTGCATAAAATACTGCATATTTATGCGCATATTTCATACTTTTTTATTTGCATGTTTGCCTAAGTCTACTGATCAACCTATGTGATGGAGCAGTACGACAAGTGATAAGGGCATGTGACTCAGTGATACTCCCTCATAGATCCCTACCGGAAGGATATACACATCATATATTTTCAGCAATATAATATAGTAAACACTGAACTAAAAATGTAATAAAACTGTAATGTAACAAGACAATCGATAGCCAGTAGTTATTTTGTATAAAAATTAATTATTTTAAATATATTTCTTACAGTGTTTATTTTCCAATTTTAGCTGCAGCTGACAAAAGTGGTATTTCGCCAAACAAAAAAAAACGGAGGAAGCGATTAGAAGTTATATGAAAAGGGGAAAGGAGAGGCTGACTGCGAAAGAAAATAAAAATATGAGTTAACATGAATATTATTTATGAAATTTTAATAAAAATTTGTTTGAAATATATTTTTTTTTCATTTTAAATTCAGATTTCATCTTTAAAAGTTTCAAGTAAATTCAGTATAAAACAATTTAATATGTCCTTTTCAACATTCTTTAAGAGCTTAGGCGCAAAATTTTGTGCCAATGCCTTTTAAATACATTCATTTTTTTAATCCTGAAAAAGGATTTTTGTAAAATTTAAAAACTGAATGAAACATTACATTATTACCAAAGGCAGAAAGTTCCTGAAAACTTCTATAATGTTTATTTTAACAAGTTACATAGGTAAAAAACAGAAAAAAATTTAGTGTGATTTTTAATATCAAATATCTCATTCAAAAGAAACTTTGTTTATTTTAAGGGACTTTCGGCCCTCGGTAATAATGTAATCTTTCATTCTGTGTTTAAATGTTTCAAAAATATTTATTAGTTTTATCAGGATTCGAAAAAATGAATGCATTTAAAAAACATTGGTGCAAAATTTTGTGCTTACGCTGTTACTTACATGTCGTATTTACAAGGCAGTCCCAAGGAGGGTTTGGTCGGCCGTTCCAAGGAGTGTTTGGTCGGACGTCCCAAGGAGGTTTTGGTCAGACATCCCTAGGAAGGCTTGCTCCGACGTCCTAAGGAGGGTTTGGTCGGATGTCCTGAGTACGGATGATTTTGTAACATCAGACGTCCTCTGTACGTCCCGAGGATGTCCCAGGACCTGAAACGTATGTCCTCTGGACGTACTAATGTCCTAGCGGTACGTCCCGAGTAAGTCCCAGGGATGTACTTGTGCTGTTTGGGATTTCATCTACGCTCTTTTCGAATATACTTCATATTCTTCCAGGAACTACGCGATGTTCAGACGTGCGTTTATTTCTGTTGTTTTTAATATTAGGCCTGAATCCAGCGTACCAAAAAAAGTTGATTAATAGCAAGCTGAGAATTTGTTAATAGCTTAACGGTGTCTAGTCCACAGCATATAAAACGCAACAGCAGTGACACACTAGAAGGCGGGAAAAGTTCGCGCACTATTACTGCGCAGATCGTCGGCAATTTTTCGCGTAGTACCAGACAGTGTAGAAAATCGACAGTGTTGCCGATTTGTACATAATTTTCAGATTTACTTAACTTTTATGACATTCTGATAATAAATATTTTTTAACATAATTTTATACGTATGCCTGTGGGAATTATGTCAATAATTGGGACATAACACAAAATATTGAAGATGAATGGCGATTGTATTGCCAATCTTTTGCAGAAATTCCAGAAAACATTCAAAAAGAATCTCTTACGGGTAATAAAGTTAGTGCAAAAACTGATACTGCAGCAATGCAGAAAAAAAAAATCACGTTTTCTTATATATCGTTGTCTGTCGACGTTTAAATGCGATCTGTGAGCAAATATTAAATTAGTGTTAGCAAAAGTAAAGGAGTAAAAGAATATTACTCCTTTCAAACAGACAAAAAGGGTTAAATTATTTTAATCACATAAAGTCGTTATTTTTACAAGATGAGGATGAGGAAATTTTATTTGAAAGCGTTCCAGGGGCTAGATTCTTTGCACTGTAGATATCTACACGTCGTTTTCTATCGATGTCAATTGTCGTGAAAATATTTGAATTTTTAGCTTTAATTGAATTATTTTCTAGTTTTGCTAGGTTATATTTTAATTGATGCTGAAGTGACACTTAGTAAAACAAGAAAATATTTGAATTGAAACTAAAAATTCAACTATATTGACATTGATAGAAAGCGATCGGCGTTAGCAATTGTACACAGAATCCCACCCCAGATGTAGTTTTATTATAGTAATATATTACATATAATTTTGTTACAAGTATTTTTGAATTCGTCAGTTAAATAAAATAACTTTTTTCTTAATGTATTTTTATTACCCTTAGAAACTACCAAGATAAAAAATTTTAACATAATTTTTGGCAAAATCTGATCATTTTAGCAGTGGCTTAATATAATTTCATATAGTGACATCGGCAACACTGATGAACGAACACATCAGATCACCACTGAGATGTACTACGCGAAAAATGGCGACTCTGTACTTTTCAACTTCAAAGGCGGCATCGGGGAGTGTCCTTGCTGGTCTAGTTTATTATGCTGTGGTCTAGTCGGACAAACGTTGATGTATGGAGAAACTGGAACAGGGGAAGTTTTAATTGTGGAACGTGATTTTAATTGTGGAAAGTGTCATCCTGACGAGTTCTGTATGATTGTAAAAACTAGCAGGTTGTTTTTAAGTTTATTCAATAGCAAACTTTATATAATATACGAAAAAATGTTGAATGGGTTGCATATTTTCATTTTAAATAAAGTAAAAGACAGACGTACTCACAATCATTTAATTACTAACGACGACCGGTTTCGACCTCTACAATATTCTTATCACCTTGTAACCCCTGACCTGAAGATGATCTGAATATTGTAGAGATCGAAACCGGTCGTCGTTAGTAATTAAATGAATGTGAGTAGGAGAGAGTTGGATGAAACGGGATAGTCGGATAAAACGGGATACCTAGCCTAGAGAACCAACTAGTGGTGCTATCAATCGAACAACGACGGAAACTTGTTATTAGCCGTCATTTTAACATTCTCAGTTCGTTTTACCTCGATGCCACTATTTGATGAAAAGTTGTTGTGTTTAGAATTGTTTGACTCTATTTTTTGATACTTTGTACTTTTAAGTGCGTTGTTTTTTACATTATACTGCCTACATATATAAAAATATAATTTCGGTGACTATTACATTTAATTAAGCAGTCATTAACGAATGTTCTCATGTGTAGTCTACCTAATTTTACTTTTACATTTAGGCAGCAGCCATTTTTGTTTTGAAAAATGTCTGAGTTTGACAAAACGGGACATTTATACGTTGGATAAAATGGGATACAGTTTCATATGTCCCGTTTTATCTACCTATTTATTTGTTGGCCTATTAATTTTTTAATTAGAGATATGAAGCGTTTTCTCATAGTGGCGTTTTTCTAGTCCTAAATAATAATCTTATAAAATGTCTTATTTCCCATTTTGCCATAAAACATAAAAAACGCCTATTTTTAAGTTTCTGACTACTGAAGATATTATTCATTTAAGAGTAAATTGTACTATACAGTTTAATGTCTACTTAATTTAGACATAAATTATGTTTTAGATAATTTCATACAAAAAATTAAATATTATAAACCTATCCCGTTTTATCCAACTGTGGTGGGATAAAACGGGATGTGTAGGACTTTAATAATTCTTTTTACTATTTTCCAGTTATTAAAAATAGCTAAAGATATGTGTTTTGTGTGCTGCAATAAATGTTATACCTATAAAAATAATATTATGATAATTTCTTTAACATATTTTCCGTAGTAAAAGTAAGCAATAATGGTATCCCGTTTTGTCCAACTCTCCCCTACGTCTGTCTTTTCCCTTATCTGAAAAAATATTTGTCCGATAAATATGTTGGGCATTTTAATAAGTCCGACACGTAAAACATCTCAAATTACAGGAATTATATTGGTAGTAAATAGCAATCTGATTTTTGCATGATAGTTTAATGAAAGGGTAACAAATCAATTGGAAGGTCTGTGCGACAACATACATGGGACGTTTTCGTAGTCTGACGTTCGAAACCTGTTCCACAATTAAAACTTCCCCTGTTCCAGTGTTCCCGTACATCAAGGTTTGTCCGACTAAACACCGTTAAGCTATTACCAAATTTTCAGCTTGCCCTTAATCAATTTTTTTGGTACGCGGGATCCAGGCCTATGCAGGGTGGGCCATTTTTTGACAAAGTCCAATTACTCGTTTGTCGTAAGAGATACAAAAAAAGTTATTTAGGTAAAAGTTGGGGCACGGATAGGACCATCATTTAAAAATATTTTCAGATATACAGAGTCACCCGAAAAATTATTTTTGATTGAATATTTGCACAGCCACCTAATAAAATTTCACGTAATTTTTGTTGCAATTAATGTTTGGATTAAAGAATCACGAATAACTCAAAAATTAAAGCACTTAGGTATAGGGAAAGCTTAAAAAAATAAAAAAGTACCATAAAATATAATTTCATGAGAATACTAAAATACAGGGTGTTCCATTTAAGAAAACTCAGGAAATACTCATTCCGAGTTTTGACCAACCCTGTATATTAATAATAAACTTTTCGCCATTTTATTAATGTTTAACAATAGTAGACTATATTAAAAATCGTTTGACTATAAATAGAAACTTTGATGTCAAATCACTAGAATTCTACTGAGTATGAATGTTGCTACAAAATTAACACTAAAACTTAATTATCTTTTAAACTACCTCGTACAATATTACAAAACCCTATATTTTGAGAACGAATACATCGAGTAAAATCCAAAAATGTAAAAACATACAGTGTGTTCCATTTAAAAAAACATAAGTTTGTGTCACCCTGTCAATACGGGTGACCCTGTATATCTGAAAATATTTTTAAATTATGGTCCTATCCGTGCCCCAACTTTTATCTAAATAACTTTTTTTCGTATCTCTTACGACAAACGAGTAATTGGACTTTGTGACACTAATGCCCAACCCTGGGGGGATGTGTGTTTTTTCCCTGGGGGTGACTGGAAAAATATATGTCCAAAATAAGTCCGGAAATGGATAAACTGACTAATTTTAAGTAACCTTTGTTCTATAGAGCTTTTTCGCCAAGTCAACACTTTTCGAGTTATTTGCGATTGAATATGTTCATTTTTCAACAAAATAACTACATTTTTAGACGGTTTTTCGCAAATAACTCAAAAAGTAAGTATTTTGTCGAAAAAAAAAACTTTCTTAGCAAAAATATAGCCTGTAAAAAAGTAAAAAAAAATGGTATACGCGTCAGGTCTCTGGACCTAGTAGAACCAGAGTTATAGCCAATGAAAAATAGATTCATATTCACCAAATTTCAAATAGCATATTTGGAAGTGAAATATCCAAAAAATTAAGCACTTTTTGGGAAAAAGCTTTATTTCTGTTTTTATAAAAAGTTTCTAGCAATTAATTTAAGCAAGTTACGCTCAAAATAAAGTTGGTCCCTTTTGTTTTGGCAAAAAAAAAAATCGGGAATACCACCCCCTAATTAGCAATTTAAATGAAATTAATCGTTACTGCTCCACAAATTATTTTAATTATGTTGTGTTTATATGATCTGTAAGTTTTATCGATTGAAAGTGCTTATTTTTGAAAAAAATTGGTTTTAAAGTAAAATTTTTAAAAATTTTAATTTTCAAAAATATGCTTTTTTTTAAATAACTTAAAAATTGTTAGAGATACCAAAAAAGTTAGCATTGCTTTTCTGAATATCATGTATTTTTTGTTTTTCTGTGAGACAAAAATTGTTTAAGATTTGGTGTTTCTAAATTTGCATACATTCGTGATCAGTGACTCGTTGAACCCCTTTTAACTACAGCCCTTTCAAAAATAAGGACTTTGAACCGATGAAACTTACAGATCACATAAACAATACATACACGAGTCAAGAAACTTGTGAAGTCGTAACGATTAAGTTCATTTGAGATACTAATTAGGGGGTGATTTTCCCGTTATTTTTACCAAAAAGAACTTTATTTTGAGCGTAACTTGTTTACTTTTGATGGTAGAAATTTTTTTTATAAAGCAAAAATGAAGCTTTTTTTAAACACCTTAAATAAGTTTTAATAAGTTTTCCCCGAAATGTGCTTCATTTTTGGTTATTTCACGTTAAAATATTCCATTTGGAATTTGGTGAATATGAACCTATTTTTAATTAGCTATAACTCTGCTTCTACTATGTATAGAGACGTGATATATAAACCATTTTTTTTTAAATTTTACCGGCTATATTTTTGCTACGAATATTTTTTCGACAAAATACTTACTATTTGAGTTATTTTCGAAAAGCCGTCTAAAAGCCTGGTTATTTTGTTGATAAAATGAACATATTCACTGGCATATAACTCGAAAAGTATTGACTTAGTGAAAAAACTATAGAACAAAAGTTACTTAAAATTATTCAGTTTATCCATTTCCGGACTTACTTTGGACGAATATTTTTTCACCCCCAACAGGGGGTGAAAACCACCCCCTCTTTTTTTCTTTGACTTGTTAGCTACGTGTATGCCAAATTTCATGTCATTCCAAGCGGTTCTTTAAAATATATAGGTTTTGCAATATATTACCGTTAAAGAACGTGCTATTACTGACTTCTCCAGATATGGTCTTTGATTTAGTCATTTTATTTCTTAAATCTCTACTTTATTATTATTTGGCGACTGGATAAACATTCCCAGATCTTTCTATTTGCACGTTTAACAAAGTTATAAGAAGTTCTGAATAAAATAAAGTATGAAAACTTTATTTCAACCTTTCATTAAACTCATTAACACCTACACAAACGATTATATTCACTACATGATATAGAAGAAAATCTATATATAGCAGATACAAGTGACTATTTTGCCTAACTTAAACCATCAAACTGAACTACGACTACAAAATAGGTCATAGCAATTCCTAGAATTTGCAGAATAGTTGTTCGTTTTATTTCGTAGAAATCAGCAGCTGTGAACTTAGCTGGAACAGACTTGGTATAGTCGATTAGTTGTAGCAGCATCTGGGTACACTCGGCATTCTTCTGGTTTGTCACAGATTCGTTAAGTAGAGTATAGCACACAGTGGTTAAATTTTTGGCTTCTCGTGCAGCTAGATCACAGCACATAATAGCGAAGATAGCAGCCCCCTAAAAATAAACATAAAAATTATTTTGTACCAAGAATGTTATGACTTTTTGATAAAAAGTTAATTAACTTCACCAGTTGTCCTTTTGAATAATTTTTTTCTAGATTCCTTCTCAACCAAAAATTATTTAGAAAACGTCATGTTTTAGCTCCTGATGTCTACTGTTTACGTAAATTCTTTCAATTTGTCAAATGCCTACCTTTTTGGCAAAAATTAAAGTTGGCCCAGTTTTTGCCAAAAAATGATCATATTCAAACATCTATAAAACAGCTTCTGAGTGACGCAGCCATATTTGGACAGTAACGAATCGAAAGATTTCGGAAAGATCTACAACTTTATCACTGTTCAATCTCAAATATTCATCATTCATATCCGATATTAAACAATATATATTTATCACACCTTATATCACATGAACCAATTTGTTATTATATTGCAAACATGTGCGGGTTATTTAATTAGTTTAATTGTTGCAAATCCTAAACAATATTTTGGCAATGGACATTCATTTAGCTGACTAAATAAAAACTTTTGTTAGAAAGTCGTGTGGACTATGAACCAATTTATCCTGCAGCTAAGAAAGAGCATGCATTAGATTCATTCACTAGAGTCAACTCAACCAGGCAAGATGTGCCTTAAAACAAATTCCTTCGAGTCATTTGAGGGCTCTCGGGGTTAGAGTGTGGTAGTGGATTATACATGGTCCTATTCGAGCAAAAGAGAACAACAATGTGGCAACATCTTTATCAAGAAGCGACAAACCACAGATCAACCTACAACTACAGTCCACACCTAATAACACCATTAGCAACTAGACGACACTGGTCCCGGGAGACACGAACTACAACCAGGAGAACTACACAGCATCCAGACGACAGAGTCACTGAGCCAACTAGAAAGTGCAACCAGGAGAGCTCCAACTACATAAACAAACCGTAAGTTTTTAAACAAATTACATTGCTCTAACTGTATAATAACATTTAAGGTATCTCAAATTGAATAATAGGATCTAATTATTATAAAAGTTCACTCTATATAATTATTTGCATTCAAGTTAAAATTACTCAGTTCCATATAAAATACCTAATTCATAATAATAAGGGATTTCCTTTTAAAATATTTAACCATTTAATCTAAATTGCAATCACAACTTATCATTATACTAATAGTCGGAGAGATAGAAGCGGATTTTGTGCGTGATAAGTAATATGGAAAAACTATACGGGGATATGTTGAATTAGTTGTGTATATGACTTTCACCAACGGCCGGAAACCAGAGTTGGGGCTGAGGGTAGTTATAAGGGGTCAAAGTATTTTATTTTTTTTTATTTATTAATTTTTATTAATTTTTTTATGACGCTCATGATCGAGATAGTGCACCAAAATTTCGGAATAAGTAGGTCATGACGTAACTAAGCAAAATCTCTAGGGGCGGAACGCTGCGTGGCCGACAAAGGGGTGGCGGTAGGGGTGAATATAAAAAATATAAAGGGTTTTTTGCGCTGTTCGTGATTGAGATAGTGGACCAAAATTTGGGAATAAGTAGATCATGACATTACTAAGTAAAATCCCCAGAGCCGGAAACCAGAGTTGGAGATGAGGGTAGTTATAAGCGGTCAAAACCGCCGTTTTTATTATTTTTTTTTGTGACGCCCATGATCGAGAGAGTGCACCAAAATTTGGAAATAAGTAGGCCATGACGTAACTAAGTAAAATCTCCAGGGGTGGCACGCTGCGTGGCCGACAAAGGGGTGGGGCAGGGGTGAATACAAAAAATATTAAGGGTTTTTTGCGACGTTCGTGATTGAGAGAGTGCACCAAAATTTGGGAATAAGTAGACCATGACATAACTAGTAAAATCCTCAGAGCCGGAAACTAGAGTTGGGCATGAGGGTAGTTATAAGGGGTCAAAATCGCCGTTTTTATTATTTTTTTTGTGACGCTCATGATCGAGATAGTGCACCAAAATTTGAGAATAAGTAGGTCATGATGTAACTAAGTACAATCTCCAGGGGTGGAACGCTGCGTGGCCGATAAAGGGGTGGGGGTAAGTGTGAATATAAAAAATATAAGGGGTTTTTTGCGACGTGCTAGATTGAGATAGTGCACCAAAATTTGGGAATAAGTAGACCATGACTTAGCTAAGTAAAATCTCCAGAGCCGGAAACCAGAGTTGGGGATGGGGGTAGTTTTAAGGGGTCAAAGTCGCAGTGTATATTATTTTTTTGTGACCCGGCACAACATTTGTCTCACACGCAGCGTTCCGCCCCTGTAGATTTTACTTAGTAATGTCATGATCTACTTATTCCCAAATTTTGGTGCACTATCTCGATCACGAACGGCAAAAAAATCCCCATATATTTTTATACACACTCCTGCCTACCACCCCTTTGTACCCCAAGCAGTGTTCCGCCCCTGAAGATTTTACTTAGTTACGTCATAACCAACTTACTCCCAAATTTTGGTGCACTATCTCCATCATGAGGGCCACAAAAAAAAAATAATAAAAACCGCGAATTTTACCCCTTATAACTACCCTCGTCCGCCACTCTGGTTTCCGCCTCTGGGGATATTACTTAGTTATGTCATGGCCTACTTACTCCCACATTTTGGTGCACTATCTCAATCACGAACGTCGCAAAAAACCCCTTACATTTTTTTAGATTCACCCCTGCCCCACCCCTTTGTCGACCACGCAGCGTTCCACTCCTTGAGATTTTACTTAGTTACGTCATGACCTAGTTATTCCCAAATTTTGGCTCGCTATCTCGATCATGAGCGTGACAAAAAAAATAATAAAAAACGGAACTTAGACCCCTTATAACTACCTTCCTTCCCCACTCTGGTTTCCGGCTCTGGAGATTTCAATTATTTATGTCATGGTCTACTTATACCCAAATTTTGGTCCACTATCTCAATCACGAACGTCGCAAAAAACCCCTTAACTTTTTTATATTCACCCCTACCCCCACCCCTTTGTCGGCCACGCAGCGTTGAGCCCTTAGAGATTTTACTTAGGTACGTCATGACCTACTTATTTCCAAATTTTGGTGCACTATCTCGATCATGAGCGTCATAAAAAAAATAATGAAATCCGCGACTTTGACCCCTTATAACTACCCTCGGCCCCAACTCTGGTTTCCGGCCGTTGGTGAAAGTAATGTACACAACTAATTCAACATATCCCCGTATAGTTTTTCCATATTACTTATCACGCACAAAATCCGCTCCCAGCTCTTAGACTTAGATATATTATAATGTGAAAAGGTGAAAAATAACGTGAAAAGGTGGGAAACAATCAACATAATGTAAATTTATAGGTTAATATCGCTAAACACAGCTCGACTAGTTTTATTTCTTTTTTGCCCGATTTCACCAACGATACCTAAATATTTAAGAATTACCTAAGTGGATTTAGGTACTTCCTAACTCTAAAACGGATTTCACCATACCATAAGAATTGCCTAAACTGCTTAAGCATTACCATTGATTATAAATATTCCTGTAGTTATTAATCAATGGCATTACCTTACGTTAGGATACGGTTTTCGATCTCCCTAAACTTTAGGTATTACTTATCGTTGACAGTCATGCCCGATTTCACCAACGATACCTAAACAGTTGCCTTATTAAGTAATTCTTATCGATAGAACTTCTTAAGTCAATACTTAGGAACAATCGTATTTCGCAACTAAAAGAACTGCTTGTCTAGGAAATGCTTTCCTAGGTATTACCTATGGTACGTTTGAACTATTTTTGATAAATAAAAAGAAGAATAAGATGACATTTCCTTACTTTTTCGATTATTTGTCATTATTGTTTGTTTGCCAATTTGGTTTTATTCAGTTTTGTACTGTTATAGTTATTTTATTTGGTAGTTAGTTATTTGTGCATTAAGTTTGTATATAATAAATATAATCTTGTATGTTATTTGTATATATTATGTACAGTTAAATGGAGGAAAAGAAAAGAGTTGTAAATTTCACATATGACGAAAAATTGAAGTTAGTTGAATTGTCATTAATGAAATAATTTTAAAATAAATAATATGTTGAAAATTGCTTTTTATTATTAATTTTTTAATGACATACTTTTAGTTGTATCATGAATGGGTTTTTGAAACACAACACTAGTTTGTTAGGTAGTAGGTAGACTACATAATTTTGTCAACAGACCTGTAAAAAACTCCAAAGGATTTTGGATCCAACACAATATATTATATTAATAATATAAAAGAAAATACAAAATTACAACTAATATACCTAATATTACAGAATAACAGAAAAATTAAGGTAAAAAGCAAATTATTGACAAACGTCACAAGTACATTAGTCAAAATTGTAAAAATATAACCTGACTGTCAACGAAGTAATACCTAAAGTTTAGGAAGATCTAAATCAGTATCCTAACGTAAGGTAATGCTTAAGCGGTTTAGGAAATTCTTATCGTATGGTGAAATCCGTTTTAGAGTTAGGAAGTACCTAAACCCACTTAGGTAATTCTTAAATATTTAGGTATCGTTGGTGAAATCGGGCATTAGGTTATATTTTTATAATTTTGACTAATGTACTTGTGACGTTTGTCAATAATTTGTTTCTTACCTTAATTTTTCTGTTATTCTGTAATATTAGGTATATTAGTCGTAATTTTGTGTTATCTTTTATATTAATAATATAATATGTGTTGGAAAATATAGAATATCGTTTGGAGTTTTTTACAGGTCTATTGTCAAAATTATGTAGTCTACCTACTACCTAACAAACTAGTGTTGTGTTTCAAAAACCCATTCATGATATCAAAGTCTATCATTAAAAATTAATAATAAAAGAAGCACTTTTTGAAATAAACATGGTATTTATTTTAAAATTATTTCAGTAATGACAATTCACCTAACTTTAATTTTTCGTCATATATGTGAAATTTACAACTCTTTTCTTTTCCTCCATTTAACTGTACATATACAAATAACATACAAAACTTAACAAACTGAATTCACAAAATAATATAACTACTAAATAAAATAACTATAACAGTAGGTACAAAACTGAATAAAACCAACTTAGCAAACAAACAATTTTGACAAATAATCAAAAAAGTAAAGTAATGTCATCTTATTCTTCTTTTTATTTATCAAAAATAGTTCAAACGTACCCGAATTAATACCTAGGAAAGAATTTCCTAGATAAACAGTTCTTTTAGTTGTGAAACGGTATTGTTCTTAAGAGGAAACAGTAGCGATCAACAGGTAGCGAAAACGCGTTCCAAGATTGCGGCTGTAGTTTTGAATATTTTTTCGAGATATGTGGCACACATATTCGTAATATAATAAAGAATGGCGGTACAGAGCCCAATTTGAAAAATATATTAATATGTGGAAATTACTCTGTAATTAAATAAAATATTAAAAAAACGAGCCTGTACCGCCATTAAGAAGAATAAAAAAATACACTTTCTTCAAATAAACTTTTTTATCCGATGCCTAGATTTTGTGTCATTTTGGAACTACTAAAATTTTTTATTTCATTAGTAGTTCCAAAATTACACAAAATCTAGGCATCGGATAAAAAAGTTTATTTGAAGAAAGTCTATTTTTATGTTCTTCTTAATGGCGGTACAGGCTCGTTTTTTAATATTGTATTTAATTACAGAGTAATTTCCACACATTAATATATTTTTCAAATTGGGCTCTGTACCGCCATTCTTTATTATATTACGAATACGTATGCCAAATATCTCGAAAAAATATTCAAAACTACAACCGCATTCTTGGAACGAGTTTTGGCTACCTGTTGATTGCTACTGTATCACCTTAAGTACTGACTTAGGAAGTTCCTATCGATAAGAATTACTTAATAAGGCAACTGTTTAGGTATCGTTGGTAAAATCGGGCATTTTTATCTCACAACTTAATACGTTTTTCATCTTATGCCCTATTTTGCTGGTTATTAGCGCGCTCATCGCTAAACATCGCTTGTTTAATAGATTCTGAACTCGATTCGTCACAGAACTTAGATTGAAACCAACAGCTAAAATAAAAATGTAAATAATGGAAATAAAAATATTCAGAACTATTGAGCGGGTTGAGTCCCATGTGAGAGAAAATAAGATTTCAGGATATTAGAGAACTGGGAGTAAAGTGTGTTGTGGATAGGATAGAGTACGCAAGCGATTTTCGAACTATCATGTTGACGTGAGATATGCAAAGAAATTGACAAAAATGGGCTAAAACTAAAAAAAAACGAACAAATCATAAGTAGTGTTCATCAAAATTATATTATGAGTCACAGACATTAGCGTTACTGGAAAGGCTCAGAAAAAGAAAGCAGATAGAGAATTAAACAAAACCTACTTCTAACAAAAGAAGATGAAAAAGAAGAAAGAGGAGAAAAACTTACTTGATTTAATATTAAGCTTAGGTACTATATACTGAAATTAAAAATTTACCCAAACCGTCTTACCATCGTTAATATACCCAACCAAGAGTAGTTCAGAATAATATGCAACGTTGCAACTTTTCTAAACTGTAGAATCATATGCAAATTGCTGACAATCTGCAACAGTAAATATAGATGGTGTAGCAAAAAGTGGTACCCAAACAGTTTATTGTATGCTTGTACTTCTTCGTACAGAGTTTTATAACTTTTCGTAATGTTTCCAATATGCTTAGTCACATTGTGGTTGTATGTCCTTGTCAAAGAAATTGATTGAACTTCAGTCGTAAGCAATTGAAACCTTTTTTTGATTACTAGAGCAACGTTTGACGCGATGAGTGTCGAAAACGTCAGCATGTACTTTTGTATCAATATCAAAACTGTCAAAGATTTTGGTATTAACAGTAACGAATTTGAGAATATAACGCAAATTAAGATGATAAACAAAGTATGCAAAACAACCTGTTCCCATGGAAATCTCTGAAAAATGATTTTAGTACCTCTAGTTATCACTTGCCAGTTCTCTCGCATGTAAAAATTTGAAAGGAGCATATAAAGAACCAGTTTTAACATCCCGATGAAATGAAGAAAAAGCACTGCTAGTAGATCAACTTGCCTCAATGAGGCAAAATTGACGGAGATTAGGATTATAATTATTAATTCGATTAGGATCATAAAACTACAGTAGATCTTATTGTATATTTCTTTGGATTTACTCCAAGGCACCAAGGCCAGTTTAGCCAAAACGAAAAGCATTGCTAGAAAGTTCTTCAAACATGTATAGTCTATTCTTGTTATGTCGTTCAATAATGGTGTAGACGTGTTGTAGTCAATTCAATTAAGTTAAATAAGTTATTAACTAATGTACCTGTAACTGCTGACGTGTTTACATTAAAGCAAATAAACAGTTGTATTTTAAGACATTGTGATCAT